>NC_133165.1:56424456-57089370 GCF_040802235.1 Manis javanica | reverse complement strand
TTGGGTCCCTTCTGTTGGGAGTTCTGTGTGCTTCTGTGGTCTGAGTAATTATTTCCTCTCCCAGTTTGGGGAAGTTTTCAGCAATTATTTCTTCAAAGACACTTTCTATCCCTTTTTCTTTCTCTTCTTCTTTTTCTGGTACCCCTATAATGCAAATATTGTTCCATTTGGATTGGTCTCAAAATTCTCTTTATATTCTTTCATTCCTGGAGATCCTTTTATCCCTCTGTTCATCAGCTTCTCTGCGTTCTTGTTTTCTGATTTCTATTCCATTAACGGCCTCTTGCACCTCATCCAGTCTGCTCTTAAGTCCTTCCAGAGATTGTTTCATTTCTGTGATCTCCTTCCGGACTTCATCCCTTAACTCTTGCATATTTCTCTGAAGATCCATCAGCATGGTTATGACCTTTTTTTGAATTCTTTTTCAGGGAGATTGGTTAGGTCTATCTCCTCAGGGGTTGTCTGGACTATTTTGGACTGGACTAAATTCTTCTGCCTTTTCATGGCGATAGAGGTAGTTTTGTGGAGCTGGTGCATGTGTTGGCTGGGAGAATGCCCCTTCTTTCTAGTTGTGCCCTTCCTCTCCTGAAATAACAGTGACCCCTAGTGGTTTGTGCTGGGGTGCTGCATGCAGACGGCATCTCTGATTCTTGCCTGGCCCCTGTGAAAGAAGCTCTGCCCAGTTTTTCTGGGCATGGCTTCTGCCGCTACGGCGGAGTTGCGCCGGATGGGGAACGGGTGGAAGGCTGTTTGTCATTGTGAGGGGCCACCAAGCTGCGCTGCCACCCGGGGGGCTGGGGTGCCTGGAGCTCCCCGGGATTCCCAGGTACTGGGCTGATTGCACTGGGGCGCTTCCGTCCAGCTGTGAGGCCCTGTCCCTTTAAGATTTTCAAAGGGCACTCACTTTTCTTTTGTCCCAGGGGTGCCGGCGGCCGGGACCCACTCACAGGTCTTACTGTTCTGTTTTGCTAGTGTCCAGTACCCCACGCACTGTGTGTCTGCGCTCTGGTGTGAATGGCTAGGGCTGGGTGTTCAGCAGTTCTGGGCTCCCTCTCCCTCCCTGCTCTGACTCCTTTCCTCCTGCCGGGAGCTGGGGTGAGCGGCGCTCAGGTTCCGCTGGGCCGTGGCTTTTATCATAACCCCTTCGTGAGGCACTGGGTTCTCGCAGGTATAGGTATAGTCTGACTGTTGTCCTGTGTCTTTTCATCTCTCTTTTAGGGATAGTTGTATTTGTTGTATTTTCAAAAATATATATGGTTTTGGGAGGAGATTTCTGCTGCTCTACTCACGCCGCCATCTTGGCTCTGCCCCTGCAAAGCTTTTAATTGTTATCAGAAGACATTGATTTGTTAGGAATTCATTTGTCCATACTGGAGGTAGAACACCTTTACCCATGCTTCTAAATTGTTCCTTTTATAGTATCTGCCTTTGATGTATAACTTGCTGCCATATTATGTTCCTCCTTGTTTAATAACATTTGAGAAGTTCTCATGTTAATTCATAGGGCAGCCCTGCTACTTACCTCCTTTAACCAATTAAAAATTCCTTAAGTTCATTCCCTTTTAGATAGCCATGTATATACCAATAGACAAAATCTAGGCAAAGTATTTGGTATCTTGGCTTCTATTTGCAGTGCTTTTTATAGTTGGCTAATGTGTTACTGTATATTTATTCTTTTCAAAGAGGAAATGCACAGAACACTCAAGAAAGAACCTAGAAGCAATGTTTTCCCTTGCATCTTCTTTGTTCTAATTTTAAAGTCTATGTGGAGTTGGTTTACAACAGTTATCATGAATTATAAATACAGCAATGAGTTCAATTGGGACATGACTTTTTTTTTCCTTTTTAAAAAAATTTTTTAATTAAGGTATTATTGATATACACTCTTATGAAGGTTTCACATGAAAAACCAATGTGATTGCTACATGTACACCATATTATCAAGTCCCCACCAACACCCCATTGCAGTCACTGTCCATCAGTGTAGTAAGATACCACAGATTCACTATTTGCCTTCTCTGTGCTACACTACCTTCCCTGTGACCCCTCACACCATGTGTACTAAACATAATACCCCTCAATCCCCTTCTCCCTCCCTCCCTACCCACCCTCCCACACTCCTCACCTTTGGTAACCACTAGTCCCTTCTTGGAGTCTGTGAGTCTGCTGCTGTTTATTCCTTCAGTTTTGCTTCGTTGTTATACTCCACAAATGAGGGAAATCATTTGTCACTTGTCTTTCTCCACCTGGCTTATTTCATTGAGCAGAATATCCTCCAGTTCCATCCATGTTGTTGCAAATGATAGGATTTGTTTCTTTCTTATGGCTGAATAGTATTCCATTGTGTATATGTACCACATCTTCTTTATCCATTCATCTACTGATGGACACTTAGGTTGCTTCCATTTCTTGGCTGTTGTAAATAGTGCTGTGATTAACATAGGGGTGCATATGTCTTTTTCAAACTGGGCTGCTGTATTCTTAGGGCATATTCCAAGGAGTGGGATTTCCAGGGTCAAATGGTATTTCTTTTTTTAATTTTTTGAGGAACCTCCATATTGCTTTCCACAATGGTTGAACTAGCTTACATTCCTGCCAGCAGTGTAGGAGGGTTCTCCTTTCTCCACATCCTTGCCAGCATTTGTTGTTCTTAGTCTTTTCGATGCTGGCCATCCTTACTGGTGTGAGGTGATATCTCATTGTGGTTTTAATTTTCATTTCCCTGATGATTAGTGATGTGGAGCATCTTTTCATGTGCCTGTTGGCCTTCTGAATTTCTTCTTTGGTGAATTGTCTGTTCATATCCTCCACCCATTTTTTAATCGGGTTATTTGCTTTTTGGGTGTTGAGGTGTATGAGTTCTTTATATATTTTGGATGTTAACTTCTTGTCAGGTATGTTGTCTGCAAATACATTCTCCCATACTGTAGGATGCCTTTTTGTGCTGTTGATGATGTCCTTTGCCGTACAGAAGCTTTTTAGTTTGATGTACTCCCGTGTGTTCATTTTTGCTTTTGTTTCCCTTGCTCGAGGTAATGCGTTCAGGAAGAACTTGCTCATGTTTATATTCAGGAGATTTTTGCCTATGTTGTCTTCTAAGAGTTTTATGGTTTCATAACTTACATTCAGGTCTTTGATCCATTTCGAGTTTACTTTTGTGTATGGGGTTAAACAATAATCCAGTTTCATTCTCTTACATGTAGCTGTCCAGTTTGTGCTCTGACTTTTTAAAATGAGAATTTTATTAAATAAGCTTCTTTCAGAGGAAGGGGTGGATAACTTACTTAATATGGGTTTAAATGCTATATGATTTTTATGCCATAAGTACTGGATCCTGGAAACAATGTAACTTTTTATATAGATAAGAATTTTATAGTATTGGCTTATTGAGTACTTCCTAAGAAAGGAAAATCATTATTAGTAAGACATGTAAATGAATGTCTGTTTTTTGTAGACATCTTCTGATTTGACAACCAGAAGGAACTGACTGTTCCTCTCCTGCCCCCCTCAATCCCATCTAAATTTGCACTCGACAAAAAGCACTGTAGAAATTTTTAGTATTTAGTACCCTTTCTTATTTTCCTAATTCCTGTGTGTTTAATCTTGAGAATTAGCAGTTTTACACATCTCTACTATGAAATCTGTATCAGGCAGATTTATTTAGAGAGTAACAGCAATTTGGACTCTTCTAATTAATATTCTTTTAAGGCATTAGCTGGCTTGAGAATAGGGCAAAAAGCTTCCTGACTGCCAGATAAGGCTTCCCAGTTTCTTACTGTAATTACCAGTGTTAAAGCTGCAATGAGAAAATGAGTCCTGTGGTAGTTCAAATGTAACCAGGAGAAAGAAAGGAAGCATTTGCCCTCTGGAGACTGAATCTGCATGTTGAGTTAAATAGTTTCCCAGCCATTTGGGCATGAGTTTTGTGTTCTAGGGCCCATGTTATCTGGATCTACGAATGTTTGCTCTGGAATGTACTATCAGAATATTCAGTAAATCTTTCAAATTTAATTGTGATGTCACGTGTGAAAAATTGCTTTTGTTGTCTCTCCTGCCCCCAACTTTAGAAATATATCAAACTCATGGTTGAAAATGTGAAAATTTTTTTGAAAATATAAAGAAGAAAACAATTCAACCATGGTCTCACAACCTAGTTATGAATACTAGTAATATTTTTGTTAGTATTTCCTTTCAGTTGTTTTACTCTTAGAAGAGTATTTTCGTAACATTTTAAATACTAATTGGGAAGACTTTAAATGCTTTTTTGGATCTTTTTTAGTTACTTTTATGTCATGAACATTTCCCATTCCATTACACACTTCTCTTCAAGAGTTTCTTTTAAAGGACTCATTACATCTTACAGATACATGTAGCTTACTTAGTTATATCCCTTTTGGATTTTTAAGTTACATCTAAATTTTTTAGTATTTTAAATTCTTTACTGAGCACCCTTTTGTACCTCAGTCTTTATCTACCTCTCTCATTATTAAATTTTGAAGAAGTAAAATCATTATTTAAAATGATGGTGTTTTTTTTTTGTTTTTTTTTTTGCTGTCATTAATGTACAATTACATGAACAACATTATGGTTACTAGACTCCCCCTATTATCAAGTCCCCACCACATACCCCATTACAGTCACTGTCCATCAGTGTAGTAAGATGCTATAAAATCACTACTTGTCTTCTCTATGTTGTACTGCCTTCCACATGTCCCCCCACTACATTATATGTATTAATGTACTGATGGTCTTTTAAAAAAGATCTAAAAACAACCCATTTTCTCCTCTTATTAAACAGTGATTATTTCTATTTCTATAAGAAGGAAAATTTTAAACTACCAGAAAAACCAAAAAATTGTCTCATTGCCCCTCGCTTTATTAACAAAGATAATTGCAATACATTTGATTTTACATTTCAATTGTATATATATGATATTTAAATGTACTTCATCTATAATGTCTTATATTTTGCTTATTGTCTTTGTTCTTTTAACAGTGCTTCAAAATTCTTTACCTTTTTTTGTGTTTAGTTGAATAACATTTCATCATATGCATGTATCATCATTTAACCAATTCTTTATTGGACACTTTAACAATTTTAGAACTCTTGACTTATATTTTAAAGTAAGCTTTTTATTTATTCTTCTAATTGAGCTTTAGATAAATCATTTTGTTAGAGTCAGTCAAAAGACCCATTGGGATTTTCACTGATATTTTCACAAATTCATTCCGTTGACATCTTTCTTTAGACATATTCTGTCTTTATGACCAGGGATATAATGTGTGCCTCTTCTTTTACTCACATCATTTTGTATATCTTTGAATGTAGTTGTGTATCTTGCTGTTCTTGTTATTATCATACATACTTTTTAAGGTTATGCACAGTACTTTAGAGTACCAAGTGCAAGTATTGTTGTGCCAGATTTAGTACCACAGCCATAGTCAGCTCTTGGTAAATATTTTAGAATGCTGGTGGTAATAGGAAATTTAAAGCAGTGGGGTTAATCTGCCTGACTGCTTTCAGGCCAGTGAGAGGCAAGGTTTAAGAATTAATGTAAACGTTGTATCTCTGATTCCTACTCTTGTGTTTCTGATTCTTGTCCCTGAAGCTTCAGATGCTGTTTGTTCTTGTCAGAAGTAGTACACTGGTTAACGAGGTTAGCTGTGCTGTTTACAGTGTTTTCTCAAACAAGATTCCTATTCTCTACAACCTTATAATTTTAAAAAAAGAAACTCTTCTTTTAGCAAATTTGAAATAACGAGAGAAGTGATTTTGGAGCACTTCAGTGCCTAATTCAGAATATTATTTTGTTACTAGAAATGTATCTGTAAGATGCAACCACAGGTAGATTTTACTTTCTTGTGTTTTTTTTCTTTCTATTTCCTCATTTTTCTATAGTGAACAAAGATTACCTATGTACTAAAATACTCAATTTAGGACTAAAATATTACTTGCTTTCTTATATGTACACAAGCACAGCAGAGGGAAGCATCTTGACTTTGAAACTGAGGTGGCTGGCAGAGTAGGTCCTTCTTAGGGATGACTGTAGTTATTTCACAGTATCTTCTTTCAAATCATGAAGTTTATGGAGTTAGTTTCTCTTAATTCTCCAACTTTTTGGTTTAAATCTGCTATCTTAAAAGGTGAATATGAAACATTTTTAATTTGTGATGTTTATTGACAGTGTTTCCACTGCTGAGTGTTTTTACAACCTGCATTTTCTTATTTATCTTGGGAAGAATCCCAAACATCACTTTAGTAGCACAGCAGGGTGAATGTCATAGCATTGTGTTTAGCAAAAATGCCAGAAAATACTATATCACTGGAGTGTTCAGTGACACAGTTGATGGTGGTATTGACCCTGGCATGTGAGACCTGGGTTTTGCCTTAACTTCTACACCCCACATTAATAAATATAGATACTGAGTTCTTTTAAGATTGTATCATTATAAAAAGCAAACGTGGTTTAAAGTAATTGTTTAGTAATAAGATTTTAAATTACACTGTTCAACTTGTAGGAATGCCCTTTATCCTTTTTATGTATAAATTGGAACAATGTGGGGAACTGATTTGTTTTCTAATTGTGTCAAAGGCCAAGGAGTAAACTCTTACAGTAATGGAAAAAGGAACATGGAAAAGACACCAACACATTACAATAAAACTTTAAAACAGATTTTTACCCGTATAAATCCTTTATCGTTATTATACAGATAATATAAAGAGGAGAGAAATAAATCATTATAGCAAATAATATAGCAAAAAATAAAGTGAGCTGCTTATAGGATATCTATTGATTTTAGTAACTGTAAATTCCCAAAGTAAGTTTGAATCACTTTATATAGCATAAGCAGGGTCACATTTAGGTGTACATTTTTGTGATTATATTCTCAGATGGTGTGTAAGCCTTATTGATTTATCACTGGATATTGCTGTGTTTTTATGTTCAGTGTTCTTTATATAGTAACAGTAGAAAAGAGAATAATTATAAAGGTATTTGCAAGGTTTTTTAAAAGATGGTTTTCATTTGAAAACTACATTGTTAATCTTGACATGAATATTTGCCTGTCTACAGCTGAAGAACTGAAGGACTGAATCTAGATTGGGATTAGAGATGAAGTAATAGCCCTGCACTCAAGGAATTCCTGGTTGAGTGGTACTGGTGGGTATGTAGACCATGAGGGCATCAGGGCTCGCTGAGGTGGGGGTGGGGCAGCTCAGACTGGCGTGGAGCTGCAAAGAGAGTCAACAGGAAAGGCTTCCTGGAGTAGGTGATGCCTGTGCTGGTCCTCAGGTTATGAACTGGTGTCAGCCTCGTGGAGGAAGGCTGAGAAAGCTTTGGTGAAGAATGGGGCCAGCACGCCCTCTGGTATGCCTGGAGCAGAGGGTGCATGAGCTGGAATGGCTGGAGGAAAGAAGGTGAAAAAAAGGTATTCGTGTGTTAAAAATGGGATTTTGAATCTTTTCCTTTGAACAGGTCTTGCTGTAGTTTTTTAAATTTTATTTTTACCTTTTTTATAGTAAGTTTTTGAAACTTGCCAACTTTGTCAACCAAACAGGGAGCTGCTCTTGGAAAGCCTGATTGTTGTCAGAGGTGGCTCCCCAGATCGCACTCTTCAGATGTGTATGGTCCATTATAGCACAGAGTAAAAAATAGGCAGACATAGTTGAACAGGTTCTATTTATTTTTAAATGTCTAGAAGGTTGGTCTTTGCATTTAGTCTAGTCATAGCCTTCTCTAAAAGACTGAGGCCAAATTGAATTATCTGGGAACCTGCCACTTAAACAATACACAGAATAATAAATGGGCCATTTGCTTCCAAAAATTGGTGACAGTGCACTTCAGTTCCTAATTGAGGTTCATGAAAATTATCTTTTGACAAACAAGATTGTAAAAAAAGAAATCCTTCTTGATGGGTTCATCTTTTGGTAAACATTTAAATGTTGTTTACACAAATGGTGCTGGAGTGCGTTAAGGTGGGAAGCTAATGAACAAATGAATGACTGCAGGTGGCAAATATTTTTATGTTCAGAGGAAGGGGAAATGACTGAGGTAACACATATCATACAATGTTGATTTGTCCCACCCAGTAGTTTTGGATTCTTGATCTGGGGACTAGTGGTAGTCATTTTACATTCTTGGTAATTGGGATGGTGCTGGGTCCAGAGTTGGGGAAGGCTTTGAGGACAGGCCTTGATGTAGTCCTTGATAGAAGGATGGTTCTAGGGTGAGAGGAGGAGTACACTAGCTCAGCAGAGGTAGGAATGAAAGTGGATATTTACCACTGTTTGTCAGACTGGTTCACACTCAGTGGGTTGTGAAATCATTTTAGTGCATGTGACCAGCATTTTTCTAAAAGGAAAAAGTTAGAAAATTTCAGAGTGAGACCTATATAATAAAGGTAGGTTTGCTTTTTATTAACTTTAACCTTTTTTTTTCAGTTACGCATCTGTATATGCAGATGTACATGTCTGTGTACTGGGTCATAATAAAAATGTATTATTGTAGGTCATGGTCTAACAACCATGAGCTCATATGCTTTAGGAGACGTCCATGTGTTCAGAGCACTGTGCAGGTATCTGTAGTAGCGGAGGAAGTGAAGGCAACACTGACGAAGATCTTGATCCTCAGGTGTTTCCTGTCTCTAGACCAGTTTGGGGTTGGGGGTTGATGTGAACAGCATCTGGGAGGAACGCTCATTCCTTGACATTTCATCTCCACAGACCTGGTGACTTCTGTGCTTCTCACCAAGAGGAACATTGCACTTAAAGCATCTGACTCTGCTCTTCATTCCCCTTCTTGGTCCTCCTTGTGGACGAAGGACAAATGGCATATCAAGTAGATGAAATCTCAAAGAGGCTGATGCCCAAGGGCCTTTTTGACCAGGGGTTGGGGCCATTGAAGAAGGCAGACCTAGAAACTGGCTGCTGGGGTCTCTTGTGACAGAAATGATTAGGAGATAATTTACAGTTCAGAGGCTCTTTGCAGCTGTCTCCTCCTGATCTAATAGGATTTCCTGTCTGCATTTCTTTGGGGATGTCAGCAGCTGCAGTGGGAGGCCCCATTTGGAACTCAGGCCCAAGATCTATCTCTAACACAGAGTACTAAGAGTCCTATACTTTGGGGGAACATAAAGTTTATGCTAAGTCATCATTAGCTCTTCTCTCTGCCCTTAACTTGTTAGGAACCAAAAGAGAGGGTGATGCTCCCTAACTGCACAACAGGTACTAATGGAGATATGATTGAAAAGTGCCAGATTCTGAGGGCCTTGCTTGTGATTTCTGCCCCCATCAAATTTCATCTTCGTGTGTGAGCAGCAGAAAGCCTTTTTGCACACCCTGGGAGGTATGGGTGTGACTGCTGACGTGATAAGGAATTTCTTTAATAAGGCATGATGGGTTCTGCAGTATGGGAGAGCTGAGAGGCTGGGCATGGCTGCAGGGTTTCAAAAAGTGAAATGAAGACCAGTAGTGACGTATAATTAAAATTTTTTCTATTCTGTGATTGGTCTTGGAGGATGTTTACTTACTATTGACATAAATTCAGACCTTGTAGAAACTGAATTTTCTAGTTACCTAACCGTCAGAATCCACTCCAGGTTGATTTTGTCCTAATTCTGTCTCACCAACCAGAAGGTGGTGCTGTTGTGCTGGCAACCAACCTGCCTTGCCGCTACAAATAAAACTTGGCATCTGAATGCTTATTCATGCTGAACCATGTAGACAGATTCAGCATGCGGTGTCCACAGTATAACCCTCATGCAGTGTGGCACCAGATGGACAACATGGAACATTTGTGGCATCAAACCTTCAGAGTCTGGGGCTAGAGAAAGCTGTCATGGGGCCTTGGTTAGGTGCTTGCTCTGGACCACCTTTGCACTTGGCTAAGTAACACTCTTGTAGGAGTCAGGATGAAACGTTTGTATTGGTTCATAAACTGGCCTCCATACTCACAGAGGGCAAGGAGAGACTGAAGAAAGAGGCAGGCCACTCCAGATTGGTAAGTGGCAAAGTTAATAACCAAGGGAACTTACTTCTGGCTTGCCTTGGGCAGCCGCAAGACGAGTAGATCTCCACACCCTGTCGCCGGAATCTTAAAAGTTTGCATAAAGGCCCTAATGGGGTTCAGTCCTGTATACCAGATGGTTTCAGCAGCACCTTACTCTCTCAGGGCTGTGTCCTTGGAATGGCTCCCACTGTGGGAAGAGGAGGCAGAGCGTACTTTCCAAGGACAGAGGAGGGGGTGAGGCGCCTCCGATTGCCAGGGTCCAGCTCGTGGTGTCAGCCGTCTCGTGGGTCTCCGTCCTCTCTTCCAGCATGCTGTTGGAACCATGTGCAGTCTTCCAAGATTTTGTCTGAGGATTTATGAATAGAGATGAGAGATGTTTCCACAGAGAGAAAACATTTTTTCCTCTTCTTTTTTTGGAAAAGACTGACTACCCTCATGAATTAAGTTTATAGAAAATACTTGCTTAATTCAGTCCTTAACTGATGACTCAACTAGTTGAAATACCCAAGCAATCTCTCAGTTTTTTTAACCACTTAAAAAAAGCCCGGATGGTGTGATGGACTTGGAGTAGACTTGGTTTTGTGGTCTTGGGTCCTTGACTTAATCTTGCTGAATCCTCAGCTGTAAAATGAAGAAGAGAAAGTCCACTTCTCAGGTGGGAAGAACTGATAAAGGTAATAAAGGTAAGATTCTCAACACAATGCCTAGCACTAGTTTCTCAGTCAATGTTCACTTCTTCCCCCACCTCACCTCCATTCAGAAATCCAGACATTAACTACTATCACCAAAGGGATTGGACAGAAAGTATGTACTGTGGCTGTGTGGAGGCTGTGAGTATAAAGCTCTCAGTGTTTGTTTGCTCAGCTTTCAGAATGACGTGTCCCTCAGGAAGGGCTGTGCTCATTCCTGTAAGTGACCTCCAGTTAGTCTTCTCTGGCCTGTCCTTTTTGAACAAAAGACCCTGAACTGGTGCCACAATGATTTTTCGTTGTCCTTTTCTTTCCTGCGACTTCGTACAGCTACCTTGCCTTCCCAGTTAATCTCTTAGCCATGCAGCCAATGGTCTCCCTCAGAGCCTTCACCGGGGGTCCCACTTCTCTAGTTCCTGGAGCAGCCTTCTGTTATAGAGGTTAGCTTTTGAGTAGGTTCATAAGTAATAGGAGGAGTCTACAGACAAAGAAGTTTGTTAGATTGCTGTAAGTTGGGTCCCTGGATTTACTCACAGACTCAGTTTGGGAAGCTGGTTTGGGAATGTCTTAAGAGTACAATCTGTCCTCATTATGCACAGAGTCTGTGCTTGTGAATTCAGCTACTTATTAAAATTTTTTTGTAACCTCAAAGTCTGTACTCACCGAGCTTTTATGGTCATTCAGTGACATGCACAGAATGTTGCAAATTTGAGTTGCCTGATGCACACGTTCCCCAGTTGAGGTGGAACAAGGCGATGTTCTGCCTTCACGTTGCAGCTCTCAGACTGTAAACAAGTGTCCCTTTCACAGTCTGCTCAGTGCCACATTTCCTACATTTTTGTGCTTTCTATTGGTGATTTTGCTGTTAGAAGTGGCCTCCCAGCATAGTGCTGAGGTGCTGGCTAGCATTCCTACACACAAGAAGAGTGTCGTGTACATTATGGAGAAACTATGTGAGAAGCTCCATTCAGGCACAAGTTGTAGTGCTGTTGTTTGTGAGTTAAAGATTATTGAATCAACCGTGTATATTAAGTAAGGTGTCTACACAGAAGAGCACTCAAGAAAGGATATGTTCTGATTGATTTAAAAAAATGTTGTTAAAGAAAATGACCAAAGCTCACAGGACCCTAACCCTGCTCTTCCCCTTGGGGTGGTACCTGGGGAGACTTACAGGCCATGACTACCATGAATGGTAAGACTCAGACTCGAGTATTTGTTCCTTTCTGCCTCCCTTTCTCCTCCAGGGTACTCAGCTCAGAGCCCTGAGAAAAAAAGGATTTCTGGGCTGCCCCCTTTTTATTTGTTTTTCAAGGAGAGGTGCTTCTTGCCAAGCTTCGCGGGCTGTTCAGCTGTTGCCTGACAGGAACACTGCTGCAGAAGTGGGCCGAGTGCAGGCGACACAGCCTCTCCTGGCCCACAGGCAGCGTCCCTAACTGCACGGTGTCCAGAGAAGTCTCCAGATGCTAGGTTATTGGGCAAATGGAGACACAGGATCTTCTGGTGAGATGAGTACAGTGAGCCATAGCCTCAGTTTATTGTGACTTTGCTCATTTTTTCTTATTATAGTTGAATAACCAAAGTATCGAGGTTAAACTTAGTTGTATATTAAACATATGTTCTGCGCCTAACCTACCACCATTGAATTTAACTTTACTTGAAGGTGATGTCTTTATTTCTTCTGTTCCTCCATATCTTATTTCTGCACACGAAGCCTTACTGTGGTTCCCACCTTAACTTTTCTGTTGTGTGATGAGGTTTGAGAAAATCAGGTATGTGGGGTTTACCCTGTTAACCTCTTCCTTTAAGCTGCATTTTAACTTGCACTTTGGCCTCTTTAGAAAGGAAGGGGCCTGGGTTGGGACAAGAGTAGAAGGCAGTGGAAAATTCACTTGATTCTTTTGGCAGGTACTAGGAAAAGTAACATGTAGCAAATGAGGTTGAAATCAAAGTGGGAATGCTCAGTGTCCCATTATGTCGTCTTTCTTGTCACCTCTACATACAACACATAGTAAATCTTTTCCTAGTGGGTCCTACAATTAAGGAAAGTGTTGCTTTGAGGTCTGGGGCTAATCACTGAGCAGTTCTGACCTGTCATTTGGCACACAAAACCTCTTTACACATGGGTGACAATGAAGAGAGGCTACAGTAATATGGTGGACATGACAAGCGGGACCATTTCTGTGCCCCAACAAATGGCACAGCTGGCATGCCGCTGCCGTCCCTCTTCCACCTGGAAGCTTTCCTACAGACACGGCTACACTGACTTTCTTTTGAATGAAGTGCTTCTGCACCCTGCCTCAGTCTGAGAATGATTTGGAGCCCTGCTTTGCTGTCTCAGCTGCCTTTTGTGCCCTGTATTGACAGGACTGTGTCAGTATTAAGTACTGAAACTGACAGGTCTTGGATAACTTAAACCAGGCTTCCTGCATTTTCCAGACACATCCTTATCTTTCAGTTGGAAGGGAGTCATCTGTTTCATTTCTTGGCTGAGAACGGCTTTTATCCATTGGTGTGTTTACTTCCTCATCTGTAGAGGGTAACATTTAATAAGAGTGGCATAGGAACTTAATGTAGATGTTTTTCTCAAAGATCGTCCAACTGAAATACCATTGCAGGATTATCTGTAAGTATTCTGGATAACTTCAGACAGGCAGAAACAAGGAAATACATTTAAGACCCCCTGTGTGTTTTTAAAAAATTACTATTGCAATAATTAAGATTATTTAAAATAATAATAATTATTTGTTCTGGAAAATATCTATCATAGATTATTTTAAAATCTGTCATTGTTCAAATTTTCCTTTTACTCATGAAATTAGATCTTCCTTTCTCCCCATACATGTATTGTGTTGGGCTGTATTTAAAGGAGAGACTCATTTTGATGTACACATGAAGTAAGAGTTTCATTCTTCATATATATATTTAAAAATGCTACCATTATATCTGGTAATAAAAAATTTTAATGGCTCTGAACAAGGAAAGACACATAAAAACCATGGGCAGGATCTGAATGGCACCAATGGCTGTATTTTGTTGATGTTAACTCCTTGGAAACATTTTTACAAGCAGTTGATACTCAGTTTTAATATTGCTTCAGAGACATTTTAACAGAGTAATGTTTGGGAAATTATGTACAAAGTAGAGATAAAATGATTTCAGTAAAGTATTTTAAGTAAATAATAAAGATTTTCCTCTTAAATTTTCATTAGGTGTCAAATTTGAATAAAGGGAACCTTTTCCCTCCTTGTCCTTTCCCACTTACAAGCATTTTGAAAAGTGATTATGTTAGAGCTTGATCTTTGTCTTCTTATCTTGATAAATCGAATACTCTTAGTGCTGCAATTTAGTAGCAGCAGTGAACAGCTGCCTCTAGGAGTAAAAATCTTTTTTCATAATTCATGTTTGGACAGGACAGTGAACCTGGTAATGAATCTTGATGATCAGAACTGCCAGTGAGGGACCAAGGGTATGATAATATACTGGTTTGCCTTCAGGCCTCTGCTCTTCTCTGAGAGCTTCCTGATAAGGAAAAACAAAACAAAACAGAGAATTCGTAACTAGGTAGTTGCCTAGGAAAATAACAGCTCAGTGTCTTAAGTGTTTTAGGCTAAGAAAAAAGACAATTTAAATAAAACTCACAGGTTAGAGTCAACCACTTAGGTTGTTTCTGGCTTCCCCAAGTGACTTAGTCCTTTATACCCCTAATCCTTACATCAGGAGATCCATAGGGCAAAGCAGATTCTTCTTTCCTCATGCTGTTAGCTGCTCTGTCTTTGCTGCTCAGTGCCATAATCATTCCATGTTTTGTATAAATGTATAGCCTTTCCAACAATCATTCACTCTGTATGTATATACAATACTAATTTTAGGTTAGCGGGAGGGTACACTGACGGTATTAGTGAAATGGGGCAGAAAGTAGAGATTATTCTAATTTGCATTCCTGTCCCCACCATTGCATCATGTTAGAGAATGCAGTTAAGACAGACCATATTGAGTTTTATTTTATGACATAGTCAGTTTTTACAAATATTTCAAGTGTGATCAGAAGGAAAATATAATTTTCTAATTGTGAAGAATAGGGTTTCATATGTCCACTAGATCAAGCTTGTTAAATATGTGTTCTAATATTTTATTTATTTACTAATTATTTTTGCTTGATCTGGAAGCTTATAATTGGATTTTTTTTTTAACTCCTACTTTGGTTTTGAAATTGTTGGTTTTTCCTTGTAATTCTGTCAGTTTTTGCTTTGGATAGTTTAATGCTATTCTAATTAGTGGTTTGTTGTTTTGTTTTGTTTTGTTTTTTGGCCTAAACTCAATTTTTGTCTGATAGATTTTAATTATATCAAGTTTTTCCTTTTTTGGTTACTAGTTGCCTCAAATCTGTTTTTTCATCCTTTTACCTTCTGAGTTGCTTTAGATGTATCTTTTGTGAATAGCATCTAGGTGCAAATTTCCTTTTCTTGAGAATCTCTGTCTTTTAAATGGTGAATGTGGTCAGTTTATCTTTGCTGTTCACCATGCTTGTTTCTTTTTTCTTAACACGCCTTTGATGAGCAGGCTTGAGGTGTGATTTCTCTATAGACTTTTCTCTTCCCACTTTGGGCAGGGCCAGGCCTGGTTGCCCCTTCTCTGGGCCAGCCCTCTTCTCTCTGAAAGAGCGCCTCTTCTGTGTGCCCAGCTTTCTGCAGGGCTCCCAGTCCAGCTTCCTGTCCCACACAGGCCTGAAACCATGTCTGGGTGTCTGGGTGGCGTCTGGATGTTGGGGCCTGGACCAAGTCGTTATTTCTTGTTTTCATCTGCTGGACTACTTTAACCTTTGACTTAACTCCTTTATAATAATCAACAAATATTCCAAATAGAGAAGAGCACCATTTCTCTGTTGAGTGTGAACTGATGTTCAGTGGTTCCGTGTGTTCATTTACTGAGTCTGACTCTGTCCAGATTTTACGACATGACACATTTGCTACGTTGGAGGATTGGCTGGGGGTGGAATGGGGAGCGGGAGCTGCAGGTCATTGAGTTTTTTGGCAACCCTGGTTTGCTTTCAGAAAACAGCCGCAAACGCTTGAGTTTGAGGATATGTTTGCCCCGTTTATTGTTTGAACTCCTAATCCGCATGAGTGTGAAAGTTCTGAGGGAGCCAAATCCTGGTGGATATGTCTTAGCTAATGCTTAGGCCTCATCTTAATTATTCTGGAAAAAAGAATTAGAGGAACTTAGTCTACTTGTATGTCAAGTGCTTTGTTTCACTTTGTTTTTCATATGAAAAAAAGTGAATATTTAGGTTTGTCCAAGTGTGTTGTTATAGCAGTTCTTAATAGAGCTGAAAACCAGCAGAAGTGAAAGTGACATTCTGACAAATCTTTTACCTTAGTTAAGGTATTTGGGGAACTAAACTGGAAAACCAAGGGTAATGTGTAGTGGCATAGTCCCCAGAGAGGCCAATGTGATGGCAAGTCTCCAGCTATCGAAAACTCTTGTAGGCTGTGGTGTGGGGTAGAGGAGGGCAGAGGCTCCTATAGTCCTCTTGGTGGTTTGGTTGAACTTTTTATTGCAGAAAACCTTTAAAAATAAACAAAAACAACAGAAGAATATGATGAGTCCTTCTGTGTGCTCACCCTCTCACCCTTCAGCCACCATCCCGGCCAATCCTGTTTTATTTCTACCAACACCCACTCTGTTTTGTTTTACTTTAAAGCATATTCTAGATACTGTATCTTACCCACTGGTAAATATTTCAGTGTGTATCTCTCAAAGATAAATTCTGTTTTTTTAAATACACAAATCTATTACAGCTCTTTAAAAATAATAAATGCTTAATACTGTAATATAATCGTGTATTCACTTAAGATTAAAATTTCCAATTATCTCACAAGTGTCATGATGTTCTCCTTCCACTTGAATCAAGATCCGTATAAGGGCCACGTATGATTGTTGACATGTGTAATGTGCCTTAATCTATAGTTCTCTCTCCCTCTCTTTTTCTCATTTGTTGAAAAAACAGGGCCATTTGTTCTGTGGAGTTTCCTGCTGTCCTGATATTACTGATTGTATCTTTTTGTGTTGTTTTATTGTATCCTCCTGTTCCCCCTTAACCTGGATCCATTATTTAATTGTAGGTCACAACATGGTGATACTGTAATTCTAGCTTTATTTGTTGAAATACATCAACAGAGAGAAAAGATACCTCACTTATCTACTCTGAGGTTTGCAGTTTGGTATAGGTGAAGCAGGATATATGTTCAATTCTTTCATTTACTGCTTTTTCAAAAAGTGAGCTGATTTACTAAAATTCTCCAGTGGTGACCAGTCTGTTAGTTATTTTGTTTTAGTATTGTTGTGAACTCACTGACATACCGACATGTAAATATCTATAATATGGTTCAGTATGTTGTAGTTTTGACGTTTATTGATCATCCAGTTGTCCTATCTTTGCAAGTGAGAGCCTCTTTAAGGTGGCTGAGTTCTTTTGACTTACCCTGTGATACAAGATGTTCCAGGCTCATCTTTCCCATTTTCTGCCCCCAGACCTGGAATCAACACTTCTCCAAGGAGCTCGGGTTATTTTTCATGGAAAATGGTATTTCAAGACAACAATTTGGTGCTAGAGTGCTCATTGTACTGGGTTAGTCATTGTTTCTGAGCCTTTAAAATAGACAGAGCTAAGAAAATTATCTTATAAAAATAAAAAAAGGCATAAAAATACATCATGAGTTCAAACTGGTATTTCTGATTCAGCATCAGAACTACAGATTTTTTTATTTAACCTCTTCTGCCTTACACATATATCGTCTTTCTCCCATATCAAGAATCCTGGTTCTCAATGATACCAGGGGTGGTAGAAATAGAATATCACATAATTACTAATTTGCTTTATCCCATGATATACATCCAGCAGTCTCTGGATAAACAAGCCAGTACAGTTACCACCAATATGACAATTGAGAAGAGTTTTAAGACTTTTTGCAGTTCTTTGTGGATTAGAGTATCTCCCTTGAGGGATGTGCAATCTGATAGCTGTTTCAAAGCCTCTTGTTTTAGTTCCCTCTCTGTGAGTTTATGCTCCCAACTGGATACATTTAGGGTCATTTGTTTTATTTTCAGCTCTTAGAGATTGCTTAACATATATATATATATATTTTAAATTATTTAAAATATTGTCATGGGTTCAAAGTCAAATTTAAGAAACAAGGTGCACTGATTCAGAAAACTAGTTTTTATCCCATCTCCTCCACCATGTTGTTTCCCTCCTCTTTTAAGTAACTATTTAAAATGTTTTGTTTGTGTTTTGTCCTTCTGTTGTTTGTTTTTTTTAATGTAAACAGATAGATGTATATGTTTATATTCTTCTGTTTCTTAGATAAATTGTAATCTATATTTACTTTTTTTTTTTCGTTTGGCTTTTTTCATTTTAGAGATGTCCAGAAGCTTGCCTCACACCACCACAGTAGCGGTACAGCATAGCATTCCATTTCGCTTCTGTTAGTTTTGTCAGCCAATCTGGAATTTTTTTATTTTCATGGGTAAATGTAAGCCCATTTTTTGATGTAATGGGTATGCTTGGCCTCAGTTCTGTCATGATTTTATATTCCATATAAATATATACAAGTGTCTTTCTCTATATGGTCTGTTTTATTTACTCTCTCTCCCCTTTAGTTAGTATATTTTTGTTTGTTTGTTTCTGTGGGGGTTTCTTTTTTAGAGCAACTTAGTTTTTTGTTCTAAGGCCTACCATTATTCAAATGCCATTAGGAATATAATGAATGTACCATAGCCACCACCTCCTTCCACTGTCCACTGGTTCGCTTTGTTTGCACTATGCCATTGACACACATTTGGCCCCAGCTGGTCACATCCCAATTTTAGAGTTAAGGGGTGCATTAAATATATTGTACCTCTTAATGGGGAGAGCAAAAGAGTTGCAAAGGATGTGAATAAAAAGAAGAAATAATTTTTTGCCATTTTACAGTCTAACATTATATAGTATTTTAATCTTGGCTATTGGTTCCCTCTACAAGCAATATTGATGTTAGCCAATAGTATCTTATTTTCCCTGCCTTCCCTCTCTCCTCCATCTGATTTGAAGAAATACCCTTTTCCTCACTGTGACTGTAAGGAAGGCAGCACTCTTACTCTGCTCTTCTTATATGCCCTCTCTATTCTCAACTTTCCTTTTTTTAATGTCTGTGCTGTATCTACATTGTCAGAGCAGATACCCATTATGCACTGTATTCTATCCCTGGGAATCATCATTTGATCTTGGGTTTTTTTTTGTTTTTGTTTTTTGTGGTGTTCCAGAAGTCCAGTTTAATTTGACTCTACTGCATATTGAGATTAGTACATAAAATGGGGAAGAGAGTACACAGGCAACATTTCCTGAAGTTACTTTTAAAAAAGAGCAGAGCAGCATTGCACCATGTGAAAGCTCATTATGTTCAACTCTGAACAGTGAGTGGGAGAACGTATCCGTGACGCTTGAGTATATGTGGCACATTAAAAAATATTCTTAGCTAATCCCAAAGTTGCTTACTCTTCCCTCTTAACTGCTTTTTTCCTTTATGTCACATTTGGTCTTGGTTTTACAGGTAAATATGCATACAGCGTTCACTGTCAGTACTTACAATGATGTTTGGTTGTCCAGCATTCTTTAAGATGTTTTTTAGGAAGTTGGGGGGAACCATGCTTCTGGTGTGGCTAGATAAACATTTTTATATAAAAAAGTGGTTCAAATATTCTTTCCTTGAGTATTTAAATATAGTATTCCACTGTCTTCTGGCTCGAAGTGCCTCTCTCAAAGTGTTAATGGCAGTCGTTTTTGATTTTTGTTTTTTTCCCTTCTGAGGGACTTGCTCTTTTTCACAGGTTGACCACAAGATTTTTTGCTTTAGAGTTCACTAGTTTAACTAGAATATGTCTTCAGGCTAGTTGTTTTGGACCAGTTTCCCCAGATATAAGTAGGTGTCCTTTTAGTTTGCAATACTGTTTTTTTTCTGGTTACTTCAGCAAAGTTGCCTTGCATCGCAATTTCAGCATTGTCCTATTCCATTGCTTTTGTTTTTGTCTGTGAGAACATCTGTTATATGTATCTGGGTCTTTTTTGCCTGTCTTCTGTGTGTGTCACTTTCCTTCCAATCATTTTTAATCTCTTCATTTCTTCCGGTTCTAAAATTTTCCCCCTTGTCATCTTCTGTCTCATAAAGCATGCTGCATTTATTCATTCTTGTGTTCTTTCTGATTTAGTCTTCGTTCATAAAATGATTTCTTTTGTATCTAATTCTTTGAGTTCTAATTTTCCTTATCACCTCATTCGTGAGTTTTTCTAATTCTGATTTTCTCTTATATATTACATCATTCTTTTAAATTCTTTCAGTTCATTTCAAAATATTAGGCACAGTTGTAATCTCTTCTGTAGGCCTGTCTTTCTGGCTTGCTTTCATTGGCCATAGGGATCCTTTTTCTGCTCTATCTTTATAATAATTTTGTATGGGATTTGAACAGTCCTCTTTTGTTACTCATTTTGGCTGGTGTTTTTTTTTTCCTCTTTACAGTTACAACCTCTGAAGAAACATTAAATTGATAATAAAATATATTCCTGTATATATATTTGAGCTCAGTTGTTAATACCAGTGATCTAACTGGAATGAAACATATCTTAGAATTTGCTGTCTGAGGTGTGTTTTAAACTATTTTTAATGTTTATACTGGGGGTATTCTTTAAAGAAGGAAGACCATTTCCAAGTACATAAGCTCAAGTTATATATGAAATGCTTATGTCTGAACAGTGAGGGACAGGAGCAAATATATTTCAGAAGCTGACCAGCACAACAATAAGGGCCAGTTTGGTTTGAGGGAATGATAAGTAACAGGTGTTGGTTTTGGCCATATATAAAGGCATTTGTTCCATGGACTATATGGTATGTTATTACCAACAGAGCAGTTCTATTAAGAAAACTTAGCTTTAGCTTGGCATCTGTGATAATTAATAGCTTAACTTAGTGTAGCTTTGCTGTGTGGTTTTAGTTATACAAAATGTCATTGAATGCCCACTTACCAGTGCTGCAGGCCTTTTCATGGCTACTTCCTCCACTTGGACTGATCTTTCCCCAAATATTTATTGATTCACTTTCTTGCCTCACTGCTCAAAATTTTTTAATAATGCTTTGCCTTAGCCAGTTCATTTAAAAGTAACTCTTCCATCACTATGCCCTTCCTTGTCTTATTCTCCAAAGCACTATGATTGTTTGAGTTTTAGTTTTGTCTCTGTCCCTTATCCTGTGACTGTTTACCCATATTAAAATCTAAGGTCTGTGGTGGATTCCTGGTGCCCAGCACAGAACCTGACACACGGTAGGCACTCAGGTGTATTTCATGAGTGTATGTATGGCAGGCCCTGAGCTAGGTGCTGCGGACATGGTGCTGAGCAACAGTTGCCCCCACCCTCCTGGAGTTCCTAATCAATGGGAAAGACAGAAATTAGTTTCAGTGTGGAAAGTGCTGTAGGAGAGGGCAGAATCGGGAACCAGAGCTTATTGAAGGCCGTCAGTGGGGCTTCTCTGAGAAAGAATCTTGAACTAAGGAGTGAAATAATACAGAGTATGAGCTTTATGGCGGTTGTAAGGAGTGTTCCTGGGTGGTGGAGCACCTTTTCCAAAGGCTCAGTGGCAAGAGGGAGCCAGATTGACATTTTTAGTTCAGTGAATCGGAAGAAGCCATGCCCCTGGAGTGCCAGGGGACAAAGGAGAGGAGGCTGGGTGGCTGGGCAGCTGGGCAGGGCCTTGTCAAGCAGAGCCTTAGGCCATGTTACAGATTTTGCTCTTAGTGAACTATCTAAAAAACAGTACCAGTCACAGCCACAAAGGTTGGGCCATAACTCACACAATATGGTGACTTCACAGCACTTCCATCCAGCATAGAACTGTAATGATTAATGATAGAATCCATTCTTCATTGCCTGCAAATGGTAACCTGATAGCAAATGAGAGACCTCAGATACAAAGAATACACGTTTAGTAAAAAGTTCATATTTGTATTGTATATTGGCAAGATTATAGTACTGTAATGCTTTTATTTTTAATAGTATACTTTATTTGCTGAAGTTCTGCAAATTTTTTTTAAGTACACTTGGAAGAAGCATTAATTTTTAGTTGTAAGATTAAAAAAGAAAGAACCCTTTAAAATGTACAGGATGGTTGTTTTTATTGCTAATTTCCCTCGGAAAGGTCAAGTTTTATAGAAGTGTATGGATAGAAAAAGTATCAGGGGCAATAAGGCAGAGTGGACAAAGCATAGGCCTCACTCTGATTTCCAGGGCCTGGTTCTTACGAGCTGTGTGATGTTCACCAATTACTTATCCATGCTGTGTATCCATCCTCCTGTGTAAAACGAAACTGAAATAGCACTTTGCTCATCCATCAATAGCAAGTCAAAGAGCTTCCTCCTCATAGAGGCCTGTTCACGATAGTTACTTCATGTTAGGCCTCCCAGGATCAGTCAGGATGCACAAGATGATTATTAGTACAACACATAGTGCTGGCCTGGCACTTAGGAAGTGCTTAGTTAGCTAAATGGTAGCTCTTACCTACAAAAATAGAAAATAAAATTATTTGTTTTACTGGGTTTTGTACACAATTAATAGCCTTTTAGCTTATGCCTTCCAGAAGGAGACAAAAAACACACCTGTTTTTAGACCCTAAAAGCTTTCCAGAATTACTTTTTAGATGCATTTAACCCTTTAGGCCCATGAATCTCAACTTGAGTGTTAAAACTAGTAATTCAGCAAGTGAAGGAGAGCCAAAGATACCTCAGTCTCATATTTTTGTCATGACTTCAGTGTGTTGATTCAGGCCCATGTTATGTGTGATAAATGGCTTATTAGCTACTTTCTCTGACTAGTGTTGGAATTCATCTGCTGCTTGACTACTTCCCAATTAATTTTTTTTTCTTTACTAAAATCAGCAAATCATATGCAGCTCGGGGTTTTTCAGCAATAGGAATAGATTCACGTTAATATGCCTAGAGTCTCTTTCTCTGTCCTTTTTCAACAACATTTAATTCTAAGCCGGGTGTTATAGACTGTATCCCCAGAACAGGCCAAGCTGTCTCATCCTTGACCTTCAAAAGATAGTGGGACCTTGGACTTATTCACCCTGTGTCAACTGATGGAGATAAGCAAGCTGTGTGCTTTAGGGTTTGAGCTAGTAGTGAATTTTAATTTATTTTTGAGTAAAACCAATGTGCAACTTAGAGAAAATACTTATATAGATTGGAGGTAATAGAAGAGTAAGAATTTGTGATCTGACTCTTGTGTTTTTTGGGACCCTTTACAATGGGGAAATAATCCAGAAACTACCTTTGTTGTGCAATCCCATGGTTGGGCTGCATGCAGGACTTTTGACATTTGGTGAATATTTTCTTCCCTGTATGGCTCAGTTCTTTCCTACATTTTCTGCTCTCTGTATAGATTTATTTTCTTCTCTTGTCATGGTTTAGCCTAACAGAAGAGCAAACTTGGCTAGATGATAACCGCTGTCTACATAGCAAAGTCCAAATACCATGTCTGCAGGGTGGCGGTAGCTGGATGGTCTGCTGCTCTGTGCTTCTGCGCTTGTCGGGAAAGACATGGGCTCAAAATGCAGTGACCTGGTGTGGTCTTTGGAAAAGCAGAACCAATAGATTAACATAGATTAAGAGACTAAGTCCAGCTGAACGTTTGGGTTTCCTTGTCATTTTATCTAAGCAGTTGTTTTCTTGCTCCTTAAGGCCTTGATCATTTTTCTTCCTCTTCTTCAAATTATACAGATTAATCTTCTCCTTTACTTATACTTAAAAAAAGTGAGTTTTTATAAATTCCTGCATAATTTGTGGTTTTAGAAGCACTTAATTATCCCTAAGTAGATAGTTTTCCCAGCCTTCATTTTTTTCTAGAATTTGTGAAAATGAAAGAAAAATACAATACTGGTTAAGTTGGCTATTCTATATGTATTGATCAGAAGAGTTTCCCTGGATGACAGTTTAGAATTTTAGGAGAATGTTTTGTTCTCCTCTGTTTTCCTGCAGTTCTTGTTGAAATTTGTTTGGTGAAACTCATTATCCCATGTTTTAGAAATGGACCTGACCTTTCCTTTTCCTGAGAAATGAACATATTCCTCATTTGTTCTCATCTCTGAGAACGAGTCATAGATCACAAAGATGCTTGAAATGCACAGCAATAGCACTGAGTAGGTTAAATTAGTCATTGTTGGGTGTCTGGGAGTCTTTTCCTGAATAGCAGTGTTTCCACCATTTGTTTATGTTATTGTTTTTTTTGGATGTTTTCCTTTGTCAACTCTGGGTGAAAATTTAGACTCTCCACTGCAAGAAAACTATTAGGAATATGTAAGAATGAAAAGTTATATCATGAATTCATAATTCAAATATGATGAGTTGCGAAACCCATTTCTTAGGAACTGGAAGTAACAAGGACATTTAACCATATTCTTCCTGCTTCACTAAAGGAATTCAATGCCAAAGTGTTTATTCTTTCAAGAATAGAAAAATAAATACATAACCTCCCCCAGGGTTGGGAAATGTACTTACTCATATGAAGCAGGTTTCTTCCTGAAAGAGTAGCTTCTGTAGTCATTTTTCTTTTTTGCTCTAGCTATAAAAAAAAATCACTGTAATTTGTCTTAATACATTTTGCCCTAACATTTGTGTCTTATAGTTAATATCACAAATAAAAATGCTTTTCAGGTGCTCCTACATATTGGTGATGTTTGACCAAGTATTAGGGATTCATTTTTGTGGGTTTTAAATCATAATAATGATAAGAGTTTATAAATTGATACACATTTGATATCTCTCTTATGTGATGGAGGTGGGGTTTAGGGTTTAAAATTCTCATCCCCCAAATACCCCTTAACGTGAAAATGGATTAGCAATTCACTGCTTTAGCATTTGTGATGACATTTTAAACTAATATCTTTGCTTAGAGCCGAAGAAAAAGTAACTAAATAATGAGGCTGTAAATCACATTTCTTGAACAAAGCCTTTTCTTGCTCTTCTCCATCCCAATTCAGTAACTCCTAAGTGCACTGTTTGTTCTTTCTGTGAGCGAGCAGGGCCAGCTTAACAACGATATTCCCAAAATGAATGTCCCATCTGTGCTGTGGTGCCCTTGTCTGGACACCATATCAGGGGCTGATCAGCAGAAGGTCAAACAAACAGATTGACAGATTGTTTGTATCTTTTCTTTGGCAACTTGTCTCCTGAGAGGAGGGGCTCCTTTCTCAGTGGAGAGGCTTCCTCAGGTCAGTCTGAGTAGGGTAAGTGCCCTAACTGATTTATTTCATTTCTTAGAATAATTTTACTTAATTATTTCAGAGTAATTGTATTTATTTATAATTCAGCTTATTCAGAAATTTTGCCTTTTCAAAATTTTTACTTCCTGGATCCTCAGAATAATTTTTTAAATTCTCAGAACAATTTATTTCCAAGAATAATTTTTTAAAGTTCTAACAAATGTTAGATATTATCCACTTAAGATGTTGATTTGCATACATTCAGCATACAAGGATTTCCGTTCAGTTTGTGATAACTCTGTTCTCTTCAGCCTATAGCTATAAATTAAATAAATTGTGGAATTTTGGTTCAGCCTAGATTAGGAGTTTTGAGGTTGAGCTACAGCCAAACACCAAATTAATTAAATGAAATATTGAAACTGCTCCTTTTCAAAGAAAATGTATGTGATCTTTGCTGTCATTGAATCAGTCCTTTTGAGTATAACATTTCAGCATATTAATAATCGTATGTGTAAACATATTCATAACTCATAGCCTTTCTCTGTAATTGTCAAAAATTTTGCTATGCCACAATCAGTTGAAGAGTTTTCTTTTTAAATAGGGCTCCCTCCCTAGTTATTACAAGGGCAGCGCTGTGGGAACGTGAGTCTGTGTTCCCTGTGCCCAGTTTTCAGATCATCTAATTGGGTAACTACAGTAACAAAAAATTTCACTGTGTCCCAAGTCTAAGAATGCCAATTCTAAAAAAGTATTTTTAAAAATAAATACATGCTTCTTACTATGCTGATGGACAGTGACTGCAATGGGGTGTGGGAGGGACTTGATAATATGGGTGAATGTTGTAACCCAAATGTTGCTCATGTGAAACCTTTATAAGATTGTATATCAATGATACCGTAAATAAATAAATAAATTTATGCTTATTATAGAAAATTGGGAAGAAGCACATACAACCTGATGGAGAAAAATAATCACCTAGAAATAATCATGATAAAATTCTGGTACATTTTCTCCCTGTATTTTGCCTCTTTATTTTATATGGGTTTAATTATACTATAGATAGAACTCTAGGTTTTGGTTTTTTCATTCATGGTTGTGAGAAATGTTCTCAAATTATTTACACTCTATGAAAACATTTTAACTGGTTTCATTAGTTTATAAATAAACCATCATGTCAGTATACCAAAATTTACTTAACAATATTCTTATTAAAGAATTCCTATTTTTCATTTTTAATTCTGTAAATAACACTCAAACCTCTGGACACAAGGATATTGTGTGAAAGAAGGAACTCCAAATGCAGAGGTGTAAGTCTCTGGAATTTCACTTGGCTTCTGTCCATTTATAACATAAAGAATGGACTTAAAAAAAAATTTTAAATAAAAATTTCTCATATATTGTCAGATTGCCCCATATAAAGGTTATATCAGTTTATAATCCATCCAGTGTTTTAGGTATTTGTCTTTTAAAACCGTTATTATCAGTTGTTCTTTGATTATTGAGAAAATAGAGTTCTTTTCTCTTTTTTTTTGCAATTGGACTTCATGTGTTTTATTTTTGCTATTTTCTCCAGCTTTTTAGTTTGAGAAATTTCAAACCTATCAATAAGATGGCAACACTTTGTCATATTTGCTTTATTTCCTTCTTGCTGTGTTCATATGTTAACACACATGTGCACACGAATATGCATTTGTAATATATACATATATGAACATGTGTTATTTTTTTATTGTAGGAAATTTATTATGTTAATATGGTCTTCAGGCTATAATCAGATTTCCCCAAATGTCCCAGTAATGTCTCTTACAGTTGTTTATTTTTGTTTTTTGATCCAAGATCCAGTTAAAATCATATATTGCATGTAGTCCTCATGCTCTTCAGTGTCCTTTAATCTAGAACAGTTGCCCGGCCTGTTTTTGTTTTTCAAAACATGGACATTTTTTTTTTTTTTTGAGAGGGCATCTCTCATATTTATTGATCAAATGGTTGTTAACAACAATAAAATTCTGTATAGGGGGGTCAATGCTCAATGCACAATCATTAATCCACCCCAAGCCTAACTCTCGTCAGTCTCCAATCTTCTGAAGCATAACGAACAAGTTCTTACATGGTGAACAAATTCTTACATAGTGAATAAGTTCTTACATGGTGAACAGTACAAGGGCAGTCATCACAGAAACTTTCGGTTTTGATCACGCATTATGAACTATAAACAATCAGGTCAAATATGAATATTCGTTTGATGTTTATACTTGATTTATATGTGGATCCCACATTTCTCCCTTTATTATTATTATTTTTTTATTTTTAATAAAATGCTGAAGTGGTAGGTAGATGCAAGATAAAGGTAGAAAACATAGTTTAGTGTTGTAAGAGAGCAATTGTAGATGATCATGTGTGTGCCTGTAGACTATGTGCTAATCCGAGCTAGACAAGGGCAATAAAACATCCACGGATGCAGAAGCTTTCTCTCAAAATGGGGGGGGGGGGGAGGTGAGAAAACATTGACATTTTTTGTAGTGTTCAGACCAGTTGTTGTTTTTCAGTGTCCTTCAGTTTGGATTTGTCTGCCTCAAAAGATTCCGATTAAGTAAGGCTTTGTGGCAGGAGTACAACACAGGTGTAATGTGTTCTCAGCAAATCACATTGAGAGACACATGTGTTGGTTTGTTCCATTATGACTGGTGGTTTTTTTTGATGATTTAGTTAAATGGTAGCCTCAGATTTCTCCATTGTAGCTTCCCCTTTGTAATTATTAAGTACTCTGGGGTAATCTTTGTATAAGGATGTCATTTAAACTTTATGTATTGTTAAAGCAGGCTGTAGAATTATTTTGAAAAGTTTAATTGGTTCCTTTTATTTTGTGAATTGTGTGCTTTTCTGACTGGTTTCTTAGTATACTTTTATTATGATTAGTATTCATTTCTAACATTTAATGAATTGTTAGTTATTAGACTAGATACCATACTGAAATCTTTGTAACGACTCTCTGAAATGCAGGTACCATTGGCTTCTGTTTTACAGAAGAAAGTGAAGCTTAACAAGATTGAGTCTGGGTTTGGGATTTTGCAAATATTTGTCCCAATTTATTGTATACTTCATAATATAGTCTATTTTATTACACTACAGCGTTATGCTTTTCCATAGTAACTCTTTCATAGTACACTTTTATATATCAATTTATTCCATTATAGTTTCTGTCTTTGGTGTCCTGTTTAGAAGCTTCAAGTATTTGACCCATTAGGAATGAGTTTTGCTCAAATGCCTTGGCTGAGAAATGCTTGCTAAGTGAATGAGGGCCCGGATGTAAGCCTGCAGGACAGGATTCCCACCCTCCCACTGTGTCCGCAGGTACGTGGAGTCATCCCCCTTTCCAGACAGACTTACTTGAGCTGTGAGATCAACACCCTCTCGGCTTAGGCTGCCCCCATCTTTCCCTGCCTCTGTGTGATACATCTATTTCTGTCACCTTTGCTGGAAAAAGATATTATGTTACCTTTTTCTCACACCAGTCAGCTCTTTCTGGGATTGCTTCTAACCATAAAGAACTAACAGCTCTGTGTCATTTATGAATCTGGAGTACAAATTATCTTATGTAAACTACTCTGTGGACATGGTGGTCACCACTTTGCTGCCAAGCAGAGAAGGTGGGGGTTTCTTCTCCCTTCTGATGTTCTTGCTCTACCAGAGAATTGGCCCTTCATTCTGCTGATATTTATTACTAAGGGCCTCTGCAGGAAGAGGTCATTTTTTTAATTTTATTTTTTATTCTTTTGTTTCTTGGAAGAGGTCATTCTTAAACTTCCACCAAATATCCCTAACACCTAAGGAGAGCAGACAGGAATGCTTACGGGTGTTAGGGCGGGGTGGAAGGAGAGAGAAAGGAGGGGAGTGCAAGTTGGAATTTCTCTTCAGTCTCATGTTTTATTTAAACCAGTCTCGCAAATTTAAAAAATTCCACTCCATAATACATCCATCTTATTTTAATATTAAAATGTTTTAAATTACCAGATTAATTATTTAACTTTTCCTCCCTGATCTCCAATAGAGTCCCTGCTCTGGGAAGTTAAGCCATGGTGGCTTATCATAATTGCAAGCACAGAGCCATTTGGAAGCAGAGAGAAATAGCTGTTAGATATTCTCTCCTGGATAAATATCACTAGTGATGTAAAATGACTAAAACATGTTCCTCATCTTCAAAGAACTAGCTTGGGTATGTGTGATCAGAGGATAGGCACAAAGGCATGGGTTATATATTCACTAGGTTCTGACTAGAGTTGCGTCATAACATTGTTAAACTTGTGTGAATTCAAGTTTACTTGTTTTGGGAAATTATTTTTTTTGGTAGTGAGACCAGATTTGCTTGTCACTCCAGTCAGTGGAAGTGTATGTCTGAGTGAGCTTGAGATGAAATGGGAGATAGGATCTGCTTTCCCATGTGACTGTTAGTTCTCACATTGCACCTGCAGCCAGACTCCCTGATGAGGAGCCGTGTGTTCATACGTGTGTGTACTCAATAACATGTCCTCACATGCAAGCTGTGAGTGTGCAAGAAACAGCAGTGTGTTCTGACACTGAAGGGAAAAACAGCTGTATCAGACGCCAGTATGGTGCCTCCAAAGGGAGTTTTCAAAGGTAATTCTGGCTAGAAGCAGTTTTCACCCTCAGTCTCCATGCTTCTGTTCCACCCCCCCCACACACACATGTGTGCACACATACATACACACACATGCACACTGTTGCAATGCCACATGCTAGGTGCCTTCCCAGAAATGAGCTTTGGAAAGTGCCTCAACTCAAACAAGAAAACTGCTGCCCAGAGAGGGTCAGTGGCAGTCCAGTGGCAGAACTGTCCCACCCCAAAGTGCATACTCCCTCCTTCTACCATACCCTTCTGCTCATAAACTTTCATTAACATCTTTTAAATCATGAAGCAGTCAAACTTTAAGAAAGTAATCCAAACAGCATTAATGAAGGCTTCCAGAGGACCAAGCTCAGCATCTGCCTGTGATCTCTTGGCGACAGCAGTGAATTCCAGATGCCCTCTGGCTTGAGTGGGAGAAAGAATGGGCCCCACTTGGCATGCATGTTGCTCCGTGTCTGTGACTTTCTTGGGCTACATTCAGGTAGCTACTTTCTAACATATGCATTCCCCAAGAGCATGTTTGTCGGGAGCAAATGTGTAAAGGGAGCCACCCAGCAGTGAGCTGGAGGGGACACATGACTCAGCATTCCAGCCAGCCCTCCGAGGGTTCGCACAGCTGTTGCATTAATAAAATGTGGCATGTTGCCTGGCAACCTGGGAGCAGGTGGGGGATTTCCTACCTACTGTACCAAAAGAACTAATCAGCTCTTGGCTGACCACTCAGGGTGGAGTAAAAGATGAACTTCGCTTCGCAAGTTGACTTTCTTGATTGTTTTTCATGCCCCGTCCTGCATTTTAGCATTTGCCATCTTGTCTGTTCTCATTTGTCTTATCACTGAAAGGTAGAAGCTGGACAGTTTGACTCTCAAATCAACTGAACTGAAAACATGCTCTTTTTCATATTAGTCAGAATTATTTCATTTGTAATTCAAACCTGTGGACAGTTTCACTGAGTATGTTTTATAGCATCAGAGTTCACTGCCTTGCTACTGATTTTGATTCTGACAGAAGGATCCAGTAGTAGCCTCAAAAGCAAGCCTGGCTTGTTCTTTTCCTCTTGGTGAAGTCCTCTGATCGCGTGCTGTTAATAAGATCACTGGAAAAACATGGTTTATGGAGCTTTACATCTGAGTCCCAGGGAAGTTACTGTCACATACTCATATTTTTCTTTATTAAAATCACAACATAATATTATGCAACGGCAGGGTAATAAGTAAATTCACTCATTAAACAAACATACCTGAGTCTACAAACTTTAAAATGAGACTATACTTAATGTTAGAGACCTTAGATGTAGGACTTAAGAGTATAATTTCAAGGATGGTAATATTTTTCTAGAGAAAAATAAATGTAGCCAGTACTTTTTAAGATCCATGAACACACCATTGTTAAGCATTCTATGTTCTATACAGATATGTGACCTTCAAAAGTTGTTCTTCAGTTTCCTAATTTGTGTTGAGTATTTTGACATTATAGGAAAACCTTGGCTCACCGGGAATTTTAAGATACAGTGTTATAAAACACTCCAAAATACTTTAAAATGTAACACTGTCACATTTGTCACTGTATTAACTTTTATGTAAATGTTTTTAAGTGTAAGACTTGATCATTAGGTCTAACCAGTTGATTTTGTGTTGGATGTCCAAATAGACAAGAAGATCTACATTAATTTCTCTTTAGGATGTGGAAAACAAAATAATTAGAACATCTTGAGACAGGGAAGCCAAACAATAACAATATCACTTTTTTTAAAAAAAAGGTCTTTCTTATACTCTGGCTGGTAAAGAATTTCACAGGTTTTTTTAAATGTGTAGGAATGGTGAAGACGTTGGTACTTCTCTGAAGTTCAAGAGTTGCCGCCTTCTAAACGCACTTACTCACCAGCTGGGAAGAGCTGCTTGCCCTGACACGCCCTTCCTGCCACCTTCCTCTCCCTGTCCCTCCTTCCTTGCTCTCTCCTTTCTTTCTCCCGCTGTCCTGTGTATATATGTGTTTTACTTGAAAATGCCACTGAGTATGCTTTGGCTGTTTTGCAGTGTAATGTACTCACGTCATCCCTGAACACTGTCTGTAGGCCCAGCCACAGTGCAACAAACTTAGGGACGAAGTAAATAAAGAGGTGGAGTAGTCTCCTAAAATCACAATGTCTGTAGGGAAGTAGTTTCATAACTTAAAAGGAGAAAAATTACTCAAGTGTCGAATGAGTGTGTTAAATGCCAAGATGGAATGGGACTTCAAAATCGAATCATTCTTACTCAGTTTTGTGCTGCCCTTTTGGGATATTTGGTCGTCTGCAGGGTTTTAGTATGTGGTCTGCAGGGAATCCACCAATGAAGTAAATCCATCATTGGGCACATGGTGTTGGTAAAGGCAGAGTGAAACTGGTGTGGAAAATAAGACAAACTCCATCATTCTTTGTTTATTTTCCCTTTGGAAAAGTATGATTCTCTCTGTATACTTTTCTGAAGTCAGTCATTGCTAATTATAACAGACACATTTGGTTGTTCCGAGGCAACCTATCGGTTGAAGAGCAGATTTCATCCCTTTTTTACTAACTGATTTTTCTCTCTACAGAGGGGAGGCACAGAGGCTGGCCTACATGTTGAGTGAGGTTGTGTTGGCAATTTTTCAAACCTCTTTAGTGGTGACAGATCCAAGGAGACGAGCTGACGTTTGACATAGATTTTGGCATGTTCCACACCTGTAGACAGGTTACAAGAGTGGGGGACAGGGAAGAGGTGAAAGGCAGGGACAGGAAGAACTCTCATGTTCTTGGGTAGCATCACGGTGCCGTGACAGGAGACTGATAGGGTGACAAGTGGTTAAAGGGAACTAGAGACAGAGTTGTCCACCTTAGAGTTTATGTGGTCTTTTTGTGACTCCTTCCTCAGAAGGTTGGGAGAGGCGCCTCTGGTGACGAGACCCTCCCTCCCAAAAGGAACAACTTACCTTGCAGGTGAGATAGCTCAGCCCTGCCTGGCTGATAAGGGCCTGCCATTCTCCTCTCTCCAGGTCCCCTCATTTCTTCCTGGGCTTCACTTGGTTAATGAATAAGCAGAGTCATGAGGTGTAAGTAAATTATTTCATTAAATGAAAACTGCATCAAAACATCCACAGAGAGACATTTAATGACCATGTAACTGCTGCAGCCAAGCATCTCCCAGACCTGGTCAGCTTACAAACAAACAGACTTTAAGCTTTTCTAGTATTGAAACCTTTCAGTCTGAAGGTGCGCTGTTCTGTCGGGCTTTGTGCAGACCGGGCTCTGGGAAGCGGAGAAAAGCTGGTGTACTTATGCACCATCAAAATAGCACTAATGTCATGGCAGATTTGACACTTCAGAAATAGCTCCACAAGCTGCCAAGGTTAAGTAGTCCAAGAGTATGGTCTTGGTGTGTGTGCTGTTTGTTTATATTTGGTGTAATTTGTGTCTGGCATCTGAAGCGTCATTAGGGAGAACTAGTCCAGAGTAAAGAACTCAACTCTGACTGGACCCAGCCACTACCACCAGCCCACAGTTCAGTGACATGCAGGCTCTGGTTGGTAAATAGGTTGTGTCCTCAAAGTTCTTTTGTTGATTAACCTTTAGAACACAAAGTTCATTGTTGCACAGAAATGCCATTTTGAATGGTGGGTGTCTGAGCTGTGGCATGTTTGAAGCTTTGGGTCAGGGCCCATTTAGTGGGTCAGGAAATCAATGCTTGTTGACACCAGTATAAAACAAGAGGGGAGAAAGAAACAGAATAGAAAACATCAGGGCAGGTTTCCTGCAGTAAAGGTAGGTATTATTTGGTGATACTGTTACGGCTGAAAGCCTATTACACACAGTATGCTGCTATTTGAGCGTGAAAGGCCCTCATGTCAGGGGACATGTCAGCGATGGGTTCAGTCTGGCCATTTACCACCATCTAGCACTGTGACATCAGGCAAGTGACTTAATCTATCTGGAGCTCCATTTTGTTGTATTCAAAGTAGGGCTGTTTTGTAGAGGTAAGATTAGAGATGAAGGAGAATGTGCTAAGATTAGTAAATTAGGATGTTTCAGAATATAGGATAATATACCAGGGTTAGAGCTAATGCAGCATATGGTGCCTGGTAACTTCTCTATAAGCCGTGATTATTATTTATTTGTATTCTATTCCTTTGTTATATGTACAGAAGCAGACATCAAAGATATTTTCATAAAATAGCATAACTAAAGCATATGTACTATTTAACCTTCCTAGAGTAGAGTTTATTCAGTGTTCTTGATGTTTAGGATCTGCCATTTCACATAATCCAGGAGATCTTTGAGTTTTACTTTAAATTGTTCCTGTGTAGTTGAGACATCAATTTTCTCCTATGAAGTAGGAAGAATGTTGTAAATTGCCTAGGTCTTTCAGCTGTCTGTCAAATTCTTTAAGACTGTTAATGATGTAATTGCTTCCCAACTCCTATTTTAGGTTATGTGTTTTGTCTTTCAAAAAAAAAGGTAGTTTTAATTTGCATCTCTGATGATTAGCAATGTGGAGCATCTTTTCATGTGCCTGTTGGCCATCTGAATTTCTTCTTTGGAGAAGTGTCTCTTTTTAAAGTAAACTCTTAATTCTAAACTTTCTTGGAGCTCCACACTTCCATTTGTCTCCGTCATGAAATTCCTTCTTCCCTTCTGCATATCACTATCCCATCTTTTAAGAAGCTATGTCAGCACTTGGGAAAACCTTTGTTTTGTTTGGCTTGGGTCTAGAGCAGCTGCTTTGAGGGGTAGGGTGAAATCGTTGTTGAAAGCATGGCGTCAGAGGCAGGAAGGTTGGGATTCACCTCCATCTCCACTAATTAGTTATTTTGCCCTTGTGCTCTCCCTTATCCCAAAGCCCATCCATTGACTTCTTTGCAACAGTGTGAAAATCTGCTGAACTTCTTCCATCTTTTCAAAAGAGCTCCCAAGATCCCAGTTTGCCTTTGCTCCTAATTACTGCCTCCCTTCTACAAACTCAAGCTCTCTCCATCCATTGCTTTTGCCCTTGTTTCTTCTTGCTCTCGTCTAGTTGTGGTCTCCTCTCACCACTGAACTTGCCCTTAAGAAGGTTCCCAATGATCTGGTGCCATAAACTAGTGGACCCTCTCCTCTGGCCTGGCCGCTCAGCACACTGACCCTCTCTTCCTTCTTAAATTCCATGTACCGTCCTTTCTAGGGTAGCCCTCCTCCTTTCCAGCCTGTGGCTTCCCTCTGCATGATGATTAAAGGTTGGTGTCCTCAGAGTGCCCTTATGACTGCTTTTCTACTCTGCACCTTTCCTGTGCCTGTTTCTCTCCTTCCCTTAAGTCACAGGGACCTTGTAGAAACACCTCTAACCATGCACTGCTCTGACTAAAAGCCCTGGTTCTAGCTTCACCACGGCCTCTGCTGCTCTTCAGGTCTCTGCCATTATATGGTCTCTTTCAGTTCCCCAGTCGAGACTACTGTGTGTCCTCACTCAGAGAGTGTGCCTGGGCGTTCCTTCTGCCTGGAGCCCAGTTCCCCACCCCAGTATTTTGTACCCTGTCTACTCTCCAGCCCACAAGTCTGAGCAAAGACTCGAATGCCTTTTCTTTAGAGAAACGGTCCCTTTCTTCAGCTTGACTAGCTCCCCACTGGACACTACAGAACGCTTCCCTTTTTCTAGCCCTCAGCACACATGTGGGGCTGTGCACACTCTCTCCCCCCAATGAATACAGGGCTGGGTCTCCTATTCATCCTCGTTCCCCACATGGCTAGGCTTAGAAGATGGCGTGTTTGTTTATGAATGAATGGATAGATGAATGAATGAACAAATGAGAATTTAATGCATCAGTGTGTTTATAAACTGATGACTGGATGACTAAATGAACAAATGACTAAATTACTCTGGTTTGTACAGCAGTTAGCATGGTGCTTATATAAGTAAGTGCTCAATAAATGGTAGCTTTATTTTTCATCAACTTTTCAACTAGGAACCATGAAAAGAAAAAGAAAAAACAAATACCACCAGGCTGGCTAATGGAAGCTATATTCCTTAGTGACATTATTAACTAAATGCTAAGGCAGTTGGCATAGGCCCTGGGAACTTAGCACTTAAATAACACCCACCTCCCTCTTGGTCAGCCTTTCAGTATCTCATATTTATTATTTATTTGCCTTCCCTCCCACCCCTCCTCATTTTAAAACCATCCTTTTTCACATAGATGCGTGCCTGTCTGTGTTACCCTACCGATCAGTTCCTTTACGTCTTTCTCTATACAGGGCTTCTTCAGAGAGGGGAGTGTCTCGTCCCTTCTGCCATACCCCAGTGCCAGCACAGTCCTAGCACCAGTGTTTGTTGAGTGAATGAATGTGATGAGTGTTTCAGAAACAGACTGTGATGTTGTCAGGAGAGTTAGTGAAAAGTAATTGACTTATTCTGGCCTCAGTACAATTTTGAAAAATTACACTTCAGATTTTTTGATTTTATACTTGTTGAGTATGGTTGGTATATTAGTTTCTATGTTTTCCATTTTACTTCCATGTTTTTGCATGGGAAAGGCTTTGCTCGATTACATCCAAATTCTAAATGATAGTGGTATTCCATGAGCTGTTGCAGGCCACCCTCATTTCTAGCACACTGAGGTGTTGTGTGCTACAGCTTGCTGAATCTCTATCAGTGTAGAATGTCTTGCACTGGCCTAGGCACATCTCTTTTTGTCTGAACTATTTGTTTTGTGAGCTGACCGCAATACCTCATTAATTAGGCATCTACTAAGTGGCAGGCCCTATGCTAAAAGCTTTACATACATACTTTATGCTCTTCCTAACATCTTCATAAGATGGGAAGATATGCCCATTTTATGGATAAAGAAGCAGAAGCCCAGGGAGGCAGGTGACTTTATGCAAGTTAAGATTTAGGCAGGATTTGAACGCAGGTCTCTGTGGGCTCAGAACCTGCAGTTTTCCAACTTGACTTTGTCATCTCCCTTTAAATAGGTTTTAAGTAAATGTCACTGTATCTTACACGTCAGCCTCTGTCCATTTTGTCAAGAGTGTTTTTCTTGCCACTTTCTTGGCCTTAGAGAACTGTGAGGGAAGTGAGGCATACAAACAGTGAACAGAATGAGTGTCCGTGTGTGTTTATCTAATTGTGGAGGTGGTGTGGAGAGAGCATGGTGTGGTAGACATGACTTGTAGGTGGCAGAACCAGGACCCAATGCTCTTGCTCACTGTGTGCCAGTTGAGTTTTCTCTCAGCTTTATTAGTGATTGGGGATGACAGTGCCCATCTTCCCTGGAGTAAGGAACCTGTGAGGGAGGATGTGTGGGAGACGTTTTAAAGGCTCAGCTGCTCTTGCTGTCACACTGTGCGCTCACATCCCTGCAAGTGTGGTCACCTGAACCTGCTTCCTTTTCCTTAACTCGTTTCCTTTGCTGAGTGCCTCCTGTGTGTTAGACACTGAGATGGAGCTGGTGGGGAAGCAGCGGTGAAGGAGTCAGCCCCCTTGCCCCCTGCTTCACTATTTCCAATTGTCCTCTTCATAGAACGTGGGTCTCTTTGATGTACTTAGTTTTCACTCTTTCAGCCTCAGTACTTCAAAAAAAATTACCCTTTGTTGGAGAAGTACCAAATATGAAAGGAAGAGCAAGGGACAAAGGTCACAGGCCCTGGGTCCTAAGCATGAGAAGAAGCAAGTCAGCCAACCTTGCCGAGTCTCCACTGCTGATGGCACTTCTTTCCTGGTGTTGTGAGGCTCAGGTATGGCTGTCCACAATTGCTGCTCAAGGGAGCCAGCTTTTCAGAGCCCAGCCAGCTTCTCTTGTTTCTAGTCCACTAGATCCAGCTTCAATGTGGAACTTTAACCAAAGATTTTCTGTATATGTATCCTTGTTCTGGCTTTTTCCTCTTGAATAAAAACAAACAGCCAATAGATATAAAGCTGTCTTTCTTCCTCCTTTCCTTCCATAATCTTAGATTAAATTCCTACAAAATCCCAGGCACTACCAAGATGAGGAGGGTATAGTATAATCTTTTCCCTCAAAGAGCACCTGGCTCTATCAGGTAGATGTGGGAAGAGGGCATGAGTTGAGGTTAGCATCAGACCCAGCTAGGCTATTCCCAAGGGCCCTGGAGGGCCCACTGGCAGGTTTGGACTTTATCTTCAAGACTAGAGAATGGATTGTCAGGAGGAAAAGGGTGGACTTGAGAGGGTAAAGCCGAGAGCTCTCATTTTTTGAGCTGCCCACTTTCACCTATTCGAGCACACATACTGCAGCATGTGTCTGTCAGACCCCCAGGTCCTCAGGTGCCCTAGTGTTTGCCTAGCTCTTAGATGAGTTGAGGAGAAATATTCATCATCAGTTTTTTGAACACAGAAAAACATTCACAGTGACCATTAGGGTTGGGTGTGTTTGTTTTATTTTGTTTTGTTTTTATCTCCTTTCTTTAAAGAGTGTGCAGTTTGCTGTCCTGTAGAATCCACAATAAAACCCTCCATTCCCTATCTCATCAAAGTGGAGAAGCAGTCAATGTTTTATAAATCCAAACTTGATCAAAATTGCATGGGATATGAGAAAACTTTTGTATGCAGTATGTTCATATTTAAATAAACCAGCAGATACAAAGCTACATTTGGTGTCATCCTGGCATGGGGTGAAAAGCCAAAATGATGGCACTGTAGTGACAGCCCTGGGCTGGCGGCCACAGGAGGAGCAGGGAGAGGCCATCGTGAGGACGTCAGAGGTGGGCAGCGTTAAAGCACACATGACATACAGGAGTCAGGTCTGGGTCTGCAGAGCCGGCAGAGGTCACACTGTTGGTGGTGGGATAACATACTAGGTTGTGATACAGAGATTCCTTCTGCTGTCCACACAAAACTGCTGTGTGGAGAGACTGACAGACTGTAGTTCTCTTGCAGACAGATGTATATGCCTGTGTTAACTCTAAATGACACAGTTTGGGACCCTTCCAGTGCACATGGTGTCACCAAAAAGAACGTACGTAGGCTTTGGTTTGGATCCCAGCCCAAACACTCAAAATCTCTGGGACCTTGTGCTAGTCCCTCCTTCTGAGCCTCAATTTCCATAGTTTACAGGGTTTTCCATGCCTGGCGAAGTTAGTAGCCCATAAAAATTTCTTTTTCTGTAACCATTGGACTAGTAAGAGTATAGGTAATTCCCTTCGAAATTGAGAACTTGATGTTGGCTGAGGATAGCCATTGCCAAAAATGCAGGGCTAAATGGTGTGTAACTGCTTCAGCAGTGCCTTAGTGCTCCCCCCACCCATTCCCAGCACTTGCTGCAATAAACTGATTTCAGTGTCTGATAAGCAGACTCCACAAATGTTTCTAGCTCCTGAGGAAGGTTTGGGAAGTCTGGTGTCTCAGCAGCAGCGCTCGTTTACAGCACATGGCCCATTTGGGGGCACCTCCACATCACCAGAGCTATTGAAACCAGGTAACTTTTTTTTTTAAGGGCCCTAACCATCTTCATTTTTATTTATTTATTTATTTATTTATTTTTTTGAGAGGGCATCTCTCATATTTATTGATCAAATGGTTGTTAACAACAATAAAATTCTGTATAGGTGACTCAATGCACAATCATTAATCAACCCCAAGCCTAATTCTCAACAGTCTCCAGTCTTCTGAAGCATAACGAACAAGTTCTTACATGGTGAACAAGTTCTTACATAGTGAATAAGTTCTTACATGGTGAACAGTGCAGGGGCAGTCATCACAGAAACTTTTGGAAACCGGGATAACTTTTACCCAACTTAGTTTGTATTGGAAAGGCCCTTAGTATTTGCACAGGGTAAACAGCAGAAAACCAAAACAATTTGTTTGCTTATAATGTCATGAACATCTGTGAAACCACGCCTCAACCAGAGAACCAAAATATTGCCAATAAGTTACATCTCTTTTGTTCTCGCATCCCATCCTCCTGATCCACTGCCTAGGGCAGCTACTCTTCCCGAAAGCTGTGCTGATCATTTTCTTGCTTTTTTGCTCTCTCTCACATGTGCATACACCGTCCTGGATATATTATTTTTGTTGGTTTGTTTTTATGTTTAATATTGTTTTTGAACATAATAAGGTATCACTACAAACAGATTTCATGAACTTACATTTTTCACTTGCCATTACATTACTAAAATCCATCCATCTTACTGTCTGTAGCAGTAGTTTATGTCTAGTTACACAATATTCCATTGTGGGAATACACCACAACTGATCCATTCACCTGTTGATGGGGATGTTTCTTTCTTTCCATCTCCCTCCCTCTTCTCGTCTCTCTCTCTCTCTTCCCTTTTTTTGGCTGTCATAAACAGTGTGTGCTTTAAAAAAAAAATCTTGTAGGTATCTCATAATACGTAGGTATTAATATATATCTAGGTGTGGAATTGCAGGATCAGTGGATCAGCTTTAAATGAGTACACTTGTTTTCCAAAGTGGCAGTACCAGTGGAGATCCCATTGCTTCATGTGCTCCCAATTGTTAGTATTAGCTATCTTTTTAATTTTGCCAGTGAAATAGATACAAAATGGAATTTTTTTGTGGTTGTAATTTGCCTTTGTCTTGGGTTAAGCATCCTTTTATATGATGATTATTGGTGTTATATGCTTCCTTTTCTGTGAAGCGTCTGCATGCGTTTCATGTCTTTTGCCTAGTTTTCTGTTAGGTGTTTTCTAACTGATTTGTAAGCGTCTTTGTATATTCTGGTGCTAATCCTCCATCAGTTGCATGTGTTATAAATATCTTCTCCCAGTTTGTAGATTGCTTCACTCTCTTTAAAGTGTGTTTTGATGGACAAAAGTTTTAATATTAATGTAGCCAAACTTATCTTTTTTTATGCTTAACATTTTTTGTATCTTTGTAAATTCTTTCCTACTTCAAGCTCAGAAATATATTCACTTATATTTTCTTTTTAAGTTCTGAAAGTTTGCTTTTGACATTTAGGTTCTTCATCCATCTGGAGTTGATATTTTGGCCTGGTGTAAGAAAGAATCCAATTTCATTTTTTTCTTATGGATAAACAATTTTTCCAACTTTTTCTTTTCTGTACTTTCTGTTATGCTGTCTCTGTCAAAAACCAAAGCTTCACAGATGCAGCTATTTCTAGGATTTTCTGTACCATTGGTCTCTGTATCTTTCCCCATGACTAGATTGTTTCCATTACTTTAGTTTTACAGTAAGCTTCTTTATCTAGTGGGGCAAGTCTCCCTCACTCTGCTTCAGAAATGTCTGGGCTTTTGTTGCTCTGTTTATTCTTCATTTAAATTTTGGAGTTAACCTTTTAAGGTGTAATTTATATTCAGTGAAATTACCTTCTTTGTTGTGTAGTTCTGTGTTTCAGCAAACACATATATATAGTCATGTAACCACTACCACAGTCAAGGTACAGAATAGCTCCATCATCCCCAGAATTCCCTCATCCCCTTTAGTTGGTCTTGTCCTATCCCTGGCTACTACTGCTTTGTTTCCAGTAGAGATTTTTTTAAATTTCATTTTTAAAATTTTCTCAATGTTTTATTAAAATGTTGGTTTTTTGTTTTTTTTGTTTTTTTTTACTGGAGTAGCATTAAATCTATAGATCAATTTAGGAAGGAGTCTACCTCGTAAGTTGTCTTGTCCGTAATGTATGTATCAACTTTGTTGGAGATAGTGGAAAGTTTCTTTGCTTCATAATAGTGGAAAGTTCTTAATTTTTAGAAAAAAATCTAAACATTTTAAGTAATTCTTGAAAAGTCCTGGTAAAGGAGGCATTTTATGACAATTGTCGAATCTAAATAAATATTCAAATACCCACAAGTATGTGGCAGACATGGCAATATCACATTAAAAAAAAAAATCACGTATTAGTTCCAAACCAGCTTCGTTACTTGATTACTAGGCCTTAGATGAGCTGCTTAGCTTCCCTGGTGCTTAGTCTCCTATCTGTATGGTAGCCAGAACATTCCTTCCTCATGGGGTTGTTGTGAAGAATAAATGCTGTAATGTGTGCAGAGTGTCAAGTAACGAAGCCGTGAGTAGATGAGACTATTGTGTGAAAGAAACTGCTCTTCCTCACCTACATGGAAACAAGGAGGGCTCTCAATGTGTTTGGTTCCCCAGTGGCTTTAACAAAGCGGTCCAACTGAAAGATGTCCTGGAGTCATTTCCCTGACAAATTTGGAAAAGGTTGGTGTTACCATGCAGCCTGCTACATGCTGCTGCTGACAGGGGGCTGGAATCACTGGAGGACAGAGCTGACAGCCAATTCATTTTGCTGATTCATCCATTAGAGGGGTGGCTTTGAGCCAGAGCTTGGCTTCTAGATTAAAGGCCGAGAGCTGCAAAGCTGCTGGGGCTTGAAGGAATGCTGGTAAATTATTACCATGTGAAGGCCAGCAGTGAAAAGTGGATTGTTACTTGTTTCCCCTTTTAAGAGATCCTAATTCCAAATGTGCTCAAATAAATTCCCCCACATGGACAGCGAGTTGTTTGTAACATTTGTCCCTGGGGCCAAGAGCTGAATCATTGGAAACAGTCAGATACTGCTAAATAGATGTCTTGGCTCCCTTATGACTCTCTCATCACCTTTGCTTTCAGGGGGAATGTTGACTCAAGTCTCCTCTTTTACTTGGTAGTCCAAGTTAAACTTAAGAGAGGGGTTATAGCGTATGTCATCCCTTTGGGGCATGCTTGCAAAATAAACCTGCCAGAATAAGGAATGAAACTTTAAGGGGAAAATCCAGGAAGTGTTCGTTGACCAACATCAGTGCAAAGTAATGATGGTAGAATCTATGGGGTCTCAGTAGTGTCCCATTGCTAGACTAACCTGTTTTAGTAGTTGGTCTCAAGCTTATAGGGAAATCCACTCTACGTGAAGCTGGAATGTGACAGGGTAAACTTGATAGGGTGGAAATTGTCTTGTTTTACCAAATTTGTATCACAGTCCTGCAACAGCCACTCAGTGAGCAATTGCTGGGTGGATGCATGGATGGGTGGTGTTTGTTGCATACATAAATTGTTGGGTGGTCAGATAAATGAGTGAAAAAGTCAGAAACGTGGCCCATTGGAAGCAAGAAGAGTAACTGTGCTGAGGAATAAAAATTTCAAGAAAGGATCCTATTTCTGTGGTTCTCTGATAAGAGAGACTTTGGTCAATAGCACATCCCCAGAACTGGATGCTTGTGAGGGAGTCAGAGCATGCTGTTTTGAGCTCATATTTCAGTAACTCACTCTACTTCTTTGGGAGACTTTGAATAAAAGTTCTTTAATACTCTGAGGGATTTTTCCCCCTTTTTTCCTCTTTAAAGTGAATATTTGAAAAGTACAGCAAACCTCTTAGTAAAAATGTGTGGCTTTTAAAGAATGGGCTTTTGTTTTGTTTTTGTTGTTTTATTTTGCTTTGCTGTTCAGAGGCTAAACATTCAGGGCATGACATTCTGTAAACCATTACTGTGCTGACAAGTTTTAGGCAAATCTGGTCCACTTGGGGTGAAGATTAAAAGAGTCAAGTATTGGAAATGTGGAGTATCTGCCTCTCATACAGTTATCCTTCCCTCTTATTTAAGGTACCTAATATACTGGACTTTCTTGTCCAGCTCTGATGTGCTCAAAGACTCCATGCTCATCACCACTTGCTGCATTCTTCCATGCATTCATTCACATAATATTTACTGACAACTAATCTGTACCAAGAATTAGGAGTATACAGACACTTTTTCAGATGTCATAGTGCTTTTGCAGCCACCCAGGTACCAAGTCTGCTCTTTAGATCCCCAGCTGGCATGGCTTGGCTCCCACTGTCTCACTGCCAGTGTGGGTAATAAATTTGTGATAGTGGGTAAGGAGAGTATATGCTCAAACTGCAGAACCCAGACCCAGAGAATGGGTGCCCATCCACCCACAGGGCTTCCTCCTTGGGTCCTCGCTCCCCATGCTAATAGCATGCTCCATCAGCCACCCTCAGAGGAGGGCGCAGCAAGGGGTTACAGAAAAACTGACCTGGCCTTAGTCAAGCATTAACACTGAGGAGGGAATAAGCTCTGGCTTTCAAGTACTCCTGTGAGCCAGAGGTACATTACAGAGATTAGCAATCTTTAAGAGCAGAAGGAGAAGAAGCATGTCTCAAGTTTGTGGGGATACCTTGAATTTGCAGAGTCTAAAGTGAGGTTCAGAGTAGAAGGAAGGGCTCCGGTCTTAGGGTTGGAGCGACCTAGTTTTACATCTCAGCACTGTCACCAATCTCTGGTGTAGCATGTGGTAATCACCTGACCCCTGTGTCCTGGCTTTGTCATCAGTAAAGACAAACGCTCCATTGCAAATACACTGTGAAGACTAGACACCACATGTGCAGACCTGGGCAAAATCATATGGTAGACCTTCAGTATTTGACACAGCGATCAGCACTGTTGCCATTAACTGCTTTCATTGTCATTTTTATTTTAGCAAAATGAGTGATGGTTTACAGTTTTCCCTTGGTTTGCTTTTGTTATGTTTTGTTTTCTTACCCTGAAAAGAATAATTTTCAAGCAGTAATATTACCTGAAAATATTTGGAAAATAAGTATTTTTCTTGCCTCATTGTGTTTCTTTGTAGTTTACAGAGCATATTCACACTGTACGGGAGGTTAGGGAGCAGTGACTCTTTCTTCTGGATGAGAAAACAGACTCAGAGAGCCTTTGGGACATCCCCGAGGCCACTTGGCTTCTAATGACAGAGCCGGGTAGGAGCTCATGCTGAACCCAGGGCTCCTCTGACTACCTCAGGCCTTGTTAAAAGTGACACCTCTGGGGCCAGACTCTTTCATAAGGACCTTTTTCTTTTCCTTGTAGCTGTCAATACCAGCAAATACGCAGAAAGCTATCGGATCCAGACCTATGCTGACTATGTGGGGAAAAAACATGAGGAGAAGCAGATCAAGAGAAAGTGGACAGAAGATAATTGGAAGGAAGTTGAGAGAAAGCAGTTAAACACTAAGTGCATATCCTATGCTCTGCAGAACCACTATTACCGCACCAATAGGTAAGAGTTCTGGGTGTTGATTTAAAAGGGCAGAGTTATTATAGAAAAAGCTTTTTTTGTCACCTCTTACAGGATTGTAAGTAATAAATCTGACTTTTGAGAAAAACTTTCCACCTTACACATAATATCAGAAGTTAACCATTACCTTAATTCCTTCTGTGCGGTAGAGACCACAGCTGTTTCAGTTAACACTCACAAAACCCCATTGGGAAGACAGGGTACATATTATCCCCAGCTTAGGGGTGAGGAAACAGGTTCTCTGATTTGCCCACCAGGATCCCTTTCTTTTCTCAGTCTGCCATGTTTCTTCTGACTGGGCTTCTGCACTCCTTTTAGATCCTGGGTAGACAGTGAACCACATGCCTACTGTAGAAAGAACTTGATGCATACTTCCTTAATTACCCATAATCCTGCCTTCAGGTGATGAATACCATTAACATCTTGGTATCCTTTTGAAACCACAAAACATAGGTATAGAAAACAGGAAAAGAGTTCATTATAGAAAATTGTGAAGATTAGAAAAATGTGAATTAACAGAAGAAAAAAAATCAGCCGTATTCCTACCACCCAGAAACAGTCACTGTTAGTATTTTGGATTGCCATCCAGACTTTTTAAATGGCTTTTTAGAGATTTTTTAAATTGAGCTATAATGTATTATAAAATGAACATATCTAAAATGTTTAGTTGAAAGACTTTTAACAGTTATATACATCCATGTAACCACTATCCATCCAAGATAGAGAACATTTCTCCCCCCGCCAAATTTCCTGTTCCCTCCTTTCAAGCAACGCTAAGCCCCTCCTGCACTGAGCAACTATTTCTAATTTCTGTTACTATGGATTAATTTTTATTATTTTTGGAATTTATAAAAAGTGGAACCATATTTCATTATGCTTCAGAAGATTGGAGACTGATGAGAATTAGGCTTGAGATGGATTAATGATTGTGCATTGAACATTGACTCCCCTATACAGAATTTTATTGTTGTTAACAACCATTTGATCAATAAATATGAGAGATGCCCTCTCAAAAAAAAAAAAGTGGAACCATATGGTATTGTTGCGCTTCTTTCACTCACTGTGTTATAGAAACTTATTCTTGATACTGTGTGTATCAGGAGTTGATTATTTTTTATTGTTCAGTAGTATTGTATAAGTATACAACATTTATTTGTTCTCTGTTGAACATTTGTGTTGTTTCCAGTTTGGGACTATTATAAATAAAACTGCTATGAACATTTCTGTAAAAAATTTCTTGTGAGCACATGTTTTCATCCTCCTGAGTAAATTTCTATGAGTGGAATTGTTGGTACTTAGGGTAGGTATGTTAAAATTTACAAGTACAGCCAAATAGTCCTTCAAACTAGAAGTGTCATCTTATACTCCACCAGTATTATATGAAAGTTTCAGTTACTCTACATCCTTGGCAATATTTAATGCTGTCAGTCTTTTTTATTTTAGCCATTGTAGAGAATATACAGTTACACTGAATTGTGGTTTTATTTTGCATTTCTTTGATGACTAATGTTGACCACCTTTTTTGTGTGCTTATTGACTGTTTAGATATCTTCTTTCTGAGGTAGATATTTAAGTCTGTTGCCCATTGCTAATTGTATTGTTTGCCTTTTTACTATTGATTTGTAGAAATTCTTTTTGTATTCTGGATGCACATCTGTTGTCAGATGTATGCTCTACAGATGTATTTTTTCAAGCCTGGGGTTGCATATTCATTTTATTAATGATGATTTTTGGTGAGCAGATATTTTTTATTTTGATGAAGTCCTGTTTGCAGTTTTTTTTTCTTTTATGGTTAGTGGGGTTTTTCCCTGCCAGAAAATCTTTGCCTACCCTTAGGGTGCAATGATTTTCTTCTAGAAGGTTTGCAGTTGTAGCTTTTATGTTTAAGTCATGACCCATTTCAAGTTAATTTTATATATAGAATGAGATAGGAGTCAGGGTTTAGTTTTTTCTATTTGGATATTCACTTGTTCCAGCAATGTTTGTTAAAAAGACTTGTCTTTCCTCTTTGGATTGGCTTGGCACTTCTGTCAAAAATAAAATTGACCGTGTATATCTAGGATTATTTCTGGACTCTTCTACTTGACCCATTTTTATGCCAATACTACACTTTCTTATTTCTGTGACTTTATGGTAAGTCTTAAAATCAGATAGCATAAACGCTCCAACATTGTTCTTTTTTGTCATATTGCTTTGGCTATTCTAGATTCTTTGTGTTCCACATACATTTTAGAACTATCTTGTCTGTTTCTTCACTAGTTTTTCCTGTAGAAGTCTTATATGTCTTATATTAATTTTCTTACTAAATATTTTATATTATTGATGCTATTTAACAGGAACTGTTTCTTAAATTTCATTTTCAAATTGTTTGCTGCTTTGATGTAGACATATAAATAATTGTTGTATATTGACCTACCCTGCAACTGTTTAATGTCAGGACTATGCTGACCTCATAAAACTGGTTATTCAAAAGTTCCTATCTGTTATTTTCTGACAGTGTGTATAGGATTTTTCTTAAATATTTGGTAGGGTTTACCTGTGAAGACATCTGGGCATAAAGTTTTTTTTGTGGAATGGATTTTGATTATGAATGCAATTTCTTTACTAGATACCGAACTATTTAGATTTTCTGTTTCTTCTTGTATCACCTTTAGTAATTTGTGTTTTTCAAGGAATACTTCATTTCAAGTTGTCAAATTCATTAGCATGAAACTATTAGTTCAAAATAATCCCTTATAATTTTAGTATTCATAGAATCTATAATTATGCCCCTTTAAAAATTCCTATTATTGGTTGGTAATTTGTTTCCTCTCTTTTTTTCTTGCATGGTATTTATCAATTATTTCTATGAATCAGTTTTTAACCTTTTTGGTTTTTCATTTGTTTATCCTCTTGTTCTTATTTCTTTTCTTCTACCTATTTTGGATTTAATATGTTATTCATCATAGGTGGTTTTGTATATTTCCCATTACATCACATTGGGTGGCACAAAATGTCTGCTTGTCTCTTTGTGATTAGATTGATCAAGTGGGTTCAGATGTCAGCCTAGTCCATCCAATATAAAGTTCCCTATCAGCATTTTACCTGATGGGTTTAGTAGCCATTAATGATCAATAGCTAGATTCATTATTTCATTAAGGGTTGCAAATAGTAATGTTATTGTTTGTTACTTCATTTATTATCCCAAAAGCTTTTTTTTTTTTCTCTAGCGTAGTTTATTGTGAGAATACAGTATGTAATACATATAGCATACAAAATATGTGTTAATCAACTGTTTATGTTATTGGTAAGACTTTCAATCAACAGTAGGCTATTAATAGTTAAGTTTTGGGGAGTCAAAAGTTATACATGGATTTTTGACTTTGTGGGAGCCATTGCGTCTAGCCCCTCTACTTTCTTCAGGGGTCAACTGTACATGTAAAACACTTCCACAGGCTCTGGTATTATAAGTAAACTCTCAATAAAAGCTAGCTATTATCACTCTATCCTGGAATGATAAATGACAGCAAAGAGATAATACCTAATTATGATTAACATTTTATCAATCTCAGTAAACACTATTTTGATACAATAGCATATCTTAATGAGAGTAGCACCACCATTTTAACCATTAGGTTGGGAGTAGTGTAGTCACAATTTAATTTACTAATCATTTTTTGAATTAACCAGTTGCCAATCAACTGCATATCTAAACAGACCTACTTTAGATAAGCTACTTTTTCCTATCAAAACAAATCCTTTAATAAACCATACAGATTTCATCCAATGAAGAGGTCTGAAAAGGGAGTGGTAAATCTAAAACAGGAAAATATTAGAAATAGTGCAAAACTGAGCCAAAAGCTTTTATTTAAAGTAAAAAAATTCTTCCCATCATCTATTTGGTTTACTTGGAGAGCTCTTACAGAAAAAGCAGAATAAATTTTTTAATCTCTCTCTCCAACACACCATTTTTAAACCAGTTTTCAGAATAATTAGTTGGTTTCCCAGCACCTTCCAAAGATAAACAATGAGGTTAGTCTTGTTTGTTTGAATTACAGTTTTTTAAAAAACATTTTTAATATATTTTAGTACATTATAGTTACTATTCTCTTTGATGGTCTATATTGTTTTTGACCAGAGAAAACAATTTTGAGTTGTCTCTTGAATCTTCTTATACAATTTCAATAGTCTTTAAGTTTCTTTGACTTCTGGTATTCTTAAGATACTTAAGGCTCTTATATTTGCAATCAGACATTTCTCCAATGGGCCTGTTCCTTTTCATGGGAAATCATATTTACAAACCATATTCTTGGTTCTAAAAGTATTCATTAATATTGGAGTTATTTTTGTTTATAGCCATTTTGAATGAAAAGAGCTAGCAAGGAAGTCTTTTCTTCCTTCTTTCATTCTTCTTTTTAATATAAGTTTATACTGAAATTTCCAATTCGAGTTAGACTCCAGACTGACTTATCTTCTTTTAATTTTCTCTTGTTCCTTATGCTGAAAACTTGGTTCCTAATAATATTAATGTAATTATTTATTTGCCTTACCACAGTCTGCATATAGTTTAAAAATGATATATCACTATCATTACTAATAATTATTGAAAATAATTGTATTTTTTTGCTGTGATTTTTGTCCCTAGAGTATATCTGACCAGAGAAGACAGTCAAATTACTTTATTTTAAAGTAACTTGGAGTAATTTCTCCTTGCATGCTTAAGCTACCAACTCAGTAAACATTTGGGTTTTTTAATTTTTTACTTTTAGGAATTGCCTTTTTTTTAGTTTAAATTTGCTTTATGATTATGTAGAATATTTATATGAATCCGAAGTCAAATCTACCAAGTGTCTCTCTCTGCCTTCTCTACCTTTTTTCCTCCTCCTATCATGGTAACCAGTTTTATTAGTTCTTAGTATATTTTTCCACTTTTATAAATATATAGACAACTACATATATACACCCCAGTTTTGTTAGATAGATGGTAATGGACCACACATACTTTTCTCAACCTTCCTTTGTTCATTTAGCCTTGTATCTTGGAAGTCACTCTCTCGCTCCGCTTCTATTAAAATGTGATTCTTTATACTGCAAATGATTTTAGTATTCCTCAACCTCCTTAATAAAAAGTACTAAGCAACTAAATCTGGATGTTTAATCCTGGTTTAATTGATCAACCTTGTAGCAAAATTCATGAATATTGTAAAAGTCACATGCTTTGTGAAGAATTAATTCATGGCCAGTGCTCAGATGAGTCATTCTCCTTTTACCTTTTCTCATCTTCTTATCTCTTTCTCTTCCCCATCAGTATAAAGCTGTAAGTTTACTGACATACAGAATGCTTACTGGAATATCTACAGACCACTGTGAAAAACTAGAAAAAAGACTCGTATTTATTGAGCAGATTCTTCATTGCAGTCACTGTGCTAGGTGCTTTACATCATTTTTAAAAAAATCTGTGTAACAACTTAGTGAAACCCTTGGTGATATTCCTAATTTATATATGAGAATATTGAGTCTCAGAGAGGCTAAATTATTAAGCTGAAGTTACTCAGAATTCTAATCTACAGGCATTTGGGATCCATAGCTCACGGTGTTGCCTTTTTGGGACATGGCACATCTGTACCTGTAAGTGTGCATGTTTGAGAGAGATTCTCATTTTAATAAATAATGTTTTCTTTTTTAAAAAATGTTAAAGAAGCCATAAGTTTAAAACCTCTGGATTTCTACCTTACTTCTTTGGGGAGAAGGTTTAAATGTCTAGTCCCACAGATCATCAGTATAAAAAAACCATTAGTTTTTAAAAATGTTTAAAGGAGCAGACTTCAGTTATATAAGCCAATATCAAAAATACTGAAGTGTCTTCCTTCTACAATGCTTAATACTGGTCATCTCCTTAGTAGAATCTTGGTTTTTGATGGATTGGTTGTTTTTAAGAAGAAGAACTGCAGCAGGTCCAGAGGAAAGTGACTTGGTGGTAGGAGGAGGGGGAATTGTTGGGTCCATTCAGCCTGCAACAGTCCCTGGAGGGAAAGGGCAGTAGGAACCATTCTCAACCAGTGCTGTTATGAGAAAAGTCATGGTTCTTTATCCTCACAGAGGACTGAGGGGTTGGGTAGCAATATTAGTATTATTTCACTGATAAAGAAACTCAGAGAAGGGAAGTGTCCTGCTCTAAATCATAGAGCTGGTTCTGCAGTAGACAGAGCTCTTTGTGCTGATCAGCTACCTTCCCCCTCCTCTTTCTGATTTTGACTATGTCTAGTTATCCTTTAAGGGCTGTGCTAATTTCAGACTGTAAAGGTGGTAGAGACCTTGAACATCTGTTCTAAATGATTTTTTTAAGTAAGAAAGGAAAAGTTACTACTACCCTCAGTCCTCCCACTTAGGTGGCTCCTTTCTGCATCTGAACAACTGAAAGGATCAGACTGGTCTGGAGGGAGTATTTTTAAGAAATTCAAATAAGCAGTCGGCATAAAATTAGAGTCTGGTTAATGTAAATGCAGAATTGTAAAGTATGTAGTTACTAATAAAATGGAATGATTAACCAGGCAAGTTGGTTTTACCATGGAATGTCCCTAAGACATAAAACCTGGGTGCTTTTAAGTCAAGATATAGGAAGAGCTCTAAAAATATCCCTTATGTCCGTCTGCCTGGCTGGTGTCAGGAAAAGATGAACTGATCCAGCCCGTCTCTCTTGGGCCAGTAGATCAGGACACCATTGCTTCTTTAAGAGGAGGTGCTTCCACAAAATTCCAAAGAGTAACATAAAAAGAGAAGCAGGCAACTTGGATGTAAAATGTATTATATACATACAGTGGAATATTATTCAACTTTAAAAAAAGAAGAAAATTCAGACACATGCTGCAATATGGATGAACCTTGAGGACATTATGCTAAGTGAAATGGGCCAGTCACAAAATGGCAAACCCTGTATGTATGATTTCATTTCTATGAGGTTCCTAGAACAGTCAGACTCATAGAGACAGAAAGTGGAGCCGTGGTTGCCACAGACTCGGGGTGGGGGAATGGGGAGTGGTTTAATAGGTGTAGAGTTTCTGTTTTGCAAGAAGAAAAGAGTTCTGGAGATTGGCCACACAGCCCTGTGACTGTACCTAATATTACTGAACTGTACACTTTAAGTGGTTAAGATGATAACTTTTATGTGTATTTTCCCACCATTAAAAAATTTTTAAAGATGCAGGCAACTTGGAGTGCAGCTGTTAATAGTAGAACTTGACTTGTGGCCTCTATGATGCTGATGAGGGACCAGGAATACTTTAAAACAGCCACTGTCTCCAGTAAAACCCAGCATTTCCATTGAAAAGTATATGCAGAAATTTAGAATTAGGTGCTGAAAGCCTTCTCTTACCTCTGTTTAAAGCAGTATGTGATCCTAAGATTTTATTTTAAATAACATGAGAGCCCATTTAATCCCACTGTACACTTTTGATGTTTTGAAACGCTTTCATGTTTTGTATAGTAATATTTGAAAATTGTTTTCTTCCCCTATCTCTGTTATTTATTTGATTAGCCATAATTAAAAGTAATTATCTGTGTTTCTAACAATGTGTAATATCATTCAAACTTATCTTCATGTAAGGGCCTAATTTTTTTTAATGGTGCTCATAATTGAAATTGCCCTCAGCACATTTAGATGATAGGGAAGTGAAATGGTATTTTTTACATGTCTCTTTAACTAAATATAAAACAAATTTCCTGTTTGATTTATTCAGTCCATGTGCAGTTATTATTTCTATCTTACTTGTAGTAGTTCTAGCTGAAATAAAGTATGAAATGTCTAAATCCTATATTTTAGCTGCCAGATGTAGAAATCCTTAACATTTTTATATCAGCTCTTTTTTTTGACACTTTATGATTTAAAAAAATTCCACTAGTGCATTATAAGCCAGCAGAAGCAAAAGCATGTTTGCATTTATTTGGGGGAGGTTGGGCGTGAGTATGAAGAATGATGGCTGTGGCCCAACACCAAGTTTGTCACTGTGCTGATAGGTGGGTCAGTGTTTGAATGCTGTCTACAGATTTGAGGGGCTTCCTCCTGTCCATTCAAGGATCTCTGAAGCAAAGATTTCATTTCATTCAGTGCAGAAGCCAGGTGCTCTCCAGATGGGAACATTCAGATCCCCCCTTTATGCCCCTTTTTCTCAATGCAAAAGAACTAAAATCTTTTATTTTCAAATCTCCATTCCCAAAATAGAACTAATTATAGAATCTAAGAGATGGCTAAATGGATGTTTACTATACAATTCTTTAAACTATTCTGTATTTAAAATTTCCATAATAAAATGTTGGGGAAAAATGGAACTATGTCTTCTAGAAACCTTGTGTACATTTCCACAGAAACCTTGCATACAGTTTGGGTAGTATGGGGTAGCATATTTTTGAGTGTCTGCAGGCTCCAGACACCCATAAGTTAACAAATGGCTGTGTAGCTGATGGCTTGCTTGCCAGCTGGGGAGGCTGCTACCCACATCCCTCCTTCCCTTTCCAGCCATCAGGACTGTGCTGTACAACACTCAGAGATTTGGACCACTGCCTCTGAATATTCAAATCAACATCCTCTCTAAAAACACAGACCTTTCCTTTTGCCCACCATAGGATAGGGAGGGAACAGAGAAGGCTCTGGAATTTAAGTGTCTACCATATGCCAGGCACTGTAACATGTGTTTTGTTTTCTCATTTAATCCTCCCAATAACTTATTTTATAATTAAGGAGACAGAGACTCACAGAGGCTAGGAACTTGCCCAGAATCACAAAGCCAGTACATGACAGAACCCAGATTCAAGTTCTCATCTCTTTCACCCCAAATCCCATTCTTGCTCTTTCCAAAATGCCAGTTTCCTCTTCATATGTCCATTTGTGATCTTTCCCTGCCATCAAGAATGCCTTCTAAGATGTCTTCCACACTACCTGCAATCCTTGGGAGCTCCTTATTTTGAGGACTCATGTGGGAAGTGAAAAAATTAAGTTGGTGTTTTTGTTTATTCATATTAGCATTCCAACAGCTATCAAATGATGCCTTGTGGTCACTCAGGAAAGGGTTTCAGTAAGTGAATGAAAAGAACCCACAATACACTAGGAACCTGTCTGCTTCCCATCTTCTTATTGGAGAAGACATATAGACTGCTTTTTCCCTCTTGAACAATATAAAGCCATGCTATGACTACTTCCAGTTGCTTTTTGCTAAAGGCATTCTTTTTCATAATTAGACTAGGGTCCACTGTATTTTATTTTCTTAGCTGCTGTTTTGACTGAAGGAGCTGCGTGAAGGTGGGAGTAGATTGATGCCTTGTGGATGCCTTGGAACATTTCAAATCTGAAGACCATCCATGCACTCTTAACACATTTTTAAACGGAAAATAATTTGAAAGGAAATCAGCCTCATATGATGCTACAGAAATCAGTAATCAGACTGCCATTTTTTAAGTATTACATCAGTTGTCATCTATCTGATGAAAAGAATTAGGGAATCCTTGGGGATGCCCACACAGTACATTAGTTCATCATCTTAGTGATTCTAAATCCTTGGAGGGGATTATTTTCTAGTTTGCTGTAGTCACAAATTACCCCCAAAAGGGTCTTCAAAAAAGGGTCCAAGATGGAAGAAGCATGTGGTTTCTTGGTGTCAGAACATCTAATTGGTGGTCGTCTGTTCTGAGGGAGCTGATACAATGTTCCCTTCTGATAAAGCCATCACACCCTGTTGATTTATCAGATCAAATCATCAGTGGTAATGATGTCATCTCACCCTAATTTGACTAAATATATGATGTTGATGTTCAACTAGGATAGCTAGATTAACAAATGTAATGAAACTGTTAGAATTTAGAGTTGCATTCTCCGCATGTTCAGTACCTTTCTTTTTATCCTCTTCTTTCATACCATTGCCCTGTCTCCATCAGCCCTGGTCATTTGGCTCCCATGGGCCTCAGGTAAAGGCTGAGTGCCTAAGCACAAAAGAAGAGCTGGATCCTTCCACAAATATGAAAGCCCTACCCATCTACTTCCTTCACCATCATTTGTTGAAAGAGTAGTTTACTTCCAAATTTGAGCCTGCTGAGTTGACATTACAGGTTTTTTTCCTTCTCGGTTTGGGTTTACTGGGTTTATAAGAAAAATAGAAACAACCCCAAATAACGATTTCCAGAGATAGAATGTCTTGAAAACATAGGATTAAGATACTGATGCTATCAATTCTGTTGTTTGGGTAACTGGCTTTGAAATTTTTCTTAGGTGTTATTTCTACTTGCAAATGCTAGTAACTATGGAATACAGTAATACCACACTAATTCAGATGAATGCAAGTAAAGACTGAAGACTAGTCTAGATCGTAAGACTTTTTGAAGAAATGTAGATATGTTCTTTTAAAGGGTAGCTAGTACCTATAACTATGTGAGCAAAAGTTACTGGATAAAAGCCATGTACTGTTGGAGCTGGAAGGGTCTTGGAGGTGATCTAGTCCACCCTCCATGACCTTACAAAGGAGAACTGGAGGGTCAGAGAAGCTGTGTCTTGTTCAATGTCACAAAGCCAGTTAGTAACAGAGCTGAGTATACACGTTTAACATAACCAGGCAAGTAATGATTCATTATTGGTATAGTAGTTTTTCATGCTAAGTGGATCATTGTATAGTCCTTGACAAGTTTTTTCTTGTAAAATATTTGTAGGGAGATATATGAACATTAGTTTTTACAACCAAATAATACAAAAATTTATAATAAAAAGCAGCAGTGCCCTGCTACCATTATTCTGTCCCTTAGAGGCAACTACTTTCAGCTCTTTCTTTTGATATTTACCTTATTTTTTCAAGTAATGTACTTATTGCTACTTTTTTATTTTTTTTAATTTATCCATTGACTTGCATATGTGGTAAGCTTGTCTAGTCATTTTTATGGTCCTATACCATATACAAAGCAAGGACTGCCTATAGTTCTTAGGGAGTTTCTTCAGCATCCTACATTGTCTTTGTTTTCCCAGGAGTTTTTTCTGTCTATATACTGGTCCGTTTTTAGTTTCTGTCTCTCATGTTGAAGGCTTTCTTCAAACGTTTGACTATTTTTGGCCATTCACTATTTAAGAATGACTTAAAAGGGATAAGAAGCCCTGACTATGGAAGCAGACCTTATTGATGGCTTTTCTCTTTTCTCTGATCGTGAGAAGCTGGCTTTGTAATTATGTATCTTTTCTCTGAGGCTTTTGCTTTTCTTTATGGCTTGTGTTTTATGTGATATACATAAGAAATCTTTGCCTAAAGTAGGGTCACAAAGATTTTCCTATTTTTCTATAAGTTTTATAATTTTATGTTCGGGTATATGATCCATTTCAAGTTGATTTTTATAAAAGTGTAAATCATAGGTATGTGTTCATCTTTTGCATACAGATGTCCATTTTTCCTAGCACCATTTTTGGAAAGACTATCCTTTCTTTACTGAATTTCCTTGACTCCTTTGTCAAAAACCAGTTGGCCGGATCTGCATGTGGGTCTGTAGCTGGACTCTTCCATTGACCTGTGTGTCTATCCTTTCACCGTACTACAATGTCTTGATGACTATAGCTTTATAGTGAATCTTGAAATCAGACACTACATCTTCCAACCTCCAACCTTGTTGTTCTTATAAAAATGTTTATTCTGAGTCCTTCACTTTTCCACAAAAAAGTTTAGAGTCAGTTTGTTGATTTATACAAAAAGCCTGCTAGGACCTTGATTGGAATTGTGTTGAATATATAGATCATTTTAGGCAGAATTAACACCTTAACTATTGAGTCTTCCAACCAATGAACATGGTTTAATCTTTTCCCTTATTTAGGTTTTCTTTGACTTTTCTCATCAGTGTATTTTAGTTTTCAGTATACAGATTTTACATATGCTTTATTAGAGTTGTCCCTAAGTATTTTGCTTTTTGACACTATTGTAAGTCATATGTTTTTAAAGCTTAACTTCTAGTTATTCATTGCTATATAATGAAATAAAATTGACTTAGATGTTTTGACCTTGTGTCCATGGACCTTACTAAATTCACTTACTAGTTCTGATAATGTTTTCTGGACTATTTGGTATTTTCTGTTTAGGCAAATAAAGGTATCTCTCTCTTTCCAGTGGACCATATTTTCTTCCTTCCTCTTGTCTCACTGCACTGGCTAGGGTTTCTAGTACAGTGTGGAATAGAAGTAGTGACAGCCATCATCAGTGTCTTGTTCCTGATCTTAGGGCAAAAAACTTTCAGCATTAAATATGGTATTAGCTCTAAGTTTTTTCTGAGAATGATTTTCTGGTTTGTAGCTTGGGAGAGGTAAGCCTGACTGCTGGTGCTCTGGGGACTGACTGGTGGAAGGAAGCTGGAGGCCTTTCTTCCCATTATGTGGGGAGTGCTGCTTCCCCTGTTAGTTACTGCCCTCCTCAGACTCAGTCTCTGCTTCTGGACTTGGCACCTCTGTGAGAAGATCAGTTTCTCCAGAGGTTCAGCCTCCTGTCCAGTTCCTGCTGGCCTGGGGGAATGCTGGTCCTTGGCTTCCGGGCTTGGGGTTGGGGATCCCAGTATACTTGCCACCTGCTGACAAAGCCCCAGTCATTATCATCTACTTGCTTTGGGAATCTGGTGCCTGTTATTTGCTGAGATGTTGCAGGGCTCCATTGGGTAAATCAACTTTTCACAACCCTTAGATTTCTGTTTCCTTCTCTATACAAAGTTCTTTGTCGTTTTCCCTGTTTGTCATCTCCAGAGGGAGGGTCTCCAATGGGAGTTGCCCCGCCCCCCCCCCCCCCCCCCCACTGATGCCGCCTCACCTGTTCTCTGTGCCTTTGTCAAGTTATTTATACCTCTTTAGGTAAATATGTGCACTCAGTTAGTAATGTTTAACTTTCTGGAAACTTTTTAAAAGCGGTTTCTTTTCTAAAATATTTGGGCTTTGGGCATGGAGGGGAATTGTTTTGTTTTGATTTGATTAGTAAATCCTTTTTTTGGAGCCAAAAGTAAATTTTAGTGCACAAGTCAATTTCATCATAGCTGCTGAAAATTTCAGATGTTGTGCATTCATTTGCAATTAATTGTATATTGAATCTAAGTTCTTCATTTAGGAATTAATATTAATTTCTTTGATTTCTGTCATCAGTTAATGTTTTCTATGTTGAATTAAAGTGAGTTAGCAATAGCAGATTGTTTAACCAGGTTCAAACCAGATCCTTGTAAAAAATATTCTGATTGAATGCCTTTGATTCTTTGTAATCCAGAACAAACTTTTCCCTCATTTAGGCCAATCTCATATTTACAAATAAACCTTATATCTACGACTGAGCACATTAACACAACACATTTATATATTCTCTCCTTTCACCCCTGTCCCCCCTATACTCCCATTCCACAAGGGATGTCCTTTATTCCTGCATAGCTGTCACACTGGCATACCTTAGTTAACAATACTTTTGCTTCAAACTCAATTCTTTATTAGAATAGAGAATCACAGTTTATCAGCAATCTCCAAGGGACTGCCTTCTGAATTGATCATAGGCAATCTTGCTCCTCTCATCCACTCGTATCATGCTCAAAAACACAGAAACAGTCATGCTCATGGAATCTGAATTTAGCATGAGAGCGTAGAAACAATAAAAATGCATTCTAGCTCCCATTTCCCCAGATTTTTCCAGTTCAGTTTGCTGTGTGCGTTAGTTTGCACAGTGGGACATTCCTTCTTTCTCTTAACTCCATCTAGTAGGGAATGTGTTTTTATCCATACATATACCAGAATGTAAACCATGTTATTATATGTAATTCAGGACAAAATAAGCCATTTGGTATTTGTCATTTGCCTTACAGCTTTTGGAGGGAAGCATTCCCTTACTGCATTGATTTCATCCACTCAACAGACCTTGACTGTAGAGGACAGTGACTGCAGGCCCTGTGCCAGGTGCTGAGAAACCCATGGTCATCCTGGAGTGTGAGCTCCTGCTCTCACTGAACTTAGATTCTAGAGGCAGAGAGTAAAGAAATAAGTAAGAAGCACAGGCAGAGATGAGTAGTAGGAGGAAAACGAAAAGGGTACAGGGATGAATGTTACAGGTGATCAGTGGCTTGTGCTCCTCAGGGTGTCAGGGAAGCCCTTCCAAGGTGAGACCTGCACAGTCAGAACTGGCCTGGGAAGATGGGGGTGGGGAGGAGGCTCTGAAGCAGGTCAAAAAGCCCTGCCTGGGAGGAAGGACAATCTCAGAGCTACATAACCAGCTACACGACCTGGGGGAAGTCACCTATTCTGAAGATGAGGTTTCTTCCCTGTAAAGTGGGAATGAAAAGGTCATCTTCAAATGGTCACACACCAGTATCAAATGAGAACATTTTGTAAAGTGGGCAGGCCTTTAAAATGAAAGGTGGCTGTTACTTTATCCAGCAGTATGAATGTCCCAGCCAACTAAAGGACCTACTCTGACTTCAAGACTTACTATTAAGCTATAGGAATAAAAATAGTGTGATACTGTCATAAGGAAGGACAGATAAGGAAACAAAGCAGAAAGTCTATAAATACAACCACACATTTTTGATAAGTTGATTTCCGATAGTGTTGCCATGCAGGAATTCCTTACCAGCATTTCTAACGACATTTGTGTTTTTTGTAAATCATGAGAAAAATCATTGAGAAATCAGGAAAAAGAAAAACATCTGTGGGAATTAAAGTTTAACTATCAACATAGACACTACTGGTTCAGAGGAATCCACTGACATGAAGTTGAAGCAAGAGTGGAATCAATATTAAAGGTTAAGGCCAACGTTTCTAAACCAGGATGAGTATGTAGGAAAGGCCATGATCAAATCAGTTATTCTTGCTTGTCACTGTTGCCATGTTGTTAAAGTTGTTCATGACCTGCTACTGCTAATGGTAAGCAATTCTTACAAATAAAAAATACATTAATGAGTTTATACACATCAGTGTATTTCATAAAAATCCTGTGAATCTTGTTCTAAGAAATAATAAGTTTTGGAAGCAGTCCTTGAATTGACAGTTTTGAACCATGTTTCTGTGTAGCAGTGCTGTTAACCTTGCTAGGATATCCAAATGTTACATTCTCTTAATAGAATCCAGTAGTGTTTCAGTGTTTGAATATTTTCCGGGGGCTATAGTTTTATAAACACTTTTCAGGAAGAAATGCAAAGGCAAGATGTAAATGTCATTGTGGAATACTCCATTGTGAAATCAGCTGATCTAAAATCTGAATTAGGACAAGCATATAAATTTTAAAAGCAAAACCAAATTCAAGGCAAGTAGACAAAATATTTTCATCCCTAAAGAAGGAAATGAGCTTATAGGAAGCAATATGTAGTCAGACACCCAGCTTGTATTTGCTTTGGACACTCAGAAAAATTGAAAGAAACTCTTCACAATATGAGCCCCATGAAAGAAACTCTTGTACATCTGTACTATTTGTCACAAGACAGATATTAGCAGTTAATGCTTGTGTGTTTTAAAACTCATTTAAGAATAACTTTAAATAGTAAATATTTGTGATAGCTTTCAATTTTTAAATATTTATTGGGCATCCATTCAGTGCTAATGTTTTATTCTCTCTTTTTTTGGTATCATTAATCTACAATTACATGAGGAACATTATGTTTACTAGACTCCCCCCATCACCAAGTTCCCCCCACATACCCCATTGCAGTCACTGTCCATCAGCATAGTAAGATGCTGTATAATCACTACCTGTCCTCTCTGTGCTGTACAGCCTTCCCTGTGCCCCCCCACACACATTATGCATGCTAATCGTAATGTCCCCTTTCTTCCCCCAAACCCACTTATCCCTCCCTTCCTACCCATCCTCCCCAGTTCCTTTCCTTTTGGTAACTGTTAGTCCATTCTTGGGTTCTGTGAGTCTGCTGCTGTTTTGCTGTTTTATTCTTTTAATGTTGTCTGTTACCGAACATCTAGATCAGGTAGAGGTTATTTTTATATATTATTGTTGTCACAGTATATTAGTTCATAATATTAGTAACCATGTGTTTATTATTATATAGTAACTCACTGAACTTAACCCCTGAAACTTTTAATATGACCTTACTACAGAAAAGTGATTCACTGTTTATGATAACTCATTATTATTTAAAGACACGTAGTAAAGTGCTATGAAAAATATAGAATAATTTATGATTCAGAAATTCTGATTTCTTATTCTCTGAAATCCTAAATATTAATAACTTTAGGAATTTATTAAAAGGTTAATAAAAATGTCTTAAAAAGGTGCTCATAACCCAGTAAGAAAATTTAGTTCCATCAAGAAATAGTTCTGAAACAATTAGGTAGTGGTATGTAAAAACATGAACTTCTACTCTTAGGTCACACCATACACATAGTGAACTTGAAATGACTTGTGGACCTAAAGTTAAGAATTAAAACCATAACATATCTAGAAGAAAAGAGGGAGAAAAAGCTCTAGTGATCTTGTGCTGTGGACTAATTTATGTTCCCTTGTAATACCTAAAATAATATGTTGAAGCTCTAACCCCCAGTGTGATGGTATTAGGAGCCTTGGGAGGGTAATTAGAATTAGATGAGGTTATGAGGTTAGGGGCCTCATGATGGGATTAGTGCCTTTTTAAGAAGAGAAAAACAGAGAAAGGTGGCTCTCTCCTACCATCTATAAAATATTGCTGAAGGAAATTAAAGAAAATTTAAATAAGCGAAAAGATTCCCCATGTTCATGGATTTTTTTGAAGACTTAATGTTGTTAATGTGCCAACAGTAACCAAAGTGATCTACATACTCAGTACAATTCCTATCAAAATGTCAATGATATTTTTTGCAGAAATAGAAAAATCTATCCTAAAATTTATATGAAATCTCAGGGGATGGACAACACTTTCTAATTTAAAAACTTACTATTAAGTTAAGGTACTCAAAACAGTGTAAGATTTGCATAAAGAGAGCTATGTAGATCTAGACCAATGGATTAGAACAGAGAACCCAGTAATAAACCTTCACATATAAAGTCTGGTGATTTTCAACCAGGGTGCCAAGACCATTCAATGGGGAAAGGACAGCCATTCAATAAATTGTGTTGAGTAAACCGGACATCCACATGCAAAAGAATGAAGCTGGACACTTATCTAACACCATATACAAAGACTAACTCAAACTGAATAGAAAACCTAAATAGGTAAAATTATAAAAATTATAAAATTATAAAAATCAAAGAAGACAACACAGGGGGAAAGCTTCACAACTTTGCATTTGGCAGTGATTTCTTGGATGTGACACCAAAGACAAGGGCAATAAAAGAAAATGGACAAATTGGACCTCAGGAAAATTTGTGCATCAAAGGACATGACAGTGAAAAGTCAACCCACAGAATAGGAGAAAGTATTTTCAAATTACACATCTGAGAAGGGATTAATGTCTAGAGTATATAGAGAACTAAAACTTAGCAACAAAAAAACAAACAATCTGATTTTAAAATGGGCAAGGAAGTTGCATAGCCATTGCACCAAAGAAGTTACATGAATAGATAAGCACATGAAAAGATTCTCAACCTCACTAATAATTAGGGAAATGCAAATCAAAACCACAGTGAGTATATGAACTGTACTCCAATAAAAACAAAAAACAAAAGAAAACAAAACCCAAACCACAGAGAGATACCAGTTCATACTTACTAGGATGGCTACCATAAAAAAAAGAATAATAATAACAAGTGTTAGCAAGAATGTGGAGAAATTGGAACTTTGAACACTGTTGGCGAGAATGTAAAGTGGTGCAGCTGCTGTAGAAAACAGTAAGATGGTTCCTCAGAAAACTAAAAATAGGTTCACTGTATGACCTAACAATTCCACTTCTTGGTATATACCCAAGAGAGTTGAGAGCAACTTTTTGAAGGGATATTCTTACATTCATGTTCATGGCAGCATTATTCTCAGCTTAAACATGGAAGCAACCCAAGTGTCCATTGATAGATGAGTGGATAAGCAAAATGTAGTATATACATACAGTAGAATATTATTCAGCCTTAAAAGAAAGGAAATTCTGACACATGCTACAACATGAATGAACCTTGTTGACATTATGCTAAGTGAAGTAAGCCAGTCACAAGACAAATACAGTATGATTCCACATATATGAGGTATCTACGAGAGTAATCAAGATTCATAGAAACAGAACTAATGATGGTTACCAGGGTTTGGGAGAGAAAGGGTAAAGGGAAGGTATTGTTTAATGGGTATAGAGTTTCCGTTTCACAAGATGAAGAGTTCTGAAGATGAATGGGGGTGATGGTTGCCTAATAATATAAATGTACTTAATACCACTAATTGTACATGTAATACTGTACACTTAAAAATCGTTGAGTTGGTAGGTTTTATGTTATGTGTATTTTTTTTGGTATCATTAATCTACAATTACATGAGGAACATTGTTTGCTAGACTCCCCCCATCACCAAGTACACCTCACAAACCCCATTACAGTCACTGTCCATCAGCATAGTAAGAATCTGCAGAATGACTACTTGTCTTCTCTGTGTTGCACAGCCCTCCCTGTGCCCCCCCCCCGCCACATTATACATGCTAATTGTAATGTCCCCTTTCTTTTTACCCCCCTTATCCCTCCCTTCTCACCAATCCTCCCCAGTGCCTTTCCCTTTGGTAACTGTTAGTCCATTCTTGGGTTCTGTGAGTCTGCTGCTGTTTTGTTCCTTCAGTTTTTTCTTTGTTCTTATTTATACATCACAGATGAGTGAAATCATTTGCCACTTGTCTTTCTCCACCTGGTTTATTTCACTGAGCATAATACCCTCTAGGTCCATCCATGTTGTTGCAAATGATAGGATTTGTTTTCTTATGGCTGAATAGTATTCCATTGTGTATATGTACCACATCTTCTTTATCTATTCATCTACTGTTGGACACTTAGGTTGCTTCCATTTCTTGGCTATTGTAAATAGTGCTGCAATAAACATAGGGGTGCATATGTCTTTTTCAAACTGCGCTGCTGCATTCTTAGGGTAAATTCCTAGAAGTGGGATTCCTGGGTCAAATGGTATTTCTATTTTGAGTTTTTTGAGGAACCTCCATACTGCTTTCCACAATGGTTGAACTAGTTTACATTCCCACCAGCAGTGTAGGAGGGTTCCTATTTCTCCACAACCTTGCCATCATTTGTTGTTGTTTGTCTTTTGGATGTTGGCCATCCTAAGTGGTGTGAGGTGGTATCTCATTGTGGTTTTAATTTGCATTTCCCTGATGATTAGCAATGTGGAGCATCTTTTCATGTGTCTGTTGGCCATCTGAATTTCTTCTTTGAAGAAGTATCTGTTCAGCTCCTCTGCCCATTTTTTAATTGGATTATTTGCTTTTTGTTTGTTGAGGTGCACGAGCTCTGTATATATTTTGGATGTCAACCGTTTTTCGGATCTGTCATTTATGAATATATTCTCCCATACTGTAGGATGCCTTTTTGTTCTGTTGATGGTATCCTTTGCTGTACAGAAGCTTTCAGCTTGATATAGTCTCACTTGTTCATTTTAGCTTTTGTTTCCCTTGCCCGGGAAGATATGTTCGTGAAGAAGTCGCTCATGTTTATGTCCAAGAGATTTTTGCTTATGTTTTTTTCGAAGAGTTTTATGATTTCATGACTTACATTCAGGTCTTTGATCCATTCGAGTTTACTTTTGCGTATGGGGTTAGACAGTGATCCAGTTTCATTCTCTTACATGTAGCTGTCCAGTTTTGCCAACACCAGCTGTTGAAGAGGCTGTCATTTCCCCATTGTATGTCCATGGCTCCTTTATCGTATATTAATTGACCATATATGTTTGGGTTAATATCTGGACTCTATTCTGTTCCACTGGTCTGTGGCTCTGTTCTTGTGCCAGTACCAAATAGTCTTGATTACTGTGGCTTTGTAGTAGAGCTTGAAGTTGGGGAGCAAGATCCCTTCACTTTATTCTTCCTTCTCAGGATTGCTTTGGCTATTCGGGGCCTTTTATGGTTCCATATGAAATTTAAAACTATTTGTTCCAGTTCATTGAAGACTGTTGTTGGTATTTTGATAGGAATTGCATTGAATCTGTAAATTGCTTTAGGCAGGATGGCCATTTGGACGATATTAATTCTTCCTAGCCAAGAGCATGGGATGAGTTTCCATTTGTTAGTGTCCTCTTTAATTTCTCTTAAGAGTATCTTGTAGTGTTCAGGGTATAGGTCTTTCACTTCCTTGGTTAGGTTTATTCCTAGGTATTTTATTCTTTTTGATGCAATTGTGAATGGAATTGTTTTCCTGATTTCTCTTTCTGTTAGTTCATCGTTAGTGTTTGTTTAGTATTAGTTTCACATATGCTGGTGCTCCTGTATTGGGTGCATATATATTTATAATGGTTATATCCTCTTGTTGGACTGGCCCCTTTATCATTATGTAATATCCTTCTTTATCTCTTGTTACTTTCTTTGTTTTGAAGTCTATTTTGTCTGATACAAGTACTGCAACAGCTACTTTTTTCTCCCTATTGTTTGCATGAAATATCTTTTTCCATCCCTTGACTTTTAGTCTGTGCATATCTTTGGGTTTGAGGTGAGTCTCTTGTAAGCAGCATATAGATGGGTCTTGCTTTTTTTTTTTTTTTTTAAGGATTATGATGTAAAACTTTAATGGATAAAATAAGGAATGATATGAATAGGTGGAGAATACATCTTACAACTCTTTGAGAGGATTCAAAATAGTAAAGATGACATTATTTCCCAAGCTAAAGTATAGCTTTTTTTTTTTTTTTTTGAGAGGGCATCTCTCATATTTATTGATCAAATGGTTGTTAACAACAATAAAATTCAGTATAGGGGGGTCAATGCTCAATGTAGAATCATTAATCCATCTCAAGTCTAATTCTCATCAGTCTCCAATCTTCTGAAGCATAACGAACAAGTTCTTACATGGTGAACGAATTCTTACATAGTGAATAAATTCTTACATGGTGAACAGTACAAGGGCATTCATCACAGAAACTTTCGGTTTTGATCATGCATTATGACCTATAAACAATCAGGTCAAATATGAATATTCGTTTGATTTTTGTACTTGATTTATATGTTGATCCCACATTTCTCCCTCTATTATTATTATTATTTTTATTTTTAATAAAATGCTGAAGTGGTAGGTAGATGCAAGATAAAGGTAGAAAACATAGTTTAGTGCTGTAAGAGGGCAAATGTAGATGATCAGATGATCAGGTGTGTGCCTATGAACTAAGTATTAATCCAGGCTAGACAAGGGCAGCAAAACATCCACGGATGCAGAAGATTTCTCTCAAAGCAGGGGGTGTGAGGTTCTGAGCCTCACCTCTGTTGATCCCCAAATTCTCACCTGATGGCCCCCCTGCGACTGTGCCTGTCTTAGGTTGTTCCTCCCTTGAGGAATCTTACCTGTCTCTGGCTAACCAGTCATCTTCCGGGGCCATACAGGGAAATGTAAAGTTGGTAAGTGAGAGAGAAGCCATATTGTTTGAAAAGGTTAGCTTTTTACTTCTTTGCAGATTTATGCCCTGTGGCTTCTATGCCCAGCACTTGTCTCGAGGTATCTTTACCACCTGGAGGAATTATGATACTCGGTAAATTCGATATGAGGCACAAATTCTATTTAAGGGTTGTAATTAGGAAGAAAGAAGAAAAGCTATAGATGTAGCATATGGAAGGAAACATGGGAGGATTGATTATTTCTTTGACATATCTTCTTGTAGAGTACCTTAAGTATGTATAGGTTTTAAACTACTAACTAATTTGCACACACATATTAACATAATAGGAATACGGTGACATAAACAAAGCAAATCTATAATTACCATCCATCTCCAGTGAAGCCAAGAAAACCATTTAGGCACCCTAGGCATTTGTGAAAATTTGTCTATGATATGATGGATATTGTCCAACTGTACTTGAACAGTCTGAGAGAAATCAGACAAATTAAAGCAGCCCATTTCTGGGATCTGTTCACATCCCTTATGTTCTTTTAACCGTAGATAGTCTATAGTCATAAGATTTTGGAGTGCTACAACTTGCACCCCTCCCAACTCCTGGGTGAGTTCCAACAGTACAGATCCGGTCAAATTCGTTGTCTCACTGTATGCCCATGCCAGCCTAGACATCTCCCTCCTCATTCCTATGGCAAGTCCAGGAGGGGTCTTGCTTTTTTATCCATTCTATTACTCCATGTCTTTTGATTGGTGCGTTCAGTCCATTTACATTTAGGGTAATTATTGAAAGATATGTACTTGTTACCATTGCAGGTTTAGATTCGTGGTTACTGAAGGTTCAAGGTTAGCTTCGTTACTATCTTACTGTCTAACTTAACTCTCTTATTAAGCTATTATAAACACAGTCTGATGATTCTTTATTTCTCTCCCTTCTTATTCCTCCTCCTCCATCCTTTATATGTTAGGTGTTTTATTCTGTACTCTTTTGTGTTTCCTTTGACTGCTTTTGTGAGTAGTTGATTTTATTTTTTGCCTTTAGTTAGTATTTGGTTGGTCTACTTTCTTCGCTGTGATTTTATTTTCTTTGGTGACATCTGTTTAACCTTAGGAGTGCTCCCATCTAGTGCAGTCCCTGTAAAATATCCTGTAGAAGTGGTTTATGGGTGGCAAATTCCCTCAACTTTTGTTGGTCTGGGAATTGTTTAATCCCTCCTTCATATTTAAATGATAATCGTGCTGATACAGTATCCTTGGTTCAAGGCCCTTCTGTTTCATTGCATTAAATATATCATGCCGTTCTCTTCTCACCTGTAAGGTTTCTGTTGAGAAGTCTGATGATAGCCTGATGGGTTTTCCTTTGTAGGTGACCTTTTTTCTCTCTCTGGCTGCCTTTAATACTCAGTCCTTGTCTTTGATCTTTGCCATTTTAATTATTATATGCCTTGGTGTTGTCCTCCTTGGGTCCCTTGTGTTGGGAGATCTGTGGGCCTCGGTGGTCTAAGAGACTATTTCCTCCCCCAGTTTGGGGAAATTTTCAGCAATTATTTCTTCTAAGACACTGTGTATCCCTTTTTCTCTTTCTTCTTCTTCTGGTACTCCTATAATGCGAATGTTGTTCCATTTGGATTGGTCACACAGTTCTCTTAATATTCTTTCATTTCTGGAGATTGTTTTATCTCTCTCTGCCTCAGCTTCTCTGTGTTCCTGTTCTCTGATTTCTATTGCTTTAACCACCTCTTGCACCTCATCCAGTCTGCTCATAAGTCCTTTCAGAGATTGTTTTATTTCTGTATTCTCCCTCCCTACTTGCTCCTTTAGCTCTTACATATTTCTCTGCAGGTCCATCATCATGGTTATGACGTTTATTTTGAATTCTTTTTCAGGAAGATTGGTTATATCTATCTCCCCAGGCCCTCTCTCGGGAGTAGTTCTCTGGGTAATTCTGGACTGGACCAAATTCTTTTACCTTTTCATGGTGATAGAGGTAGCTGTAGGCAGGTAGCGTGTTTGTCAGCTGGGAGAACAAAGTCCTCTCCTGTTTGCTGGTCGCCCTGCCCTTCTCTACTGCCTGTGTCGGTTACCCGCACTCCTGGAGCAGCCTCCAGGTTAATCCCCGAAGTTGCCATGGGCGGAGTCACCGTCAGGGTATCCCAGAGCCCTGTGGGGAATGGCAGGTGAGCTGGGTGTGCTCTCCTGCGAGAGCGGCACCTCTCTGCCTGCCCCTGGAAGCTGCATGCTGGCGGTGGCCTTTGGGTCTGGCTCAGGTAGCTGCACGCCGGGAGGAGATTCTGGGCAGCTGTTGGGGGTGCAGCTGCTCCCGGGCTGCATTGCTGCCACCACAGGCATGCGCCACTGCTCCCTGGCTTCTCCACTGCCAGCTCGCATGCCCACTCTCAAGCTACTGGGCTGCTGTGTCGGGGGCCGCATCAGCCAGGGGGAATGACTGGCAGGCTGCTTATTGCTGTGAGGGGCTTCAGAGCTGCACTGCTGCCCAGTGGGTTAGGGCGCGAGGAGTTCCGTGAGATTCCCAGCTGCTGGCTGCATGTGCCGGGACGATTCCATCCAGCTGTGCAGTCCCTGTCCCTTTAAGACTTTCAAAAAGCACTCTCTTTTCTTTTGTCCCAGGGGAGCCGGTTACAGGGACCTGCTCTCAGATTTTGCTTTTCAGTTTCTCTAATATCCAGCATACCGTGCATTGTGTGTCTGTGCTCCCAGTGTGGATTACTAGAGCTGGTTCTTCAGCAGTTCTGGGCTTTCACTCCCTCCCCGCTCTGACTCCTTTCCTCCTGCCAGGGAGCTGGGGTGGGGGGAGCCTTGGGTCCTGCCGAGTTGCAGCTTGTATCTTACCCCCTTCGTGTAATGCTGGGTTCTCGCAGATAGAGATGTAGCCTGGCTATTGTACTGTATCCACTGGTCTCTCTCTTAGGAATAGTTGTATTTGTTGTATTTTCAAAAATATATATGGTTTTGGGAGGAGATTTCTGCTGCCTTACTCACACTGCCATCTTGGCTTCTCCTGCTGTTGTGTGTATTTTACCATGATATTTAAAGGGTCAGAAAAGACTTTACATGAATGTTTATAGTATTATTATTTATAATAGCAAAATGTTGGAAGCAGCCCAAATATCCATCAACTAATGCTACAGTGATACTATGAAATAATACTACTCAGTAATAAAAGAAATAAACTACTAATACTTCCAGCTGTGTGGTTGGTTCTCAGGGTACTATGCTGTGTGAAAGAGTCAAACACAAAAGATTAAATTCTGTGTGATTTCATCCTTGTGAACATCTAGAAAAGGCAGCGGTATAAGGACTACAGGCAGATTGATGGTTCCTGGGAATGCAATTGAGTACAAAGTAACACAAGGAATCCTTGTAGAGAAAGGGAACTGTTCTGGATCTTGATTGCTGTATTTGCTCCCATGGTTCTATGCAATTCTAAAAATCAACCACACTGTGCACTTAAACTGAGTGAATTTCATTGCATGTAAATGATACTCAGATTAAAATAAAGAGGAAAAGTATTTCATGGAGCAGCCAGATTTTTCTGGTTTTACAGAAAAAGATATTGGTAGGAACTTGTAAACATGACCCTTCTTTTGGCATTTTTTTCTATTGAAAGGAGGAAGTTAATGGAGATATTCACCCTCACAAATTTGATTTGTAGTTGCCCCATTGTTAATAATAACTTACACCAGAATTCCAAGTTTGACCTAATAGCTATTGTAACTAGTGTGGCTTACTGTTTGTATCTCCCATATAAATGCTGATCAAGGTTTAATGTTCAGTTTTGATATACCAAGTTATGTCTCAACATTTTATTTCTTAATTAATTACCACTTCTTTGGAGGATTTAAGTGTGCACTTCATATTCATTATAAACTAGCTCACCTTGTGCATCATAATTCTGCATGCAAAATGAGCTCAGACTAATGGGAGGTGGTTTTGCCTGGTTTTCATTTTGACTTTTGACCTTTAAAAATCCATCCATAAAGGTAGATGGGATATAATCACAGCTGTTATTTTTATTAGAGAGTGATGGTTGAGAAAATTTTATGTTGGTATGGATATTATATGTACATGTATTTAAGCATATGAAAGGTGTTAATTTCACACATACCTGAGATTTCTCAGGCAAGTTGTTCAATAAACAATAGCCCTTTTTAAGAAGCAAAGGATTCTTATTTGAGAGCAGAGACTACAGATTAAGACCTAAGATATATGTTTGTAAATTAATTGGGAAAATGTTTAAAATTTGTATAAAAACGAGAACCTTTCAGAGCCAAAATTCTAGCATAGTTCCTGATGCATTGTAGACTCTCAGATGTTTGTGAAGAGGAACATTACAGATTCATGGGCCTTGCTGGCCAAAAATAGCACAGTAACCTATGGTTAGGATAAAAATAAGGTATACCAGAAAATATCTACGAAATCATCATTTGCAATTAATGCCAAAATTAAAGTCCATCCCCATCCTTGTAGGGTCCACCTAATGTTGAGGTACGAGTCTGGGCACAAGTGTACCCCTCTAAAAGTAGAGCGCATTAGAGTCACCCCAGAAAAGGTCCTCAGGTTCCCCCGGCCAATCTCTGTCTGCCCCCCAGCACCACCTCCACTGCTGAATTTTTACTCCATAGTTTAGCCTTTTCTGGAATTCCATATAAATGGAATTGTGAAATACCCACTCTTCTATGTGAAGGCTTTATTCACTTAGAATGTTTTTGAGATTCCTCCATGTTGTTGTATATATCAGTAGTTCCTTATTGTTTTATGCTGAACTGTTACTTCATTGTATACTTGTTCCACAGTTTAGCCTTTCTCCTGCTGATAGACATGTGCACTCTTCCCAATTTTTGTGTATTATAAATAATAAGGATGGATTACTTAAAAGCCCCTTCAGATAATGTTATACAAGCTTGCAAGGAAGCAAATACTAAGAAATCGGGAAGCATTCTTGGAGGCTAGTGGTATTTGAGCAGGAGATGGGTGGGAGCGTCTTGACACAAACAGCAACACTGAAATGGGGAAAATAGGATGTATGCTAAGAAGCTAAATAGGTATGCTGCTGGGACAGTGGATCTGTGGAAGAGTGCTTGCAGTGGGGTTCACTAAGGTGAACATAAACCGCCTGGCAGCTGACTGCCTTATGGAAGACAAGGCTGGAAAAGCAGACTGGGACCCAGATGGCAGAGGGTCCTGGTTGCTGTGCTGTGCAGCTAAATACAAGTTTTAGTGGCGAGCATAGAAGTTTTCGAGCTGGGGATATGTTGATCAGATGCCCTTTAGGAAGAAGTTTGGCACCATTGGAAGAAACGGATTTGAAGGGAAAGGAAGGCTAGAAAGAGGAGAGGAAGGGATTGATCGATTGGGTCCTATTTTCAGAGTCTATGGGCAAGATAGGAAGGGTCCATAGTGGCTGTAGGTGAGGAAAGAACTGGAATAGTGGCAGCTGGGGTGGAATGAAGGAGGCGGTGTGAGTGCACAGTAGCTCCGTGTAAGAGTGGTTATGGGAGGTGAGCTGCTGAGGCAGCACGGCCAGGGCGTTGTAGAAGAAGACCAAGGCTGACCGAGGAGGTGAGCCCGGCGGCTCAGCTGTGTCAGGTGGGTCGTCGTGCTAAGGGTCCAGGCAGCTTTCTGTGTATTTCTGGTTGATGGTACATTTATTCGTCATGTTTAAGCACGTACACGTAAGTCCTACATCATGTCACGCTGGACATCAGAATATATCCCTCAGGGAGATTCACTTTTCTTTGTTATACATCATGCTTCTCAGGTATCTCCAGTAATTCTCTTTTTTTCATTTTAACTTGGAAAAGACTTGAAACTTTAAAAAAGCCACACAGATATTACAAAGAACACCCCTGTACTCTTTATCCAGACACATCTGTTGTTATTATTTTGCTCTTAGTTTTCTGCTTCGAGCACATGCCCTCTCTTCCTCCCTCCCTCATCTGCTTGCTCACACCATTCTGTATTGTATTCTTTCTCTCTCCCTCTCCCTTTTTTGCTCCATCTCCTCCCACCCCCTCAACGCACTTACTTTTTTCTGAACCATCTGAGAAGAAGTTAGATGCCTCATGGTCCTTTATCCCTAAATACTCTGAGATAGGATATATTCTTACACAACTGTAGTACAGTTATCAGCCTCAGTCATTTAACATTGCACTCAGATCTACTGTTCATATCCCGGTTCTTTATTTAATCCAACATTATCTTTATGGCCTTTCCCCTCCAGTGTGAGATCCATTCTCTGATAATGGTGTTGCATCTAGTTTTCTTGTCTCTCAATCAGTGACTGACATTTTTGAAGAACACCAGTCCCTCCATATACATTTTTTTCAATAAACTGATTTTCTGATTTTCATTTGGGTTTTTCTGATGTTTCTATGCATTCATATTGTACAGTCTTGACCAGAATACTACGTAAGTGATGTGTCCTTCTCAGGGTGTTGGTCTCTGACTTTAAGACCATGCAAATAGCCTACTCTTCATCAGAATAGCTCCCCAGATTCAGCATCTGTTGATGATTTTTCCTCAACCATTCTTCGTATGATGGTTGCATAGGTAGGATTTGCACTGAGCTCTAAGTCGCAGCTTTACATATTGATGTAAAGCCATGGATTGCTGTTTTTTCAGTGGTTTAGAATTATTATTGCCCTTTAATTATTTTTGTGCTCAAATATCTGGCCAGTGGGGGCCTTTTCCAACTGGTTCCTATGTCTCTGTGGCATGCCCTATCATTTCTTGATCAGTTTCCTACTTTCTGGTATTGTGAGATGTTCCAGACTCATTTTGTACCTCCTTTACCCCAACCATAAGATCAGCCACTTCTTTGAGGAGCCTGGTTGTTTTAGTGGGGTATGATATTAGAAATTAAGATCTGAACACTAGATGTGCTCATTGCTGTTGGGGTTTCTTTGCTTCTAGGACCTTTCAGTGGACAGAGCTGGAAAATACATGCATGGATATATATACATACATGCCCATGCATCTATGCCATGCATATGCATAAATATGCACATACACACATATTTATTTTAGAAACCACAAGCCCAAACTCTTAACACCCAATTCCATTCCATCCTCATGGGCCCTTCCTTGCCTTCCCCCATTCCAGTATTTGTATGTCTGTCTCCCAGCAGCATCAGCACATTTACTGATTCGCTCAGTACTACAATGCTTCTAAGTATTTTCAGAATTGCTTCACTCCTTCAACTGCAGGTGCAAACCCACTAAAGAGTTCAGGATTTGTTTCACAATTCTTCCCACACCCCACCCAAGACTGCGATACTGGGTTCATAAATTGCTCTTCTGTGCTTCGCTTTTTTCACTGGAAATCATTCCATGTCAGTTCTTCGACATCTTCTCTCTTCTAACTGCTTAGTACTTCATTGGTTACATGTACCATAGTTTATTTAACCTATTTCCTATGCTTAGACATTTAGGTACTTGACAGTGTTTTATAATTACAAATAAAGCTGCAATAAAAAACCATGTGCATATGTAGTTTTGCATTCTTGGCAGTGTGCCTTCTAAGTTCCTAGAAGTGGAATTGCTGGCACAGAGACTAAATGAATATGTAATTTTGTTGGATATTGCTACATTCCTTTCCATAAGAGTGAGTTCATAGCTTTGCCCATTTTTCTATAGAATTTTTGGGTCTTTTTTTTTCCCCTCTTCAGTTATTTGACATTTATTTGTATACTTAGTTATTTGTAGCTGTGATATAGGTTAACAGTATTTTCTCCTGGCTTGTCAATTTCATTTTTTTACTTTGCTTATATGTTGCCATGCGAAAGATTTTTATTTTTACAAGGTGAAATTTATAAGCTTTTCATTACATCTGAATTGTGAGTTATAGTAAGAGAGCCTTTCTACACCGGGTTTTGGAGGAATTCACCCCTTCTAGTATTGTATGGATGCAGTTTTTTCATGCAGGTATTTAATCCATTTGGTTTTATTCTTCTGTATGGTGTGAGGAATGAGTCTAATTTATCCTTTTTCAGTTGTCCCAACACTTTTTTTTTTTCAACCCATCTTTGTCCAGGTAATTTGAGACACCACCTTTATTGTTCACTAGGTTTCTGTTTGCATTTGGGGCTATTTCTGGACTTTATATTTCTTGAAGTATTTTTAATGCTGATAATTCCAGCTGAGTTTTCATTAAACATTTATATGTCTCAGAGGCAACCGGGTTCCAGGATTTAGAGCTTAGAGGAATTTTTGGTCTCTTCCCCTTTTGTGATGGAAGAGTGGGTCCTTGCTGTTTTCTTACCTTCCTGAATTTTCAGAAACCAACCAAATTTTTTTAGTCTTTAAAAAAAACCTTTCTAAGGAGTTAATCAGTTTTTAAACATTAATTTAACATGAATTTTTAATAACTCCTCCAAATATTACCATTGATATCCCCTTTTTCTCCACATCCTCTCAATAAAAGAGATGCTTCAGAAAGCTGCAAATAATAGATGGAAAAAAGAGGACAAATGGAAAGCCAGCTGGACTGAGAGTCATGTGCTCTGAGCCCTGTTCCATTCCCTGTGGCTTCTAAGAACCACCAGGGAAGCAATTTATTCTTCTTCATATGAGTGAACAACTGTAAAATACAGAGAAGATGTGAGTGCAGGAGTGACATGGAAGAACTTGAATAATCCGGTAGCCAGAGTTGTTTATATGTATCATTTAAAGTATTCACTTACTAGGGAAGGCTTAAATAGGAATATGCTTGCATTCTCTTCTCTCCCCATCTCTGCCCCCCTCTCTTTACTTGACTAGCCTCTCTTAAGTGGAATGACTTGATTTTTTTTTATGCTTCTCATAACTTGGGGGCTATAATAAAAAATCTATTTATAAGAACCATTGAACCATTTAGAGGAGATAGGACTCACACTGACCATGTGGTCTCTGTTTTTGTTAAGTTATATTTCAGGGACTGTATTTTTCTTAAGGAAAAACCAGGACATGTAATCTGATTTAATTCAACATGTCAAATCCAAAAAAGCTTTGAAAATAAAGCCAGGTTTAATTATAAATTTGACAAGTCACCTTTTTTCAATAGAAGAGAATTATGTGAAGATGGGATATGCCCTGTAAGTGAATTTAAATGCACAGGCAGTGTGACAGCCGAAACACTCAACAGCTCTTGTTCTGCTCTCAACCCATCAGGTAGTTATGAAGTCCCTGATGCTATCTTCTGATTTGATGTCATCACAACCATTATTGCATTACAGCAGCTCTACTATTCTATTCTACTCTTCTGTTATAGAGCTCTACCAAGAGAGAGAGGGAATTTTCTTTAAAATTTTGTTTTTTTAGCACAAAGAACAGTTTAGATTTGTATATATCTGTACACAAGCATAATATAGAACCTGCTTCTGAATAAGCTTATCTGGGTAAACTTGTAGAATTCAGTTCATTATAAGGTCTTTAACTTTCACTTATAGGTGACAGCTGCTCATATTGATCAGTTAAGTGTTACTAGAATTAAGAGTATAAAAATATTTTTATAGGCTAGTCTTCCTGTTAATCTTCACATTGTTCCACTGTTTGCATTTCAGTCTTACGGCCACCAGCACAGTAAGGAAGAGAAATCTGAGTCCCACTCAAACAGAAACTGGCCCAGAAGCCAGGGAAACAGGGGAGATTTCTGACACTGAGCCTGAGCAGGCAGATTCCTGCGCAGAAGCACTCTCAGAGGGAAGGAAAAAAGCCAAGAAATTAAAAAGAATGAAGAAGGACCTTTCTCCAGCAGGTTTGTATTAGATCTCACTAAAATTCTTGAGTCATGTACTCTTTAATGCTCTAGGAACTCGTATGTGGGGGAGAAATTATCGCAGGGCTTCAGTTGGAGGCAAAGTCTATGTACAGTAGTCCCCTTACCTATAGCTTCTGTTGTCCATAGCCAGCCCCATCTGGAAGCAGGTGATCCTCCTCCTGGCATGCTGTCAGGTCGATAGTATCCTAACACCACACCCAATGCCTGCATCATTCCCCTCGCTCCGTCCCACCACACAGGCATTTTGCCATCTCACATCATCATGAGAAGGGTGAGTATAGTACAATAAGGTATTTTGAGTAAAAGACCACAGTCACATACCTTTTATTACAGTGTATTTGTATACTTGCTATAATTGTTCTATTTTATTATTGTTATTAATCTCTTCCTATGCCAAGCTTATAAATTAAACTTTATCATAGATATATAATATGTAGAAAAAACATAGTATATGTAGAGTTTGGTACTATCTACAGTTTCAGGCATGTACTGGGGGTCTTGGAACATATCCCCTAAGAAGAAAGGGGGGACTGCGGTAGTCTACCATGGGACCAGATGTATTTAGGATTGATTTAATTTGAGAATCCCAAAAAAGCCCTGGCTCTTGAAAGAGGAAGGCTTGGCACAGGCCTCCTTGTTAAAGATGATTAGTCCATTTTGGTAATCTCTCTTTCCTCCATGGTTCAGAGGGTTTGCTGATGTGTTTGAAGTAGCCACGGTATTTTAAACGTGCATTTAAATTTGTACAGAAGCCTCTTCCTACACATGTTATTTTCAGTGGCAGAGTTTTCACTGTTCCCAGCAAAACCCAGGCAGCCTGAATTTTTCTCAGAAGCAGAATTACATAAGGAGCAAAGGAAACAGGAAATGAACACATGTTGAGAACCTACTCAGTGTGAGGCACTGGAGTGGGAGCCTTTTCTCTCCTTATTTAATGCCATTCTTACAATAGGGAGTTAGCATCTTTGTTCTCGTAATGCAGGTGTCAGGGCCCAGAGAGGTCAACAAACATAATGCAGATCCACGCAGCTAGTAAGCCAGGCCAGAAGGTGGGCCCAGGCCTGCCTGAAGCTGAATCCCACGTGCTCTCCATCACCCACATGTGCTGTGGAGGGTCCGTGGCCTCACCCAGCCCCTCATGCACAGACTCAAAGTGCCGGAGTGCAAGGTGTGGAGGTGCTTGCTTGTCAGCAGGCCTGTTCTCTGCTCGGGAGATTGAGCCATCACCTGGTCAACAGCAGCCACAGTGACAGAATTTATAGCCACAGACTGAGCACTTGCAAAAGGTCCAGCATAGCACTTCATGCTCAACAGAAATTCTTTCATTTAAATCTCTGAGGTGATGTCACCATGGTCCATTTTGCAATGAAGAGAAAGGAGGCTTAAAGGGTTACATGACTTGCCCAAGGTCATGGAGCTCTCAAGTCTGTCTTGTAAGAAAGCCCGTGCTCTTATACACAGTTGTGTTGCCTACTGGGGATAAGAGGGCCGCTGAGCTAGCCCCGATTATTCTCTGCTTTATCTCACATCAGGACAGTTGCCCCGGCCAGCAGAACCAAGAATGACATCAATGGAAAGTAGCAAAGCCGTGAAACTTGATTCAGACCCAGTCTAAAAATTGACTGTTTCAATTAATTCCTCTTTTTGCACGTGACCCTATCTGACTGTAGGGAGTTGCTATTAATGAAATCAAAGAAGCAGCAAAAACTTTGCATATGCTTCTTATACATTATGCTGAAGCTTGACTTTAACTGAAATCTAAAACTCTTGTTTGAAGCCTGGATTGCATATTTTAGCTGTCTAAATCTGGGTGTCTCCCTTTACTTGCCTTTCTTTCCCTGAATTATGTATTGGAGACTTTTTAAATCTGCAACATACTTAGTCTTCATCTGTAATACCTTGTTACCATAGTCACATTGCACCTGCTCAACAAATGTTAAATATTAAATGTTAACATGATTTTTTGAGATCACTTGGAGCATGATTAGGGAGAGGGCCCCCCCTCTATATTCCTTTCCTTTATATCTCATTCTCTTTTGAATTTTTCAGCTTATGTTACTTCTCAGGAACAAGAGATCATGTTTTTTCTCCCCTTCTATCTCAGTATAATCTGGAAGGTAATAAAATTAAAATACTTAATAATAGACTACATTAATAGATTAGCTCCTTTTATAACCCTTCATCATTTTAAGTGAAAACTTTCTATGAGTTATTTGGGGTTTTGAATTTATAATACCATCATTAAAATAGTTTTTTTTTTCTCCCATTGACAGTAAAGCTGTCAGTGCCACGAGATTTGAGCTAAAAAAATAATCGATTTTGTACTTCTTTGTCAGTCCTACTAAAAAAGAGAGAGAGAAACATCTTGACAACTTTGAATTGAATCAGAGAACTTTGAACGGAATCAGAGAGAATTGGGCTTTTTTCTGGAGCACCATTCACTGAGTAAGACCTTCTGACAGCACAAGACTGGGAGTCTAATGGATCCTTTTTTAGCTGGTTTGTTTTAATCATTTTGTCTAAATAGTATCAGCAGGATGTAGGTCAAGATATGAGGTACTGACCTGTTGAATCAACAAATTTTGATTGGTTACTGTACTAAGGTCCTCTATTGAGTTGACAGTAAAAGTTCACACCCTGTGAAGGGTCTGTGTTAAATTCTCAAAGGTTCAGAGCGTACCAGGAGCCATGAGGCCTAGTCGGGGCATTGGCGGGAACTGTCAGTGTGTTTGATACAGTGTGGCTGAGTCTGTCCTACAGAGACAGGTTCTGAGGCATCATGTCTGAGCCCTCCCACTGGGGAGAGGATCTTGACAGGTATTCAGATGATACAGTAAGGTGTGTTGGGCGCCTGTCATTGAGGGCATGGAAAATGTACAAGGCAGTGTTCTCTCTACAGTAGTTCATTCTCTGTTTTCTAAGGAGGAAGTAGCAAAAAGTGGGACCATAGATTATCATGTACTGTAGCAATCCTGGGACAACTGATGCTCAGTAAATCCCACACAAACTGTCATTTTTCTTAGTTATATATCTTACTATCTAAGGTACACTATGAAGTTAAGCACCAGACCCCTTCCTAGATAACGAAGTGATTTAAATTGCAGAATAAATTACTGTTTTTAGAGTACTAGCAACATCCTTTATTGTCTAGTCCTTAAAAAACCCAGTAAGGTATAGATAACATTTCCAATGTATAGAGAGGAAACTGAGGCACAAAGGATTAGAAGCTTGAAGAGACAAGTATAGCTGGTGTTGGGGGCAGTGGGGAGGGCTGTCTGACTCAGAACTCACATTTTATCCAAACTTTAGAGGAAGCAAAGCATTCTTTACAAAGGTGATTTCTGGCAGCTGTTCTAGGTCACAGTTACCAACCTAGACTTCTTGTGATGAAGTCATGTGATACAAATCTAAGCAACCATTCTTCTTTGGGAGCTTTTCATATATATATATTATGTGCTCAGTTAAATACTTTTCACTGTTGTTTCTGTCCTAATTTCAGGAAGCAAACGTATAATGTAAGCCCCCTCCTTTTATAATTATGATGAGTGGAGATTGGCATTGCTATTTAGTTTGCTCTGGGGAATTCAAGGCATAGTCACAGTTGGTATGTAGAGGAGAACAGTTCTGCATGCCATTTATGCTGGAATAAACACTCTCTAGGAAATGCTCCCCAGACACTGTTTAATGGATGGGTTTTCACTTGATTTTGCTGAGTAAATTAATAGTGGTCCAGTGGCCTGATGCTGGCTCAGCTGGCCATTCCCAAATGCTGACAGACAGGCCAGTAGCTAGAGGTCCGTCAGTGCCCTGCTAGACAGCATTCACGGAGCGGTGCCCAGAAACACTGACTTCTGGTGATTTTTCGTCATGTAATAGAGAAGTTCTTCCAAGTCTTTTTCCCCCTTACATTTGAAACACAACACATTAGACCTTTAAATGTTTGCCAAGAACTGTGAGTTTTATTGGAGTCTTGACTAATCTGCTGGATTTTTCAAGCTTTGCCCTTAGGGTTACAGTATAAAAAAACTTAAAGCAGAAGTTTCCTCATGCAACTATAGGTCTCCTCACAGTCAGAAGCTAGACCTTCAGTTGCTGCTGTCGGTCACCTGAGCAAACAGCCTAGAGAAGTCCAGCCACCTCCCAGAGAGTATTTTAATCAGTCAATTAAAACATGGTTTACAGCCCAAAGGTGGCAGGGGAGGTGTATCTGTGCTGTGGGGCCATATACTCAGTGCATATCTGTGCCCTCCTGTTCCTGTTGACATTCCTCTCGGGCTCTCCTAGGCTGTCCAGGTGGGGCTCTGCCTTCTTCGTGTGGAAAACCACCCCATCAACAGGCCCTTGGGAGCATTTCCTAGTTAAAAACTTGTGTGTGGCACCCACCCGAAGGATCTTTCTGCATGCAGAATTCCACTCTCGAAAATGACATGCTGGCAGGTTTCCAATGCGCCATGTAGTGTCTGAGAGTCCGTTCTGGATTCCCAGGAGGAAAGAGATGTCTCACCCCTCAGTTTCCCCACTTTCAACTCCAGTCAGATGAAAAGTGAGTAAGCCAGAAGCAATCACCTTTTGTATTTACCACTTCTTAATTTGCTTTGTTAATAAAAACAATGTGCTCACTATGAAAATCTGTCGACTGAAGAAAAAGAGAAGGAAGAAAATTAAACCCCACAGTTACTTGATGCTGTTAACCAGTGTCGTTACTTTGCTTATCATTTTTGTGGATAGTTGATATCATACACCATATTCAACTTAATATCCCATTTTTACCCCCTTAGAAAAAACTCTTGGTCAAATATTTTTAATTATCAGCAAAATATTCTATATTAAAATTTTGTGCTTTTTTTTTTTTAACAACATTCCTAGTATCTTTTGCAAGGTCGGCTTTATTAAGATACAACTTATGTGCAATAAAAGTCATCACTTTTAGGTGTACAGTTTGATGAGTTTTGACAAATGTGTAAGGTCATAGAACCATCACTGTGATCAAGATAGAGAATAGTGCAGTCATTCCTTTGTAGTCAGTCCCTCCTTCCATCCACCCTTAGATCCTGGCAACCACCAGTCTACTTTCTATCCCTGTAAATTTGCCTCTTTCAGAAAGTCATATACATGGACTCATGCAGTAGGTAACTTTTTGAATCCTTCATTCAGCTCCTTTCAGTGAGCACAATGTATTATTTGAGGTTGATTTGTGTGTGGCAAGTATCCCTGATTCATTCCTTCTTACAGCTGGGGAGTTTCTGTTTATAGATATACTGCTATTTGTTTATTTTGTCAGTTGACATTTAGGTTGTTACCAGTTTGTAGCAACTAAGAATCAAGCTGCTGGAAGTGTTTGCATACAGGGTTTTGTATGAAAAAGGTTTTCATTTCTTTGGGGTATACATCTAAGAGTAGAATTTTCAGCTCGTGTGGTAAATGTATGTTTGACTTTATACAAAATGGGCACATGTTTTTCGAGGTGGCTGTGTCATTTTGCATTCCCACCAGCTGGGTCTGAGGGTCCCGTGGCTCTGCACCTCTACCAGCGCTGGCATTAGCCTTTTTAGCCCTTCTAGTGGGTATGTAGGGAAGTCATTACGGCTTTGATTTTAATTTCCCTAATGACTGATGATGTTAAGTATCTCTTTATGTGATTATTTGCTCTCTAAATCTCTTCTTTGGTGAAATGTCTGTTGAAATCTTTTGCCCATTTTTCCTTTGGGATGTTTGTTTTGTTCTTACTGAGTTTTGAGAGTTGTTTATATATTCTGGATACAAGTCCTTTTGGGTATTTTGCAAATTCTTCCATACTTGATGGCTTTTCTTTTCCTTCTCTTAACAGTGTCTTTCAAAAAGAAGTTTTAAATTTTAATGAAACCCAACTCATCAGTTTTTTTCTTGGGTTATGCCTCTGGTGTCATATCTAAGAAATCTTTCCTTGATTCAAGATTGCAAAGATATTCCCTGTGTTTTCTTCTAGAAGTTTTATAGTTTTAGGTTTTACATTTATATGTACAGTTCATTTTAAGTTAATCTTTGCATATGATGCAAAGTTTGTATTGAGGTAAGTCTATCCTAGCAGGAGTCAGAGGTCCTTAAGTATCTGTTTAAAAAGAAAAATTGTTCCTGAATATTTCTTTGTACTTTAGCAAGCAGGGCTGTGAAAATGAGTTCCCATAGCTCCTTACCTTCTAGCTTTGATTCTGATCCTTTTTGAAAAGTGGTGGATGAAACACTTGTAGTGACTTCCAGCTTCCTTCTGGTCTGGGTCTCCTTTAGATGGTTCCTAAAGTTTGGGTTCCTCTGTACACATCATTCTTGGTCAGCAGCTGCCTGTTTTAGGTAGTGAAAGTTGCAGGCTTTCCTGGGGAACAACCATAATCAGTGTTGGCCTACCTTATTGATAAGGGGAAGGGACCTCATGCATTAAAAACCTGTCATGTGCCAGGGACTTTGCTGTATCACAGAGATCTAATGAGGCAGAAAGTAGTATTCAGTCCATCTTGTAGATGGGTCAGGAAGAGTTGTCCAAATTCATACACCAAGTAAAATGCTCAGACCTGACTTGCCTCACTCCAGAGCATATTTGCATATTCCATTATTTCTCACTAGCTCTTCACAGTCACTTCCTTTGTGCTTGATGGCATGCGACCATACTCACACGTGTCCCGTCCAGCTCACGGCAGGTGCTTTTGTAAGTATGACAATGCAGTGGATTTTAGCTGCTTAGCTATTTTTCCTCTCAGCTAGTTTAATTTACTTCATCTCCCCACATGCCTTTTACCTTCATAATGGCTAATTGGCTATTGTAATGTGATAGGTGAATTATAAAAGTGCCTATGGATGTTTGTTTTCCTTCGTACGTTTAGGTCTTACATGAATGGGCGACTGACAAGGTCAGGCTAGTTGTATCATCGTGGGCCATCTGCAGTACTTGTTCTGGGGAGGAGAGTGTTTGTCTTTTGTTTTTAGTAATCTTTATTCCTTTTCTAACTGGATCGTGTGACTCTGTCCCATGGATTGCGTCCTATGGATAGCATCTCCACTTCTCAGAAGTAGTCTTACAGTCTTTATTGGAGTCTCAAGATGTGCATGTTCAACACAGCGATGAGACCCAGGGGAAGACTGCGACGTACCCCTCCTGATCTCCTGATCCTGCCTCTCTGGACTTGATCTCAAGAAGTGATCAGAAGTGGGAGTTCTCATTTTAGCAGAAAATCCCAGGTTTTTTCATGCGTTTAGACCTAGTTCTCTTTAGGCATGTCATTGACAGCAGCCACTCTTAGCAGAGGGGTTTTCTGCTACATGGGATCTGCACCCCTCCATTTTTAACAGGCCCTTCTTCTCCATTTTAGGCATGAAAAACCTGTTCCCTTCTGAAATCTTGGAGCCCTGGCAGTCGGGGTTGGCTTTGCTGGTTTTCCCTGACAACCTTGCTTTATGGCTTAAATCACACGTTGACCCCACTGCTGCGGTAGCACTCAGTCTGCCACACTTTCCACTATGCACACGCTCTTCCTGACTCACTTCCCATTCACTAGGCTCCTAACATTGGCAGTCCAGGCCCAGCTGGGCTGCTGCAGAAGGTGGCGTGAATGGGGAAAGGGCTTCAAACTGCGACGTGGAACTGTTTGTAACTGAAGAGGCCCTTCAGTGCACAAAGCCCTTAGCCAGTGTTGCTGAAATCGGGGAAAGCAGCAAGCTTCTCCTGCCCCTTTGGGCCCTCTGAGCCCCCACTGGTCAGCTTCCCTCCACTCCGAAGCCCCCAGCCCCTGACATTCCTCACCTAGGTGCCGGTGCACACGGCACAGGAAACCCAGTCTCCTGGGACTGTGGTAGGTCTCTGGTTGCCATGAAGGAGCCAAACCCTGAGGCCTCACTCAGTCGCTCTGTGAGACTGGTCCCCTTCCCAGGCTCTCTGAACCTATTCTTGTGTCTATAAAATGGGGATACTGATACCACCGCATTGCACTTCCATGAAGATTAAAGGAATTAAGTGCCCAGCATGGTGGCTGGCAAAGAATGTATGCTTACTGAGAGATTGTCAGCATTCACATTTTAACTCGTATAAAATTAATAGAGGCCACCAAATGGGGAAGCACTTCCCTGATCCTACCTGTGATGTTGGCTGTGGCATCGCCCCGTTTGCTGGGCGCCGCTCTCCGTGGACGAGACTCTGGGCTGTGGACATGCTCCAGTGGGGCTGTGCAGCCAGCGCTGGGTGCCCTGCTCTGAGCTGGGCATCTTGTTCTCCTGCACGCCTCTCTTTGTTTATCTTGTTTTGTCCTTTCCCGCCAGGAAGCATCTCGAACAGCTCTGCCAAGCTCTTTGAAGTTCCTGACACCTGGTAACCAAGGCCTGAGTGACACAAGTCGCTGGTGCTGTTGCTGGGAAGGAACCAGTCAGCACGTGCGGAAGCCATACTGTATCTAATTTAATGAAATGTGGTATGGGAGGGGTTTGCAACCAAGTATGTCTCCTGAAAAAAACCCAGGTTTTATTTTTGTGGCTGTTTCTTTTCTTCCTTTTTAATGTCAACTGTCTGCTGACAGCGTGGCTGTAGGCTGTCATGAATGTGGACACTATTAACCAGTTCATTAATTGTTGCGCGCGTGAAACCTTCCCTGTCATGAATCAGTGTGTTTAAGCATCCACCTGACGGGGAATGCAGGCTGTGGAATACACAGAAAGAGCCAATGTTCCTGGGTGCTGCAGTCATGAATCTGGAGTTTAGAGGTTCTTGTCCATCGTCAGGTGCTCAGATATGGGGGAGGCCGCAGGATGTGGTTACGGTCTCCCAGTGGAGAAATTGGCTGTGTCTTTCCTGCTCCCTACCATAGCTGCCTGAAAATATTAAGCTCTCAAGCTTGTTTTTCCAGTAGGAAAATGTCTACCACTGTCAACCCATAAAAGAGCTTAACATATGCCTTGGCATTTGGGGCATATTTAGAGTCCTTTTTCCTAAGATGTGAGTTTCTCACGGCAGACTGTACAAGTAAAAGTCAACTTCTGTTAGTACATGTAGTGCTGTGTTCAAGCTTTTGTGTCTTAGCCTGGTCATATTCTCTGGGTGGCTGTCTGGGGGTAAGTGGCGTGTGCGTGTGTGTGTGTGTGTTAAGTCATGACAAATTATAACATGTACCAGCCTTTTCTCTGTTGCAACAGATCACAACAGTGACAGAATTTCCTGGATCTACTTCAGTAGATCTACTTCATTTAGATCATTGTTAGATATTTAACATTTTTGTATCATGGAAATAAAAATGAAAAGTGTATTTCCAAAAGATGAAAATTAAAGAAATTTTCCTAGGATTCTGGATTTTTTCCTTTCTCTTGTTTTATGAGTGATGTATTTGATCTCTGCAAAGATATATTTCTCTCAAGATCACCCTTTGCTAAAGAGCTCTGGTGAGTCAATAAACCTGGTGTTTGTGGATTTTTCTTCTTCTTAGTTTAATCTCTAGTCTATATACCTGCCTTAATGAGTCAAATGCCCAGTGCTGTAGTTGAGCCCCGTGGTAAATTGCTGTGTAGGTGGGTCTGCATCTGAGCTCTTAAAACTCAAGTCGGAATGCGTGGTGCTCTGAGAATTCAGATTTGTAAGACACTTTCCTCAATTAAGAGACTCTTAACACTCCCCCCCTCCTCCCCTTCTAGAGTTTGACAGCCAAGACTTTATAAACCCAGACTTGGCAGGAAGGCATTCCCACCCCTTACAGAGGTTTCACTGCTCAGGGCTCAGTGGGGAAGTGAGCAGGGACAGGGGAGACCTTAATAAAGACCATTGTCAACAGGAGGGGATGTACAGGGTACTGCTGGACTCTGCTGAGTTGTTAAAAACCTTCAGGTAGTACCAGACACTTTTTAACATAATAGACAGGAAGGCAAACCATCCAAAAACTGATTGGGATATACCTATGAAAAATATACATGGCCTGATGAGCACACCTCGCTTGGAAAAGCAGAGTGTGTGGTGGCCCAACAGCCACTGCACAGTGCAGTCCAGAGTGGGGTGAGGGAACAGAGCTCTGTCCTCCATTGTTCCCTGAAGCCCAAAAGCTGCAGAAACACAGGCCGCCCCCGCTGTCACCACTGGTCTGGGAGGAGAGCTTTCAGGAAGGTTCCGAGCTGCAGAGCCCCATGGAGCTGCTTGCACCCCAGCTGCAGCTGTGTGTTCTTGGACACATTACTTAGCCTCTCAGAGCCTCCATTTTTGCATTCATTGAGTCAGGTTAATAAACCTCTGGTTGGTCACGAGAGTTCTGTGAAATTACACCAAATGCCCAGCACACACAAGTGCACAATAAATTGCAGTTATGTTTGAAGGTTTATGCTTTTGATCTGAAACCCTTGTTGTATCTGCTTCTATCAGCTGGAGCTGACATTGGCGTAGTCAAGTGGAGTTTCACCTAGAATTAAATGATCCAGTGGAGCCCTCACACATGCCCAGACACCTATTTTCCAAAGTGCATCCAGTGACAACAGGCAAGCTGGGTTGGCCAGCCTGCTCCCCTATCCATATATACACACAGGCTCTCTGGCTGCTGCTTTTGGGCATGAAACGCTAGAATGGCATGTGGCTTTTTTGATATTGAGTGCCCGGGGCATACGATGATGGGGCTGTGTGGGTCCAGGGTTTCTTAAATACTGTGGCCAAACCTAGAGGAAGTCATGGAAGTGGGGTCCTCGATGTTTCTCTGCAAGTAGTTTTGTAGTTCTTTGATTCAGACAGAGCTGGGGTGGAGATTGGTTGCTGGGGCTCTGTCCTTATTTATAGCTTTGCACTGGTCTAGCTTCTCTGTCCCACCTCAACATTTTACTATGAAAAAATTTGAATCATACAGAGAAATTGAAAGAATTGTTCAGTAAATACCCATTTACCACCTAGATTGTACATTGTGCTGCATTTGATTGTATCCCATAACCATTCAACCATCCCTCTGTCCATCCATCAATTCATTTTATTTTTTGATGCGTTTCTATGTAAGTTGCAAAAATCAGGGCACTCCCCATCCCAAACACTCCAGCATGCTTGTCATTGGCCAGAGTTTAGTATTTGTTTATAATTTGGGGGTTAGTAGGCATAAGATTTATAGTGAAAGGCTCAAATCCTAAGTGTACCACCTGATAAGTTCTGACGAGTGTAACCCAAACTATCGAGATACAGAACATCACCACCATTCCGAAACATTCCATTCTGCCTCTTCCCAGTCAGCCCTTACCCATTCTCAACCCCACAGTCATCCATCAGTCTGAATGTTCTTAACCACAGATTAGTCTGACCTTTTCTAGAACTTTGTGAAAATAGGATCATGAAGTACACACTCTCTAGTGTTAGGCCTTTCACTCAGCATAATGTTCCTGGGATTCATCCATATCACTGCATGTATCAGTAACTCCTTTTTATTGCCAAGTATGCATATACCACAGTGTGTTTATCCATCTGCAATCAATGGACAGTGAGGCTGTTTCCCATTGGGCTACTATGAATAAAGCTGCTGTGAACATAGTACAAATCTTTAGAGAACAAAAGATTTCATTTTGGAGGGTGAATACTGAAATGGAATGGCTGGCTGACAAGATAAGCATATGTTTAGTTTTATAAGAACCTTCCAGATCTTCTTCCAGAATAATTGTATCAGGTGTACCCTCACCAGCAACAGGAGAGTTCCAGTAGCTCTCTTCCTTAGCAACATCTGGTGGGTGTATCATCTCTCATTGCAGTTTTCCTTTGTGTTTCCCTGCTGACTAATTATGATACACTTACTGGCTATTTGTTCAGTTTTTCTCTTGCCTATATTTTATCAAGTTGTAGGCATTCTTTATATATTCTGGACATCAGTCCTTTGTCAAAAAGTTGATTTGCAAAATTTTAGTCCAAGTCTATGGCTTGCTTATTTCTTTTTTTTTTCCAGACTTACTGAGATAAAATTGACATTTACACACAATGTAAGTTTAAGGTGTACAACGTGTTGACTCAATCGATACCTTCATACACTGCGAAATGACCATAGGGCTAGGCAGTGCTGCCGTCATGTCACACAATCGCCGTTGCATTTTCATGGTAAGACCATAAGAACATGGGATCCACTCTCTTAACGACTTATTTTCTTCACAGTATCTCTCACTGAGAAGTTTTTAATTTTGATGAAGTCAAGTTTTTCAAGTTTTCTCTATTCTTTCTAAGAAACTCCCAAGTTGCAAAGATACTCTTTCCTCTTTCTTCTAGAAAGCTTATAGTTCTCACATGTAAGTCTGCAGTCCTTCTTGAATTAATTTTTTTTGTGTGTGGTGTGAGGCAGAAGTTGAGATCCCTTCATTACATGTGGATATCTGGTTAACCCAGCACCGATTCTGGAGAAGACCTTCCCACTGGATTGCTTTGGTGCCTTGAGCAAAAATCTGTTGCCCTAATAACAAGTGTGGGTCTTAAGTGTGTTTCTGAAGTGTGCTGTTAATTGCTGACCAGTAGCACAGAGAGGGTCTTACCATTCCTAAATGTGCAGGACACTTGGACACTTTCGCCGCCTTCTCTGGATGTAGAGAGGAAAATGCTATGACCCCTATAGCTGATCTGAGTTACTGCTCAGGCCAGGCCAGGTCACCGTCTCCTTTCTGACCTGGAAAACTAGGGAGTGAATAGTGCAGTCCTTCTAGTTGCCTTTTTTTTTAATCTCATGATTTAAGTTTCATGACTTCAACTGAAATCTTTCTCCAAATGATTCATGATTCATGGAGTAAATCAATGCATCCAGTTTTGTTGAGGAAGAGAAATAGAGCTCCTGAAGGCCAGTTCGTGTTTCTCCTAGTTGTGAGCCACCCTTTCCTCCAAATTGTCTGGTCCCTGATGAAAGCAGTTCAGTTTGTCTTCATCAACTTGCCCAGTTCCGCTCGCCCTCCTGCTTTTCCTAGTCACGCTGTGAACCTGAATTTGAGAAAGCTCTTGGTGCAGCTGGGCTTGGTGAAGATAGTCACAAACTGAGAAGGCCTTTTAAAATGGGAATGTTTTAGACAAGATAATCCTGCCAAAAAAGAGCCATTTAATTCTATCTTTTTGAGCAGGGGACTTTAATCTGTGTTACAGAAGAAAAGAGATTGAATCCTAATGTCTATTTTTTTAAGGGATTAAATTATATAGGGAAATAGTAGACCAGAGGGCTTGAAGCCAGAGAACCTTGCCTGAGTGCAGACTGTGGCTTGTGTGGAGCCATGTGGAGGGAAGCCTTCTGCGTCCATGCCCAGCTCCTGCAACCTGTCCACGGGGACGTCTTGACAGGTTTCTGACACCAGCCTGAGAACTAGTTACCCATGTTTTGACGCTTGCCTCCTCCAGCACGAGGATGGATGGTAGACAGCATCCCTCCACCCAGATGAGCTTGCAGGTGCTCCACACTTGGCCAGTGGAATCTCCGTTACTGGCAGACCACTGGAAGCAGACCGAAAGTGGATGCCTACTGCGTTCCAGCTGGTGCTGAGGAAAATACAATGTCTCCACATCTCCCCTCTAAGCACTGCCGTCCAGTTGGCCTGGCCTCTTATTTTCAATACCCAGAATCTGGGGATTCAAAGTTGCCCATTTGCCTCAGGAAGGACTAACCGCACTCAACAGGTTAGCCTCCACTTGTTGATGGGATGAAAACGAAATAGCATCTCGGAGTGCTGTGCCTGCAAGTTACTTGACAGTTGTGATTCAGAAGCTGAGGCTTTCGCCTACTTCTGGAGGCTGGCTCTAAGGGCAAAAAAAGGAGGGTCCTTTGGGTGTTTTGTTGTTTTTACAAACCTGTAATTCTCCCTTGTCATCTGACTTCCTCCTCCACCAGGGATGTGTGGGTCAGGGAGCACTTAGTGTCCCAATGGACAGTGTGCTGAAGCACCCCACCTTACCGAACCTCGGAGACCCCTTGTCTAACTTTTCCACATGCTCACTCCCATGTAGATTCTCAAAAGACTCTGTTAACACAGGCGTTGGGGAGAGTCCACGGTGGGTGCAGCCTGCTGCCCCACGTGGTGTCTGGCTTTTGGCTGGCCCAGACCTGAGCTCAGTTCTCTGCCTGGAGCTCACCAGTCCTGGGAGCCCCAGGCCCCTGGCTCCATCTGCTTCCTGACCATCAGCCTAGAGCACCATCCTCCTCACAGGGTCACTGCGAGCTGTGGGCAACAGCAGAAAGCTCCTCGCAGGGAGTGAGTGCTCACCAAGGCCTTTCCCAACTGGCCACCTGTGTTCACTCACATTGGGAAACACCAAGGGTCTCCTTGAAAACACATAACCCCTGCTTGCAAGAACTTTTTATTGTAAACTCCCTACCAGGTATTTAATGCTCTCTTTTTGAAAGTAAATTTTCTTCTTTACTCTACTGCATACTTTTCTGTAATAATAGGAAATGTATATTGGAGCACATTCCATTCTAAGCACCTCACAATCCTTTGAAGAGTAGGTATCTTATCCCCACATGAAGATAAAAACCAAGGACCATGCAGGTTCAGAAACGTACCCTGGAGGTCATTGTCAGTGACAGAGCTCGAATTCAGTCCCCAGGATATCCTACCATGTCCAGGAGCCCAACCAAGACTTGATGCTGCCGTATGAAGGACATCATGAGACAGGAAGGTAAACAAAAGACAGCAGTACAGTGCTGAGGGACATGGGGTGGCCAGAATCCCACTGTATCCCTGAGTCTCACCTGTGCATGCCGTGTGTACATAAGGAGTCAGTGCACTGGGTTGGGGCCAGATTCCCCTCTGCATCCTCCATCTCTCCACCAGACATAGAGTTCCATGCAGACCCTCAAGCTCTCCCTTTTCAAAGCTACAGGTGACGGTAAGGCTTTGTCCAAATCTCAGACTATTTAAGGGACAGCTTCCCGAGGGTTGGGTGGGGGTGGTTTGCAATAGCAGGGAGCAGGAATATCTTAAATGCTCTTGGTATATATGGCCAAATTGCTTTCCAATTTACACTCCTGCCAAAGGACTACAACCCTGAGTAGTGGTGTCCAAAGCAGCCAGCTCAGGAGCCAGCTAATCATTCTCGCCAAGAAGGCCAGCAGGCCCAGGGCACTGAAGAGACATGCCTGGGTCTTTGAAGCTCCTTGTTCCCAGCCGCGTCAGCATCACCTGAGAACTCATCAGAAATGCAAAATTCTTGGACCTCACCCCAGTTCTACTGAGTCACAGACTCCAGGGGTGGGGCCCGGCAGTCTGGAAACAAGCCCTCCAGGTGTTTCTGGTGCCCGCTCCAGTCTGGGAGCCGCTGGTCCTGGGAGAGCTGTAGCAGTTTGCAAGTGACACGCACACACTGTGCCCACCAAATCTGTGAGGCCGGGAGCAAATCCGAGAGTGAGGTCCGGTCCATCCGCAGTGCACGCTGCGTCAGCCTCTCCCAGCTGGTTCTTCTCTTCAGTTCTGATAATTGGGACCACATAGAAAATGTTGCTCTTTCTCTCATGTTAAGGGACATGCTCTCACAGACACCTGTTATTTAGACTTAGATGTTTACCATGTGCCAGGCACATTATTATCCCCTCTGTTCCCTTGGATGGGGAAAGGAAGCCTGGAGTAATTTAGAAACATCCTAACATTGCACAGCTAGTAAGTGGCAGAACTGAATTGGAATCCAGTCTGTTTGCCAGGGACTGAGCTCTTAGCGTCCACACCATCTGAGAGGAGTTGGGGTACTTACAACATGGGGGTATCAGGTGATTGGATTTGTTCTGGAATCTTCTGAAGTTCTGTCTTGAGTACCTTGAGAAATGGCTCTTCCCTGCTTTTTGGAAACTGGGACTCTGACAAACCAGAGCCAGTGTGGGGCACACATCCTAGCAGGTGAGTGAGTGAGGTGTCTTTTATTTTCCATCAACCTGTTTCATTTAAGCTTGTAGGGATTGCTTCTAGAGTATTCTGTCTCCAGACATCCCTGGTAGGTGTCTCAGTTGTATATCACTGGCCTATGATACTTCATGAGATGAGTTCTCAAATCCTGTCTCAAACAACAGGTAGGGGGCCAGAGGCACTTGGAAGCGCTGGAGTCTCAGGACAGGGATGTCGAGTGGGGGCACCTGCGGTTTGCCTGCCCTACCTCCAGGGTGAGCCTACAGTCTCGGATTCACTGTGGCATTCTGGTTACCCCTGGGGCTTTGCGGCTCGCTTTCAGGGAGCGGGGCAGGGTACATCAGAGGCCAGAGCCTGAGAATCAGGCCAAGCTTGCCACTGCCCCCAGAGGAATCCCCACAGAGAATGTCAAGAGGTGTCAGCACTCAAAGCAAAACAGAAGAGACTCCACATACTCCCTTTTGGGGCTGGGGAAGGGAAGCCAAATGAAATGTGAAGAGGTGTCTGAAAGCCCAGAGGAAACCGGTAGGCCCTTCTAGAAGTTCTATTTGTGGTAAGAAACCTTGGCATGGGGCAGGCAGCTCTACTGCAAAAATAGGCCGAAGTGTGGAGAAATGGCTCAATTCTGGAAACACATGTCCCTCCGCAGAGAAAGAGAGCTTGAGCAGAGGCTTTGGAAGTCTGCCGCTTTCCTGCTTCCCTCTGGACCCCAGCACCAAAAAGAGAGAGAGAGAGAAAAGCTGAACATTTGTTAGTGAACTCTTGAAGATAGCCATGACTCTACTCACAAATGGGGCCAGAGGGGACACAGAGCAACAGGAAGGTTTCAAATCAGTGCCTAGAAACCAGATGGGCCTTTGGTCCAGCCGTGTGTCCCTTTTGCTGCGTTCCTTCTGTCCTTTGCCTCCAGTGGGCGAACTAAGAAAATAAGGTACAACGTACAGCAGGAGGAGGTGTGGCTAGACGGGAAATGTAGACCTTGACAGTGATCAAAGGCAGGACCCCGAAGAAAGGCGATCTCAAGACCCTCCTTTGAAGCACCAGGCTGACAACCTGGTGAGTGGTTAAGACGTGGCCATGAAAGGAAATGAAGCAGGACAGCCTGTTTCCAGTGCACACTAGGAACCCACAGCCTCACTCTGGAAGTGGCCACCACCCCGCGTCTGTGTGGGGGATGGGGGCCGCTCATTTGCCTCCTGTCTCAGGCAAAGACTCCCACTCTCAGGAGTATGGCCCTAGCCTCTCTGCAGCAGTGTTAGCACAGCACAACCAGCTGCAGGTGGCAGCCCACCTCCTACAAGCCTGAATGTTCTCTGAGTGCCCCTCGAGTAACCCCACCACATTTTCCTGCCCTGGTCTCCTGGCCACGCCAAGGTAGCTGCAAACAGAGACAGATGCACAGGGCCACTGATAAAGAGTTGTGCTCTTTGGAAAGGGCACTATTTTACGGCCCCAGCAGTTTGGGGGGAAAACCATTTATGAGCTTATAGGCAGTGTTTCCTAGGTTAGAACTGGGATGTATCCAGCAAATCAGAACCACTTGCCCCTTCTGCCCGCATGAGGTGGGTGGCTCTGTGCCTCCCTCCCTTTCCCTATTTGCTGCCAAGAACGTCAATGTCCAGCTGTAGCTTTGTGCTCAGCTGCCTCTCAGCCTTTGGAGTTGAAAGGTTAAATGTCATCTGGAATTAGCAGCTCAGCTCACCAGCAGCTCTTCTGTCTTCAGAGGGCATGAGGGGAGCTGTCAGAAGGCTAAGGTGGGTAAAAGAGAGGAACTCCCTTTCTGCCAGTGGAGAAAACTCACCCTTAGTTGGGACATCCTGGAGAGAGAATGGCAGGATCTGTCCCAGGAACTTTAGAGAGGGTGGTTAAGATTGCCATGCAAACAAAAAGCAGGTAGGAGAATGGTAGAGATTGTTAGGAAGACAGAAAACGGGGCAGAGTGGTGAGGGGGACGAGCCCCATGCTGTTTCCAGGCGTGGCAGTGCATTGAGAAACCATCCTTCAGTAGGGCGCTTGGTTTTGCCCACACGCGCGGATAAACCTTCACGTATTTGCAATGTTGGACTGAAGGAGAAACAGGTTGTGTTTTTCTGGAAGTCCCCCGTTTCTCTGAGCTGAACTTTTCCATCACATATTTCTGGCAGACCCTGCCGTTGACAGCACGCCATCCTTAGCCACAGGAAGTGGGTGGGTGACTCTCCCTGGGATGGGCCAACCAGTTCCAGAGCAGGTGGAGTCACAGCAAAGATTCCTTGCCTGCTCGGGATGCAGTGCCGGAAGACCATGATCTGGGGCTGCCAGCAGTCCGTTTCCAGTGCACTCGAAGAACCCACTTGCAGCTGCAGAGAAGGACACCCAGTTGGGGAAAGTATATAGGGGGTAGCTTTGGGGTCCTGGATCTGTTTGTGCCCAAGACTAGACCCACCCTATCCTTGCCAGTTAAGTAATCAAATTGTCTCCCTGCTTTAGTTTGAGTTAGGTTTCTGTCGCTTGCCACCATGAGCCCTAGGTACTACAGGGAATATTTGGATACAGGAAGGGCCCTGCACTCTGTGAAAAGAGTCTGCTGGTGTATAGTAACCACAGACTAATACAAAGAGTAAAACAGACACGTTTCGCTCAACTTAAGAAAGTCAAGTCTTTCGCCCCCCTTTAGAAGTGTTCATCTATCTGTGGCTAATTTATAGGCTGATAACAAATCCTTTTTCTCCAGTTATCCAGGTAGGTCCATGAACGGGGTGAATGTCGTGGTTCGGGTACTGCTGCAGGTCAGGGTGAATGAATGAAAGGAGAAGTCCTTATGCATGACAAGGCTGCACAGATGTTGAGTCGACAAGCATCCCTTCACATACAAAAGGCTGCTCTCTCAGGCAGGTGCTACAGTTTGAAGTGGAGTCCCCTCCTAGGGGGCCTGCCGTCACACCCTTGAGGGGGTCCGATTAGGATCTTCTCCAGAAGGTGGTGGCCTCGTTCTTGGAGCTGCTGCTTCGTCTGTCTGTCCCTGCTCTGAGAGGGCGTCACTGTGCACTGCGCGGAGCCTGGGGCAGCCTGCTCCAGACACAGACCGTCTGGCACCCAGCCTCCCTGCTCTTCCCATCCACTTTTTCTGAAATTGGGAACGTTTCCCAAACCAACAATTGCCCAGTCCACAGGGTTCCTTGCTGAGTGTCCCCACAGGAGAGGTGGGGAACACATGAATGACACCGGCAATCTTTGCTCTCTGCCCCAGTACAGGGACTGTGTACAGGCTGCTCTCACATGCCACTCCTGACTCCCGTTTGTCTTCTCATAGTGAAAATTGTCTGGAAGATGGAACAGGAGCTCCAGTGATTCCCCCTGAAGATCTCTCTAGAAACCTTGGAATAAGGCTATGTTTTGTAATGAAACAAACTGGAAGTCAGGCCCAAGTTCAGCCGCTTACTTGCTTTGACCTTGGATGAGGTGTGTGTGCCTATGAACCTGTTTTCTGCTCTGAACAACAGGGATGATAATACTGCTGTACTGAAGACTGGCTCAGCTCAAAGTAACAGAGGTATGACTACGATGGCTTCAAACACTCATGTAAAAGACTCCCTAGGATGGTGGTTGCCAGGGGCTGGCGGCAGGTTGAAGGGGGAGTTCTTGCTTAATGGGTACAGAGTTTCAGATTTACAAGATGAAAGAGTTATGGGGATGGATGGTAATGATGGCTGCAAACAATGTGAATGTATTCAATACCAATAAACTGTACACTTAAAAATGGCTAAGATGGTAAATATTATGTGTGTTTTAACTCAAAAAATTAAAATTTAAAACATTTTTAATTGAAGAAAAATCTATACCAAAAAAAAAAAAAAAGACTCCCAAGGAAGGCAGTCAAGGGTGATAGGATGGGCCTATGAAATCAGGTCTGAGTTCCCTCAGTCTTCCCATGCTAACTTCCATTCCAAAGGTCACTCTGTGGTCCAAGGTGGCTGCCAGAGGTCCAGCCATTATGTTTCAGATTACAAGAAAGAAGAAGTACCATCTGACTCACCTAGAAAAGGAACCATCCCAGAAGTCCCCCACAAAACTTCTGCTTATCTTTCATTGGCTAGAATTTAATCATATGGCCAGCTGCAGGGAAGTCTGGGAAAGGTAGTTGTGGGAGGTAACCTCTAAAATGACTCTAATGACCCCTGCCTCCTGGTATTCACTCCCTTGTATGCAGGGTATTGCCTCCCCTGAGTGCAGGCTGGATTTACTAACTTTCTTCTAACCAATAGAATATAGCAAAAGTGATGGGATATCCCTTCTGAGATTCAGTACAAAGAGATGGTGGCTTCTACTTTGGGTGCCCCCTCTTGCTCTCTTGCTCTGAGAAAAGCCAGCTGTCATGTTGTGAGCTGCCCTATGGAGAAGCCTACATGGAAAGGAACTGATGTCCAGCCAACAGTGAATGAGGTCCTGAGGTCCTCAATCCAACAGTCTCCTGAGTGAGCTCAGAACCACCAGGAGCATCAGAGTCAAACCTTCCACTGACTGCCAAGCTCGCAGACATCTTGACCGCAGTCTTCTGACGGACTTGATCCAGAAGACCTGCAAAACTGAGCCACAAAACTGAGCTCAAAACTGAGCCACAGAAACTGTGAGATGATAAATGTTTGTTGCTTTCAGCTACTAAGTTTGGAGCTTATTTGTTACACAGCAATAACTGACTGATACAGCTTTCCAGGTGGACACATTCCAAGGATTCTGGGAGTAAAAGGAAAGGAGGCAATGGAATCAGGAGGCAATCAACAGTTCCTGTCCCCTGTACCTACCACGCAGGGCTATTGTGAGGATGAAATAGTTAAGTGTATAAAGTGCCCACCTATAGTCTGCCAGCACCCAGGAAGTGCCTAAGGAGAGGTTGTTAGTGAAGGGCATCATTCAGAGTCTGCTTCCCAGGCTTCTCACCAAGCTCTCCTGGGAGACACAGTTGTGTTGTATCTAATGTGTGATTTTTTTCCCCCTGGCTCCCTTTCCTCTTCCACATTTTAGACCCCCTCCCTCCTACCAGATCCAACCAGTAGAATAACTACTGCAAAACCAAAGATCCACAAACTGGTGGGCCCACAGAATGGTAAGAGTTTAGAGAGAAAGGGGCTAGGGTCCCTCAAATCCAATCTCGCCATTCAAAACATGAACCAGATAGAAGTGAGAGCTAGACCCTTTCTTGAAAGATTTCCCAGCTCTCTACTCCATCTTTTTTCCACACTGCAATTGCAGAGGCACAGCCTAGGATTTGGAGAATTTATAAATGCTCTCTAAAAAAAAAATTTCACTAGTTCAACCCAATTTTGAACCTGATTTTGAATTCAATTTTTGAATAAGTGTCTTATTTCCTTCTGGTTTTCCTTTCAGCTTTTTGGAGACCTTCCCTCTTGTCTGTCTAGAGAGAACCAAAGTCCTTGCAGTATCCAAAGAGCCTGTCCCCATGGGTGTAACTGGAGAAAAATCTAGAAAGTACTCCCTGGGTCCTATGGAAACATGCATGCCTGACTAAGGCAAGAATTGTGTTTCCATCCTCCTCCTCCCCCAGGAGGCAGAGATTTTGTCACCCTGGAAGAATGTGGGCTCTGAAATCGGTACACAAAGAGTGAAATCCCAGTTTTTCAGAAAGGATTAAGACCAGGGGCTTTCAGTGAAAACAAATGTTCTAGGGAGAAAAAAATTAATAAGTCCTATGATTTTTTTAAAAGTCTCCTTTAATGATGGAAGTTAAAATGTGGCAGAACTCTTGCTCCTTATTTTTATTAGTGAACTAGGATATATGAGAACTTACTAAAATATTCACAGAAGGCTCAACCACATTATTAAAACTTGTTACCAGTCCTTATTTTGTAAAAGAGACAATTTCTTTAAAATCAGTGTATATGAGGGGAGATGGGTGCATATAGGGGTACTTTTCTTATTTAATGCTGTGTTCACATGCTTTTATAAATATAAAAATTGACTTTAATAAGATTTTAGCATGAAGGTGCAGAAACTTGTCAGGGTCCTGCTTGTAAGATGCAAAGAAACCCCACCAATGTGGAAGCTGTGTGAGTAGAGACTTGCCACTAATGTCCTGTGAGCGTCTGACTTGAAAAGTCCATCGTACCTGGAGGGATCATGCCTGGAGAGGCCAAGCACTCTTGAGTTTAGAAAATTGTCACTCAAGAGGATATATGGAAAGTTTAAACACCCTCTTCTCTTGGAAGGGAGAGCAGACTGAGAAGAAAGCAGGACTATGTGTGGTGTATGTTGTGTGTGTGTGCACACGTGCATGTGTGCATGGGGGCTTGAGGTCGGACAAGAGTGGTAAGGAAGAAATTAATAATTTTATTCTTATGATAAGGAGCAGGAACACTTACTAGGCAGTCACGAGCTGGATGTGTTTCCAGCTTGAGTTTTCGCAGTGAGGAATGGATAGCCATTCACCTTAGTGACAGAATTACAGACTGATACTCCAATGATTGTTTTTCTTTACACAGCCCCCCACCATTATGTTCTCTATCAGGAATTCAATATGCTCAAAAGACAGAGTGAGTTGGCTGTTTGCTAACAATGGGTTTCTTTCAGATAATGACATCCACAGGCAACATTACCACTGGGTTTTTGTGCCCTGGCATCAGCACATAGCTGGTGGCAACTCCTTGGCACTCACCTTTTCATGACCTCAAGGGATGGCCTGGTGATGCCAGAGCTAAAGCTGCAGACACAAAGGTCATTGGTCAAAGGGTGTCCCTGTGGGGATCCAGTGCACGCCGGCATCCATCAGGCTGGCTCCCTCACCCCTTCGCTTTGTGCATGCCCACGTCTGTTTTTGGGTAAGTACGTGTTTGCAGTAAGCCATGAATATTCTCCTATCTTAATGTTTTCAGAATATGAGAGTCAGCCTCAAATGGAAGGTGACAGAGATCCGGGTGGATGGCTTATCAGGCTGGATGGGGGAATCCAGGGAAGGCACCAACATGGGGATGGCAGAGGAGACGGGGAGCCACTGGATATGTTTATTGATGTGCAGGGTGTGAGCAGAATACAAGAGTAGGCTGTTTGCTCAGCAAGTTAGCAGCCCAAGGAGGGAGGCTAGTGATGGAACCTTTCTAGAACTCACCAATACATCCTTACATTTTCTTAAGCATTTGGAAGAAAATATGTTGACTTCTTTTTCTGTCATGTATTCAGCACTTTAAGATTTTTTTCATCCCAGGAGAACATGCCAGTGTTTTACCAAATAGGACTTCTCACCTAGCTCATAAAGCACTAGACAGAATCCTAACAGTGATAATAAGCGTGTAATAATTTCACGCAGGTAATTTCTGCAGCCGTGCTGTGAGCCAGGGCTTGTTCTGAGTGCTTTGCCTGTGTTTAATAGCTGACTCGGGGCTAAGAACAGGTGGACGGGAGGGTCCACAGGCTGGGTGGGGAGTAACCAAGAGCCTTCCCGCTGGAGTCCCCCCGCGTTGGTTAGAGGAATGAATCTCATTGCCCAACATGGTTTCTTAAAATGTCACAATCCTTCAAAAAGTTTTTTAATCAAAAATTGTCTCCAGCTTTATTGAAATATAACCGACATATAACACTGTGTAAGCTTAAGGTGTACAGTGTGTGGACTTGATACACTTACATGTTGCAAAATGATTATCACCATAGCATTAGCTAATATTGCATCATATAACATAATTACCATTTCTTTTTTGTGGTGAGAATAGTTAAGTTTACTCTCTTAGCAACTTCCAAGTATGCAGTACAGTATAATTAACTATAATCATTGTGCTGTACATTAGATCCCCAAAATTTGTCCATCTTATAATTGGAAATGCAACCTTTGATCCACATCTCCCCACTTCCCCACCTCTTAGCCCCAGTAACCACCATTCTACTCTGTTTCTATGAGTTTAGGTTCATTCATGTTGTTGCAAATGGCAGTGCTTCCCTCTTTTTTTGTGGCTGCATAATATCTTATTCTGTTTGAATACCAAATCTTCATTGATATGTTGATGAAAACTTTGATTGTTATCATATCTTGGCAATTGTGACTAATACTGCAGTGAATATGAGAGTGTATGATAGCTCTTTGTGATCCTGTTTTCATTTCCTTTGAATATGTGCCCAGAAGTGGAGTTGCTGGATCATGTGGTAGTTCTATTCTTAATTTTTTGAGGAACCTCCATACTGTTTTCCACAGTGGCTGCACCAATTCACATACCCACCAATAGTGCACAAGAACTACCATTCCTCAACATCTTTGCCAACACTCACTATCTTTTGTCTTTTTGATGATAGGTGTTCTAACAGGTGTGAGGTGGCATCTGTTTGTGGTTTTGATTTGCATTCCCCTGATGATTAGTGATGTCCAGCACCTTTTCACATGTCTCTTGGCTATCTGAATATCTTCTTTGGAAAAAATGTCTATTCTGTTCTTCCACCCATATTTTAGTTGTATTTCTTTTTTTACTATTAAGTTGTATGAATTCTTTATATATTTCAGATAGTAACCCCTTATCAGATGTGTCCTTTGCAAATATTCTCTCCCATTCCATAGGTTGCCTTTTCATTTTGTTTTTTTAATTCCTTTTGCTGTGCAGAAGCTTTTGAGTTTGACGTAGTCCCACTATTAATTTTTGCTTTTCTTGCTTGTACTTTGAATGTGATATCCAAAAAATCTTTACCAAGACCAACAGTGAAGAGCTTTACCCCTGTTTTCTTCTAGGATTTTTATAGTTTCAGTTTTCATGTTTAAGTCTTTAAACCATTTCCAATTCATTACTGTGAGTGGTCTAAGATAAGGTTCCAAATCCATCCTTTTGCATGTGGCTGTCCAGTTTTCCCAACACCATTTGTGGAAGAGACTGTCTTTTCCCCATTAAGTATACTTGTCAAATATTAATTGGCTTTATATGGGCAGATTTATTTCTGGGCTTTCAATTCTGTTCCATTGGTCTATGTATCTCTTTTTTGACAGCACCATACTGTTTTGATTACTATAGCTTTGTAGTATAGTTTGAAATCCAGAAGTGTTAGGCTTCCAGATTTGCTTTTCTTTCTTACTATTTGGGATCTTGTGTGGCTCCATACAAATTTAAGGATTTGTTGTCTATATCTGTGAAAAATGCCATTGGAATTATGATGGGAATCACTTTGAATCTCTAAATAGCTTTGGACAATCTGGGCAAAATATCTGTCCCTTACTCTTTTAAATCAAGTGGAATATAATTTGAGCCATCATCTGTTCAATACCAGGGCTCCCTGCCCTCACTCCTCAGATTGGGGAGAAAGTCTCAGGATCATATAGGTTCAGGACACGTACGGAAAGGGCTTCCACTCTTGAATCCACACTAAAACTGCTCTCTGCTCTGACTCCCAAGAGCCAGGAGCCCTCAAAGATGGCAGCTCCATTCCCTGTGACCCAAACTTGAGGACCAGGACCTTTTCCAGCAGCCAGAAAGGGCCCTGTTCCTGGTATTGAGATCCCTCACCACCCCTGTCTCCTCTTAGGGAAATTTTCTAAGCTCCATGCCCCTTCCTACTCTTGGCAGACTATCCCCAAGTCTCCCTTCAGCACCTCCACTTTTATCTCCTCCCACCCCAAAATTCTTCCTTCTGGCATCTAGGCAATCCTTGAGTTTCAACCTAGGCAAACCTTCTTGGTTTTGACCTTTCTGGATATGCTTGGGGACTGAAATGCTCAAACTGGCTTTGACTCTTGACACTGTAATTGTTCCTTACCTCCCATTAAGCAGGGACAAAGCTTTGTGTAACCAGTGCCTGCTACAAAGTCAGAACAATGACCTTGGGAAAGTTGCCCAACCACACTGAACCTCAGTTTCCATTTGGGTACTGAGGTCCAATGTGCTCTCACACAATATGTCAGTTCTTTTCCACTTATCTCTGGTAGAAAACCAATTCAAACTGGCTTCAGTAAAAAGGGTACTGATTGGCCCATGTTGAAAGGTGCAGGCATAGATGTGGTTTCAGGAATAGCTGGATCCAGGTACTCAAATGTGGAATCAGGAATCTCTCTCCATCTCTTGAATCTAGTTTTATCTGTGGTGGTTTAATTAAAAAACAGTTTCTCTCCTCATCATGGCAAGATGGCTGCCAAGTTCTCAGCATCTTAAGGGTAAAATTGCAACAGAAGTCCAGGGTGAGTCTGGTTGGTGCTGATTGGGTCATCTGTCCAGTCCTGAACCAATCCCTGCATCCAGTGGGATACATTGCTTTGATTGGCTGGGCCATCCTGAGGTAGGAATGGTGCCTCTCTTACCAAGCCTTGTGACCTGAGAATGGGAGAGGGGTGAGTCTTCAAAGGAAAATCTAGCCTGGTTGAGGAGTAAGAGGAAGAGGCCAGTTGGGGGAAAAGGCTAGACACACTACATCAGGGGCCACTGCACATCCCTCACTGTCAGTTCCCACCCTGGCCACCAATGTGTCGCAACCAGCTCCTCCTCCTGCCTGGGCCCCAGGGCAGACCTAGGCAGTGGATGGTGGTCAGTGAGTGGGGGTGCTTCAGCACTCTGCGCCACAGCCTGCCCCACCTTCTAGGCATGGTACACATGGATGCCCTGCCCTGGGGGACTCTCCTGGGCTGAATAATGTTCCCTGAAATCCCACTTGAAACCTGTGAGTGTGACCTTATTTGGAAACAGGGTTTTTGCAGGTGCCATCAAGTTAAGGCAAGCTCATCCTGGAGTAGGGTGGGTCCCCCATCCAATGACTGGTGTCTTCATAAGAAGAGGGTAATTTGGACATAGATACACACAGGGAGAAATGCCATATGATGACAGAGACAGAAATTAGAGTGATACAGCTGTCTGTCAAATGGAGATAAGGCAGCTCTTCCTCAAGGACCCCGAGTAAGCACCCACCAAATGTCGCTCACATTGATACAGCCATTCAGGCTAAGACTGTGAGTGATTTAAATTGTGGGCGAAGCACACAGACACCCAGGAGAAGCACAGAGGGCAGGTCCCTGTGAAGGCAGAGGCCGAGATTGGAGGGATGTATCTACAAGCAGAGGGACACCAAGGGTTGCTGGAGGCCCCAGAGGCTGGGAGAGGGTCATGGACAGATTCTCTGCTGGAACCTCCAAGAGGAACCAGCCCTGCTGTCACTTTGATCTTGGCCTTCTGGCCTCCAGGACTGTGAGAGAATGCATTTCTGTTGTTTTAGACCACCAAGATCATGTGTTCCAGCAGCCCTAGGAAATGAATATGAGAATATTGGCATTGATCCAATTGTCACCAGACAAATGTGAAACTGCTGGTGGATGAGGATGGTGCACAGTGCCTGTGTTGGGGAAGGGTTCTCAGGGATTTGAAGTTGAGGCATTAAATAATGGGGCAGGAAAAGCATTCCAGGCTGAGGTAACAGCCTGGGCAAAGTCCTGGGGTAGGAGTCGCTCTCTGTAATGTCAGGGGAGACACACCTGGCAGCTCTCAGGCCACATGGGTGTCTCTGACACATTGTCTTAGTCACAGAGAACTTTAAAAAGCCCTAGACCCGGACAGGTGTCACTGCTGGTGGAAATTGAAGCAATTTGGCACCTGCGGTTTCAATCCCACCCATTTCACATGTTTACGTTCCCAGACTGGCCCTGGAGGGAGTCTGTGTGCCAGGCTTCACCAACATCCTCTGACCTGGTGGAGCTTCTGTCTGGTTGCCCAGACCGGAAGTGCCTGGGTGTTTGCTGTTCCTGACCAACAAGGGAGAGGGTTTTCTGCTTCCTTCCACAGCTCTGGGAGAGCTCCGAGAGGCTGGCTCAATGTGGGCCTGTGTGAAGGGCCCTGGATCTGCTATTTGCGGGGGCAGGACTTCCCTTGCAGGAGCCTGGGGCACAGGCAGTCCTGGGACACCAGTCGTCGGGGAGGGAGCCTTCAAGCTGCAGGGGAGGGAACAGGTGGGGGCGACTGATTTTGGTTCCTCCAGGAGACCAGCAGCTTGGCCGGGGACACTGCCTCTCTGTGCTTTTTTCCCTATGAATAAATCCGGAGAACTCCCTCCCAATAGCTTGTCCTTGGTCAAGCAGGGTTCATAACTGTATCTCCTACATAAAGTAGCTGTGATAACTAAATGTGATGATTAGCTCTTTGATTCAACAATTACTTCTTGAGCAGCTATTAGGTGGGAGGTACTGTTCTGGATGCAAGTGATATTACAGAAATTCATGCTGTCCTGTAACTGACATTCCAGACCAGGGGTCTGCAAACTATGGTTCACAGGCCAGATCTGGCCAGGTATCTGTTTTTGCACAGACTGTAAGCAAAAGAAAGGTGTTTGCTTTTTCAAACAGTTCAAAATAAGCAAAAGCAGAACATCCCATGACATAGGAAACCTATATGAAATTCAGATTTCAGTGACCATAAATAAAGTTTTATTGGCACACAGGCATGCCCATTCATTCCTTGCACTGGCTGTGGCTGCTTTTGGGTTATAAAGGCAGAGCTGAGTAGTGGCAGCAGAGCCTAGAGGCCTGCAGAGCTGAAAATGGTTATGTCAACCCCTCTTCTGACTGTTCTTGCTGTTCAATATACAGTCTGTGGGCCAGTAGCCTCTGCATCATCTGGATGCTTGTTAGAAATCCAGACCTATTGAACCAGAATCTGCATTTCAACAAGATCCCCAGGGGATCTGTATGCACTGTGGACTGTGAGGTGTGCTGCTCAAAAATGCTGCATGCAAATTGCTAAACACAGCACCCAGCTATTGGTAAGAGCTCAATAAATATTATCTGTTGCAGTAGGCTGAATAAGGGTCTCCCAGAGAGGCCTGGGTCCTAATTACCAGAACCTGTGACTATGTTAATTTGCACAGTCAAAGGGGCATTGCAGATACATTAAGGACATCGACATAAGGACATACACCTGCATTATCCACGTGGGACCAGTGATGTGATCACAAGGGTCCTTTCAAGGGCAGGCTGTAGGCTCAGAGAAGGAAAAGGAGCTACGAGATGGAAACAGAGGTTGAAGTACTGTGCTTCAACAGTGGAGGAAGGCACTGCATGCCAAGCCCTGCAGGTGGCTCTAAGAAACTGGAAAAGGCAAGGAAATGGCTCTCCCTTGGAGCCCCCAGGAGGAGCACAGCCCTGCTGGCACCTTGATTTTAGACGTCTGACCTCCAGAACTGTAAGAGAATACATTTATCTTCTTTTATGTCACTGCAGTAATTGTTATAATAGGAGCAATAGGAGAGGGCAGGCACACCTCTGTTTATTGTGCTTCACAGATACTGCGTTGTTACAAACTGACGGTTTGTGGCAACCCTGCATTGAGCAAGTCTGTTGGTATCATTTCTCCAGTAGGATTTGCTCACTTCTTTGAGCCACATTTTAGTATGTCACACTTTTTCATTATTATATTTGTTATGGTGATCCGTGATCAGAGATTGACTTGCTGAAATCGCCAATGGTGGTCAGCATTCTTTAGTAATAATTAAGGTATGTACATTGGTTTTTTTAGACACAATGCTATTGCACATTTAATATACTACAGTGTAAATAGAACTTTTATATGCACTGGGAAACTGAAATACTCACTTGACTTGCTTTACTGTGATAATCACTTGATTGGGTGGTCTGGAACCAACCCCACCATCTCCAAGGTATGTCCGTAGTACAGCTGTCATCATGATTACAGTTATCGTCATCATGCTCGTGGTGGTGGTTTTGTGGCATCTTGGCTTTGCCATCCATCCACTAAGCTGTTTCAGGCAAATTACTGAATCTTCCCAAACCTCAGTTTCCTGCTCTGTAGAATGGAGACGATCGTTCTTGCCTCCTCAGGGCACATGGAGCCTCGATGAGATGGCGCATGTGAAGTGGCTCATTAGTCTTGGCTGCCCCCGTAATTGTGAAGCTGGTTTGAATACAGGCTGTGGCCTATGGCTGGCTTGGTGTACTTGGGGTGAGTGGTGTGATGGCTCTGAGCTTTAATCTCCTCACCTGTGCCCTGGGGTTCATAATGGGCCTGCCTCCCGAGGCAGCTATGAGGCTGGACCCAGCAAGGCTCTGAGTGTGACCGAGGGCCAGGTCACGCTCACGACGTGTGTGTGCTGCTGGCCAAGTGGGGGGAGGCGGAATCTGATCTCTAAACTGGGTGGGCCCCTCCAAGGTGTTCTGAATAAGGAGAGCACGTAATTTGTATTGCCTCTGTTGCTGTCGCTCTCCCCTGAATGGGTACCCCACTCCTTTGCCTTTCACTGCAGACACACTGTGGGGCCCTCACAGGGCCAGGGGCTCATGCTGGCTCACTGAGCAAAGGGGAGGAAGGGCTGTGAGCCTGGAGGGGCTGGGGACTCCCGATGCCAGCCTCTCTCCTGTGCTGAGGCCCCAGTCCCCTGGGCTGGTGGGGAGTGAGCATTCCCAGGCCTGGCCGTGGTGCTCAGCTTTCTGACCAGGCCTTGCAGCTCTGGGTCCCGGGATTGGTTCCTCAGAGCATTTGCTCCAGTGGGTTCAGACTGTCTGTCTCTGGAGGGGTTCATTAAAGGCTAGGCAGGACCTGTTAGATTTAATGCATGGGCTTCTGTACCCAGCACAGGGCCCGGACCAGTGAATGAATGACCAAAGGGGCAGAGAGGCCCGGTGCCAACAGGACGGGGGCTCTTGTTAGTGGCCCTGGAAATGCTGGTTGACTAGGCATTCCCCCAGAATCTGGGAGTCCCTGAAGAGGCTACAGTTCTGAGGATCTGAGGCAGCATTTCCTGAGTGCCCACTGTATGCTGCTGTGCTGCTGAGCACTGACCTTCTCATCCAGGCCATCTACCACTGGTGTTCTGCGTGTTGGGGATGCAGGCTCAGAGGGGCTAAGTGTCGGTCCAGGGCAGCAGGCAGGCAGCCTGGCAGGAAAGGAGGGCCACCAAAGGTTTATATTTTTATTTTTATTTTTTGGCTGTGTTACTTTCACTCCATTTCATCATGAAAAATTTCAAACATATAACGTGATTTATCACTCATATGTTCCTCTCTGAATCCATCAACCATCTTATTTTTGGTGCATTACTTTTGTTTTTTTAGGGAAAAATGCCAGCATCCACCAAATAGGATAATGCAACAAGTTCCTATGTACTCAGTTTCAGTGTCATCGACATTGTGCCTTTTTTGTTTTCCCTGTCTTCTTTGTCCCCAGCTTTTTTATTTGCAGCATTTTAAGCAAATACTAGACAACATGTCCTTTTACTTGTAAATATTTCAGGAAAAGTTTTGGTGTAGCATCCTCTTGTTTGTCCACAGTAACTGGACTCTCAGGGCCTACCAGAGGCTGGGGGCCGAGAGCACCCCATCCTGCTGGGCTGGGCTGCGCTGAGCAGAGCGCTTGGCCTGAGCACACAGTAAGAAGAGAGGGAGAGCCAGGCCCGAGCCAGTCAGGCTGTGACCAGCCCTCCTGGAGGGGCTCCCCCTGTGCCTGTCCTGCAGTCCTGGACCTCCGACACCTGCAGGAGGAAACAGAAACACAGTACAGGTTACACAGGGTGGTGGGGTTCTCACCTCCCTTCCACTCAGCCACTGTGCCAGGGGCCTGGGATGCCTCCCGAGTGACATTCTGGTGCCTTCCGCGTCTCACTATTATTAACAAGGCATCCCTGTGTGCCTGTGCATGTGTGTATGTGAAATTCACATGACATAAAATTAACCATTTGAAAGTGAAGAGTCCAGTAGCATTTTGTATGTATCATTGTGTTTTGTAACTCCCTACCATATTACCTAGTTCCAACACATTTCCAGCCTCCTCCAAAACAACCCCGTATGCAGTGAGCAGGCATCCGCATTCCCCTCAGCCCTGACAGCCACTAATTTGCTTTCTGCTTATACAGATTTACTCACTCTGGATATTTCATGTAAGTGGAATCGTGGGGCATGTTCCCATGTCAGGCTTCTTTCACTTCTCATCATGTGTTCCAGGCTCATCCATGCCCACGGTGTGGCATGTGGCTATATCTCATTCCCTGGGGACATCCTTTTACACATCTGTACAAACGCTCTTCCAGGGAAACCCCCAGAAGTGGAGTTTCGGGGGGCATAGATGGCCATACCTCCCAAGCCCTCCCAAATGTCTGTGTCAGCCGACACTTAAGGGATCATTTCCAGACCCCCCTTGAGGCTTAGCAGTGTGCTAATAGCAAACATTTTGATTTGGGTCAATCTTAGGAGTGAAAAAATAGTATCTCGTTATTTTAATTTGTCTTTTTCTGATTACCAGCATGGCCGAGCATCTTTCGGAAATTTTGCTCTACAATAATAGAGCGCGAGGCGCCTGTGGCAGAGTGATGAGGGGGGTGAGGTACTCTGGGAGTTGGGAACCTTCTGGACTGATCTCACTGAGGAGGCGATCACAAGGGTAACCTGCCCTGGTGTTGGGACTGAAATCCCATGTCCCAGGAAATCTTAGTCCCAGGCAAACAGGGACGGTTGCTCACCCCAGACATTTCTTGCTGCCCCTGAACTTGGACCATGGGGCTGAGAGAGGGACAGCGGCACTGAGTGGGAGCCAGGGAGCTCCCTTTCCACAGGAGATGGAGATGGCACAGGTGCAGGTGGCTGCCCACGCTGGCATCTTCTGGTGGAGATGGTTTGCATCGGTGCAGCGCAATCCCATACCTGCACTGACCTGCCTAGTCAGGGCCTGGCAGCTGAGACAGATGGCCAGGAACAGGGGTTCCCACCTGCCCACAGAGCCTAAGGACACGAGCAGCCTAGCTTCCTGCTACCTGCCGGTGTCCATTCTGGTGACTCCCCCACCTCTCCACTGTGCCTTAAATGCCCCTCTCTCAGGACCTCCTCCTTCTAGAGCAAAGTTGACATCACCTGGAGGGGACAGCTGCTCAGCCATTTGAGGGTCAAGGGCCAGACTGTGTCTGGAGAGCTGGGAGTGGGCCCAGCTCCCGCTGGAAGAGATCCCAGGTGACATCCCAGTAGAGAAGCAGAGGGAGGTGGGCTGAACTCAAGAGGCTTGCTTCTTTGATCTGCCCCACCTTCTGTCCTTCTGTCCAGAGGACATCATGTCCTGAACGCCACTGCCCCATCTGAGACTGGGCAGTGTCTGTGCATCTGGATGAGGGCAGCTGTGAACTGTTTGCCCCAAACACAAAACATCAGCAGGCCTGGGGCAGGGGCCAGGGTGAAACCAGAACTGAGCTGGGAGGTGGAGGATTTGGGGGACAGGGAGGTCTGGGCTTGGCCATACAGGTCGGCTTCCTGCCTCTGGAGAGTGGACAGCCTCAGGACAGGGACCCTGTCTGTCACCACCCTACCCTTGGGTTTATTGCAGGCTGTGACCCCTCAGCAATCAGTTCTGGACAGGTGGATATGAGGAAGAATGGTACTAACTTACCACGCAGCCTTGCGCAAGTCCCCTCTCCTCTCTGGGTCTGCTTCCTCCCCAGCAGGGTGGGCCAGGGGGTCCCTAAGACACCTCAAGTCCACCACCCAGAGCTGCCCATCTGCCCCAGCCCATGTTCGGTCTCGGGCCATAAGAGGCCCTGGAGTGATTTGGGGCCAGAGCCTGGGCCTTGGGGGAAGCTGGGCACTTCCTGCCTCTGGCCCCGGCAGGGCCACCTGGGCTCCAGAGATCTCCCCCCAAGAGGGGAGCTTGCCGGTGGCGACAGGCCCCAGCTTTCACCCCTCATCCACACCCCAGGATGGTTGGAATAAACTCTGAAATCCTGGCGGTGGTGGGGACCCTGCTGGACCTCCCGCCCTGCCCCACCCTGCAGTTCGCTCTTGCCTCAGAGCCTCTGCAATGCTGTTCCCTCTGCCTGGAATTCCCTCTCCTCTACTGTCTGCCGTTCACACTTCACCTCTGTGAGGTTGCTGACTTCTGGCAGGCTTCCCCGGCCCTGTGCCAAAGCTGACCTCCGCCTGTGATGCTCACCGCCCCCCAGTGTCCTGTGCTTTCCTTCTTAGAATCACAGCAATTACAGATATGTGAGTTCTAGGAAACCTGTTTGCCACCCACGAGCTCCCTTTACTCTCAGAGCACATCACTGCTGACCCTTCTGGTCACCAAGCACCTGGGTTCCCCCCCCCAGGAGTTCTCTGTGCCACCAGCTGGGGAGGGGGGTCCTGCAATTTCATTCCGTCTGACGCTGACTGGAGTTAGCGCAGACCCCACAGCTTAAGGGCTTAGTCCCACGAGGCTGCCCCCCAGTTCAGATTGATCACAAGCAATAGGTCCCCAGGTCACCCACAACTGCTCCCTAACTTGGCTACAAGCTGGAGGTCCCCACAAGCTCCTCCTGCTTGGATTCGATCATTTGCCAGGACAGCTCACAGAACTCAGGGAAACATTTCCTTAGATTTGCCAGTTTATTTGAAAGACATGATAAAGGAACAGAGAGTCAGGGGAACAGACACATAGGGTGAGGCCTGGGAGGGTCCTGAGGGCAGGAGCTTCTGTCCCCATGGGGCTGGGGTGTGTCACCCTTTCGTGGACGTAGTCACTCACCTGGAAGTTCCCCAACCTCCATCCTAGTGGGACCTCATGGAGGCTTCTCACCATGTGTGACGGGTTATCACTCCGTTCCCAGCCCCTCTCTGCTCTCTGGAGAATGGGGGTGGGGCTAAAACTTTCAAGCTTCCGATCTTGGTTCGGCCTTTCTGGTGGCCAGTCCCCACCCAGGGTCATCAGGGTCACCTCCACAGCACAACAGGTGCTCCTTGCACATTTATCACCTAGGAAATTGCAAGGGTTTCCAGAGCTTGGTGCCAGGGCAGGGGGCAAAGACCAATAGATGTGTTTTCTATTATCTCACAATATCTTTTATGTATTTTCTTCTGGGGATATAGTTGGGTCTGTCTTGTTCCCTACTGTATCCCTATATCAGGCACAGAGCAGATGCTCAATAAATATCTGTCGAATGGACACAGGAATGAGGAGGATGTTCCCAGTCTTTGCTCCCTATCTTTCCCCGCCATGTCATGTTTTAACACTTCTAATTTACAGAGGGCTTCTTCTGGGCCAGGCACTGTGCTAAGCTCTCTATGTGGTAACCCTGCAATGGAGGTACCCATCGTTCTTACGCTTCACAGATGTGGCAGCTGAAGCTCAGAGAAGTGAGGTGGCAGGTACCAGGTCACACAGCATTGAGCAGGGAAGCCCATGCTCTGAGTCTCCACCCGGCCACCCTGAGATGGCTCCCCACCCCGGCCCCTGGTGTTCCCCCTGCTCTCGGCACAAGCTGGAGAATTCCAGGGGGCCCCAGATGCCCCACCTGGACAGCCGCCTGGCTCAGGGAAGATGTGCTTCTCAGGCTCCGGGTTATGTTCTGCTGTTCCTCACTGCCTCCTAAATTAGTTCCATGTTCAGCCCAGGGCCTGTGGTTTCCACTTGTTTTCTGTAACCGGAGCTTCTCCAGTGCTTGGCACTGAGATACAGGACTCAGCGCCGGCTCAGGTTCCTGATTTCCTTGGATGTCGAGATGATGTCAAATGATTCCGTTGGCAGAGCAAAAACCAGCTGGGGGTCAGTGGGCAAGTCGCCCCCACCTCCACCATAGGTAGGGAAGGAGCACGAAGTATCCACAGTGCCTCCTTTTCTTGTTTCATCCTGGCAACAGATGATGAAATGAGAGCTCAGAGAGGTTGGGTGATTTGCCCCCTTCACACAGCAAATAAGTAGCAGGGCAGACTTTGTACCTAGCACCTAAGCTCTTCCTCCCAGATGCTGGACACAACCAGACCCTGGGGACCCAGAGTGGCAAAAACCCAGGTCTTGCCCTCAAAAAGCTCAAAGTTGAGTGGGAAAAGACCAGATTGAGTGCAAACAGCGATCAAAGCCGTGCCCGCGAACATGAGATAATTTGTATTTTTAGACAGAGAGTGAGTCAGTCCTCGATGATTCACAGGCCTGGCTGGGCTTGCAGGCAGCCCCAGGCCACGGAGGGCAGGGCAGGCGACCAGCCACACCAGTGGACAGGAGGGCTGAGAAGGGGTCGAAGGCCAAGCCGGGTGGGGGCCCCTCCTTGTTCTCCATTGTTTTGTCAAGGGTTGGATTTTACTGACTTGTCCGGAAGATGCATTTTATAATAAGCGTTTGAAAACAGCTCACATTAACAGACCTGGGAAATGATGTTATTCGTGGCTTCCCAGCACTTTATAACCATCCACATGGGCTGGACACTGTTAGATGCTGGAGAGATGGTAGCAGACGAAACTGAGAAGTCCTAGCCTCCGGCAGCTGCTGAAACAGGGAGAGGCATGCTTTCTCTATAAAGGGCCAGATTGTCAATATTCCAAGCTTTGAGGATCCCTTGGTCTCTGTTGCAACTACTCAACTCTGCTGCTGAAGCAGAGACATTATGTAAATGAATAGGGGTGGCTGTGTTCCAATAAAACTTTATTTATGAAAAGAGGAAGTGGGCCAGATTTGATCTGGAGGCCATAGTTTGCTGACCCCTGTTCTCAAAGATGCCTTCACCCACTGGCTGGCTCCCCACATTTGCCCTCCACCGTGTGACTAGGAGATCCCCTCCCTAACGATGACCTTCCTGAAATAGTCTTCCCAGGTGGCTTGCTAGTTCTGCAGGTAAAAACTGCTACACTGCTTTCAATGAAGAAGTGTTTTGTTTGCCCTCATGAGCCCCCTCTACACAGGGACCATGATGGATGGTGGCCTCCTGGGGCAGCAGTACCCACAGGCTACTCTGTGTCCAGCCTAGTGCACTGGACACAGCAGGGGACAGCCCAGCATGTGCAGAACGGCATCCCAATGGTGTCCAGCCTTATCTATTTTCTTCACTTTAGTTAGGAACTGGCAACAATAAAAGAGCAGGGGTTGTGACAGATTGGGGAGCCCCTGGTCTTCTTTCCTGTCCCCTGGGGTCTTGGTACCCCCAGTGTCCCTTCCCCACCCCTTGTTCACACTATGGGAGCCCAGCAGAAGGGAGGTAAGTGGCAGTGGGAAGGGCCTTGACCCAGACCCCAGCCTGGCGTGCTGTGGGCACACGGCATTGGGCTCAGCTTTCTCATCTGTGCCATGCGTGGAGCTAAGGCCCAAACCTCTCCCTGTGCTTGCTCCGGGAGCACGCACATCATCGCTCCAGCTCACAGATGCGGAGCCAACTGTACCAAGCGTGCCTCTGGCCCTCCAGAGGGGTGAAGTTAGCTCCACTTTTACAGATCTGATAACAGGAGCTCGGGGCATTGAGGGGCTGGCTTGAGTTCACAGCTAGCCAGCATAGAGCAGGGTTCAGACCTGGCCTCCCTGGACCACCCTTGACTGGTCAGCTACATGTGATGGGCCACCCATGGGCTGCCTTCGCTAACACCTGCTTCTCCAGTCTGCAGGCAGCCTTCCCTCTTTAACCCTCCTGCCTCCAGCCCCACCTGTTCAGTGGCCCCTCTGGGGAACAAGGCTCCTCACGGCCTTGGGGGTGTTTCTAGATAGCAGCATGGCTAGGCAGTCCAGAGAAACCCCACCCCTAAAGGTTCCAGATGCCTGGACTCTGAGGGAGGTGCTGCAGGACTGGCATCCAGGGACCACAGTCCTGTATCTGAGGACAGGTAGCCTTGTGGCCTCAGAGAGGGACTGAATTCTTCCAAGTCTGTGTTCTCGTCTGTATAATAGGAGTGGTAAATCATATACACACACAGTTGGTTCTACTTATTTGTGGTAGTTACATTCTATAAACTTACTACCCACAGCAGATTAGCAGATCCTGAAGCATTGCTCTTAGGGGACTTACAGGGTTTGGTCCCGGCAAACCTCTGGTCACATTTTTGTCAAGTGATCAGTATAGACCCTGACCTTAGGTGGGTCGCTGTTTAAGGGCGCCTTCCTCACTTTGTTATAGGCTGTTGATTCATGCGCACTGAACTTGGGCCTGCGGGAAGTTTAACCCACCTTTTCTCTGTCAGGCTCCTCCATCCTGGGCCTTCTTGCACTTAGAAACATGAGGCAGAGCTTCACCGCGGTTGGGGGGCCGTTTTAAATATTGAAACCACCAATGAAAAGAACAAAACATGCAAAAAACACGGCACTAAATAGGCCACAAAAAGGACATGTGTTCACAGTGTGAGAACTGAGACAAGGGGGTAGGGTGTGGCCTTGGGTGGCCTCAGCCGGGCATGTCAATGCCAGGCGGCTTAAATTCTTTGCCATTCTGCACATGTCTGTAAATGGCTGCAAAGGCACCACAAGTATTGATTTTGGCTTTGCAAATAAATTCTAATGAGTAGGCAATTTTGCAAGTACAGGATCCACTATTAAATGAGGATTGATTATATGTGTGTGTATATATGTACATATAGGTAAGTAAATATGGGACATGATTCGTGTGTGTGTCTGTGTCCAGCCCTCTTAGGGGGAGAGGCCTTAGTAACCCTGCTGCACTTGGTCATGAGTCTGAAGCAGCTGACTGACAAAGGGTGACCTCTTTCTGCATCTGAAAATCGGTCACCTTATTGAGAACTTGCTTCATGCTCATCTGAGCTAAGCCCTTCACAGGCCTTATGTCATCTAGTCCTCAAATGGTCCTGTGGGTTTGGTGCTATTATTACAGCCGTGTTACAGACAAGGCACAGAGAGGTCAAGTTAACTCCCAGGAGTCACACGGCCAGCAAGGAGGAGGCAAACCTGAGCATCTGGACCCTGTGCACACAACACCTGTCACACGGTATCTGGCCTAAAGTGGCAGTAATGACAGTTAGCGTGTTTTGACCAGGGGTTGGGCCCAGGATGCAAAGTGCACCATATCATGGGGGAGGCACCAAGAAGATCAACAAAATTTCAGTATCATTCTCGAAGGCCATTTTAAACAGCAATGTCACCAACAAAACTCATATGGAAATGCAAAAAAAAAAAAAAAACCACAAGAGACCACAGGAAGGCTTTGCTTCCAGTATGAGAGGCCAAACAAAAAGGCTGAGCCTCAGCTGGGGGTATGCGTCAGGGCACTCAAAGTTTTGTTTACCACTCTGCATGTCCAAGAATGACTGAAAGCGCTGTGAATATGGATTTTGGTGTTAGAAATAAATGTTCACGAGCAGGTGAATCTGCAAATAATCTGAATAACGAGGATCTGAATCAGTATGGACACAGGGACTTTATATTTTGATTAGATTTTGACTGTATTATATTTGATTATATTGCATAATGACCTATAGTATAAAATATTATGATTCATTACAGTCACTATTCTTGTAGATATTGAGAAGTCCCATTTTGACCGAGGGGAGTCTCTGTATCTTTTTGACGTGAATCTTTTTGTCTCGGATAGCTTTCTCACTTTTTTGATACAAGATAGCCTAAGCTCACCAGGAATCAACCATTTATCCAGGCAGCCTCAGTCCTCAGTTAAGGGGAAATGGTATTTAGAAACCAAGACCTGAGTAGCTGGTGTGCTCATTGCTCCTGGTGTGTCTGTCTCCTTTTAGCTTTTATGGTGTGTCTCTTTACATTTGAGTATTTAACTGACCATGGGAGACTGTTTCCAGGTGAAGAAGGAATCTCGCTTTGTTCAGTTTCCAAACTGGCTGCCATTTTGAATGATCAATCCTTTGCTGGCTGCTTGGAAAATACACTTTTAATTCAGACTAAATTCTTTCAAGGACTTGGGTGTCTTTCTGGACTCTGTTCTAGTCCATTGATCTATTGATTCTTGTTAAGGTTATTAACCACTCTCTGTCATATAATCTCTAAATTCCTTCCTGGACTATAGAATCAGAATAGTGGGCCCACACTGTAAGGGTCTAGTTCAGATTAAATCACACGCCCAAGCCATTCAGGTGGTGCGTCCGGGCAGTACCTCTTGTCCAGGCATGATCTTCCAGGCCAAAGAAACAAAGATGGTGAAGGCAGGTTCTCCAGGGCCACTGAGGATGATTGCTATTGAGTTGGAGCTGAGGTTTGAAAGTTGAATAGAATTTTGATGGGTGTAGATGGAAAGGGCAATTGGGAACAACATGCATCAAACCAAGAAGGCATCAGAAGGGAGGGTTCAGGACCAAGTCACTAAGGCTGAGACAGGGGTAGGGGTGAGGGGGTATTCCCAGTGCCAGGTACCAGAGAGCCACTAAAAGTTTTATAGAAACAGAGTGGCCTGGTGGGTCTGGTTTGGTGAGATGGATCCAGGGCTGAGAAGCAGTTACTTAAAGGGGAGCAAAGGTGCCCCTAGTTCCCCAAGTCCCTCTGAACTCTTAGATTCAGAGCCAAGGGCAACTCTAGTAGGTTCTGAGGTCTCTCCTCCCCTCCCTGCCCTTCCTGGCTCCTGGGATGGGTTAGGCAGTGTCTCTCACCTCTGGCCTGAGGTCCTTCTACCCCCATCACAGGGGGCCTCCCTGCACCTCCAGAAGAATCTAGGCCCAGTGAAAATGATGTGCTTACATGCCTGAAAGTTCACACCTCCTCCCTCCTTGGCTGCAGCCTGGACACGTGTCCTGAGATGGGTCCACAGGATCCTGCTGGTGGGGTGGGAAGTGTACCTCCAGGCCTCAAGGCACTGGAGGAGTTCATGGGAGGAACCAAAGCCCAAAGCCCCAGAGCATCTCCTTCGTGACCCCCCCGGGCAGGAGGGATTGCCATTCTTGGCACCAGCAGCATCTCCACAACACCAAAGCACAGCAAGGATGGCAGAGGCCCAGAGCTCACGCCATCACATACAAATGCACTCATTCGATTTCACAGTCCCACTGTCACACTCACTGTCATACTCCCTCACTCCCATTCCCTCTCATGCACTCACACGCACAATCTCACACACTCTCACACTCACACTCTCTGTCACTCTCACTCTCTCATTCCCCCCACCTGTGTCAATTCGGGGTTTTGATATTATATAGCATAATCATGTGACGTGCAGCCACTGGGGGAATGAGGTGAAGGGTCACAGACAGGATCACGAGGTACTCTTTGCAATTCCCTGTAACTCTATAATTATTTCAAAATTAAGCGCTTTTAAAGAACGACATGGACTGTATGATGTCTGCAATTTGCTTTCACGTATTGCCACCAGGCTGAGAAAGAGCAGGAGAGGGAGTCTGCGAGGTGATGAAACAAGATTGCAAAACGTCGCCAGTGATGACAATGCTGAGGCGGAGCGCGGGGATGCCGGACTCACTGTCTGGTCCTCTTGACTTCTGGGCGTTTTTGAAAATTTCCGTAAGATATTAAATTAACACGCAGAAACGCACGAGTGGGCTCATGTCTGCCCAGACACCCACGCGCAGGCATGTGCCAGAGCACTGATTCACGGCCTGCCGCCCGCCGGCCCAGGCATCCCCTCACAGCTGGATGTGTGCACATGTGCATTAAAGGAAATAAATGCTTAACCACTGTTGTGGAATCCAGCCAAGCCCAGTCACACATTTGTCAAGCCATCTGCAGGGTGGGATGAAAAGGGGTCCAAGAGCTATTTTGAACTGTAGAGAGAACTTTCTGGAAATTGGGTGGGGGTGGGTGACTGAGATGGCTCCTAATGGGGAGCGAGTTGGAGGGGGAAGACCCCCCCAAGAAATCAGATCCACAGCACTGTCTCCCTGGGTGCCCCCTGGACTCGGGGAGCCTGGGCAGAGATGCTTCTAGGCAAGGGGAGACCTGCCACTGCAGGAGAAGGGGGCCTGTCAGTGTGCCTGTGGGGTCGTGTGTGGCTGTGCTGGATCCCCTCAGCAGCATTTATTACTTCTCAAGATTTATAAATGATTGCTTAACCTTGGGGGGAAGTTACTTACTCTGAAATTCAGTTTCTTCAACTAGAAAATGGGTCCAGTGGCAGCACAGATATTACAGGGTTGCAGCCAAGGTCAGGTGAGGTCGTCTCAACCATGCCCTGAGCCAACTAGGTGCCAGGTGTTGCCCTAAGGACTCCAAGCATACCAAACCCTTCCATATATAGCACTGTTGCCACCCCCATTTGCCAGAAGAGAAACCAGGGCCCAGAGAGGTTAAGAAACTTGCCTAAGGTCACACAGGTTGAGGAGCCGTGATTCACACTTGTGGGTAAGGCACTGAGTTCAAGGCTCTTGGTAAATGTCATTGTGATGATGGTTTTAAGGTTTAAAGCACCGCCATAGCTGAATTATGTGTTGGGAGGGGAATACGGGGTCTCCCATTTCCCATTTGAAGATCTGCCACAAGCTTACCCTGGCTAGAAAGCTGAAGGCTGAAGGGCCCCAGCCCAAGCCCAATGCTCCTACCACAAGGGCCAGGCAGACCTAGCAGGCTGTTTTAGGGGGGCCCTGACCAGCCCACCTCAGAGAATGGCCTTCTCAATGTCACAGGTCGCAGGGGAACAGGAGGATGGCAGCAGGGAATTCACGGTGGAGGAAAGGGCTTCCGGCCACCACACTCAGAGGCAGTGGCCCCTTGATCATCAGTGTGCGACCCGACCTCTGTTTATCCCTGTGTACATTAGGGCCAACCAGGCCTAGGGCCCAGGCGGCCTTGAGACTTGGCCCCAACATTCCACAGAGAATCTATGACTTCTTCTCACAGAGAAGAGAAGGCCATACCATCTGAGAACAAAGGGCCATGTGCACAAAAAAGGAGCATCTAGAAGCCACATCCCCAGGGCTCAGCTGCCTCCCGTGCCTGCTCCAGTGGTGCTGGGGCAGACGTCAGAGTGGAAATTATATTTTGAGCACCATAGGCTCCTTCCACAAAGCTCCAAGGGGCTTGGGTTTCCAAACACTGTCACCACGGGGTGCTGAGTCACTGGAAACTGTGGACAGTGCTAATGACTGAGGAAGCAGGGTGCATTCAGGTAGGGGGACGGGTCCAGGGGCCAGACAGAGGCCTCCCTGCCACCCACACACCCAGAATGAAGGTTCCCTTGAACAGGGAGCCCTGGGGGTGAGGTGGGAAGCCTTCAATCACTGCTGATGACAGCCTCTGGCTGCCTGACTGGTGCCATTTATGGAGAGTCGGATCCAGACATGAAGAGGTTCCTGGTGGGATGAAAGGTCTGCTGGAAGGGTGTGATGGGGCAGAAATGGAGGCAGCCTGGGAAAGGAGACAAACCCATGGATTGTCACTGTGAGAAACCCGGCAAGACTGGTCTGGGCTGCAGGCTGGCGTGTGCCATCCTTCCATCTTGCGCCCACTGCCTGGGGTCAAGATTTCTTGGCACCCGGGGATGGGGTGAGCACAGTGCCCTGGGCTCCTGGCACACCTTGTCCCCCTGAATCCCCCACTGCAGGCTCAGAGTCCCTCCTAGCAAGACTTCCGATTGCTCTCAGGGACCAGGCTGGGGACCAAAGAATGAAGAAGGCTGGTGGGAGACAATAGGGAGTGGTGGAGACTCTGGACAGTGGGCGATCACTGACCCCCAACATGGGTCAGCTGTCACTCAGTTCCAACTGCTATTTGTCATGAGGTCCTGTGGAGCTAGGACTGCCAGAGTTCTCCTTTGTTCAAGTCAGAAATCTGGATTGTTTTTCAATCCCGATTTATAAACATTGCAATTCCAACAACAATAGAAATCTAAGTGCTATACAAGCCACACACCTCCCATCTGTGGCCAGCTTTGCCCCTTGGCCTCCGATGAAGTGGAACCTGGTGGCCTGGCCTCTGGCCACCTCCCCAGGCTCCTCTCCCTTTTCTCCTGCCCTCAAGGAATCCGAAAGCAGCAGCGGCTCCTGGCCACTGCCAGTGTGGTTTCCAGCTTTCTGCACTGCCCCTCGCCCTGGGATCCTCGCCTTGTAGAAAATCATCCGAGGCCCCCAGAAGGCCTCTGTTAAAAACACACAGCACGCGGGACTGAGTTAACTCCTTGCCTATATTCCAAGTCACTGCTGATCTGATAACAGCATCGAGGGAGTCAAATATTTATATATATATACTGGTTCAAATTCCCACTTGTCCCCAAGGCCTACAGGTACAATATGGTGTGGCTCCTGGCAACCTCTCTGAACTTTAGCCTCTCCCCTCCTTTCACTCTGCAACAGCTTCACTGACCTTAAGGTCCTAAATATGCCAAGCTTGCACCTGCCTCAGGACCTTTGCACAGGCCAACCCCTCTGCCTGGAATGCTTTCCCAGCAGATACTGCCAAGGCTTGAGTTGGTATGGGTAGGTGGGGGAGCACATACCTCTCAGCAGACCCCAACCTTACTCCTTTGTAAAGTCACACCTTTACCAGCTTCAAGCAGCTCAATCGGACCAACACCAGAGGCTATTTCAGATCCCCTGACCCTGCCATCTGCCCTCTGTGCTGTCACAGGTGAGGAAAGAACTGGCTGGAAGCCAGAAGCTCTCACAGCAGCTGCAAGTCAGGGAGCAGCTTGCATGTGGCCATACCAGGTGGCCCCAGAGATGGGCCTGGAAGTGCTCGGTCCATCTGCACAGGTAGTGGATTAGGGCCTGGCATGAAGACAGCTGTGTTCAAGGGGCTAGCCTCTAGGGTACACAGCCTTTGTCCCCAGACTGGGGAGGGGTTTCCCTTCTGGCTGGCTCCAAACACAGGAAGCACTAAGAGATTCAGGCTTTTCTTCTTTGGACCCTGGATGAAGAATTGCTCAGAGATAAAGAAAGGCACTGAGACACTGTGGGGGCCAGGGATCTTCCAGACTTGAGCTGGGAGCAGGGAAATACACTGTACCTAGCCTTTCAGAAGGGCAGCCTGCCCCCCTCTGAGTTGACCCCAACCTTACTCTATCTGTAAGGCAACAAGAAGCTATCCAACTGGGCAACATCATGGGCTTTTTCATACCCCAGGGCCTTTGCACAGCTGCCCCCTCTTCCTGGAACACCTTCTCTGGCATGTCCCAACTCCTTTGCAGACATTTCCATCGACACTTTCTCTGACCCCTTTCCACCCTTTCTGCTCTCTGTAGGATTAGCCTCTCTGCACCCAGTATCAATTCTATCATGGTACCTCTAAAACTGCATCCCATTTAGCAGAACATACATGTGCACCTTGGCCATGTTCCTGACACTTGGAAAGGGTCAAGAGCATGTCTGTTATTAAGAAGAGACTCCCACAATGGAAAGATGGTACATTGGTGACATCCAGGGGACAGCATACCAGGTCTTCACATGTCCCACCTCTCAGCCCACACCAAATCCATAGGATGGGCCTTAGGGAGCCACCTCCCTCCTCCCGGCACTTACCTGGGAACTTGCCCCCTAGAAACCACCCCTCAGACCCTCAAAGTGAAGCGCCAACAGGGGTGACCTACAACCCCAGCCAGGGGCTGAACTGCAACTCCTATCTGGTACTCATTGTATACCAGGCCCTGCCAGAAGTGCCTTCCTATTTTATCTTGTTTGATCTGCATAAGGTACCCCAGACCCTAGCAGTCTGAGCTTTACACTGTTTTAGACACCCATTGGCCAGGGGGTCGTCTGTAGAATAGGTGACATCTTGCATCCCCTTGTCCCCTGAGGCCCTACAAAGAGGATGAGGGATGCTGTATACACAGGGGATCCGGAGAGGAGCTGATGCAGACCCCAGGCCTGAGGGCTTCTCTGGATATCAGCAGAGGGTGTCTCCTCCATGGGGCCCTGGCCCCTACCCACAGGAGGGCAGGGGGATCAAGCCCCAGGGGCCACAGAAGCTGACAGCCACAGTGGGTGGGTGCAACTGAATGCTGGGCATAGGGCCTGGCTCACAGTTGCCTCCAAGGCAGGCCAGCTGGGGGTCACTCTTGGCAACCCTATGGGCAGAGCTTGGGGGCAGCCACAGCAGGGAGCCCACAGCAGAGGAGACTGTGGGCTCTCACTTCCAGCTGCTTCCACTGAGGCCACATAAGCCAACTTCTCCCCTGGCTCTCCAGCTCCTTGACTTCTCTATGTGCACATATATTACCTCCACCACCAATTACCTAATACCCCTCATAATGGGGCCACTTAAAGAAATTCGTTATTCATTTGAAATGGAAATGTTCCATTACTATGTGGTGAAATCACAGTCTGAGAGGCTACTTATACTTCTCCCCCTGTGGCTTTATGGTAAGAACTATAAAAATCAAACATGGCTCACCCGTGTACCACCTGGAACCCCCATACATTTCACCAGCAGTACAAGTGCCCCGTTCTGTCCAGCTTCCAAAAAGAGGGTATTGGTTGCTCCCTCCTCAACCCCCAGGCCCTGGAAGCCCCTTTCTTAGCCTTTCAAAAAAGGCTGGGGCGGGGAAGTTCCAGCACATTCTTCTGAACCTGACAACCACAGGCACAAGATGTGGAGTTACAAGGCTGAACAGCTCCCCGTCTTGCCTGGGAAGAGACCTTGAAACCCAAGTCCAGTTGGCAGTGAACTGTTGAGTAGAAAGAATCCGACCAGATTAGAAGCTAGGGGCCCTGGGTCTGAGCCCCAGTCTTGAGGCTAAGTCTCTGTGTCACCCTGGGCTGGCCATTTCCCTGGTCTGGGCTACCACTGCAAGTAAGAATAACGCCCCCAAAGGGGAGTCCACTTCCATCATGCTCCCAGGATGGCTGCCGGCTCATCCTGGGCTCCCGAGAAGGCCCCAGAATGACTGGCAGTGCCCTCTCCATTCCTGGATGAGAGTGGGGGGCATTCATCCCTCAGGGTCAAGGAATGTGAACAGCACTATTCCAGCCCTGGAAAGGTCCCAGACACTAGCATATTAAGAGATGCCTACAGATGCTACTCAGCAGTTCAGTGCCCTCTCTGTCAGACAGAACACCACTGCACCTGTCCAGCTAGCCATCTTCCTCCCCAGGCTGCCTGCCTCTGTCTCTCCATCTGTGAAATGATCAGACTCCTGTTGAAATAGGGACAAGGAGGGTCTGAGATTCAAACACCAACCAGGACTTTTCATTGCAGACCAAGCCTCTCTGGGTGAGAGGGGGAAAGATAGCACCTTCCCAATTGTGGGAAACTGGGTAACTCCCCAGCATCCCCTTTAGCCTGGGAACTGGGGGGAGATGGACCCTATACCCACCCCAACCCCAGGGTGAACTGATTGGCTCAAACCAATCCCAACCCCACCCACTGTGACCCAGGCCTAAATCAGGCAGCCCAGGCCTGGGGTGGGCTGGTGGTAGGCAGTCCAGACTAGATTTAGCAAATAAAAATACAGGGTACCCAGTTAAATCTGAATTTCAGAACAAATAATTTTCTTTTAGTGTAACCATAACCCACATCATATTTGGGAAATACTTATTCACATAAACAATGAGTACCTTTTTAGTACAACTGAGTTTCTTGTGTTTTATTGGACAGTTGTACTTAGGACTCTCCTTAGTCAAATGAGGAAAGAAACTCTCCCCAAGCGCAGGACACTGGTCGAGCAGCAGCCAGTGGCCCCCTTGCTGCCGGATGCACCTTGCACAGGATGCCCCCAGTGGTGCATCCACAGCGGGAATCTAGGCTGCTAGGAGGGGGTGTGGGCCACCCAGGGCTGGGCTAGGTGAGAAATCCTCCTTAGGACAAGCAGGATGGTGAGAGGCCCCAGAGGAACTGAACAACCCTTTCTGGCTGGTCTTGTGCTAAGAAAGTGCAAGGCAGCTGTGTGCCATGCCCACACACTAGAGGGACAGCAGAGCAAGGAGCTGCTGTCCCACCAGCTGCCCCAGAGCCCAGCCCAGCCCCATCCCTGGTGACAGAGACCTTATACAGATCCTGAGACCCTGTGCGCAGACCTCTGTATCCTTGAACTCAGAACCACCACAGGAGGAGACATGGCTGGTTTACTCCCACACTGGGCTGGGCACACAGAGGTGAATGTGGCATACCTCTACCTCTGCCCCAGAAGCCCTAGGCGAGCTAGGGAACAGGCAGACACAGGCAGACAGCACCCCCTGTGCTGGAACCGAGCCTCCACAGGGCCATAGAACTCCAGGGGGATCTCCCCTATGCCCCCTGGAAGCGGTGATGCCCAGGGGCATCTAAGAGGACAGGAATCACCAGGAGATGAAGGGTACATCTTAGAATTGCCTCCCCAGTTCTCTCAGCCAGCCAGGCTTCCTAATTCTTCGACTACAGCCAGCACTGTGAGGTAGGTCACGTCCCGTTCTGAAGTAGGGCCTGAGGTGCAGAGAGTTAATGGTGTCACCCACTAAGGGGCATGGAGGGGACTGGAATCTGAGTCTGCTGATTCCATGTCTTTGGGAAAGGACAGTGCCTTCTGCTCAGGTTACCTCTTGGGCAGCTCTTAGCCAACTCACATCAGGCACCAGAGGCAAAGCCAGGCGTCCTACTGGAGCCTGGAGTCAAAGCCAGGCTTGGAGGCTCTGAGATAGACAAGGCCAGGGTTTGGAGACGCCCTCACTGGAAAGGAGAAAGGCAAGAGGCTAGGGGCCAGAGACAAGAATCTCCCCTTTCCAGACAGGTGTCACAAAAACACACCTACCCCAGTACCTCGACTGTATCCCAAGCTAGCTGGGGCCAAGAGGCACCGGGGGGGCTCTGGGGTCTGCTCCAAGCCCTCTCCAGCCTGGGCCTGCACTGGAAACATTCAGTGGCCTCCTGGGACTTGCATCCAGAATATATAAAGAACCCTTACAATTCAATAATAAGACAACAAATAACCCAATGAAAAACCAGCAAAATATTTGAATAGACATTTTTCCAAAAAAAGTATACAAAAGGCTAACATGAAAAGATGCTTGGCATCGCTTAGCCATCAGGGAAATGAAAGTCAAGCCACAGTGAGATGCCACTTCACACCTGTAAGGATGGCTGTGATAAAAAAAAAACCCAAGCAATCCAAAATGTTGGTGAGGACATGGGAGGAGCAGGAACCTTGGTGTAAAATAGAATAGCCACTCTGGGAAATGGTTTCATGGTCCTTCAAAAAGATAAACAGAGTTACCATGGGACCCAGCAATTCCACACCGAGGTATGCACTCAACAGAAATGAAAATGTACAACCACACAAAGACTTGTATGCGAGTGGTCATAACAGCATTATTCGTAATGGCCAAAAAGTGGGAGCCGCCCACATGTCCACCAACTGACAGATAGGTAAACAAAACCTGGTCTAGTCACATGATGGAATATTATTCCGCCATAAAGAGGAATGAAGCTTATGATACATACTACAGCATGGACAAACCTTGAAAACATGCTCCGTGCAGAAGTTAGCCACGGAAGACCACGTATTTTACGATTCTGTCTATATGCAACGTCCAGAAGAGGTAAATCCATAGAACCAGGTAAATCCATAGAACCATGAAGTTGACTCATAGTTGCCTGGAGCTCGGGGGGTGTGGGGATGACTACAGACGGGCGCCAGGTTTCTTCCTGCAGTGATGAAAACGTAAAGTTAGATTGTGGTGATGGTCATGCAACTCTAGTTTGCTAGTATTCACAGACTTGTATCCTTTAAATGAATGAATTTGATGGGATGTAAAATAGACCTCAGGAAAGCTCTTAAAAGAAGGTAGCCTCCCAGGACCCCGAGAGCTCTCTGAAGACCCCTGGGCAGACCCCTCCTGAGCATGGGCCCACCACCAGCGACCTTCCTGTGCTTCCTCGTCTGCAAAGGGTGTGATGTGCACACATCCAGCTGTGAGGGGATGCCTGGGCCGGCGGGCGGCAGGCCATGAATCAGTGCTCTGGCACATGCCTGCGCGTGGGTGTCTGGGCAGGCATGAGCCCACCCGTGCGTTTCAGCGTGTTAATTTAATATCTTACGGAAATTTTCAAAAACGCCCAGAAGTCAAGACAGTGAGTCCGGCATCCCCGCGCTCTGCCTCAGCATTGTCATCACTGGCGACGTTTTGCAATCTTGTTTCATCACCTCGCAGACTCCCTCTCCTGCTCTTTCTCAGCCTGGTGACAATACGTGAAAGCAAACTGCAGACATCATACAGTACATGTCGTTCTTTAAAAGCGCTTAATTTTGAAATAATTATAGAGTTACAGGGAATTGCAAAGAGTACCTCGTGATCCTGTCTGTGACCCTTCACCTCATTCCCCCAGTGGCTGCACGTCACATGATTATGCTATATAATATCAAAACCCCGAATTGACTTGGTGGGGAGGGGGAAAGAGGGAGAGTCAGTGTAAGAGAATGTGAGTGTGAGACGGAGAGTGAGAGTGAAAGAACCGCCATTGCAACGAAGACGCCCTCACCACGAAGACCTCCCCATATAGGCCCACCTGCCCCCGTGCCCCACACCATCCCTGACCCTCTGGCAAGCAGCTCTCCATTACAGATTTCCAGCTCTATCATTTTGTCACTTGAAAACATTGCATAAGCGGAATCATATAGCCTGTTCCATGATGGCCGCCTTTTTCCCCCACACAGCACAATGCCCCTGAGCGCCATCCGTGCTGTTCCGTTCTGAACAGTGCGTTTCTTTCTGTGGCCAGGCAGTAGCGCACAGGAGGGGTGCGCCACAGTCTACTTGCACGCCACCTACTCAGGGACACTCCGGCTGCCTCCGGATTTTGTCTGCTGGCAGGAAACGGCTACAGGTTTTGGGATTGATGTACATTTTTATTTCTCTGGGATAAATGCCCACCCAGGAGTAGGATTGGAAGTGTCTTAAGTTCTTGTTTAGTGTTTTAAGGAACAGATGAGCTCTTTTCCAGAGTGGCTGTACACTTTTATTGTTTGGAAGAGAAGCATCTATTAGCAGGAGCTCAGAGTGTCTGGCCTCATAGCTTCCGAGCAGCTCGTGCTCCGCCCACATCTGCTGAATCCTTACTGTGACCCCGCGCCAGGCTGCCTTTCCCGTAGCGGATGTTGGGTCCCTTTGCAGAATAGAGAAACTAAAGCTCCAAGAGCTGAGTACTTGCCTGAGGCCACAGCTGGCAGGTGGGGGCGCCAGGATTCAGATGCAGCCCACCTCCAAAGCCTGTGGGGCTGATACCTTCCCCTGTGGTGCTGAATGTCTGGGGAGCAGGGAGCAGACCAGGGGACTTAGGGAGAAAGGGTGTAGCACGGATCCTGGCGGAGAAGCGGGGATGGGGCCTGGCTTCTCCCTCCCTGCCAGGCTGGCCCAGCTCCTGTCTCCTAACCTCTGCGCGGACCCCTTGTCTCCGAGCTGTTGATCTGTTGCCAGCTGGATCTCCTTGGCCCTGCCTTCCCTGGCACCTTGGTCTCTGCAGGGGGGCCTCCCCACCGGCCCCACCTATGCCCCAGTGTGACCAGCCTGGGAAACTGTGGGTAGTGTACCAAACACCCTGAGCCTCTGCACTCTTTTCTGTGCTTTGGCATCACAGAGTCGCTGTTGGGGACAAGGATGGCAAGACCTACCGTTTGCTGGGCACCACAGCTGGTGCCTGAATGTAGGATTTCACAAGATCGGCAGGCCTTCTCACCACCACTTTTGAGAGCCCACATTCAGAGGCTCACCTGGCTCACGAGTGGTAGAACCGCATCCTTCTGGCCAAACCAGGTGGCCCCTGGCCAAGCCAGCTGGGGGACTTTCATGCCCAGGACAGGGCCACCTGGTGCCCTGAGCTGGCGGCCTGGCTGTGGGTCCCTGGTGGCCCAGGGGTCACTGGAGGGGCCTTAGGCATGAAGGCCCTGCCAGGCCTGAAGGTCTAGGCCTCCTCCTCTCCAGCCAGCCACTCCTTACCTCACACCTTGTCATCCTGGCTCTGTGAGCCCACGTAAGGGACTCGGACTCCCTGAGCCTCCTTGTCTTCTCTGTGCAGGGGAATCCGTCTTTCCCCTCTTGGGCAGGCCTAGCCGTCAACAGATTCCAAAACTGAAACACACCCAGGGGTTGCAAGAAGGATGGGTGGGCTGGCAGGTGAGGCCCCTGCCCCCGGATCCCAGTCCTGGCTCTTGTCCCAACATTCGGTGTGACCCTTGCCGAGCCACTTTAGCTCAGGGCCTCTGTTTCCGCTCACCAAAGATGACTAAAATGACAGGATTTGTTCAGTTGGCCCATGTGACAGCTCTTGGTGAACCATGACACTCTACATAAATATGGAGCTTTCCTGTTCTATCAAACCACAAGCTCGGTATTTTTATTTCTGAGCCTGCTTTTCTTCTCTGGCTTGAGGGTTGTTCCTTAAAGCTGAGGTGGGCACATATATTTCTGATCAAATCGCATTGCCTATATGGGTGGGGGAGTGGGGAACAGAATTCCCTCCTCTACGCACTTGGTTTGGCTCAGAGGCATTGCCTGAGCACCACTGTGTGCCAGGCTCAGGGCTGAGGCTGGGGTTGGGGGAACCAGGCGTGATCTCTGCCCTCCAGGGGCCCACAGCCCACTGGAGGAGCTGGGAGTGAATAGGCCATCATGATACAAGGTGGCTGTGTGTCAGTGGGGTGGTGCCAGGGGAGCAGCTCAGCTTAGCCAGGGCAGACGGAGGAGGGCCCCTCAGGGGGCTTTCTTGAAACACAGAGGCCCAAGATGGGCTGTAAAAGCTTGAGTGGGATTTGGGCAGGCAAAGAAGTGGAAGGGGGCATTCCAGGAGAAGGAACAGCGCAGGCCAAGGCCTGGTGGTAGGAGCCTACTCACACCTCCCTCCCACTGCACCATGTGTCCCAGGTGCGGGAATTCCCCAAATCACTTCTTCATTGGTCTTCCTGCCCGAGTTTCACCTTAAAACTGGGCTGTTTCTACCTGTCTGGTTTGTACCTTGAGCCTGCAGTGTTCTTCTCTATTCTTAAAGGTTTATGATGTCACCCAACCATCTGTCCATCATCCATCTATCCATTCATCCATTTGTCTATCCATCTTTCCATCCATGCACTCATCTGTTTGTTCATCCATAATTCATCCATTCATCTACTCATCCATCCATGCATCTGTCTGTTCATCTATCCATCCATCCATTCCTTCTTTTTGTCCATCCATCCATTCACCTGTCTGTCCAGCCTGCCATGCATTTAACAAGCACGTGCTGAGAGCCAGGATGTGCCAGGCCCTGCTGGGCACGGTCTTCCCCAGGGAGGCACAGGGCAGGTGCTGAGCCGCCATGGGCTGAGCTTTGCTTCCCTCCTGCTGGGGCCCTGCCCACGACAGGCACAAACTTGCTCCTGGAGTCTCTGCCCTTCCTGGGCTGCCTGGTCTTGTTCAAAGGGAGGCGGCCCCGCCTCTCAGCTTGGAAAAATGTCCTTGACAATCTGTTCTCGAGCCATCACCTCCCCAGACTGAGAGTGAGGAAACTGGCTCAGGCCACAGGTGACCGCACACCCCCAGGCCCCGGGCCCTGCGCCCAGCCCTGCCGAGAACACCGCCTTGCTGCCTTTCCAAGGACGTAAGCCTCAGCACGCTTCATCCCCACAGATGGTGTTCTCCGCTTGGCCTCCTCACCCAGGCCTTTGGGTGTCCAGACAAAACTCCAAACGTCCACGTTGCCCTTTGAGCCACTCCACGGCCCATGAGTAACTGGTCCTGGAGCCTCCCGGTGGCCTTTTTAGTTACATGACCTCAGGCAGGTCCTCACCCGGGGTGCTTGGGGAGACCTAAGCCTTACCCTCACTGTGGATCCTCCGGCGTCCTGAACCCAGATATCGCCAGCTGGGCTCCTATCTGCCTGCTTAGAGATCTGAACATTTTGAGTCCAATTTTAATGTAGGGCCATTTTGTACAGAAGTGCGGCCATTGGCCTTCTCCTGAAAATGGGAGGCTCGGCCAGCACTATGTCCATGTGCCTGTCTGGTAGGTGCGGACGAGGCCCAGCAGGACTGCCCATTTGGCCCAAGGGCGAACTCCCAGGATCCTGCTTCCTGATGGAGAAAAGTCGGGGGAGGCAGGGCTGACTTGGTAAAGGTCAAGTGAGAAGAAGCCAGCTCTTCCTCCCACCAGTGCTCCTGGTGCCTGAGTGGCGCTGGTGTGACAGCGTGGCAGGGCTGGGGCCTGTGCGGTGGGCTTTACTTCAGCTGGAGAGCCAGACCATTCTTTGCAGGAGGGGTGGTCTTCCTGTGAGGGAATGAGTGAGATCTCCCTGCTCCTGCACGGGAGGACATCTGTCCTGGGCCAGCGGGTGCGGCCTGCAGAAGGTCAAGTCTGAGAGCAGGGTAAGAAGTGACCTCTTGGGGCTCTGGGCATCACAGATCTGGATCTTGGGGTGCAGAACCGCTGTGTCCCCTTTGAGATGGGAGGTGGGTTCAAAGTAAGGCAGGTGGGCTTCAGAAGTGCTCTGAAGATGTGCCTGCGGGCTGCTGACAGCACAGCGTCTGTGGCTGGTGGAGGCCTGAGCAGAGTGCCCGGGGCACCATCCCTGGGCACGTGGGGGAAGCACAGCAGTCTGGACAAAGTGTTGGTCCTGGTGGGATCCCAGCAGAGTCACCATAATTTTGATAAATCGTGGAAACCAACTCTGTTACCACAGACCTTGTCTTTGGCATAGAATTTATTTGATAAATGCTCACTGTGTACCCACCTTGGGGTTCCACAAATAAATCGAACCACTATTCCTGCCTCAGGGAAAATTCAGTCTGGGGCCATGGAAGGCTTCCCAGAGGGGGTGACAGCCCAGTGGGAGTTTTAAAGGATGGAGGGAGCATTTGGTCAGGTGAAGGCTGAAGGAGAAAGGGTCTGAGCAAAGGGAACAGAAGGTGCAAAGGGAAAAGGCACTGAGGCAAGATGGTTCCCAGCCTGCTGGGGATGGGGGGCTGTGGTGACCCAGTACCCAGGGGCTAGAGCTGGGGTGAGTTGAGGCTTCTGGTGTGGTGATCCTTGGAGGCTGAATCAAAATGGCCTTGTAGGGGAGGCTCAGGAAGTGGAAGCTAGAAATTTACCCTGATGGCAGTGGGGGTGGTAGAAGGGTGTTTAGTAAGGGAGGTGGTGTGATTTACAGAGAGCCCTCAGCTATGTATGGAGAGTAGAGGGATGGAGGGCGTTACTGCAATGCCATGAGGTGGCCATGGGTGGTGGAGAGGGGTGACTTGTTTAGAAGGAGCCCTGGGACTGATGGCTGGTGGTGGATAAAGCAGGAGGTGTTCACTCTAGGAGATGCGGAAGCAAGGCAGGCCCCCTGGCAGTGGTGTGCTCTGGGTAGTTGCATGGAAGTCCATTCTCCAGACACCATAAGGAGGAATCCCAAGGGAACACCATGTAGGCGGGCAGGGAAGGGTTTCCACCTGAAGAATGAGGATGAACTGGGTGCATGTCAAGGGGACATATTAATATACATGCACACACCACGGGGACTGGTGGCTGCTGTACGGTGATGCTAACAGAGGCTTCCCCTGGGTGGTGGGTTTATGGATTAATTTCATTTTCTCCCCATATATTCCAAATTTTCTACCATAAGCATGCTTTAACTTTATTGAATAATAAATCCATGCATATCATAAAAGAAGAGCTGGAATGGAACCCTTACTCACCAATCTTTCCCTGTCCCCAAAGCTACTGTAACAGGAGTCAGGGGTCTGAATGGGAAACTGGCCTGCCCTGAGAATCTGCTCCAGATAAATATTTTTAGCCGTGTTGCCCATCCCTTTCAAATGTCCTGCTAATGATGTGTGGCCCTGATGATCTGAACAGGCCTTCTGTGGAGTGTGGGGCTCTGCAGTTACCTCACCTGTGTTCTCTTCAGAGGACGAGGACAAGGGTAATAATAGAACTGATCTCATGGGTGGCTGGGAGGCTTAACTGGGATAACGCACGTGAAGCCCTTTGCATGAGGCCCTGGCACTGGGGCACGCTGCTTTGAATACCCTCCTGATTAGAAAAACGCCCAGAGTACGTGGCAGACCTCTCAGTGTCCTAGTTTAATGGTTCAGCTTGTCAGGGAAAGTCCAGTAAATGATACCTCTCCCCGTTGCACATCATCCCCAGGGACAAAGAGGGGTGGTAGGGGCTTCCCACTCCAGGTGTATTTTCCCCTTTTGTTTTTAACACATCTTTTGTCCTTGTGCCCCGCTGTGCTCACCTGTTGCGGCTGTGTGCTATTTCATCCTGTGCGTTCAAGGCCATGTGCTGCCCTGCCGGTTTAGTCATGGCAGGAAGATTTAGAGGAAGCAGGTGGGGTAATGGTGAGATGCTGGCGGGCGCTAGAGGAGCCAGTCACCGGAGGGGAGTTGAGCGTTCCATCCTCTGCCCCGGCCCCGCCCCCGCCCCAACACACCCCTTGAAGGCGGTATTTCCCCGGTTTCTCCCGCCCACCGCCCAGGGCTTTGGAATTTGGGCTGAGGCGTTTGGAACCTGGCCTCCGGCTTTATTTGTCCAAATTACAAATGCAGAAACCCTCTCTGCCAGCTGAGCTGCTGCGCAACAGTAACCTACAAATTCACTGGGACTTGTGGGACGTTATTTACTCACAGGTTATCCTTTGCAGCATTGTGAAAGCGAAAGATTGAAAACAACCTGAGCTCTGACCAGCGGGGAGCTGGTTAAAGAAATTGGCACAGTCCATATAATGGAATCCTGGACTGTGCAGCTATAAAGAACACTGAGGAACCATCTCTGAGCTTTATTACACGAGAACAGTAAGGTTCAAACAGTACATGGCCCTCCGCATAGAAAGGGAGGGGTAAGGGTGTGTCTGTATTAGCTTCTATTTGTATAAACTGTGGCTCCCCACTGAAGCCTACATGTTACCTGTGGAGGTGGGGGTGAGGCTTGGTAGTTTCTTTTTTTATGGACCCATGTCAACTTACTACGCAGAATTTCAAATTTTAAAGAAATGCAGCATTTTTAAGACAAAGTATGTTTTAAGCAGCAGCTTTGGCTTGAAAGTCACACTGAATCTCACTTTGGCCTCTCACAGCTGTGTCACCTTGGGCAAGTTACTCAACCTCTCTGTTTCAGTCCCTCCATGGGTGAAATGGAGGTAGTAATAGTAAAAGCTTTAAGCTGTCGGGAGGATTAAATGAGATCAACTGTGCCCAGTGTCTGGCATGCAGTAGGCAAGCAACCCAAGTGAGCTGGTGGTGGTGGTGAACTTCCTGGAAGTGCCATAGTTTGGAACAGGCCTCGGGAGGCAGGATGTGAACCCTGCAGCCGCTGTGGCCCCGCTACCATCCATCTGCCATCCTCATCTTCCCTCTGTTGCAGGGACCCTGGCCTGATGGGAGCTGCAGTGGGGTTTCCTCCTCCACCCCGACCCCTTGCTCTGTGCAGATGGCATGGGGGGACCTCCTGGGCTTGAGTCCTGCATGTGCATCTGCCGGGGACTAGGGGAAGGGATTTGAATTAAAACACATGCATCCCAGTTAGAGTGCTGGCACTGTGTATGAGGACAGGGAACGGCAAGTCCCCCTTGGAGCAGCTCCAGCCTTCTGGCCTGCCTGCCCCTTCAGCTCCACTTCTGGAAACCCTGAGTGAGGAGCCCAGGACGTAGTCCACGGCAGTGCATCCCCTGACTGCCCCCAGCCCCTATGCTGCCCTATGACACCAGCATGAATGGGTACCACCTGCCCCAAATCAAGCAGTGAACAAATAGCCTGCCACTCCGGCACTCAGTTCAGAGGCCCTTTCCCTTCCTGCACAGCTAGAGCTTTTTCTAGAAGGTTCTACCCACCATGGTTTTAGGGGCTGGTTTCACTGAATAAACAGCAGCTGCGTCTCTCTTTGTATACCTGTGAAATGGGGGTGATAACCCTCCTGCCTCTTCCTGTGAGGACAAGGCTGGCAGTCACTTGGGAGAAAGCAGGGACCTGTGATCTCATTTGTGTGTCTGCCTTTACTCAGTGGAGATGCTCCTGTGACATGAGTCAGCATGACTTCTGTCACATTATTGCCCTTTAAAATAAGGCAGACTTGGGTGGGTGTATAAGACACAGTTTCAGACTTGGTGTGTTGGAATTAGAATTTTGTGTAAATTGATTTAATTTCTTTATGAGCCTCTATCCTGCCAAGCTGGTGGGAAAGTTTAGCTTTGGTTTCTCAGGGCTCACTTGCCTCGCAGAGTGGGGACACTGTGTCTGCTCCCCAACAGGAACAGGTGATGGGGGCGGGGTACTGGGTGCCTTGAGTTCTGGAAGTTTGGGGCTGCTTGGAACAGGGCCCTGTGGTTAGGGTCATCCTTTCTCCCCCTGACATTTCTCTAATGCTCCAGAGTTAGAATGGGGGTCTCCTCCAACTGCTCTTCTCCTACTCAGTGTAACGTTTACACTATTGGCTCCCAACATGTTCCGGCCCATGTGTGGTGGCCTGGCCTCAGTTCCCTGAAGCCCCTGAGGGTTAGGACAGGGGTTGGCAAGCCTTCTGTGAAGTGCTTAATAGTAAATATTTCAAGTTTTGCAGGCTGTGTAGTCTCTGTAGCAATGACTCAACTCTGCCATTGTAAAAAAAAAAAAAGAAGAAGAAGAAGAAAAAAAAAGGCAGGTCAAAAGCAGCCATACACAAAAGGTAAAAAATGAACAATAAAACTTTATTTACATCAATACAAAAAAGAAATGATAAGTATGTGACATGATAAAGATGTTAGCTAATGCTACTGTAGTAATCATATTGCCATATATAAATGTATCAATCCAACATATTGTAGACTTAAACCTGTACAGTGTTATAGGTCAATTATTGCTCAATAAAATTTTTTGGTCTAAAGAATAGTTAAACATTTATTTACAAAAATAGCACAGAGAAAGAGAAAATGAACAGTGGAAAGACAACCTACAGAATGGGAGAAAATACTTACAAACTACCTATCTGATAAGGATTAATATCTAAAATATGTAAGGAATTCCTACGACTCTAAATAGTAAAGCAACAAACAATTAAAAGATGGGCAAAGGACTAGAATAGATATTTCTCCAAAGAAGACATACAGATGGCCAACAGATATATGAAAAGATGCTCAACATCAGTAATCATCAGGAAAATGCAAATCAAAACCACAATGAGGTATCACCTCACACCCATTAGGATCTGGCTACTATAAAAAAACAAAGATAGCAAGTGTTGGTGAGGATGTGGAAAAATTGGAACCCCTGTGCACTGTTGATGGGAATATTAAATGGTACAGCTGCTGTGGAAACAGTATGGCGGTTCCTCAAATAATTAAAAATGGAACCACTCATATGATCCAGCAACATACCCAAATGGATTGAAATCAGGATTTCAAAGAGATCTCTGCACTTCCACAGTCATTACAGCACTGTTCACAATAGCCAAGATGTGAAAGCAACCTGTTTAGTGAGAGATGAACAGACTTAAAAAATGTGGAGACATACAATGGAGATATTCAGCCTTAAAAAAAGGAAATCCTGCCACAGGTTACAACATGGATGAACTGGGAGGCCATTATGCTATGTGAACTATGCCAGTCACAGAAAGACAGACGCTGTATGGTTCCACTCATATGACATACCTAGAACTGTCAAATTCAGGGACAGAAAGTAGACAGGGGCTGGGGGAAAAGGAAACAGGGACTTGGCATTCAGTGGGTCTAAAGTGCAGGTGAGTGAATTGTAGAAAGCTGGACAACATGGTGCCTAAGGGTAACAATAGTGTCTTGTGTGCTTAAGAATTTGAGGGGGGAGATCTATTATGTTACATGTTCTTACCACATATAAAAAGTAACAGTGGGCTGAGTCTGGCCCCCTGTAGTCGGCTGCCCCCCGCCTAGGCCTCTGGAAGCCAGAGCTGCAGAGGCCCAGAGAATGCTCTGGTCTGGGCCCAGCCCCACTTCCCCTGGGGGCCGTGAGCAGGTGTAGGCTCTTTGCTTAGAGAGAAAGAAAAGGTGAAAATGCCTAGAGGAGTGAAAAGAGAATCCAAGATTCATCCTTGAACACTGGCTTGTTTGTGAGGACTGTAACTCAAATATCACTCCTAATAAACCTTGAGGAGGAAGATACATTTTCCTGCAGTGATTTCCCAAAGCTACCTGCACCTGATGCTGCCGGGGCCGTCAGACTCCACAGCTCCTGCGTGAACATCCTGAGGTTTTACGTATCTGGACACTCCAGAGGTACGGCTGAGGCCTCTTGCCTGGCGGTCCAGCTGGTCTGGCTCAAGGTTGCTTTCTGCCTGCATGATCGTGGGCAAGATATCCTGCTTCTCTGTGCCTTGGTTGCCTAACCTATAAACTGGAAAGATGCGCACCACCTATGCTTGGGGTTAATCCAAAGCTCATGTGACACAATGTCGGCTGCGCAGCACTGGGCCTGACGGATGCAGGCATTTAATGAATGGAAACTGACAGCTTAGCATCTCATCCCAATTATGTCAGAGAGAGACTGGAGGGAACCGGTTAGAAAACTAGTTAGAAGGTAGAACAGGCAGGATTCAGCAGGTGGGATCATTCAAATCCCAATTATGTCTTTGTGTCCGTAGGCTAGCTGTATAGTTTCTCTGAGCCTCAGTTTCCTCATCTGTGACATGGGAATATTAAACAGGACCAACTTTTTGAGGACTTCAGTGAGACCATGCACAGTGCCTGGCATGCAGTAGGTGCTTAATAAGCAGCGAGCCATTAAGTGTTTACCTCCGCTGAGGGTGCTCCACCCCTCAGATCACTGAGGGAGAAAGTCCTGTGCCGAGGCTTCACTCGTCCAGACCCGGACACTGGCATCCACTGTCCTTGATCTCACACCGATACCTTCTGCTTATGGCCAACAGTTGGAGTTTTCCACTGTGTTAGATGCACAATGCACCCTTTAAGAATGTGTTTTAGTTAAACAAAAAAAAAATGAGTTGGTTTAAAAAAATATTAAGCAAAGAAAGAGTACAGGAGGAAAAATCATACATGACTCAAGTTTGGGAAGCTCTGGGGTAGAAAGCATGTCAGGGTAATATGCAAGGATTTGGAATGATGAAATAGGAACCAGATTTGGTGGAGGGGAGGTGGTGCCTGAAGGCCCTCTAGTTATGTAACATTTCTCTAGGCCTCAGTTTTCCCATTTGCAAAATGGGGGTAGTGACAATGACAAGAGTTTGCTGAGGCCAAGCACATGAGGGGCTAGGCCCAGGGTGTGGCATATCATAACACCTGGTCTATCTGGTATTAAATTCTTAGCATGGGAGGGAGAGGGAAATGCGGAGGGAGGCCCTGGATGGGGTCCTGGAAGGGGAAAAGGGCACTAGTGGAAAAATGGGGGAAATCCCAATAGAGTCTGGAGGGTACTGATTACTAATGGACTAAGGTTAGCTTCTTAACAGCAGTACAGCCGTCACACAAGGTGCGGCATCAGGGAAAGCCGGCTGAGGGCTGTATGGGGGCTCTCTGTACCACCTTTGCAATTCTTCTGTAGATGCAAAATATTTTCACTATGAAGTTTGTTTACAAACATTAAAATGGATGGGGGCAAAATGCCATAATCAACCAGGGAAGGGAGGTGCTGAGTCCAGCCTAGAAAATTAAGGAAGGGTGTCTTGGAGAGTGGGAAGTCTTAGAGGAGAAAAGGGTGTTTCTCACTGGGGGTTGGGGGGGCAGCTGTCTTGGGTGAGGAAACATGGGGCCTCGCCCTCGCCACCTCCTGGCCTTTGCACCTGCTGTTCCCCCACCCATGCACCCCGGAGCCTGCCTACTCACCACTTCCCCTATATCTGGCCCCAAACAAGTGTCTTCCTCCTCAAAGTGTGCTTGGGTCCCATTTGCCGTCACACACTCTCAGGGGCCTCTGTTCATTCCCTTCTTGGCCTGATCTTGCCATGTAATGAACTGTCCTTTGAGAGATTTGGGGCTGGCTTTGTGGGTGTACAACCTGTACAGGGCACATAGCCCTGCGAGCAGATGAGCCCCACGCTTGGCTGGGTGCTTTACTGTCATCATTTTGAAATTCATCGTAAATTTTGAACCAGGGGCCCTGCATTTTCATTTTGCACTGGCCCCCCAAATTAGGTAGCGGGTCCTGGTGGGATTCATGGGCCGAGCATCTCCCCCTGCCAGACCACTGCATTAGTCCCCTGCGGCTGCGGTAACAAACTACCACAGAGGGAGGGGCTTAACACAACACAGATTTCAGTATCTACAGTTCAGGAGGTCTGAAGTCTAACATGGGGCTGTGGGGCTGCGTTCCTCCTGGAGATGCTTGGGGAGAATCTGTTTCCCTGCCTTTTCCAGCTTCTTGAGGTGTCTGCATTCAGTGGCTCATGGCCCCTTCACCTCCAAAGCCAGCTCATAGCATCTTCTCTCCCCTGGGGCCCCTGCTTCCATCCTCACACCTCTCTGACCCTCCTCACTCTCCCCCATAAAGACCCAGCCAGATAATCCAGGATAATCTCCCCATCTCAAGACCTGGGATTTAGTCACATCAGTAAAGTCCCTTTTACCGTGTAAGATGACATGTGCACAGGTTCCAGGGATCAGGGTGTGGACATCTCTGGGAGGCTGTTATTCAGTTCACCAGGACCATGATAGCTGGGAGTGCAGGGCCTCATCTGCTCACCACGATGTTCCTGACTCGCCCAGTGCCTGGCACAGATGCTCGGTGAATAATTGATGAATGCTGAGGAGTGCATGAGGCACTGTATGGCTGGAGCACTCCACGTGGGGGTGGCAGGGCAGGAGACTGTCTGGCGCAGGGCCTGGACAGTCACTTTGCTGTGCTGTTGTGTATGGGCGTGGCTACTGAGGAGCTGGCCTCAAGTGCAGAAGCCCAGAGGACGTGGGCAGTTGCCATCATGGGCCAGCATGGCTGGCACAGTGTCTCTAATGGTCTTGGATGTCTTTGGCTGCCTGGTAAAAGGCACGTGTACTTTGCCTTCCCCCCAAAGGCCATCTCCTCCTCTTCACCAGGGCCACCCCTCCTTGGCTTTCCAGGGGGCAGGTGGGGCAGGAGCGGTGAGAGGGACTGGAACGTCACAAGCCCCTGCTCTGAAAGGTGTTGTGACCCTCGAGGGTTGTGTCATCGAGGTGGGGATGCACTGACCCCATGGGATGGCAGTCTTGCTCCCAGCCTTGGGCAGGTGAAGGGGGTCTGCAGTGGAAGCGGGCTTATTTGGAAGACACTTGGGAAGTCAGCCCAACAGGACTACTAAATGGGAGCCCACTCCCCTCAGGCCCTCCATCCAGGCCCCAATCCCAGAGCCAGGCCTGTGGGGTGCTGCGCACCAGCCTCCCTCCCTCTCCACCCTCAGGGGAGTGCTGGCCCCCGGGGAAATCCGTCATTCATTCTGAAGCAGAGGCCTGGCCCCACGAGGGTGGAGGACAAGGCTCTGCCCCTCCTTCCCTGTCTCCTCCCCAAACCATTGGTCTCTTGAACAGATACTTTAGGGACAGCAGTAGCCCATGCCTCTGACATTGACCTCCTTCCAGGGGACGCCCTCTGAGCCTTCCAAGCCTCTAGAGGCCCAGAGCAATTTCCCCTCCAGAGTGTGTCAGTAGGCCCCGGCCTCAGTTGTTCCACAAAATGAACCTCCCAGGGAACGTGTGGCTGACCCTCCCAGGGTGGTACCACGGACTGAGCTCAGAGGGCAGCACCAAGTTCTGACCAGGGAGGAGACTGGGAGTCAGTCTGGGAGCCCTGGGACCAGCCTTGTGTTGGGAAGCAATGCCCCATGAAAATCCAGACATGGAGTCATCACCAGTGCCCACCTGGGCTCCTAGTTCTTCCTGCTTCTCCAGGTCTTCCTCTAACTCCAGAAGTAGGATAGAGGGCTTTCTTTTCCCTCCCGGTGGGTGAACCTGTGTCCCTTTTGTGACTGGAGTGAATATCTGAGGCCATCAGGACCCAATCAGGCTTCTGGAGATAGCAAAAGAAATTCTGGGCCACCTGGGATCGTTCAGTCATTTAACACACTTGCTCTGCAGCACATCTGGATTAAAAACACAAAATACACCTGTGCCCATTGACCCCCATAACCGCACTTTGGAGAGTCTCTCCTGCAGAAATGAGAGTTAGACTCGAGGGTGGTGTTAGTATAGCCTGGTTACTTGAATAAACGTCTGCAAACAGCCTAAATATCCGTGGGCAGGGAAGACGCCAACACCTTGACATATATCAAGGCTCATTGCCAGTGGCGAATATTAGGAAGCTGCTAAAAAGAATGGGGTTGATTTCTGTTACAGTGGCCTGGGAAACTATGGGTGAATTAGCTCATTTCTGTAAAAATGAAATGAATAAACCACACTTATGCAAATGGTTGACTGTGTAAGCAGAAAGTTCTAGAAGGAAAAATGCCCAACTGTTACCCCTTCCCAGGGCATGTGGGGGTATAGAGGGATTTTGTGAGGTTAGCATGGAGGGGAAGAGGGAGTTTTGGCTTTTTCTCTGCTCACCTCTGCTGTGTGCTTGTTTTGAGGTACATATATTGCTTTTGTAGCTCAGAAGGAAAATCCACTCCCACATATTTTTAGTTTACTGAGCTAGTTCTGGGCTAACAGTGGGCATGGCTACATTTGCCCAGTGTGTTCTTCATGCCAGGCACTGGGCTCCCAGACGTTCATGAACGCTGTGGGGCGGGCTTTCACCACCCAGATATTTCGATGAGGCAACTGAAAATCAGTGGGGGTGAGCGACTCGTCCAAGGGAACACAGCTGCAAGACTCAGAGCTGGACCTGGGGACAGCTTATATCACATTACCCAATTACCATGTTGGGGTTGGGGGGCAGTGTAAGAGGTTGGGAGAAGCACCATGGCTGTCTGGGATTGGGGGAGCGCTGAGTGGCCTGTGGTACGTGCCGAGTGGCTGGGTGCCCCACACGCGGAAGGAACGGAAGGGCCGTTCATGTTTGCTTGGGGCTTAAATGTCCCCAGCCTTCCTGCTCAGTGTGGCGTCTCTCAGCATAAGTGAGTGTTCATGTGGCCCAGTGAGTGGCTCCGGGCCAGAAAGCAAGGTGGGTTTAGTTCTGGTGATGGCTCTTGGGCTGAGTTTCTCTCCATTTATGGCTGAGTCCAACACACTTTGGTGGCTTCATTTCTCCGCGTGAAGCCCCTTGTCTTCCAGTAGGTGAGACCAGCTTCCTTACCTGGAGGCTTCAGGTCAGTGTGTCAGCAAATCAAGTACTGGGCTTGGGGCTCCCACAACACTACTTCTGGTACATTTGATTAGTCAAAGCAAGTCACGAGGCTGGCCTAGATTTAGGAGAGGGGAGGAGCAGACTCCACCTCTTGACAAGCCAGCGGCAGGGAATTTCTAGCTGTATTTAATCTACCACAATAGGCTGTGAAGTCTTAGGTCAGTAACTAACCTCTCTAGCCTCAGTTTTCCCCTCTGTGAACTGGGTCTATCAGCATCTATTTTGTGGACTTGTCTGCGAGAATTAAAGAGGTGATGCATGTAACGTGCATAGTACACAGCCTATCTTAGCGAGTGCCCAGTGAAAAGGCACCAGTATTATTATCACTATTATTAATATTATTACAGTAATTAGAGTGGGAGCCTAGCAAACGGTGGATGGAGGGATGGTTGGGCAGGTGGATGGATGGATGGTGGATGGATGATGGCTACATGGATGGGTGGCTGGGTAGGCGGGTGGATGGATGAGTAGGTGGGTTGATCATGGATGAATGAATGACTTTTGATATTCAAGCAGCATATAGTTCTGATGATCTGTCTGGTGAGAAGTCATTTCATGGAGTTCAGTATACATGGTGCTCTGCTGCTGAGTCCAAACACTCTGATTTCTGAAGAGACCTGACCTCTTGCTCAGTTTTTTCCATCATGTGTAATGGGAACAGGGGGAGTTTAGGCAATTCTGCTTCAGGCTTTGTACACAAGAGATAATATGCGTTCTCTCTCTCTCTCTCTCTCTCTCACACACACACACACACACACACACACACCCTCCATGGCCTTCCTTAAACAACACAAGAGATAATATGCGTGTTCTCTCTCTCTCTCTCTCTCACCCACACCCACACCCACCCTACACACCCACACCCACACCCACCCTACACACACCCACACACACACACCCACACACACACACACACACACACACACACTCCCTCCCTCCCTCTCTCCCTCCCTCCATGGCCTTCCTTAAACAACCGAACACTAACAATCAAGTCGAACATGGCCAAGCTTCCTGCTGGAAAGCTACGCAGTAAACCACCTGTGGTTGGAGCGCAAGGGAGTTTGTTGCCCTGAGCGCCTGCAGGGGCACGTGTGGGAGTCTTCTGAGCAGAGCCTGTCCTCTCCTAGGTCGGGCATCACTTTGCTCACCCTCAACCTGGGTAGGAGCCTGCCCCCAGGGACAGGGGCGGAGCTAGCCTTTATGTGTACTTTGACTGGGGGCTGGCCAGGGGACTTGTGAGGGGCAGGGGTGCTGCTCCCTGATAGTGACATTTATCCCTGCACCAGCCTGCCCTTGGGTGAGGGAGAGGAAGGGAGAGGGACGGGGCGGGGAGGCTCACAGCTTCCCAGCGCTGCTGTAACAACTCCCACAAACCTGCTGGTAAACAACAACAGAAACTTACGCTTTCCTGGTTCTGGAGGCCAGAAGCCCACCTGGTGTCAGCAGGGCCATGCTCCCTCCCAAGGCTCAAAGAAGAATCCTTCCTTGCCTCTTTCTAACTTCTGGTAGCTGCCCATCATGCTTGGCGCCAACTTGTGGCTGCCTCACTCTGGCCTCTGCCTCCGTTGTCGCAGGCTTCTCCCTGTGATTGTCTCCATGTGTCTTTTCTTCTCCATACAGGGACACCAGTGAACGGGTTGAGGGCCCACCATAACCCAGTATGACCTCCTTTTATCTTGATTACACCTGAAACCCTATTTCCAAATAAGGTCAATTCTGAGGTTCTGGGTGGACTTGAATTTTGGGGGGACACCACTTAACCCAGTATGGGAGGTAAGGCAGAGGCAGGCAGATAGGGATGGGCACAGTCAGGGTGCAGAGGTCAAAGATTCTGCATATGAACAGAAGACAATGACCAGTACTCGCCTTAGGCTGGGCAAGGCTGCCCCGTCGTGATTTGGAGGGGCCCACTCAAGCCCTTCTCTGGCCAGGTCCCTTCCCACAGGGCAGGAGCCGTGGAGCTGGGGTATGTGCCCACCTGGTGCCTACACGGTCTCCGTGCTTGGGTCACATGTTCTGGGCATCCCTGACTCAGGAATTCTCTGCCCCAGTAGCACTGAGCCATTTCCAAAGCCTGCTTGGGTATCTGCCCTTGGTCTGCCCTGCTGATGGCAGACTGGTATTCTGGCGTGTGAAGCCCTAAACCTAAGGGGGCCTTGGAGCAGCTGTTAGTAAAGCTCAGTACAGAACTTGGACTTTGAGGCGGGGGTGCCTATCTGGGTGCGCAGCGTCCCTCGAGGTGCAGAATGGAGAAGGGTAGGGAGAGAAAGGGTTGGCCTGTGGAACTCCATGGAATCTGGGAGAATTCTGAATTCAGACCTGGCCTTCCACATCGCAGCAAAGGTGTTTGCCAAAGAGAGAGAACATTTTATTCACATGGTTTCTTAGCTTGATTTATAACTATTAAATCTGTAGACATATGGTACATATACCTTTATTTCTATTCATGTTCTGGCCCTGCACATGTTATAGGCTATGAATTGAGATGGAAGCATCTGGAAGCCTCTGGAAGTCTGAGGATCACCCTTGGTCCCACCATTCTGAATTATGTTGTGTGTGTGTGTGTGTGTGTGTGTGTGTGTAAATTGTTCTTGTCAGTCTATCTCGCTATTATATATGTTTCATGAAAACAGACTTTGCCTTCCCATCTGTAAAATGGGATGAATAATAGCCGCTGCTTTTACAGGGCTGCTGGAGGAGTGAGTGAGTTTGTGGCTGAGGAGCACAGAGTGCGGGGCCCGGCCCATGGTGAGCACACTGTGAAGTTTCTCAGGTCGGTCATCTCTGGAGCCCCAGCACAAATGGTGCATGGGAAGCCCTAGCGGCTATTGGTGGGATAAATGATGGAATAGCCGAGATGCAGGGGGCTGTGTCTGGCCCAGCTCTCAGCCTTAAGTACTTTGTGTCTGAAAGTTGGGCCAAGGAGGTTGCATGATTCTCAAAATATCTCCAGGGGCCGATGTATGCCATTAGACCAACAAACCCAGACTCCTCCAGCAAGGCAGTGTGATCAGGTTGGCATTTCAAGGCAATTCCTCTGGACACCAAGGGGGGTCCATATTGGAGAAGAGGGGCAAGAAGGGCAAAGGAGAGCCAGGTGGGAAGCAATTTCAAAGGCCACAGTTGTGGACTGCTTGCAAGGCTTCTGTGGAGGTCAATGGACAGGACTAGTGAGGCTTGGGTGTGACAAGGACAGGATAGGGATGACACTTAGTTTCTGGTTAACATCACCAGGTTGAAGGGGATGCTGTCACTGAGGTGGGGGACCCTGGAGGAAAATGATTTTTGAGGGAAAGCTCTCTAATTCAGTTTTGGACAAGTTGGATTTGAGGGGCCAGGAATTAGCCCAGGTCGAATCTCTGAGCACATCCTGGCAGTATTATCTGGGCAAGGCTCCTAAGCCTGTCTGAGCGCCAAATGCCATGAGGAGAAAGTGTGTGTCTGAATCACACTGTCAGAAGCAACAGATGCACAGGCAAACTGGCTTCACCAAAGATTTTATGTTTCTGTAGCTAAAATCCAGGGAGTAGATCTGATTTCTCCAATGACTGCGTTGGGGGCTCAAGCATTGTCACAAGGGCTTACCTCCCTTCAGTACCTTCCACATGTGTTCACAGTGGTCCACACTAGCAAATCCTGTGTCTTGAGGGGCCATCTTTTCCTATACTTTTGACAGAACAGTTTGTTCAAGGGAGATTCTGATTGGCCTGGCTTGGCCATGTGTCCATCCCAGAGCCAATCACTGTGACCAGGCCTGGGTCACATGACATACCCTCCTTTACCCGCATGGCTCCCCTGTTAGCGAAAGCTGTCAAGCAAAACCAGCAGATGCCCATTTGTTCTCAGTCTGTCCAGTGGGAGGTCTCAGATGGTGGGGTGGGGAGTTGTGACTAAAGTCTCTGGGGCAACAGCCAAGACATGGAAGCAACCTAAATGTCCATTGACAGACAAATGGATAAAATAAAATATGGCTTAAATATACAACAGAATTTTCCAGAAATCCTGTCATATGTGAATACATGAATGAACCTGGAGGATATTATGCTAAGTGAAATAGGCCCATTAGAGATGGCCTATTTTACATAATTTCACTTACAGGAGAAATCTAAAATAGTCATGTTCAGAACCAGAGAGTAGAATGGTGGCTACGAGGGGCTGGGAGCAGAGGGAAATGGGGAAATATTGGCCAAGGGGCAGAAAGTTATACCAGATGAGTAAGTTCTGGAGATCTAAGGGAAGCATGGGGATGATGGTTAACAACACAGTATGGTATACTTAAAATTTTGCTAACGGGTAGATTTTAACATTGAGTGTTCTTATCACAAAAGCTAAGAATAATAAAGAGGGCAGGAGGAAATTTGGAGACAATGGATATGTTTAGGGCATAGAGTGTGGTAAGGGTTTTCCAGTGGTGTACTTATCTCCAAACTTATCAGGTCGTATACATTAAAAATATACAGCTTTTTATAGGTCCACTATACCTTAATAAAGTGGTCTAAAAAAACAAAAATAAGGCTTCTGGCATACAGTAGGAGCTCAGTTCATGGTGGCTGTTTGCATTAGGATGTTGACACCAGAGCAGCCCAGCATGGTGCCCTTACCTTCCGCGTGCTTTAAAGTCCTTTACAACTGTGGTTTCCACCTTTAACAGCATCCACTTTTCCCCAGCTTCCTCCAGTTCTCGCCAAGCTTAGGAGATGGCACAGGAGAGATCAGTGCCGGGGCTTGAGGCATCCCCGAGGCCTGTAGCAGGGCCTCACGCTGTCCTTGTAGACAACTATGAGCTGGCCCTGGGCACCTGGTGAGCCAGGGACTCCCGGGTCCTCTGGGGGGAAATTCCAGGACCTCTCCTGTCCCCTGACAGCCGAGGTTGTGCAGTCAAAGATCTTTGTGGCTCGCAACATCAGCGAGAAAATTCTAAGACCCCTGGGCAAGCTGTGATGTGCGCACTCCTCTCAGCGAACACTTGATTGGAGCTGCCGGGACCTCCCTGCCAGTCAGCGCAGAACGCTGTGAAACCTGGAACTTTACAGCTTAGCAACGGGAAACCTGGCGAAACTCTGGAATTAATTTAAGGAAAGGGGCAGGAGAAAACCAAGAAGGGAATTAGAAGCCAAATAATCAGGTTGCACCGTTTTATTATTACCTTTGCGGCGAGGGTAAGTCATGAACATTTTCAGCGCTCATTACAAGCAGAGAGGGAACTAGCCAGCCTTCTTGTCTTGAACTCGGGGAATAATGTTTTGTTTTCCTGAGCTGGTGCTGGTTTAGGGAGATGAACACAGTCAAGGGTGTACAGAACAGGTACAGTAATTAAAGAAGAAACACAGCTGTTTCTCCAGGAGCTTCCTGGCCACCTTTTGGGATCAGCTTCTCTCATGTGACATCAAGACACCAGCCTGTAAAGGATTTCTTTTCAGATAGAGGCCCAGTCAGAGGTGATAAGGGCATTGATGGGTCCATTCCATGAGTATTGATGGAGTGTCATTCACGTATCATCACTGAGGCAGGGGCTATAAAGCAGAAGTGAGCTTCACATATGGGCCCCTGCCTCTGTGGGCTGATGGTCTAGCTTCTAGTCAGGGTGGGGGAGACTAACTAGATATTAACAGTCAGTTATACAATAGCTATGTGATTACAATTGTACCGAGTCTATGGAGGAAAAGGGTTGAGTGACAGGAAAGAGGTGTATGTGTCGGAAGAGCATGGTTGGAAGATTCCTGGTTATCTTGGTCCTGCTTGGAATATCGTAGTGGGGGGACGGGGCCAAGAAGGAGGCTGGGCCAAGAAGGAGGCTGGGCAGCTGGACCAGGCAAGCCCACAACAGGATCTCCCAGGCCTATGAAACTTAGAGTCTGTCCTAGAGCAATCAGGAAAATGAGAAACCATTTAGGTTTCTAAACAGGGGCATGGAGTGATTAGATTTACATATCCAGGCACTCTGGCTGTTTGGGGGGAGATCAGAGTAGAGAGGGTTAGGGAAGGATGCTGGGAGATGGACCACTAGGAGGATGCTGAGATGACACATGGGTGATGCCTCCAGGGACCACAGGCATGAAACCCCAGTCCCCCATCAGGGCCTTGTTGACTCTTAGCCAGCTCCATCCCAGGGCCTTGTGCCTTGTGCCTTGGCAAACATCCATTTAGATGCCTCGCTGTGAGGTAGCATGACCAACTCTTCCTGGTTGGCCCAGGCCTGTCTTAGTTTTAGTGTGTAAAGCCCCCAGCCCCAGAAAACCCCAGGATGGTTGGTCAGCCACTCTGGGACTGGATAAAATAGGGCAGCAGAACCAGCTTCCCTACTGCATGGGGCTTCCCGCAGCTTCTGTCCAGGCAGCCTAGACACAGGCTCAGCAGCTAGTTTGCTGTGTGGCCCAGAACAAATTACTCAGCCTCTCAGGGCCACTGTTTCCTCATTTGCAAAGTGGAGTTTGACCTGGAGAGCCACTGGTCTCCTGGCAGCTCTGATATCCTGGCCCTGCTGTCTTATTTCAAAGCTTAATCATTGCAGAGGGTCAAGCTTAGATGACAGGGCCGTGCACCCATGGTGCAGCCATGGGCAGGGTACCTTCCTCTCCGGGCCTAGTGTGCTCCTCTGAAAAATGAAAATACTAGGACTTGTCATGGAAGTGTGAGCACTGAGTTAACTGCGATTATTCTGTGGGTTCAGTATAGCTGGATTCTTGGCAGTTGGGAAGTGTGGGTATAGTGGTTTATGAAAAGTGTGAGAGAGAGGACTTTTCTTGAGTATTGAAAACTGCGAGTTTTCAGAAAAATGAGGATGTGATTAAGCACTCTTGCATCTCATGTCTGATGACTTGGACTTCATTTAGAGCCATTACACTCTGAAGGTTGCCTTTCACCTCCGAGTATCTGGTTCTGTGAGGTGGAGACTCGGTCTTTTCTGCCACTGTCCCCCACTCATAAAAAAGTTTCTTGAGTTAGTTGAGGTCATGTTATACCCATTTTATGAGTGAGAAAACCAAGGCTCAGGGAGGTTAAAGGTCCTGCCATTAAGTGAAGTAGGAATTTGAAACGGGATCTGATTCAGACTCAAGTTCTTTCTACCAATTGGCCTCTGCTTCTTCAGGGGGTGCCCAGAGAAGACAAGCATGATGAGGAAGGGGTGGCAGGGCAGAAGCCGAGGGAGTACCCCCTGTGAAGACCTGGCTAGGAATTCTCTGGAGGGCGCAGCTATGGCAGGCCTGGCATGGTGCCAGCCTCCTGGCCTGGTCCTCATGAGGACAGGGGCCTTCAGATGCTGCTTTCTCGCCTTGCTGGTTGCCATGGGGATGGAGGGTGTGTGTGCGTGAACGTGCATGTGCACATGCTGAGATGTATCTCAAATCTGCTACTCAGATTTGCCCCAGAGATGCCAACAGTGGGTGGGCAGACCAACCTGATAATCCTTGAGAGAAGGGGAGGAAAAGACTGGTTTTTCTTTTTTACTGTGAAAAATTTGAGGCATACACAAGAGTAGAGTATATGGTACAATGAACCCCAGCTACCCACCATCCATCTTCAACACTCATCAGCTCTTAGCCAATCTTGTTCCATCTGTACCCCCTGCCCTCCTCCCTCATCCCAGATACTCAGAAGCAAATTCCTGGCATCATCTATTTCTTTTGCAAGTATTTTAGTATAAGACTCAAAAAGGTGTTTTTTTGTTTTTTTTCTTTAACCATTATCACACCTGCTAAAAGTAACAGTAATGCTTTAATATCAGCTAATATCCAGGGTTTATTTCTCTGACTATCTCAAATAATTTCTTTACTGTTGTTTAAAATCAGGATCTCTGTAAATTTTGTACTTTGTGATTTGATAATTTGTCTCTTTATCTCTCTTAATCTGTGGGTTCTCTCTCCCTTTCTTTTTCTTCTTTTGTAATTCACTTGTTGAGGAAACTGAGTTGATTCTGTAGTGTCCAACAGTCTGGATTTTGCTTGTTGCATTCCCATCTTGGGGTTACACTTGTTCTTCTTGATATATTTCTTGTAAATCGGTAGTTAGATCTACAAGTTTGCTGAGATTCATGGGGTTTTTGTGTGTGTGTTTGCATGACTACTTCCTGGGGCTGTTTTGTATTCCCATTTAAAGGCACATATTTCTGCTTGTCCCTCTTTGTGATGGTAGCAGCCATTGATCACCGTCTAGATCCATTAGAGATGGCAAAATGGTGGCCTAATTTCATCCTTCTGTTTTTGTTTGTTGGCTGGAATACTTTTATAAAGAGAAACTTCCCCTTATCAACTATATGGTTTCTGTAAGATATGGTACATACCAGAAAAGACAACTGCTTGATTCTTTTCCTTAATATGACAACCTCCAAAATAATGAGCTGGCTTCCCTAAATCCTCAAAAGATGATAAATGATTGTGCTTTTCTGTTCTTTGAAGTATTGTGAACTCACAGATTTGGACGCATATGACCATGTTTCAATCCACTGCAGTTATTCTTATTGATGCCCAAATAATCCCCTTTGGCCAGTGGGGGCCCCTTCACATTGTCCCCATGTTCACATGCTTTTTAACATGACCCCAAAAGTGTTTGACAGCTTCCCTGTTACCTGGGTTACAAGATGTTCCAGGTTCATTCTGTACATGCCTTCCTCAGATCTGGAATCAGCCATGTCGCCCCAGAGCCCGGACTTCCAGTGAGAAGTGGTGTTTAGAGACCATAATGTGGGTGCTGGGAGTGCTCACTGCTACTCCACTTGTCATGATTTCTAACTTTTTCAGTGGACAGAGGTAGGAAATAAGTATTTTGTAAGGCATAATGTAACAGGAGTTCCTACTGATGCTTCTAATTCAAATGTGGAACTGTAGGTTTTCTACTTTGTGACCTTACATCCACATCTGCTTTCTTCTGTGACAGTGACAACCCTGTCTCAAAGCAGAGCCTCTTGTTGTGTCTCCCTTTAAGCAGGAAGCATGTTAGAAAGCACTGAAGTCTTTCCCTCAGAAATGAACTTGAGTTCTCCAATGAGGTTTAGAAAAGGCCTGGGAGAAGCTCACATCTGGGTTCTCAAGGGGCCACATTCTCATGGCTGATGAACCAGCTCCTTCCAGTATTCTGCATGTAGATCCTCTGATCTAGCTGCTTTCAATCCTGGCTGCACATTTGAATCACATGGGGATTTATTAAAAACCCCTCCTAATCACAATTAAATCAGAATCTCTGGATCTGATACCCTAACATTAGTGTTTTTTAAAGCAGCCTGGGTAATTTTAATGTGCAGCCAGGATTTAAAATCACTACTCCACCCCTGCTCCTCAGCCAAAGGAAGAAAAGAAGGAAGAAAGGGGTAATGATGGAATAGTGCTGCCTTTGAAGCCCGTTAGCCTGGCTCTGAATTCTGGCACTGGCAGTTCTACCTATGAAATATCTGGAACAGTGCTGATCAATAGAACTTTCTGCAGTAATCAAAATGGTCTGTATCTGTGCTGCCCAATGTGGTACCCACTGACTACATGTGGTTAGTGGGCACTTGAACTAGTTGTCGGTACAATCTAGGCAGTGAATTTTTTATTTTTAAGCTATTAACTAATTTACAAGTGGCCAGCAGCTACTGTCTTGGACAGCGCCACCCTGGAAAACTACTTAACCTCTAGGAGCCTCATATCTATAAATTAAGGGACAAATAAGAGTTACTTCTCAATTGGGCTATTGTCAGGATTGGAGATCATGTATACTGAGCACCTGGTAATGTGCCAGGCCTCCAATAAAATGCTGCTTATTTTCCTTATTAACGTCAGAGTTTCACTCTTTAAAAACAAAAAAGCAGCTTGCCTGGAAAATGAGTGCTCAGAAGCACCCCAACAGAGAGACTAGAAATTCTAAGCCTTTCCCAGAGAAACCCTTGGAAAATATTCCTTAATTGTTAGAAGTTCAATAGCAGCAGGAGGTTATCAGTTGCAAGGGCTGTATTTCATTACAGATCTAGCGGCAGCTCAATAAATTAAGCAATCACTCAAAATAACATGTTGCTTTAATCCCCTCTTGGAACAATTTCAAGTCGTTTGGTTTTATATTAGCACAGCTCTTGAAAGGCGACTCACATTGGCCTCGTTTCTTTTCCCTCAATTCATCAGCCCCTCTCTGGATATATCTTTGCATCTCCTGGCTAGCAGGAGGAAGGATTCCAAGCTGAGCAGACCTTCTTTCATCAAAACTGGAGCGTTTTTCCATCCTCTGGCCTTTATGCGTTCCACATTTCATTTGCTAAAATTATTGGCAGGTTTATCTGCAACTAAAACAGAAAGAGACACCTCTCAGCAGCCAGTTCTGGATGTGGAAAGCTAACTTGTAGAGGCTTTTCCATTCTCATCGTCTCCCTACTGGTTTATGATCTCACTGTAGAATTTCATTTCCCCTAGAAACTTGGCACTGGAGGTGTCAGCCTGGGAACATATTTGTTTGTGTAAATTAAAAGAAGAATATGTTTTGACCATATTTAAGTTCTAACCGAACCAAAGAAATAAATACTGAGTCGTACAACGCTTCTCACGACAGGGTTCTGGCTCCCCTCCCCAAACTGTCTTTGTTTATAAAACCCAAACCAACCAGGCCTCTGAATGGCATATTGCTTCCCAAAGTGACAAGGGACAACCTCAGAGGCCATGTCCACCCCAACCCAGATGCACATGGAAAGTCCCCTTACCTCATTTGGGATCTGCTTCCCCGACACACTGCATTCTTGCAAGGGTGTGTGAGGGTGCTGGAAATAGGCACCCTCACACGTGCGTTGTCGATGGGCATGAATGGATGATACTTTCTGCACTGGGAAATAGCTACAGAAATTAAAAAGGCATATATCCTCTGCCCAAGAAACTCCACTTCTAGGAAGGTATCCTATGAACGTACTTGGATACATGCCAAAATGTATATACGTTATAACAGCAAAATCCTGATTTGGGAGGCTCTGGGCTGCACAGGAACCTGAGTTGATCCGATTAACATAAAAGGGTTGGTATGGGGGGCCTCATTACTCGGGTGGCTGAGACCGGAAAGGGAAAGGCCGAGCTGCGCTTGAATCTGGGGCCTGTAAGGCTCTGGGGTCTGACTGCCTGGTGGGTCTCTCTCCTGTTCCCTACCCTACCCGGTCCCTGGTGTCTCCCTCCCTCTGCTTAGAGATCTCACTCTCTGGAGCCACAGCTGGCTCTGGACGCTGGAGAAGAGGGGAGAAGAAACCTTCCCACCAGCTCCAGTTAGGACAATCCTGGATTGGGCCTGGTTGGGCCACATGACCCCTCCTGAACCAATCACTGTGGCCCAGTGCAGAAGTGGGTTACTGTGGTGGGTCAGCCTTGGTCATGTGCCGATGCCTGGCCTCATCAGCTGAGGGACGGGTGTTGTGAGCAGCGATCATTGACCATCTTCACGCTGGGTGTCAGGTCTGTTGCGGGAAGTGGGGGAGAAAGTTCGAGAAGAAAAAAAAGCAGCTAGAACCCAGCTACCTACCGCCTCTGGAGACTTCTCTTGGCTGTGCCGCATCTACATCCATTCTGCTGAGACTTGCCTCTATCCTGAGTTGGACTTTGCTCTAAGATCCACTTTGTGGTCTACCAGCCCAGAAGCTGCCAGCAAGATTTACTCAGACCTGTTGTTTTGCTATTGTCATTTGTTATTTTTATCACATTAGAGGTTTTTTAAATCTTTGGTTTATGATTGCCTCTCTTGCCCCAAGGGGTAGGAACTGCCGGGTCTTAATTACCATGTTGCTTACGCCCAGTAGGCAGCGCCTTATACACGGCAGGTGCTCAGATAATTGAATGAATGACGTTTCTTCACTCCCTGAACATCCCACAGAGAACAGGAGGAGCCCAAGGTCCTTACCTGTTCCCACCTTGACGAGTCTCCCTCGTCCCTCCTGTCCCGCCCTGCCACCCTGCTGCCCACCCTTCCTGAAGATTCCGGTGCTGTAAGCACCTCGTTGGGAGCTCTGCATCTCTGGGTGTCTAAAGACGATGAATTCTTGGGTTGAGCGGCTAAATAAGCACAGGAAATAGGGTTCACTTAGTGGCGATTATCCTTGAGAAGGACAGTGGAACTCTGAGCTGGGAGCGGTTGGGCGCCGTGACTGGTTGCCGGTGTCGGCCATGACCACCTGCCTCTAATGGGCACCCCTGGTCCCGCCACTGTCCTGGGTGGTTTGCCACCCAGTGGGCCTCTGCTCTGAAGACCGCAGCTCTGTCATTTGCTGTGAAAGCAGAGTACGCTGGCAGTCCAAGACAAAATGGTGTGATGGAAGAATGCAGCTGCAGGTTCTGAGGGAGGAAGGCTTAAGACAAATGGTCATTTTTCAAAAAGTACTTTTAATTCACATGTCAGCTGAGGTCAGCTTGTTTTTGAAGATTCACATATAATGGGCTTGAACCCTGCCCCACATGCCGCTGTCTCCCAGGAGGGAGACCCAACTGTGCTTGGAACCTTCCAGGGGTTGGGTGAAGGGTGCTTATGCCTCTCCTAGGCACCAAGGCTCTAAATTCTTATGTCCCACGAATTAGTTCTGCTTGGGTGCCCTTTTGCTGGTCACTTGGTCATGTGACCTGTGAGCTGCACAGGGCCTATGCTTGGTTTAATGCTCTGCTGTTGTCTTGAACTTCTTAGTAATTTTTGGACAAAGGGCACATTTTCACCTTGCAAATTATGTAGCCAGTCCTGCTTCACTCAGGAGCTGTTCCTTTCCCACCTCACACTGACCCATGTTAGCCTCTGTCCCAATCAATTCCTTCATTCTCACCAAATTCCATCCACACACAGATGTGGATGTAGGAGACTTTGAGGGTTTGGGACAAAAGAAAATGTTGACCTCTTGGCCCAGTTAACAATATAAAGGGCAGTGTTTGAATAGGCTCAAACCGCTCAGTGGGAAACACACTTGGAGGGAAAAAAGTGGAGGAGGAGGGAAAGCAGGATGAATTAAGACTGGCAAAGGTTGGTAATTGTTTAGCCTGGATGATGCATATGGGCTGCTTGTTACAGAACTTTCTCTACTTTCAGTATGGTGGGAAATTTTCATAATACAAAGGTGAAAAAGGCAATATATAAGATGTGCCTCTGGTGATTTCTCCGTGTTAAACGTGGTGTGGCATATGACCCAGGAGTCCATTTCTAGGTATATACCCAAGAAAGATGAAAACACAGATCTCCATAAAAACTTACACGTGAATGTTGACAGGTGAATTATTTTCATAATGATCAAAAAGTATACACCACCCAAATGTCCATCAAGTGATGATGAACGGGTAAATAAATTGTGGATGTTATTCAGCCATAGAAAGGAATGAAGTTCGGAGAGGCCTACAGCATGGATGAACCTTGAGAACATAATGCTGAGTGAGAGGAGCAATTCACAAAGGCTCACATACCATGTTATTCCATTTACATGAAATGTCCAGAACAGATAACTCTATGGAGAAAATAGATTAACGTTAGGATTGGGGTGGGGAGAGCTGGCCACTGATTGTTAGAAAAGGGCATTTCTTTTTGAGGCTATGGAAATGTTCTATAATTGTGATGGCGGATGCAGAACTCTGAATATAGCATACTTTAAATGGGTGAATTGTATGATAAGAGAATATCTCAATGAAGCTGCTAAAAAAAAAAAGCCATCCCCACTCGTCTCCTCCACTTTCTCCCTGCACTTGCTCACGAATTTTAAAATCCCCACTGTGCTCTGTTCTGGCAGTCACTGACAATTCCTAATAGTTGTAAACTCCAAGGGATTCAGAATTCCCTCAAGGAGAGAGGGGTTAATTCAGTATCTCCAGAGCCAGTGAGCTCTGGTCTAAAAAGTAACTTTGTTTAGGTAGGGAGAGAGGTGGAGAAGAGCATTGTCATGACCAAGTTCTTCCTAACTGGAAGGTAGGTTTCTGGGTCTGGAACAGGGGTGGGCAAGCTATAGCCTATGGGCCAAATTCAGCCCACATCCTAATTTTGTGCATACAGACACTTCTGTTCGTTTCCAAGTTGTCTAGGGCTGGTTTCTTGTTATGATTAGGAGAGCTGCAACAGAGACCATGTGACCTGCAAAGCCTGAAATATTCAGTATCTGGCCCTATAGAAGGAAAGTGTGCTGGTCCCTGAGAAGGAAGAGTCAGGGCTTGAACCCCAGCTCAAGACATGCTGGGTGTGTGACCTTGGACATGTCAATTCCATTCTCTAAGCCTATTTCCTCATCCGTAAAACAGAGATAACAGTTCTTCCCTCACATGTTGCTGGGCAACTAAAATGACTTCATATGTGTAAAGTGCTTAGTACATATAAAGCATTCAGTGTGTGTTGGTAGTTATTTAGAAAATGAGGAGAATTCCCACTTCACAGGATTTTCTGAAGCAATGGAGATAATGTGGTGAAAACAGTTGGCAAAAAGTGTACAAACGTATACACTTGTATTGTTACAAATATCTCAATGGCTTTTGAAAGATTCTTTGCTTCTTAGTAATATTTATAACTTGGAGCTTTGAGACAGTAAAAGAACTATAATTTCAGAGGGAAAAAAATACAAAATCCAAAAATCCAAGCCTTCTCCTCTAACAGTCCAGGAAACTGCTCCCTGACACTGCCTGGGACCTGAGCCCCCCAGAGCTAACTAACCCCAGGATCCTCTTGGCTGACCCCTGCATCTTCCCCAGTAGGAGGCGCCCTGGAACCCAGGTCCGCATGGCTTTAAATACTTGTCCCTGAGCTCACCAGAACCGCTTAAACAGTAATCTGCTACAGGGTGTTGGCACGCAGATTTGGGGCAGTGGGAGGAAAGGGACCTGCATCTCCACCCCCTGAAGGGGCTCTCCAGAAGCCTGCTGGGCTGACACCACCGCATGGACGACCTGCTTTCCTGGAAGTTGTCACTGAAATAGGTCTGGTTCCAGAGACATAACAGCCTCCTATTCACTGGCCTCATTTCACAACTATTAACTGAGCAGCTAATACACACTAGGCTCTGGGAGTACAGCAGTGAGTGATACATGGTCCCTGCCTTCTCACAGGGGGACCAGACAAATGAGTAGGCATTTGGGCCATTCTGCCTGGTAGTTAAGTCTTCATACTCTCCTCAGGATTTCAGTCCCACACTAAACATTGTAAGGATGAACTGAGAAACTACCCTGGACCTGGCTATATGACATCTGGAAGTTAGGAGATAAGAGTGACAGCTCTGGGGGAAGTCAGATGTGGGCAGGACCGGCTCCATGATTGGCAAAATGAAAACCTGGGGCGGGGCCCCCTTCTTCCAGAAGTACTAAGAATTTCCAGATGACAACAGAACATTAAACCAAGTGCAGGACCCAAGACAGTGAAGCCAGCCCTGCACCTGGGCTCAAACCCCTTTCCAGCTGGGTACCCCTGGTCGTATGTCTTCACCGGCATAAGTCTCCACTTCCTCATTGGAACAGGACACGTTGAGGCCCGCCTGAGGGTTGGCTGTGGCTATTAAGTGAGGTGAGGCTTGTAAGGTGCTTAGCAGGAAGATGGACTCAGCAGTAATACTGATGTTCTCAGCCTACTGTGACTGCTGCCTTTCATCCTGTAAGAATAGCGCACATGTATTATTCTCAGATAAGAGCTAAGACTTATATAGCACACAGTCAATGCCAGGCACTGTTCTGAATTCTTTGGGGACATTTGTTGAGTTCATCCTCACCAATGCCCAAAGGAGTAGGTACTATTATTTATTCTAGCACCTACAGATGGGGAACCTGAGGCCCAAAGAGGAGGGGGACCTTGCCTGAGGTCACACACTGGTCACTGGAAAAATCCAGACTCAAACAGGGGACCTGCGGCCTCTGGTCTGAGGTCTTACCTGTATGTCCCAGGAGTTGGCACAATACCGACACACACATGTGCACACACACACACGTGTACACGCCCCTTCTCCGAGTTGCTGCCACCAAGCTTACAGCGTGCAACCTTCCCCATAACACGGGATTCATTCTTTTTGCCTATTCTTTCCCCCATCTCCCCTGACTCAGCTTGGAGGCCCAGGAGGCTAGGAATGTCTTCTCCCCACTGTGTCTGTGGCACCTGGCTGGGTGCTTGGCGCACAGTAGGCCTTTAGCAGATATGTGCCCAGGGAAGGGAGGCAGGAAGCAGGCAGCAGGCATCCAGCCAGGGCACTCGGATCCAGAATCAACAGCTGCAGTCCGTGGAACCTTAGGACAGCGTGGCTTATGAACTTGTTATTCGGGAGACCCCACAGCTAAAGAAATGATCTCACCTGCTCCTGGTTTTTCTTACTTGGAGTGCTCCCCACTGCATGGGGGAGGTATTGAAGGGGTGCCCAAGGGCCCAGCAGCCCCCCTCCTGGCAGGTTGCAGGGCGGGGGCAGTGGTTGTGCTCTGGCAGCCAAGTGGCAGCTGTCCACCAGGCTCTCAGTACTCGCCCCAGCTGGCCAGCCAGGCCCCAGTGCCACCCCGCACCCCATGACACAGCAGAAAGTGAAACCAGAGTCCGCCCTTGCTGGCTGGGACCCAGTGCCTGCTGTTCCCCTGTAGAGCTACTATCCTGGGGGGGGAGGCAGGGATCTGGTGCCTGGACCTGGCACAGGGTGGCCTGTCGAGGCAGCGTGCCTCCTGGCCGAGGGCACTACTGTGGCCCCCATCTGTCGCAGGGCTGTGGGTGCACACTGCCCTCTGAGCTGGTGGCCTGTTTGTGAACCATCATAGCTGCCCAATTGAGCCCTCTAAACCCTTGATCTTCCCTCTGCTGTGGGAGAGAGGGTTTTTATTCTCCCCATTTCACAGAGAAAACTGAGACTCAGAAAGGAGGGTGCTGGGTCATCATCATCTTAAAATAAAAACTAATCAGAGCTATGAGTGGGTGTAGGGGTGAAGAACTGAGGGGTCTCACTGGTGGTGGTGAGCAGGGAAGGGGGGTGGTCCTCCTCAGAAGGGAAGATGTGACACCAGGTTGTCACATGGAGCCATCTAGAGATTTGAGTTGGCAACCCACCCCTCTGCCCACTGACTTTCTGGGTGCAGAAAATCCTGTAGACAAATAAGAATTCTTAAAGTTAAGGGGACCCAAGTCTGCAGCCTGCCAGGAGCGGGGCTGGGCCCTCGGGCACCCCTTCAATGCCTCCCCCGTGCAGTGGGGAGCACCCCAAGTTTGAAACTTTACAAACTACCACCTTGATGTCTGCTCCTTCCTCAGGCCATCTATACTATCCTTTGCTTCATATTTTTCTTCCAAGCAACTTACCCCTTTTTTTTTACTAACAAACTGATGTAACAAAAGGGCCCTTCTATCCCTCCCCTAAACTGAAAACCAACCACTTGCTATAAATAGAAATTAGCTGTATGAGACTAGCTTACATCTTTAGTCAGGTACCACTTAAATCACTGAGTAGATATGCATACCAGACTTAGGAAACTTCTAATTCAAAATGTGGGTTTCATGCATGAGGCAATAGAGGCCCAGAGAGGTTGAGTCACTTGCCTGGGGTGTCACAGCAAAAGAGTCACAGAGTTTGGACGGGCTGATTCCAGAACCCATGCTTGTTGCTGGGCTGCAGTCCCCCCACCTGTCTCGACTATCTCAGCATATTAGGTGTATCAGTAAATATTAGTACTAGAACTTTCTATGTTTAACTCTTTAACTTCCCCATTTCCAAGGCACCCTCACAGCCTGTATATTATGCCTTGAGCTCATTATCACACTGGGTACACCCAAGAACCCTTTGAGGCCAGAGCTTGGCATGATGTCCGCCCCTTGTCAGAAGGGGAAACTGAGGCAGAGAATGGGAAAGTGGCCTGTCTTGGGGAACTGGCGAGCAATCTAGGACTGCCCAGGGCCCCCTGCCAAGGAGAAGATCCCAGAGGCTCCACTGGTAAGGCCAGGCTGGGGTGGAATTCGCCTGTCAAACAGGTAACACTTGTTCTTATCCACTTTCCCACCTCGCCCGACAGCCCCCAGAACAAAGGCTGCCACTAGCCACAGTTGCCCTGTTTCTAACATTCGGCCCCTGGAGGGCAAAAAGCATAGTGTCTGTGGATGGTGTCTTTATTTTTCACAGTGGTCACCAGTTCTGAGCACTGGGCAGGGAGATCTCCCAGGGACTGGAGGAGAACATCCTGGGTAAATGGGGGGAACATGTTTCTCACTTCTTTTAGCTGTTGGAGGCACTCCGAGCCGCTGTCTTCCCAGCCAGCCCAGGGACCCCCGAGGAATACTGCAAGAGCAATAAGGATTTTTAGGGGCATTATGATAGTAGAATGGAAACACATCTGCCCCCAAAAGTCCCTCATTTTCCCTGCGGTAACGAGCCAGCTGGGCAGGAAGTGGTGGCTCTCCGAGCACCAAGAGCCAAAACTAAAAAGGAAAAAATGTATGAAGTTAAGAGCAAACTTGCAACAAGCCAAAGCTTTCACGGTGTCCGGCGGCCCCACCCAGGCTCCTGACAGGCCTGACTTTCATTGGCTGATAATTGGGTAAATGTGTCTCTGTGCAGTGGCTTCAATACAGACACGCCTCTGCTGTGCCCAGGAAACCAGGATCTGGAATCTCAAAGCAGGTTATAAGGATGGCTCCCTAGCCCTTGGGGACTTGCAGTGGCCTGAGGATTTCCCCAAGACCCCAAATGATTATTCCACTCTAATTACCGATCTAATGAATCACGAATTCCATCAATATCTCCTCTGGAATGGGGGAAAGTTAGTCAACTTGGAAACCCCAATGAAAATATCTGGAAAGGGGGCAGCTGTTTCCACAGCTGTATAACCAACTGAAGGTCAAAGGCTTAGGCAGGGAGGCAGATGCTTACCGCTGATGAGGCGTAAGAGGGAAAATCACTTCTCAGGTCCCACCACTAATGACTGAGAATTGAGGAGTTCAGCAGCACTGGTGGGGACATGTGGCATTCAAGGTCTCTGAAGGTGAAAGTCCCCATGCCAGCTAGCAACCCCGGGGACTTGAAAGGGTTAGCCCCGCCAGAGTTGCTGACACCCAAGGAGGAGGAAGAGGCTGCTCACTCAGCAGGCTGGCATATCACACTGGGCCATCTAGAGAAGAGGGGAGCTGAAAACAGCCTCTGTGAGTTCTGTGAATGGAAGTGGTCTTATCGCCATCAAAATGAAAATGGGGTGCAAAGCCTTCCCAACACAGAATCCACTACCTGGGCGCTAGCTGGCTCCTTGGCACCTGTCGTGTGGCCCCAGAGCTCTGGCAGGGACTCTGGGCATCTGTGCCAGTAAGCACCCAGCTTCCTTGGCCAGGCCTGGGCAGGAGTGATTCTACACTCCCCATGTGACAGCCTGCAGCCCAGCTCTTTCTTTCAAGCAGCACCTAAAATATTCTCTGGTTGAACCTGAGGCTAAATATGGCACCACCTATGAGTGCTCGATCTGGACCTTGTAATGCCATTCTAAGATGCAGTCAGGAACCCACGAGGCCTTTTGGTGGCCTGGAGTCCAGTTACTGAGGCCAAATGGGAGACCCGTGGGATTGGCTAGGTCAGGCTGGTGGGATTTCCCCCAGAGGGGGCACTCCATTGCCAAGGCTGAGCAAGCTGCTTTCCTGCATGTTTTGCCCCAGAATGCCCACCCAGGTCTTTCTTGGCAGACCCCTGGGGTGACTCTATGTTGGCCCCTTCATCTGCCCAGCTGGCCCTCTGATGGCCCTCTAAAGCCTTCTCCCACTGAAGGCTGCCACTCTGGCTCAGGTTTTCCTCTCTGCCGGATGAAACAAGGGCTCGGCTCCCCGGGGGGTGGGAGGCCCATGGCTGGAGGGGATGGGAGCAAAGGTAGGCTTCCGCGGCTTGCACAGGAACCTGGGGGTGTGTGCCCGCTGCAGCCTGGCGCCATGCCCCCTCAGATTACCCCGCATGGAAGGACCGCAGTCCTGTTGCCCCCAAAGCCCAGCTCCGTTCCTGAACCTTCTAGACTCAAATCTGCAGGGAAACCTCCTGTTTCCCTTATGAGCATTTGGGAGGCCGTTCTTTGCAGAGCAGGCTTCTGCCCTCGCCTGTCTCTAGGGAGGCTGTCTTCAGGAGCGAAACACCCCTCTTCCAGGTAAGGAATGCTGCAGGCTAGGTCCCAGAAGATACCCTCCCCCCCACCCGCCCCGACACCTGTCTGGGGCCCCAGTGGTGCCTCTCAAACCACTTTCAGGCGTGGCTGGCAGTAGTCCAGGCTGTCTTGCACAGAGAGGCCAACAGGCCTGGGCACCGATCTCACGCATGATTCCAACGAGAGAGCCTAGTTTTCTGCACACCTCTGAGAAAAACCTTTGCACCACACTGCACATCTAACTTAAGGTTCAAGCCAGCTCCTCCCTCCCTGCCAAAGCCAAATCCTCAAAAAGCTAAATTTGTCCCCATCTTCCTAATGCATTTTTAAAATGGCTGTCTTATGACCCCCAACATCAGTTTTAATTTTCTAGGTGTGTGTCTCTTTTATGTAGTGGTGCAGCCATACAGGGACACTGAGAAACAAATTTGCTTTGAGGTTCCTTAAACTCAGATATTTTATATAAGGAAGATGGTGTAAAAATCAGAAACCGAGGCTTTGTAAATATTTGCACATGCCCTCTGAGGACACTGAGGAAGCAGTATCTGATCCCTGGCTGCTCCGAAAAGAGGCCACAAGGACAGCTGGGGGGATTGGGGTGGCAGAGGGACCCACAAATCAACTCCTTGGAAACTCTCTTTCACATTCCCCCTTTTGCCTGAACTGCCTGGGCCTGAAAAGTCTAGGCATGGTTTATACCATGTTTGTGTCGGTGTTTTAGTTTTGTGTTTTGTTTTTTTTCCACTTTGTTGCAAATATAAGAAGCAAAAAGGCCTTTACATGTTCCCAAGTTTGGGATGCTGGGCAAGGAAGAAAATTCCAGCTTAAGTGAACGTTGATCAACAATGTTTTTTTCTTTGTATATACTTCTGGCAATTGATTCTAAGGACTGAGTTTGCCTTAACTTTCATCAGACTAATTTCTGCTGCCTCAGGTAGCTGTACTTACTCTACAATCCCAATTAAAAGAGGGTGAGCTGGTCTACTAGGAAGCTGTAAGTTTATCTGGCAAGAATCTTCTTTCTGTTCTTAATATAAGGTGGCGTGTATATAGGGAAGTACAAAATAGGAATGTTCCCTTGTAGGGATTTTTCCAACTTTCATTGGTTTGAGTCATAAATGTGTGTTTTATTTTTAAGGAAGTATTAGTTTCATTGCAGCCCAGCCTTTGATATTTTACCCCGAGCTTTATCATATTCCTTTTTATTGAGACTTTTTTTCCCTGTGCGATTGCTAAGAACTAAATTCGAAGTTGCTTTTTTTTTTTTTTCTAAAGCCACACTTCTTCGCGGGGGAAAAATAGCAACTGCTTAATGAAATTTCACACAGAGAGGCAAAAGGAGAAAAGACAAATGTATTCAGTGTATTCAGCAGTTACACTTTCAATTTTTTTTTTCCTTATGGGGGGAAGGGGAAGGTGGTGGTAAAAATATGAAAAGAAGCTGTGATTCTTGGCCGAATTAATGACGACTTCTCACTGCAAAGTACTGATTTATAATCTCTTCACCATACTACTCTGCCTGTTTCCAGGCTCGGGGTGGAGCGGGGGCATGTTGGCTAAATGGTTTCATAATTACATGCACGGTTTCAGAGGGCTGTGTAAGCAAGGACTGCACTGTTGTGAGTGCTCATGTTCAACCAGGACCCACTTCCCATTCAGCCCTAAATTCTGTCTGATTTGCCACACTTAATAATTCAGTAATTTAACATACAGCTTCATCGTCTTGATTATAGCTCAGTATCTTGGCATACCATTCTGTGTTCTGACCTCGTTAATTCACGTAACACACCCTATTTGTGCAAGTATCATTAAAGGCTAATTTGGCGAGATATCCTTATTTAGCAAAGCAAATAGGTTCTGACAGTCGGCTCTCTGGTGCTATAGGGGGATGACGATTCAGCAAAGCACAAACAATTTAGCTCACAACATGACAAATTCCCATTGCCGAGCTACGCTGAAATTGTGGGCTCCTGAAAATCGTGCTGTTTCATCGTGTCCCATAACAAAGAGTAAGAATCTGGAAGTAAAGATGTTTTTGCCAGGGCCCTGGGAGTGCAGATGTCATCTGTGTGTACATGTGTCAGGTCTATTCAACACAGAAATCTTCTTTCAAGAACTTTGTGTTTGCAACTTTTTCAGGTACACCTCATTTGGCTATTCTCTGCTGTGAACATTTTATTGAAATCCAGGTTTGCATGTAAATAAACTTAAGGTATGTGGTTGTCTACATAGGGTACAACTGGAGGGCAGAGGTGTATGTGTATAAATTAATACCATTAATAAGGTGTGTGGTTCTGGGAGGTTTGTACCCCCACACCCTTGTCTTAAGAGTTCCCTGTGAACACATACTATCTCGAGTTTCTCATAAAATGACTTAGCGCAAGTGGCAGAGAAATACTGCATTTCCGTGTGGAAGCAAACAGACAGATGTAAAGACACATGTAATGGTGATTCTCTATTTCAGCAGCTTTGGATTTGGGGGTGTGTGAAATGCGTTGTGGGGACCCATGTGCCACTCATTCCCTGCCCACTAAAACGTCTCATTAAACCACCCAGCAACAAATATTGTACTTTCTGCCTTCTCATCTCTGACCTCCCAAGGAAAGAGGCCCTTGAAAACAACAGGTTCAACAAACTGAAGACAGACACACGCACATACGCATGCACACACACGCGCACATAGAGGAATGTCCCCCCAGTAGCCTTTCACTTTTACCAAGAGCAGCAAACCTCCCCCCTCTCCTCCAACCCGCTTTGCAGCAGGCAGCTCAGGGTGTTGGCTCTCTGCCCTCACTCTACGGGGGCTGCCCAGGCCTGAATCCCTCGCTGTTTGGAATGACCCCAAAAGCGGGACTTTGTGGGCCAGTTGGATAAAACATAAACTCATCTTGCCCTCAAAACCCCGATTCTGGGACCACAGCCTCTAAAACCTTCTGCAGAAAGTGTGTTCCCTTCCACGCTCACAGCACTGGGGCAGACTGCCTCTGAGGGTGGATTTTGGAGAATCCTAGATAATTAAAGGAATCATTACTGGGTTTTCCTGCAGGAATGTCAGCTCATCTCACCGAAAAGCCGGGGTCCCGGTACTGACAAGGGGGCATTATTTGACTGCCCCATTAGGGTATCTTTTCTCTTTCTTGACCTCAGCTTCACAGTTGGGCCTGAAAGCTTCCCAGGTAAGACGCTGGGCGCCCAAAATGTCCCTTAGCAAAGCGCAAAAGGAGCTCCTGAGGTGCCTCGGAACTCGCCACCCTCTCCACATCCAGCTAAAGTTTGGTTATTTATGTCCTTAATTGTCTCTCATTAAAGTCAAATTTGCTGCTTGCCCCGATTGGGGGAAATGATTTCCACCTTAATAGCTCAATTAGCCTCTGGGTTCTGGAAAGGCCATCCCCCTCTACACATACCTTGCCTCCTCATTTTAAGCCCCCTCCCTTTTTCACAACTTCTCCTAAAAATAAATTATAAATATGGATGTGTCCTCAGAGGATCTGCGCCGCGCATTCCAACGCTCCCCACGGTGGGGACTGGAAGCAGGAGAAAGCAGAAAGGCCACTCCCCTAACCCCAAATCAAAATGTCTTTTCTGTTCACCCGAACTTTTGCCAGAGCAACTCGGTGTGGTCCCGGGCCCTGACACCCTGATCCACACCCCGGAACCTAGTTTTTTTTTCTCTCCTGCCCAGTAGAAGCAAGGAGCTAACGTACTATGGCCGCCGCCTTCTCGGAGGGAGGGAGGAGGCAGCCAACTTTACTTCAGGGAGGTGACAACTCTCTGGGGACCGTCCTCCGCCGCCTTTCCGGGCGTCTCCAGGGCCCGGCCCCCGGGAGCTGGCGCAGGCCCCCCGGCCCCTGCCAGCGCGGCCCGGGCGCACGTGGAGTGGCGGGGCGCGGCGGACGCGGGCGGCCTGCTATCCGCATGGCATTGATATCGGGGTCACGCAGCGAGACAGTTTCCCGAACGGGCTTTCCGGGGTGGGGGCGGGGTGGCTGCCTTGCAAACCACCCATTAATTCCCAAGCCTCGGCATTAGGGAGGTGGGGGGCTGCCTCGCCCCGATCTCACCTCCTCGCCTAACACGCCCATCTCGGGAGCCAGGGAGGCGGCTGCGGGGGGAGCCCAGCCCCGCCGCCTATGGGGGCGGCAGCAGCGGCGGATCGCAGCCAAGACGAGCCTCTAGTCCCTCTAGTCTCGCCAGGTCCCGGGAGAGCCGCAAGCAGCCCTCGCTGCCCCCTCCCGGCTCGCGTCCCCACCCGACCCCCGGGCGGCAGCCCCGCACCCCCCTCAGCCCCGGGGGCCTGGGCACCCACCTGCCGCGGCCCGGCGTGAGGTGCCGCGCCGGGAGGAGGGGGAGACTCACCGCCGCTGCCTCCTCCGGGGGTGCAGGGTCCCCGGGGCTGCGCCTTTCAGGGCTCCGGGGAGGCGTGCGCGGGGCGGGGGGCGCCCGCAGGCCCTGCAGCCTCCGCCTCGATTGGAGCCCAGCCTCAAATCCTTCACCGCGGAGGTGGCGGGGTGGGGGGGACTTCCAGAAAAAAGCTCCCACCCTCCCAGGCAAGATCCCAGTGATGGGCGTGGGGCGCAGAAAACCCTTCCGTGCCGGGAGCGCGGAGCCGACGGGGCTGCACCCGGCCTCCGCGGGCCGCCGCCGCCACAAGGCCGCGCCCCCGGTCCCCTCCCCCGCCCCCCCACGCCCTATGGCCGGCCCGGGGCGGGGGCTGGGCCGGCCCGGGTTGGCGGCGCTGGGGAGGCGGTGGCGGCGGCGGCGGCCCGGGCGGCGGGCGGCTCCTCCCCGGCCCGGGAGCGAGGGCCGGAACCTGGAGGGCCAGCGCGCCGCCGGCCCGGTGGGGGCTGGGGCGGGGGCCGGGGCGGAGGCCGCCTTCCTAGAAACCCTCGCCAAATATAGTCAGCGGATAGGGGCATTCCTAGAAATGCGGCGGCGACGTCAGCCTCGACCTGTGAGGACAGAGCCTGGGGTTCTCCAGACTGGGGGGGCGGGGGAGGGGGAGATCCCCCGCTTCCAGTACCCCCGTGGCCCGGAGGAGGGAGCCAGGCTGGGCCTCCCTCGCGGGGCGCGGGCGGGATCCCTCCAGATGCGCTCGAGGGATCCCTCGGCTGGGGTTCCGGGGTGCCCGAACAGGGACACCTCTAGTTCAGATTCGGACTCGCGCCCGATCGCCTTGTCCCTTTCGGGCACACTCAGGGACAGCACCGGCGGGCGCGTTTAGCCCTCCTTCCGATTTCCATCGCTCTGTCTGCCCCCCCACGAGCGAACTGGAGGAGGAGGAGCACCGCCAGGACGCGCCACCCCCCCGCGCCTCCTCACCACCCCTTGGCGGCCTCTGACCTCCCTTGCGATGCCTGGAGCCCCCCCACCCGAAGCTCCGGGCTTGAAATTGGAAGGACGTCTGTTCCCAAGATCTCCCCCGAATACCAACCCACCTTCAGGCCAAGAAATAAAGTTGTGCTTCCTCCTACCCACTCGAATGTCACTTTCTTGCTCTTCGCAGCCCCAGGATCTGGGAGACACACTGGAAATTGGGGGTAGGGCGTGAGGATAGCCTCTCCACCTGGCAGAGATCTGGCCTCTGGGGCTGACACCCGCCCGTCTCTCTTCCCTCGGCCCCCGCATAAGCTCCGTGGTTCCGACAGTAAGGGAGACCCTCCCCCACTCCCAGCTCAGCCCCCTGTCGTGCCCTTTGCTCAGAGACCCCCCAGATCATCACAGAAGTGTCCCTCTTGCTCAAAGAGGATCTGAATAACTGAGACATGACTTGTCCCCCTCCACCGCCCAGCCTCTTTTTAAGTAAACGTGACTGGACTGAGCCTCCCAGGGTCATAAAAAATGTATTTGCTGTCCTCTGTTGGCCGATGCGTGTCACATTCAAAAAACACATCACCCAACCTCGTGCGTGTTCCTGATGCCAGCTGCAGAGTCCCAGGACCCCAACCAGAAGGAGTGAGTGAGACAGCCCCCTCCTCTTCTGCCCCAGCTGCGCCTCTAGCCTCCCCCACTCCCACCTGGGTGTGGTGGGGGAGAGGGGCTGACTTGCAGCCGCCGCTCAGGTCTTGGGCCCACTGGCCTTGTGGCTCATGTCCCTTCTCCCTTGTTGGACTCTTAATTCCAGACACCTGGAGGGCAGTGCTCAAGGGGAGGCAAGGCAGGCTGCAGTGGAGGTCCTGGGCTCATTCAAGGTTGGAGGCCCCCTAGAATGGTTTTTCCAGAGCAAATTGGAGGGAGAATGTGGCCAAAGGGGAATAGATCAGACCCCCTCCTAAGGCAAAGGGTTACTCACTGATAATCATCAGTCCCCGTTTCCTTCTGAGGACCTACTATGTGCCAGCAAGTGAGGTATACTAGCTTACTGAATCACCCCATTTTCCAGATGAAAAGACTGAGCTCAGAGGTCTGTTGCTCATTGAACTAATGTTTGCACTCTGTATCCCAGAGCCGATGCTGGGGCCACAGTGGCAAACAGGACATGTGCCCACCCTGAGACACTCATGGTCTTAGGGAGAGACCCAAGTCGGCAGGTGGTCATCATGCTGCCTTCAAGGTCCAGGGCACAGCTCTGGAGCCCGGCTGCCTCGGGTCAGGCACCACAAGACACCATAGCTGGCCAGGGCCCTCCTGCCTGACCTCTCCTGCTGGTCCCACTCAGGGCTGTCTCCATTAGGCCTGCCTGCCCTTCCCTGTCCCTTCTTGTGGGGTGGAGCAAGAGAGGGACTGTGCTCTCCCTGCCACTTCCTACCAGCCGGGAGAGCCTGCGCACTGCCCAGCCTCCCTGGGCCTCAGTTCCTCATCTGTAAACCAGGAGTTATAATACTTGCCTTACAGGGCTTTTTGGGAGGATTAAATAAGACCAAGTCCTAGTAGGTGTGTTTGGCAGGTATTTTTTTTCATTTCTTCCTATAAATATTCTCTTTTTATTTCATGTTTAGAAGCTGCAGTTTTAAGTACTATTAACATAAAATGCATAACTAAAGTTTTGTAATAAGTGAAAAAAATAATTATAAATGTTGGAAAAATTGGCCTCATTAACATATTTACAGACTTACTTAATACATGCTCTGTTGGAAATTGATAATATAACACTCACCCAAGCATTAACATTCCCAAATTTCTCTGCCTATGGACAAGTCCATACTTTACGGTCTGTAGCGACATTCAGAGAACCCAGTTTCTGAGGGCAGTACAGACAAGCGTCAGAAATGGTTAAACTGTGAAACTGTTGACATATTGTTCTGCTCCTCAGTCCAAGGTGTTTTGGTTGAGTAAATGGCTTTTCCTCTTTGCCCTGATCTTCCTGCAGCTTCTGGATTATGTTTTGGATTTCTTCTCTTTCTGCGCTCATAGTTCAAAACCAAGAATTGGATTTCTCTTGGAATTTTAACAACCTTTGACAGAGAAGGGCCTCTGAGTGAGTCCACAGGATGCTTGGCTGTGCTTGGTCTTATTACCTGGAGGAGGTGATGTCTATGCTGAGCCCAGAAAGAGGAAAATAACTGGGCCAGGGGGACGGGTGGAGTCCAGGCAGCAGAGATAGCATGTGCAAAGGCCAGGCCGCTCTGGGGAGCTGAAGCAGCTCCCCGCTGTCACAGCAGTGCCACTCAGGGGCCTGCAGGAGCTGACTCCCCCTACATTTGTGACTGAGCCGCAGGATTCTGGGAGCTCACCTCACTGCCCCCAGTTCAAGCCCTAAAAGCAAGATGCAGAAGGAAAAGGTGGGCTCTCGTAGGACCAGCAGGCCTGTGGGCAAGGTCCCACCGAAGGCAGCGAGGGCCGTGACTTTATCTTACACTTTAAAGCCTCCTCAAAGATGCCCTCCTGATCCCTTTGAAGCCTGCCCTTGACCATTCTGGCTCAGCTTACTGTGACTCAAGCTAGCGGCAGGCCTGAAATCCAGTTTAGCAATGGAAGCGTCTTCAGACTCCAGAAAACAACTGCTTTTCGGCCTGAAGCCTTGGAGGCCCACTCTGGCCTTCTCCCAGGAGGGAGCCCCACCCGTACGCAGGTTTCTGGCCCAGGGATAATGCCAAGACCCAGGCCAGAAGTGCAGAGAGGCCACACCAGGCAGACAGAGCTTCCAGAAAAGGCCTGGACTCCTGGGTCCCAGGCCCATAGAAAAAGAGAGAGAGAAAGTGGGGCAGGCCTCACCCTGCCTCTCTGTAGGTTTTCCTTGGGGCCTGTGTGGGGAATGGGAGGAGGGTTGCCAATTCCCCAGTCACTGCCATCTCCTGAAACTCCCAGAAGATCAAAAATGGAAAACTTCTGAAGCAGACATACAAAAACTATACTACAATAGGTTTTAAATGTTTGCATTGAGCACCTGTGTGCTCTTAAAAAGCAGACACATGCAAATAGTAAAGCAGGGAGGGCATGCAATTATGCCAGACATGGGGCAAGGTGGAGGTTTGTAGACAGTATGTCCTTAGGGGCTTCCAGTGGGGTTCACGGGCCCCAGGTGTGAAGTGGTGTTATGGCTGTCTCTTCCTCCCTTAACCCCATCAGAAGAGGGCTATGACCATCCTTGCGATATCTTCTGGAGATAACTTAAGAATTTAACCTAAAAAAATCTTATTATTGAATATGAGGACTTAGGCCAAGTGGTCCTCCCAAGTTAAGTCTGCAGTACTCTAAAAACCAAAGTTGCCACCCACATCTCAGACCCCTGACAGGAGGCTAAGCGATGGCCTTTCCTTCGGCCCTGCCCACCTGCCACAGTGGAGCCTCCCCCTGCATCCCTACCCCCCCAAAAGAAACAACAGAAGTTGGGGTCAAGGATGGCAAAGGGAAGCCAGTCTCTGTGGCCCTGGCCCTCGGGCTCTGCACTGTTGGGTGGAAAGAGCTCCCGGCTGCCTGGGCTTTCTTAAGGCCATCCAGCCACCCAGAGCCACAGGCCCCTATGAGCCTTTAGCCTCCCACTGCTTATGGAAGGGAAACCACGGGGCCACTCCTCTCTTGTGAGCTTTGGCCCTGGCACCCTGTCCCGTCTGGCACATGGTGGGGTGAAATAAAGAATGTTATGATATGAATAAAGGGAGGGGAAAGCCCTGGGAAGAGAGGTGGCAGAGATGGGACTGTAGAGACATCCTGTCTGTAAGGTGGTTGGGTTCCCAGGAGGTGGAGAGGCACAGGGTGGGTGGAAAGACCAACTGCCATTTGGTGAGACCGAGGGGTCTGTGGTTCCTGGTGGGCTGGGAACAAGCTCCTGCTTGCTAAGGGGATCATGACATGGGACTCAAAAGGTTTTCGAAAGGCTTTGCCATGGAAAGCAGAGCCAGAAGTCAGGCTGTGGTCTGGGACAAGTCCTTAGCCCTCCTGAGGTTTGTCGCATGTTGCCCGCAATAGGGATGTTCAAAGGCTCAAACTGCATGATTTGCACAAAATGCTTGTCGGGATCTGGCGTGTATGAAAAGCACAATAAACTGTAGCTGCTACTTTTCTCTGTTCACCACTTAGGGTGGCGAACCGGCTGTGTGTGTGGGCACTGTGAGCAGCTTCACAAGCAGCAGAGGTTCTCACTTCCCTCCTTTAAGAGGTGGACAGTGTCCCTGGCAGGTCCCCTCCCTGCCCCTCTGTCCAGTGAAAACCAAAATGGAAGTGGAACCAGAGTCTGGGCAGGTGGGCCAGACCTGGTCACCTAGAAATGCAGAGCCAGCTTCTTGAAATCTCAGCAGGGTGTCCAAATTGTGTCTAGAAGCTAGAACATTCCACATCCAGCCCAGGTGGAAATGAAATCATCAGTCGATGTCTCCATCAGCAGAGAACTCTTCCCCAGAACCCACGTGGCTATGGACCCAGCACCGCCTCTCGGACCAATACCAACTTAAAAATCATGCTGTTGGATATGGAGGTTTTTGACCAGAGGTTGCAACTGGCAGTCCACAGGCCCAGTGGAGCCCACAGATGTGTTTTCTTTGGCTTGCAGAACACTTAAAAAATAATATTGAATTTGATTTGGTTGCCAACATTTTTAAATCAGGAAATTTCATATTTTAAAAAATCCAGATTTCTGGCTTCTCTAAAAAAAAAATAAGATGATCAAAATATTTGGCAGGAGTGGGTCTGCGCTCCCACTGGAATGGGCAACTGGTGCAGACCAGTGGGTAGCAGAATATTCATTAGGGAAGGCTAGCTGCTGAAACAAGCAACCCCAAGCTTTCGATGGCTTATCGCAATATAACTTTGTTTCTTGCTCGTATCACAGTCCAAGAAGGATGGGGGCAGGAGCCCCTACAAGTCATTTAGGAACCCAGGAGCCTTCCATTTCACAGCTCTGACATCTAGGGCTTCATTCTTTCTATAGTGAACTGGAGGATCATGCAGGAAGTGTGGGAAAAGCAGACCAGCTTTTTACTGCATCAGCTAGGAAGTGTCCTACATTGGTGAGAACCAGTCAAGAGGCCCACCAGGGACCCAAAAGAGCTGTGAAATGTGGTCCCTGGCTCGGCGCCCAGGAGGAAGAGGAAAACACTGAGGCTTCTAAGCACCAGCATCTGTGTTTCAAGTGGCTGCCCTACATGCTTTCTTCATTTTGTCATGGAAATTCTCTTCCTGTTGTCCTTCCTCACCCCTCCCCAGCTTAGCCATTTAGTTCACGGGAACCTGCTTGATGTTGGCTGGAGAATGGTCATGTGAAACAATCCCAGCCAGTGAGACAAGATGAATTTGGATGTGATGTCTGGAACTGCAGCAGCCATTTTGGGCCAGGCTTGGGGGTGAAGCCAACATGGTGATAGCAAAAAAGAGAGATGGAAGGAACCTGCATCTACTGGTAGCCTGGTAGAGCTGCTCAAACAACCAGTCCAGAAACCTATCCTGTCTCTAGATTTGCTGATAAATGTGTAATAAATTCCCTTGTTTAAACCACTTTGAGTCAGGGGAGCTCCAGTTTCTTGTAGAATAAAGCATCCAAACTGCTAAAGGTATAGTCCCTGCCTGGCTAGAGTCACTTAGTTCACCTGCCTAGCTCTGCAGGTATTTGAGTTTTGACCCCTAAACATAAAATTCTTTCTTCCTCTAACGAGGAGCTGAGGTCAATTTGGCCAGACCTGACCTTTGTGGCCTGGAATTGAAATTATCTAGTATGCACCACTTGAGGATACAGCATACAAATGTCAGTGCTTCCTGGGATAACATGGTCAGCTCTGGGGTCTGGATCTCCACCTGCATCTTGGGGAATGCAGCAATCCACGTGTAATACACCGTGAGATGAGCAGGTACAGGTTTGAGCCCAGACTCCACCACTTCTTAGCTGTGTGAATTTAGGGAAATCACTTAACCTCTCTGAACTTTCAATTTCCTCAGCTGAGCACACCCTGACACTTGGAGCACTGTGATCATTGCTGGAAGATTCGATGACTCTATGGTGGAAGTTCTTTCCCCAGGCTCAGCATCTGGAGAGCTCACAGGAGATGCTGGCTGGTGGCATGGCTGCTGCCCTGCAGCTGAGATCCACTGAATGATGAGATGGTGAAGGTTTTCTACCAACCCTTGGGTTTTTAGGGGAGACGTGGCTCTAAAGCACGAGGCCCGTACAGTGGAATGCATTTGACTGTAGATACTGCACAGAGGAGACATCAGATGGCTGGAATAACCTAGTAGAAATATATACCCTTTTCATTTTTCTTATACTCCTTCTTATTTATGAAAGACAAAGTCTCAGTGAAGTGCTGCTCCGTGTTTAACACCTTTTTAACACGTATAAGCCCCCCGATTAAGGAAGAGAGCCCAGCTTTTGGCTCAGAACAATTCATCGGTAGCAGCATCGAGACAGGATATTCTAACACTGCTTGGTTTTTGTTCCTTTTGTAAGTGATTATCACCTATTTATGGCAGGTGGTGCTGTTTCCACTGGTGGAAGAGAGATACAATTTTCTTTTGAAATGAAATAGTCCAGGTTATAAAGATGAGTTAAGGTGAATAAAAAATTAGTGGACTCCAGAGCAGGAGGAACATGTGTGGCCAAAATCGAGAAGTTGGAGAGTGAGGGACTCAAGCTTGGGGCGGCATTAGGGAAAGCCACGGGGCCTGGAGGTCCGGGCAGGTAGGGCCTCCCATGGTCAGGGGCTGGAGGGGATGCCCATCAGGAGTGATGGGAGCTGGGCTGGCCTGTTCTCAAGCCTCTTAAGAGAGTCCCTGAGATGACGTTCAAACTGGCTTCCTTTGGAAGGAAAGACAGGTGGGGTGACTCATCAGCCTGGTTTCTTGGGACTGATTTCCCGGGTTTCCCAGGTCACTGGACTCTCAGTGATCAAATGGGACAGTCACAGGCGAACCAGATGGTGGTCACCCTGCCTGTCCTGGACAGGGTTGTGGCAGGAGCAGAGAGCTGCTGGTTCCGGTTCAGTCCGTGGGAGTGGCTGTCACTGTGGAGGCAAAGAAGGTATCTTTTGAATGCTTATAGCTTCTCCCCAGGGACTCAGAAGATTCCATCTTAGCCTTGTGAGGTATTGTTGCATCCATAAGGGCGGTGGTGAGGGGACCAGTCCGAAGGGACCTAGACAGGTTGGAGACACATAAGGAAGGGACAGAGCCTGAGAAAAGGAATAGGTTGTGCACGTGACAAGTGTAGAGCGGGTCAGAGAGCCCAGCTGGGTTGGGACAGTGTGGGGAGAGGCCAGGGGCAGTTTCCTGCTGAGACAGGCAGGCAGTGGAGAAAGAGGAGTGGGAGGGATTGCAAAGCCATTGAGCTGTGTTTTTATTGGAGGCCCCTCCCTGCCAACACCCCCTCAGATACCTTCTTGAAGTCACAGCGGAGATTAAAACGGTTGTTCAGCTCCTTTTTGCTATGTCTTGCAACGCCCTGTTCTGCAAACATCTGCATAAATCTGAGGTGAGGAGGGCTGGTTCTGCATCTGCCCATTCTTCTCCATCCCTTTACCCAACATCAATAAATGCTCCAGAAGCTGGAGAAAGTTCCTCCTCTCTCTTTCTCTCAGTTTTCCCATCTGTAAAATGGAAGTATTTTCCTCATCCTGTATAGGCTCTGTGCCGGGTGGTAAAATGCGGGTTAGACCACATTAGACTCACTTTTTTTGGTTTGTTTTGCTTTTTTTTTTTTTTTTTTTGAGAGGGCATCTCTCATATTTATTGATCAAATGGTTGTTAACAACAATAAAATTCAGTATAGGGGGGTCAATGCTCAATGTACAATCATTAATCCATCTCAAGTCTAATTCTCGTCAGTCTACAATCTTCTGAAGCATAATGAACAAGTTCTTACATGGTGAACAAATTCTTACATAGTGAATAAATTCTTACATGGTGAACAGTACAAGGGCATTCATCACAGAAACTTTCGGTTTTGATCACGCATTATGACCTATAAACAATCAGGTCAAATATGAATATTCGTTTGATTTTTGTACTTGATTTATATGTTGATCCCACATTTCTCCCTCTATTATTATTATTATTTTTATTTTTAATAAAATGCTGAAGTGGTAGGTAGATGCAAGATAAAGGTAGAAAACATAGTTTAGTGCTGTAAGAGGGCAAATGTAGATGATCAGATGATCAGGTGTGTGCCTATGGACTAAGTATTAATCCAGGCTAGGCAAGGGCAGCAAGACATCCACGGATGCAGAAGATTTCTCTCAGAGCAGGGGGGGTGAGGTTCTGAGCCTCACCTCTGTTGATCCCCAAATTCTCACCTGATGGCCCCCCTGTGACTGTGCCTGTCTTAGGTTGTTCCTCCCTTGAGGAATCTTACCCGTCTCTGGCTAACCAGTCATCTTCCGGGGCCATACAGGGAAATGTAAAGTTGGTAAGTGAGAGGGAAGCCATATTGTTTGAAAAGGTTAGCTTTTTACTTCTTTGCAGATTTATGCCCTGTGGCTTCTATGCCCAGCACTTGTCTCGAGGTATCTTTACCACCTGGAGGAATTATGATACTCGGTAAATTCGATATGAGGCACGAATTCTATTTAAGGGTTGTAATTAGGAAGAAAGAAGAAAAGCTACAGATGTAGCATATGAAAGGAAACATGGGAGGATTGATTATTTCTTTGACATATCTTCTTGTAGAGTACCTTAAGTATGTATAGGTTTTAAACTACTAACTAATTTGCACACACATATTAACATAATAGGAATACGGTGACATAAACAAAGCAAATCTATAATTACCATACATCTCCAGTGAAGCCAAGAAAACCATTTAGGCACCCTAGGCATTTGTGAAAATTTGTCTATGATATGATGGATATTGTCCAACTGTACTTGAACCGTCTGAGAGAAATCAGACAAATTAAAGCAGCCCATTTCTGGGATCTGTTCACATCCCATATGTTCTTTTAACTGTAGATAGTCTATAGTCATAAGATTTTGGAGTGCTACACCTTGCACCCCTCCCAACTCCTGGTTGAGTTCCAACAGTACAGATCCGGTCAAATTCGTTGTCTCACTGTATGCACATGCCAGCCTAGACATCTCCCTCCTCATTCCTATGGCAAGTCCAGGAAATGGTGGGCTGGATGCAGCCACAACCGCAGCATCGTCCGGATCCCTGTGGAGGCTTTTTGATGATCATCCCCCGGCACAAGTCCTCCAGAGAGTGCTGATGCCGGAAGCTCCTCCTCATATCGTATCTTAGTTCATTTTCTGGGTATCCAAGCTAGGCCTTGATCTTCTGCATAGAAACAAACAGACCCTTTGCCCACACTTTGACATGCCCTCTATACCACTGTGTATAACTCATTGGAGGTCAGCACACAGTAACTGCTTTTTTTTTTTATTAAGAGAAAGGAATATTATCAGAAAGGAGTACCTCCATAGCTGATCATCTGACACCCTTTAAGTGATCAACATTAAGGATATTTAAAGCATGCGTTGATCTTTGATTTACCAATAGTTTTATCCTATCAAGGAGTAATCCCCCTTTTCTTTCTTTCTTTCTTTCTTTCTTTTTTTTTTTTTTTTTAATTTTTAATCTATACTTACATGAAGAATACTATGTTTACTATGCTCTCCCCTATATCAGGTCCCCCCTAACAACCACATTACGATTACTGTCCATCAGCTTAGCAAAATGTTGTAGAGTCACTACTTGTCCTCTCTGTGTTGTGCAGCCCACCCTCCCCTTTCTCCCTCCCCCCCATGCATGCTAATCTTAATACCCCCCTTCTTCTTCTCCCCCCCTTATCCCTCCCTGCCCACCCATCCTCCCCAGTTCCTTTCCCTTTGGTACCTGTTAGTCCATTTTTGGGTTCTGTAATTCCACTCCTGTTTTGTTCCTTCAGTTTTTCCTTTGTTCCTATACTCCTCAGATGAGTGAAATCATTTGGTATTTCTCTTTCTCCGCTTGGCTTATTTCACTGAGCATAATACTCTCCAGCTCCATCCATGTTGCTGCAAATGGTTGGATTTTTCCACTTCTTATGGCTGAGTAGTATTCCATTGTGTATATGTACCACATTTTCTTTTTCCATTCATCTACCGATGGACATTTAGGTTGCTTCCAATTCTTGGCTATTGTAAATAGTGCTGCGATAAACATAGGGGTGCATCTGTCTTTCTCAAACTTGATTGCTGCATTCTTAGGGTAAATTCCTAGGAGTGGAATTCCTGTGTCAAATGGTAGGTCTGTTTTGAGCATTTTGATGAACCTCCATACTGCTTTCCACAATGGTTGAACTAATTTACTTTCCCACCAGCAGTGTAGGAGGGTTCCCCTTTCTCCACAGCCTCGCCAACATTTGTTGTTGTTTGTCTTTTGGATGGCAGCCATCCTTACTGGTGTGAGGTGATACCTCATTGTAGTTTTAATTTGCATTTCTCTGATAATTAGTGATGTGGAGCATCTTTTCATGTGTCTCTTGGCCATCTGTATTTCTTTTTTAGAGAACTGTCTGTTCAGTTCCTCTGCCCATTTTTTAATTGGGTTACTTGTTTTTTGTTTGTTGAGGCGTGTGAGCTCTTTATATATTCTGGACGTCAAGCCTTTATCGGATGTGTCATTTTCAAATATATTCTCCCATACTGTAGGGTTCCTTTTTGTTCTATTGATGGTGTCTTTTGCTGTACAGAAGCTTTTCAGCTTAATGTAGTCCCACTTGCTCATTTTTGCTGTTGTTTTCCTTGCCCGGGGAGATATGTTCAAGAAGAGGTCACTCATGTTTATGTCTAAGAGGTTTTTGCCTATGTTTTTTTCCAAGAGTTTAATGGTTTCATGACTTACATTCAGGTCTTTGATCCATTTTGAGTTTACCTTTGTATATGGGGTTAGACAATGGTCCAGTTTCATTCTCCTACATGTAGCTGTCCAGTTTTGCCAGCACCATCTGTTGAAGAGACTGTCATTTTGCCATTGTATGTCCATGGCTCCTTAATCAAATATTAATTGACCATATATGTTTGGGTTAATGTCTGGAGTCTCTAATCTGTTCCACTGGTCTGTGGCTCTGTTCTTATGCCAGTACCAAATTGTCTTGATTACTATGGCTTTGTAGTAGAGCTTGAAGTTGGGGAGTGAGATCCCCCTACTTTATTCTTCTTTTTCAGGATTGCTTTGGCTATTCGGGGTCTTTGGTGTTTCCATATGAATTTTTGAATTATTTGTTCCAATTCATTGAAGAATGTTGCTGGTAATTTGAGACGGATTGCATCAAATCTGTATATTGCTTTGGGCAGGATGGCCATTTTAACGATATTAATTCTTCCTAGCCATGAGCATGGGATGAGTTTCCATTTATTAGTGTCCCCTTTAATTTCTCTTAAGAGTGACTTGTAGTTTTCAGAGTATAAGTCTTTCACTTCTTTGGTTAGGTTTATTCCTAGGTATTTTATTCTTTTTGATGCAATGGTGAATGGAATTGTTTTCCTTATTTCTCTTTCTATTGATTCATTGTTAGTGTATAGGAAAGCTACAGATTTCTGTGTGTTAATTTTGTATCCTGCAACTTTGCTGTATTCCGATATCAATTCTAGTAGTTTTGGAGTGGAGTCTTTAGGGTTTTTTATGTACAGTATCATATCATCTGCAAATAGTGACAGTTTAACTTCTTCTTTACCAATCTGGATTCCTTGTATTTCTTTGTTTTGTCTGATTGCCGTGGCTAGGACCTCCCGTACTATGTTAAATAACAGTGGGGAGAGTGGGCATCCCTGTCTGGTTCCCGATCTCAGAGGAAATGCTTTCAGCTTCTCGCTGTTCAGTATAATGCTGGCTGTGGGTTTATCATATATGGCCTTTATTATGTTGAGGTACTTGCCCTCTATTCCTATTTTGCTGAGAGTTTTTATCATGAATGGATGTTGAGTTTTGTCAAATGCTTTTTCAACATCTATGGAGATGATCATGTGGTTTTTGTCTTTCTTTTTGTTGATGTGGTGGATGATATTGATGGATTTTTGAATGTTGTACCATCCTTGCATCCCTGGGATGAATCCCACTTGGTCATGGTGTATGATCCTTTTGATATACTGTTGAATTCTGTTTGCTAATATTTTATTGAGTATTTTTGCATCTACATTCATCAGGGATATTGGTCTGTAATTTTCTTTTTTGGTGGGGTCTTTGCCTGGTTTTGGTATTAGGGTGATGTTGGCTTCATAGAATGAGTTTGGGAGTATTCCCTCTTCTTCTATTTTGTGGAACACTTTAAGGAGAATGGGTATTATGTCTTCTCTGTGTGTCTGATAAAATTCCGAGGTAAATCCGTCTGGCCCCAGGGTTTTGTTCTTGGGTAGTTTTTTGATTACCGTTTCAATTTCTTTGCCCGTAATTGGTTTGTTTAACTTTTGTGTTTCTTCCTTGGTCAGTCTTGGGAGGTTGTATTTTTCTAGGAAGTTGTCCATTTCTTCTAGGTTTTCCAGCTTGTTGGCATATAGGTTTTCATAGTAGTCTTCAATAATTCTTTGTATTTCTGTGGAGTCTGTCATGATTTTTCCATTCTCATTTCTGATTATGTTGATTTGTGTTGATTCTCTTTTTCTCTTAATAAGTTGGGCTAGAGGCTTATCTATTTTGTTTATTTTCTCAAAGAACCAGCTCTTGGTTTCGTTGATTTTTGCTATTGTTTTATTCTTCTCAATTATGTTTATTTCTTCTCTGATCTTTATTATGTCCCTCCTTCTGCTGACTTTAGGCCTCATTTGTTCTTCTTTTACCAGTTTCGATAATTGTGATGTTAGACTATTCATTTGGGATTGTTCTTCCTTCTTCAAGTGTGCCTGGATCGCTATATACTTTCCTCTTAAGACTGCTTTCGCTGCGTCCCACAGAAGTTGGGGCTTAGTGTTGTTGTTGTCATTTGTTTCTATATATTCCTTGATCTCTATTTTGATTTGTTCATTGATCCATTGATTATTTAGTAGCATGTTGTTAAGCCTCCATGTGTTTGTGAGCCTTTTTGTTTTCTTTGTAGAATTTATTTCTACTTTTATACCTTTGTGGTCTGAAAAATTGGTTGGTAGAATTTCAATATTTTGGAGTTTACTGAGGCTCTTTTTGTGAGCTAGTATGTGGTCTATTCTGGAGAATGTTCCATGTGCACTTGAGAAGAATGTATATCCTGTTGCTTTTGGATGTAGAGTTCTAGAGATGTCTATTAGGTCCATCTGTTCTAGGGTGTTGTTCAGTGCCTCTGTGTCCTTACTTATTTTCTGCCCGGTGGATCTATCCTTCGGGGTGAGTGGTGTGTTGAAGTCTCCTAAAATGAATGCATTGCAGTCTATTTCCCTCTTTAGTTCTGTTAGTATTTGCTTCACATATGCTGGTGCTCCTGTATTGGGTGCATATATATTTAGAATGGTTATATCCTCTTGTTGGACTGAGCCCTTTATCATTATGTAGTGTCCTTCTTTATCTCTTGTTACTTTCTTTGTTTTGAAGTCTATTTTGTCTGATATTAGTACTGCAACCCCTGCTTTCTTCTCACTGTTGTTTGCCTGAAATGTTTTTCCATCCCTTGACTTTTAGTCTATGCTTGTCTTTGGGTTTAAGGTGAGTTTCTTGTAAGCAGCATATAGATGGGTCTTGCTTTTTTATCCATTCTATTACTCTGTGTCTTTTGATTGGTGCATTAAATCCATTTACATTTAGGGTGACTATTGAGAGATATGTACTTACTGCCATTGCAGGCTTTAGATTCGTGGTTACCAAAGGTTCAAGGTTAGCTTCTTTAGTATCTTACTGCCTAACTTAGCTCGCTTATTGAGCTGTTATATACACTGTCTGGAGATTCTTTTCTTCTCTCCCTTCTTATTCCTCCTCCTCCATTCTTCATATGTTGTGTGTTTTGTTCTGTGCTCTTTTTAGGGGTGCTTCCACTTAGAGCAGTCCCTGTAGGATGCCCTGTAGAGGTGGTTTGTGGGAAGCAAATTCCCTCAGCTTTTGCTTGTCTGGGAATTGTTTAATCCCACCATCATATTTAAATGATAGTCGTGCTGGATACAGTATCCTTGGTTCAAGGCCCTTCTGTTTCATTGCATTAAGTATATCATGCCATTCTCTTCTGGCCTGTAGGGTTTCTGTTGAGAAGTCTGATGTTAGCCTGATGGGTTTTCCTTTATAGGTGACCTTTTTCTCTCTAGCTGCCTTTAAAACTCTTTCCTTGTCCTTGATCCTTGCCATTTTAATTACTATGTGTCTTGGTGTTGTTCTCCTTGGATCCTTTCTGTTGGGGGTTCCGTGTAATTCCATGGTCTGTTCGATTATTTCCTCCCCCAGTTTGGGGAAGTTTTCAGCAATTATTTCTTCAAAGAGACTTTCTATCCCTTTTCCTCTTTCTTCTTCTTCTGGTATCCCTATAATACGAATATTATTCCTTTTGGCTTGGTCACATAGTTCTCTTAGTGTTGTTTCATTCCTGGAGATCCTTTTATCTCTATGTCAGCTTCTATACGTTCCTGTTCTCTGGCTTCTATTCCTTCAATGGCCTCTTGCATCTTATCCATTCTGCTTATAAATCCTTCCAGGGATTGTTTCACTTCTGTGATCTCCTTCCTGACATCTGTGATCTCCCTCCGGACTTCATCCCACTGCTCTTGCATTTTTCTCTGCATCTCATCCCATTGCTCTTGCATTTTTCTCTGCATCTCTGTCAGCATGTTCATGATTTTTATTTTGAATTCTTTTTCAGGAGGACTGGTTAGGTCTGTCTCCTTCTCAGGTGTTGTCTCTGTGATCTTTGTCTGCCTGTAGTTTTTGTCTTTTCATGGTGATAGAGATAGTGTGCAGAGCTGGTACAAGTGACCGCTGGAAGAGCTTCCCTTCTTGTTGGTTTGTGGCCTTCCTCACCTGGGAGAATAGCGACCTCTAGTGGCTTGTGCTGGGCAGCTGTGTGCAGACAGGGCTTCTGCTTCCTGCCCGGTTGCTATGGGGTTTATCTCCGCTGTTGCTGTGGGCATGGCCTGGCTAGGGCTGCTCCTCCAAGGTGGTGGAGCCCCATTGGAGGGGGAGTGGCTGGGAGGCTATTTATCTCCGTAAGGGGCCTCTGTGCTCCCTGCTGCCCAGGGGGTTAGAGTGCCCAGAGATCCCCAGATTCCCTGCCTCTGGTCTAAGTGACCTGTCCTGCCCCTTTAAGACTTCCAAAAAGCACTCTCCAAACCAAAACAACAACAGCAACAATTAGAGAGGGAACAGAAAAAAAAAAAAAAAAAAAGGAAAAAACACTTGATTTTGTTTTTTGTCTTCAGGGGCTGGTCCCAGGCACCCGCTCATTAGTCCTGCTGCCCTGCCTCCCTAGCACCAGGGTCCCTGTCTCTTCAAGGCTTCCAAAAAGCACCTGCCCACTGGTCCCGCAGGGAAAAACGCGCGATATTCTTTGTCCTTAGGCGCCGGTCCCAGGCACCCGCTCACCAGTCCCGCCGCCCTGCCTCCCTAGCACCAGGGTCCCTGTCCCTTTAAGGCTTCCAAAAAGCACTCGCCAAAAAGAGAAAAAAAAGGGGAAAAATGCGTGATTTCCTCTGTCCTCAGGTGCCGGTCTCAGGCACCCGCCCACCGGTCCCGCAGGGAAAAACGTGGGATATTCTTTGTCCTCAGGCGCTGGTCCCAGGCACCCGCTCACCAGTCCCACCACCCTGCCTCCCTTGCACCAGGGTCCCTGTCCCTTTAAGGCTTCCAAAAAGCACTCGCCAAAAAGAGAAAAAGAAGGGGAAAAAGGCGCGATTTCCTCCATCCTCAAGTGCCGGTCCCAGACACCCGCTCACCGGTCCCGCCACCCTGCCTCCCTAGCAATGGGGTCCCTGTCCCTTTAAGGCTTCCAAAAAGCACTCGCCAAAAAAAAAAAAAAAAAAAAAACCGCTCTGGTTTCTTTCCACCCGCCGGGAGCTGGGGGGAGGGGCGCTCGGGTCCCGCCAGGCCGGGGCTTGTATCTTACCCCCTTCACAAGGCGCTGGGTTCTTGCAGGTGTGGATGTGGTCTGGATGTTGTCCTGTGTCCTGTGGGCTCTATTTTAGGAAGATTTTTCTTTGTTATATTTTCATAGCTCTATGTGTTTTTGGGAGGAGATTTCCACTGCTCTGCTCACGCCGCCATCTTGGCTCCGCCTTTCCTTGTTTTGCTTTTAATTATGAGATATTTCAGGCCAACCACAAATGATAGGAATTAAGTTACAAATACCCATGTGCCTACCACCCAGCTTAACTAATACATAATCAAATCCAGGTTCAACTAAGACCCCTCATGTGTCCCTTCTCTGTCTCAGACCATCTTCTATGATAACACTGTCCTGAATTTAAACTTTCTCACTCCCAGGCATGTTTTATGCCTTTACTCCCTAAGTAGCCAGAAACAACAACTAGAGCATTGTTTGTGTCATGTTAACTCTGTATAAACAGTACCCTGGTACAACACCGTTCTAACCTGCCTTTTTTTTGCTCCATATTTTGTTTTATCCATGTTGAGCACTGTTTACTTATTTGAACTGTGAACTTGATTCCACTCTGTGAGTATGCCATGGTTTGTTCTTCCATTTTCCTTGGCGGACGTTTAGCTCTTCCCAGCAATGTTGCTCTGAGGAGCCTTAGAACACATGAGTAAGAATTTCCACATGGTTTACATCTCAGAGCAGAATTCCTGGGTCTTATTTACATGGGGTTTTCAGAAATGTGGTGGCCATTAGCCTGGCATGGGCTCTTAAGTTTTCCTCAGTCCCCACTCATCCTTATTGTCTTATACCCAAGTGGTTTCACCGTTCACATGATCTATCTGGCTCCTGTAGGCATTTGAGCTTTCAAGTTCTGGTCTGTTAGGATATGTGGGCTTGTAAGCTAGCAATTGTACTATCTCATGATGGGTGCTCTTAAGAGAGATAAATCCAAGATGATGGTGGTGCATAGAGAAAGAGTAACTCCAACCGAGAGGTTAAAGAACAGTTCAGAATACTAGTTAAATTAGTAGTTTTTAGGCATGGTTTTGTAGTAGGATTAAGAGTTTTCCAAGAAGATGTGAGGGGAGGATGGACATTATAAGCAGAAGGAATAACATATGTACAGGCATGGGGGAGTAGGGAATAAGCTGAACCGTAGGAATAAAGGCTGGTGTGGCAAGAGCAAGAGGGTGCATGGTAGGAGGGCACTTGGGGACTGGAGAGCCATGCTCAGGAGATGGGGTTCACCTTGGTGGTGTGTGTCTCTCGTGATGGACTGGAGAGTGAGAGTGATGTGTTCCCACCATGGCTGAGTGCTGTCAGGGGACAGTGGACGGCAGATGCAGGAGAGACAAGACTGAAAGCAGGGGATATCAGTCAGGAGTCTCCTGTAGTGGTCCAGGCTATTCAAAAAAGGCTGAAAGCAGCACAGAGGAAGTGACTATTTGAAGAGAGGTTTCAGCAGTGACAAATCAGGTGAGCAGGTGAGGAAGGAGGGGTGACTCAAGGGTGGGAGGTGGAATAATGGTCTCCCAAATATGTCCATACCTCAGTCCCTGGAAGCTATGAATATATATGTTTCATGGCAAAAGGGACTTTGCAGAGGTGATTAAGATTATGGACTATAGAACAGAGATCAGTCTGGATTACCAAGGTGGCCCCAGTCTGAACACATGAGTCCTTAAAAGCAGAGAACCTTCTGTGGCTCGCATGAGGAAGGTGCAGAAGAAGTAAGAGGGATGTGTCCTAATGTGAGAAGGAATTGGCGCTGAAGTAGGGACACTGTGTACGAGGACTGTGGGGGGGGCCTGTGGGGTCAAGGAAACAGAGAACTCAGTCCTGCAAGTACCAGGAGCTGAACTTGGCCAGCACCCCGAGGAAGCAAGGAAGCAGATCCTTCCCAGAGCCTCCTGCTAGGAGCCTGGCTGCTCCACACTTTGACCTTTGACTTGTAAACCCCAGAACCCACTGGGGCTCCTGACCTACAGAAACTGTGAGATTAGTAAACTGCTAGTAAAGTCACTCTGGCAGTGGGTAACTTGGTACAGTAGCTGTAGAAAATGAACTCCATGTGAATCCCGGCTCTCCAGCTGGGCCATGGCAGATGGCACCGCGAACCTGGTTGGGGACTTGGACGGAAGATCAGATTTTAGTATCCGTATCAGACTCTTTGTGTCAGTTACCTATTGCTGCCTAAGGCATTACCACAAACTTAGCAACGTGTAATAACCCATGTTTAGTGCCCACCGGCTTTCTGGGTCAGGAGTCCAGGAGCAGCTATTCTGGGTCCCCTGCAAGGCTGCATTCGTGCTGTTGGCCAATCTCAACACTCAGCGGGTGCCTTCGTCCACCTGGACTGCTGTAATGGAGACCGAGGGCTTACACAACAAAAGCGTATTTCTCTTTGTTCTGCAGGCTGGGAGTCCAAGATCAAGGTGCTGGCAGATCTGGTGTCTGGTGAGGCCTCTCTTCCTGGCTTACAGACCACTGCCTTCTCACGGTGTGGAGAGAGAAAACTCTCATGCCTTGTCCTCTTTACAAGGGTCCTAATCCCACTGCGGGGGTCCCACCTTCATGATCTCCCAAAGGCCTCACCCCCTGATGATCACCCTGGGGATAAGAGCTTCAACACAGGCATTTGGGGAGGGCACAGAAACATTCAGTCCCTAGCAACTGGGAAGAATGTGCTTTCAACTTCACATGGCTAATGACAGAATTCAGTTGCTTGTGGCCTGTTGGACAGAGGCCTTCCATTTCCTACAGGTTGCTGGCTGGAGGATGCCTTCCATCCCTTGCCATGTGGGTCTCCAAACACGGTTATTTGCTTCATCAAATGAGCAAGAGAGAGTCTGCTAGCAAGGGTCTTGACATCTTATGCAACAATCAAAGATGTCCCAGTCACGCTTGAGCGAAAGGGATTATATGAGGCCATGGACACCAGACAGCAAGGCTAACTGGACAGCTTGCAGTCTATCTGCCGACACTTCTCCAAGGGAGACCTAGAGTTTCAGATCTGGGTGTGCATCAAGAATTGTTGCAGGTTTTACAATCCAGCAAAGCCTCAGCTTCCGGGGGCTCTTTTTTACCCACAGTGAATCAGAATCCTCTCTGCTCACCTGGGTTAGGAGGGCAGGGTAGGGGCCATAGGGAACTGGGTCTCAAGAAGTGTGGTGTGGCAGCCTGGTGATTTGCTAAGCAAATCTCAAGTCAGTGCGACATAAACAACGTCTGTTGCTCCCAGGGGCCTGACACAATATTTTCATGTAAGTTCTACTCATGCCTGAAATATGCTTTTGGTTTTGAAATGTGGTTCTTGGATCCTGCACGACTAGCAGTCACTCATTCCCTTAGCACGAGGACCACCTTTTCACTTTAATGCAGGTTTTCTCAGCACATGATGTCAGCCCAGATGGGAGAGATGCCCAGGTGGTGGCCTGGACGATCCTCTTTGGACAGGGTCAGTGTGGACGACAAGAGTGAGCTTTTCACTACAGACCTGGAATCTGTTTACTCCATTTTCTCTTCTTTCTGTTAAGTTTATAGGTGTTCACTGACAACATAGTGAATCCAGAAGTAACAAACCTTCTCTTTCTAATGCTGTGTTAAGAAAAAAAATCAGTGATTTTCTCTGCCCTTCCTCTCCACCTCTCACCCCACCTGGAGGTATTCATTGCCAATAGCATGATGGGGAGCTTCTGTGTGGGGTGTGGACTTTTCTTCATGTTCTGAGAAACCCATATATCTGCCCATAGGTGTTCTGGCAAATGTGCTTCTTTATTTTTACAAAAATGGGACATTAAGTTACAGTTAGAGAAGACAAACAGTTCTAGGAATCTGTGGTACAACACACTTACTGTTAACAGTAGTGTACTGTGTCCTCACAAATCTGTTAAGAGGGTAGCTCTCATGGTAAGTATTCTTATCACAGACCCAGAAAAGGCAAAGGGACCCAGGAAACTCGGAGGTGATGGCATGTCCATTAGCTTGAGTGTGGCAATGGAATCCCAGCCTTATTATGCATATATCCAACTCATCAAATTGTGTACATTAATTATGTGTGGGGGCCGGGGGGGGGGGGTTGCATATGAATCAGACTTCAGTAAAGCTGCAAAACGCATACCAAGAAGTAGGACCTCAACTTTTCTCACTTCAGTGTGGCTCATCACCTCTTCAGATCAATAAAACAAGCATTCCTTTTAAAGGCTGCCCTTGAGGCCATGAGCTGGATGGATGGATGCCCAGTTATATCCTTGCTGTCCTCAGAAGAATTCCATGACAGGGGAGCGAGTATATATGTGGGTCATTCCAATTTTAGAATGGGAGAAACTGGGGCACAGAGAGGTTGTCCGTGGCTCCCACCAGTTCCCAGTAGATGTGGAGCAGAGACAAATCATGCCAGCACACTCCTGCTTTGCTGGGACTTGCTCCTGCACAGCCTCTGTGGACCACCAGCCCTTCCCTGACAGTACTGGGATCCTGGGCTCCCTTCTTCAGCTTTGAAAGTCCTATTAACTCTTTTTTGGCCATTGCCTATGATGCCCTACCCTTATAGGTCTCTCTAACTTCGAATAACTAGGAGGGGGTTGGAGGAGTTTAATGTCTTTTCTGCCAGAAAGTCCTGGGCTCCTTATGCAAATCCACCTTCTAGCCCACGGTCAGGCTAGCCCGGTGGGGTCTCAGAGGGCCCTCTCGGCTCAGACACACCTCCTCCCCTTCATCTTCCCTTTACATTTCTAAGCGAGACCAGTGATTCTTCCCAGAACAAAGACATCTGACTTCAAGGTGACTTTCCAACACGCAACTCAAACAAAAGTTATAGAAATCCAAACACGGCTTTACATATTCAGGACACAAGTGGTTTAAATCAACATAAACGTCTGGCTTATTCAGACATATGATTAGCTTTACTCATTTAAGTGTAAACAGGACCCGAATTCAGGATTTGGCTCGCTGGTTCCTGATGCTGCAGCATGTGCCAAACTGGTTTTACAGCCCTGCGGCACCCCCAGATTTCAACCAGAGGTGATGGTTTCATGTGTAACCTTCCAGGCCTAAACACACACACACACACAAAACAGCAAGCACTTTGGCACATATGAACGTATACCCTTAGATATTTTGTGCAATTTTTTTGCATAAATTTCACAGTACTTTATGTAAATTGCCTTTTACTAAAATCCTTCCTTCACCTCAGGTGGGAGAGAGAGGGAAGGGGGCAGGTGTGGGAGGTGTGGGGGCAGTTGAGAATGATGTCACAAAGGAAGCCTGCTCCACTGTTTGGAGGAAGGACATACCTGTTGGGGACAGTGTGTGGTGTGTGTTTAATGGAGAGGAATATTTTGGGATATTTTTAATGGGGAGGAACTTGTGTTTTTCTGCAGCACTTCTCAAAAAAGAACTGAATGGACACCCAGTGGAAAGATGAGAATGCTCATTTATTTGTCTTAATTCTGGATCATTCTAATTTGCCTGAGTTTTAATAGGTTATCTTTGTGTTTGTGGACTCTGGAGGTGATTTACAAAAAAAATTAGTACATACAATACAACCATCTCTTAGAAAATCAAAACAATGTGAAAATTCACAAAATAAGAGGGAAGGAATCCTTCCAACAGCATTGCCCTTCGAGATACCCCCAGAGAGGCAACAACGGTTATTTCGCTGTGGCTCCTGTCCTCTGGCTTCTCAGAGAGCGTGGGGACCAGCTGCGTCAGAATGTCCATGGTGCAAGTTACAAGTGCAGTCTCAGGCTCCACCCCAGACCTACAGAGGCAGAACCTGTATTGTAACTCGACCCCCAGGTTGAGGTGTGAGAAGCACTGGTGGTCACTGTTTTTACGTGTCCACTTACATATCTGAGTACATGCATACACATTGTGCTCCTGGGGTTAGAATGCGGCCTCAGCATATGGCGCCCTCCGGGGAGCGGTTCTCAGTGTGGTCCGGAAACTAGCGGCGTGGGAGGTAGTTAGAAATGCAAACCCTCAGGCCCCTTCTCAGACTACTGAAGCAGCTCTCCAGGTGAGTCCCAGCGATCGGTGTCTTAACAACTCCCACGGCGGGGTGCTGATGAGCGCACAGGCTTGAGAACTTCAGCTGCAGAATCGGGGACCCTTACCTGCTGGCTGCCCCTGCCAGGCTACCCGCCCGCCAGCAAAGCCATCTCCCCCTCTATCAGAGAGCCCGCCTTCCTCTGGCTTATTCCCCAGAGTCCCTCCACCAGGCATACACCAGGAGCTCCCAATACTTTCTTCAATTAGGAATCTCGAGTTGATACAGGTTTCCCCAATTTAGATCAAGATGGCTTTAGCATTATACAATAAGCCAATTCCTGGAGGTCGAGGTCATCGCAAAGTATCTTTCAATGCATCGGGGCAGCCCCGCTGCGCCTCCTTTCGTGATGCCCAGAAAACAGGTGCCATATGAGCGTAGCTGTATTTACTGAGGCCGCTTCTACCGCCAGTCTCTGGAGCTGCTACACAAACGCTTACCGGTGGCCAGCGACCCATTTTACAAAGGGGTAAACGGAAGCTCAGAGAGGGAGATTTGGATTTTCATATCAGAAGTGCTTCCTGTCTGGGCAGGATTTCCTCTCTCCCACGCAATGCCTACAGTGGATTTCCTTTTAAAAATAACAAGCCAGGCACCAGCTGACTCTGGGTGTGGGCTCGGTATTAGGGAGGATGAAATTGGACTTTAAAGTTCAGAAAAATGCTTAATGGTTCTGGAATCAATTGCCATTAGCTGTAGGTTTTTTGCCCGAAGGATGTCGGCCTTTGCTGGGGCCACGGCATCTAGATGACACGCGCTCACCGGGAGCCCCCTAACCTGCTCAGAGGGCCAAGACCCCGCGGGTGGTGCTGTTTGCAGGGTGCCGAGAGCTAAGAGGGCCAAGTTCGCGGCGCAGACGGTCCACCCAGACCTGTACCTCCAGTGCGGGTGAGGGCAGAGTCTGAACCCAACTGAGTGAAAACAGTTGGCGAGGTCGGCTCCCAGGAACCAGGATCCAAACGTGGAACCCGGAGATTCCGGAGGTGTCGACTCTCCGGGACCCTTGCTGAAAAGTGCTTCCAACCCTTAAAAAGTCTCTTCGTTGACAAGCCCGACGGCAGGCACGGACGGGGTTCGAACCCGTGATCTTCGGTTTACGAGACCGACGCCTTACCACTTGGCCACCGCGCCTCCGTTACAACCTTGGCTCGGCGAGCCTCCACCGTGGTGTCCTCTCCGCGAGGTCGCCCCGCAGGCGCAGGCGCGGGCGGGAGCGCGCCTGGCCCCACGGCGCTCGTGCGGCCCCGCCTCCTCGCCGCGGCCGGCGGGCGGGGCTCCTGCGGACTCTGGCCGCCGCTAGGCCTGGAGCTCCTCCCGCCCCGCGAGTCCGGGTGTGGCCTCGGAGGCCGCCCCGGCCGGAGGAGTGTCTGAAACTCGGGAGCAAGCAGGACTCGGGCGAGCGTCTCCGAGCTGCGGGTTCGAATCCCAGCTTCTCCCGCGACCTCGGACGGCGCGTGTCGGAGCCTCAGTTTCCCCGCTGGGGTGCAGCAGAGGAGAGGGGGCAGTTCTGGTTACTAGACCGCTCCCGGCCGTCCGCTGCGCTGCGCGGAGCAGGCGCTCGGCAAGGGCTGTTGAATGAATGCGTGTCATGAAATAGGAAGCCACAAACTTTTCTTCCCCTACATGGCCGCGGGTCAGCCGGGGGGAGGTGTGCCTGAGCTCGGGGCCGGCAGCCTCACCCGGGAGCGTCTCCCGGTCACCCCAGACCCGGCAGATTAGACCTGCTGGCGGAGCCCAGACACCTGCGTTTTCACAAGCCCCGCAGATGCTCCTGATGCGCGGAAAGGCTGAGCCCCACTCACTGGTCTAGACGACTGACAGGCATGTTCGCACTTCATGCTCAGCGGGCTTTTTTATTTCTAGACACATGGACTGCCTTTACAGTTCTCTGCACTCAGAGTTCTCACGAATTAATGTAATGGTGTGTTTATTAATACACTGGCTTGCACATAATACAAAGTAATCACAATAAGTGATTGCAGGATTACTTAATAATTTCTATTCATTAATAGAATGTGTAATATTGACAATACAGTATGGTAAATTATATTTAGTATATATGTTAATATCATTGTGCACGAATGCATTATTCTCCTGAATAAGGTCACATGGTTTCCCATTGAGTGGCTTTGTCTCATTTGATGTCATGATTTTCTGGGAGCGGGGCCTTGGGTTATCTGCAGCCTTTTTGCTGCACAGAACGTTCTGCTCTCTGTATCTCTGCCACCTGGTACTGGTGATGCTGGCAGGGTACATGGAGACAGGTGTCAGTAGCAGGTGTATGGGCAAATACAAAATACCGGGAAGCTGTGTTCACCAAGTTGCTTTAAATGTCAAGGCCTGGGTAGGTGAGTGGCAAGACACTGGCATTTACCCTCGGAGGCTGGGGCAGGAACTGTGGGACGCTGCACCCACAGTGCATGAGATCTACGTGCAAACCTCATTCAGCTCCCCACTTAAGGAAAAAATCGAACATTTTCAGAATTAAAACGCATTGCCGAACATGGCTTCCAATTAGTTGGTAAAAGTGGTTCCATTGCCCCCTTCTTTGTTTGATATTCATTGAGTTGTTGGAATTATTGTGCAGAAATGACAGTGGCTTATAAAAAGTGATAAGAAATGAGTAAATGAGAGAAGACCACATGGGAGCTGAGCCCAGAACTGACGAACAGGTGGAATGGGAATCAGATTCTAACAGGTGCTTTGTCTTGTGAGGCAAGAGAGGGAGCTGAATGACGGGGGGCACCTGGATGGACAGGTGGGATGCCCAAAGTGACCAGGGTCCAGGGGCCCTGAGAGAGGCTGGCCCTCCAACCTTCTCTGAGCCCCGAAGTGGGAAGCCTGGGTGTTGAGTGGTCTGACTCTACGTACCTCACAGGTGTAAGGAGCCCTGAGAGGCCACAGGCCTTGAACGCATGGATGGAGGATCCGTCTGTCCCGGCCCCAGAGCCTGACAGTGCTGCCAGCCCAAAGTCAGTCCTCCAAATGTATTACTGAGGAAATAATATACAGGGTTCCTTTCACTGTGGATCGGGGGAACCCTCTTGGCCAGTGTACCACAGCCATGGTTTCAGGGCTGTCCTGGTGCTGAACTTGTGGGAAGCCGTTCCCTAATCAAGCAGAAACTTTCAATTTCTCATTGATAAGCTGTCCCTTATTCACCTAAAGGAAAGAACTTAAATCCTGCAAATATTTGCTGTGCCTTAGAGTCCCTGGGGCAGGTGGGTCTTGAGGACACACAGATAAAAGTGACTCTATCCCAGGCCTCTCAAACACCAGGGGGAGCAACCAGGGTCGGCTGAAGTAGATGGTGTTTTGAGGAGACTGGAGAAGTGACATTTCAAGTGACAAAGTGTCAGAATTGATCTGGTGACAAAGCCAGGGGACATGACTCAATACTTTTTCATCTGTATAGTTAAGTTGCCTAGATCTGAATAATTTATAAGCATCCACATTTCATCTGTGTTTAAACTCAGTCATTCTTTTCCATTTCATTTTTTCCCCCACCTGCACCTCTTTGTTTCTCTGTGCTCATCTCTGGAGCAGGAATTCTTAACCTGGGGCCCATGTGCCTCAAGGCCAGGAAATCTCTGAATTCCCCCAAAGCATATGTAACTGTGCGTGTGTGTTTCTGGGAAAGGGATGTGGCAATTTGTGTCAGGTTTTCAGGAAGGCCTGCTGAAGGTCTCAGAAGCGTTCCAGGCTTTTTGCTTCGTCTCACCTATGGTTCAGGACTCACCCAAACCCAGGTGGGACCCTGTAGCTGTCCAAAGCTGTCAAACCATACTTGAGGTTGCTTGAAAAAAAGAAGCTGTCTCTGAGACACTGTCCCCACCCTGGGATGACTCTGGCTGTGGCCAGTGCCTCCATGCTGGCTGCCCTTGCCCCTGCCTGCTGCCCTCCACAATTGCCGTCGTTTAAGTGAACTTCACTGTCTGCGAGCTTCTACTTACAGCGTCTCGAAGGAGGGCCTGGCAGTGCCCCTCGCTTGCACCTGCATATCTCACAAAGATGCAGACTGACTCCGGAGGTCTGGGGCGGCACCCCAGGTTCTTCCAGTCTAATGACCACCCAGGTCAGGCTGGGTGACCCCCACTTTGAGAACCATTGCTCTTTAAATATCCTTGGAGAAGTTCATTTGCATGACAAAGAAGAAAAAACCCCAACCCCCCAGGCTTGTATATTTAGGTTGGCAGGCTATTTACTAACAGCCCAAATCAAGACTTCTCCTAGGAAAGTGCACTTAGCTGCTCAAGCATCCTGGTGACCAGTTAGTGATGGCTGGTTTAGAACCCGGGACCAGGGCCAGAGAACACGGCTCCCTTGCATTGCTTTGTCTGATGAATTCACCTTTTTGAAGCAGGATGAGCACCTCAAATGCCTGGTGGGGTTCAGGTGGGTTATACGAACCTATGAATCAGCAGGTGTAGGACCCACAGAGTAAGGGGCCTGGGGCACAGCAGTGCCATTGTATATTCCCACCAGAAAGGTACCACTTCCAGTATTTCCCATCCTGTCTTTAATTTTAGCATTTCCAGTGGGTACGTGGTGGCCTCTTGTTTGAATTTGCAATGCCCTGATGACCAATGATGTGAAACACCTTTCATGTGCTTGTTAGCCACTTGTGACATCTTTTGTGTCTATGCGAATCTTTTGCCCTGTTTTATAGCTTGTTCTTCTTCCTACTGGTCAATCACCAGGTTCACTGTATATTCTGGATACAAGTGTGCTGTCAGATACCCGTGTTGTGAGTATTTTCCCCTAGTCTGCGGCTTGCCCTTTTTGTGTTCTTTATGGTGTTTTTGAAGTGCAGACATTTTTAATCGTGATGAAATCCATGTTTATAATGTTTTTCCTCTTACATTTCCTGCTTCTTATGTCCTAAAATCTTTATCTACGCAGGTCACAAAAGTTTTCTTCTAGAATTTTTATCATTTTAGCTTTCACATCGAGGTCTGTGATCCATTTGGAGTTAATTTTGTGTACAGTGTGAGGCAGGGCTTGATGTTCATTTTATCCTCTGGCACCACTTGTTGAAGTGATTATCTCCACCCCACCCCCACCCATGGCAATTGTTATGGTACCTTTGTGACAGTTCAGTTTTCTGTCTATATGTGGTCTGTTTCTGGAGTTTGTTATCTTAACACTATTAAGTCCTCCCATCCCTGAATATTTCATCACCAGTTTGTGGGGAACTCCTGTGAATCTTGGATTCTCAACTCAGTTCTTTGGCAGCTTCCCACTCCACGCAGCACTGATCCCTGCCGTGTGTAGGAATTGCGCGGGCCCCTGCGGAGTGCAGTGGGAAGACGCAGCAAGCACGAGGAGCTACCCCTGTGACCTCTGTGACCAAACTCGGAAGAAGCAAAGGTCCCCCAGCTTGGAAAGAGAGGGAGTTGCTGTTTCAACACCTTTCACAAATAATGCTGACAGTAGCACACACAGTGGTACACAGGTGAAAAGTGAATTTTTCTGCAGAAAAAATGTCACAGTTGTGTACAATGCCCTGGTATCACCTCATCAAATCCATCTTAGAACCTCTAACCTCAGAAGAGGATGTTTCAGTGGAGTCATTTCAGAGCCAGAATAAGTTCAAGTTGGCAGCTCTTAAAATCTCATAAAATGTTTTGGTCTTTTTCTATTCTCTTTTGCTTTTTTCCAGCCCTCAGAAAGGTCAACCAGATGATCTAATGTACAAACATGAGCATGAAGAGCTGACAGTGGTTTTATGTATATGTATGTAAAGCACTAGACAGAAGGAAATTGCTATTTTGTCTTCATTTTTGTTCTGCCTATAGCAGAGGACCCCACCCAGTCCCAGTGTTCACTTCCCTCTTTCCCTCCCTCTCCTCCTAATGGGAGTTTATTCTGGATTTTTCTATATCTTTTTGTATGCTTTTGTGTTGATATGTATTTAAACATAGGAAATAGAGCATTGTCAGAGGGATTTTTCTCCCCACAAATGGTATCATATTGTACACATTTTGTAACATGCCTTTTTTACTCTTCCGAGCATTGGATGTCTAGCCATATCATTCCCTATGGCTCCAGCTCGTTCCTCCAGCTGCTGCATTCTGGTCCACTGGGTGACTAGCACAGTTCTAACAATCCCCTATGGCTGGACACCTAGCTGCTTCCAATTTTTCTTTGTTACAAACAGAGCTGCTCTTGCGTCTTTGCTCTGCTTCCTGGGCACACGTGTGGATGGTTCCCTAGATGTCAGGGTCATTGCTTTCCTAAGATAACTTTTCTGTCATATTTTAGCAGCCTTAAGCAAACAGCTCTGCAAGCCTCTTCTTGCCGGTGGGTGAGCTGGCCACTAGTGCCACTGATTTGCAGGAGTGATATTTGCTCTTGTGTGAGTCTCTCATTTTTGACTTTGTGTAGAGATGGTTGGGAGGAGGCAGAAACAAGTGGCCACACACTTTGTGCGATGGCCTGGCCGAGATCTACCCAACTGGTCGAGACATGTGTTACAGGGTGTGCATGTGTTAGTGTCAAACTGAACAAAGATCTTTGGTTCTTTACATCATTATGAGTTTGTAAGAAACAATATTGAATATTCACATTGGTTCCTTTGCATATGTTGCCACTATGTATAAAGTAGTACCAGCATCTTGCTTGAATCAAACACTTGAATGGTGTGTTTCTTAAGACAGCAAAGAATCATTTGCTTTCTTTAGTTAATTAATACCATATGATATTTCAAAACCTCAAACCTTTACTCGTGTTAACCAGGAAGTCATTTTGATTGATGGATAGATAGTAAGATGGATAGATAGTGACCCTTTTCTAGGCTTTGTATTTTAAGATTGCTATTACATAAATGACCCTTGTTCTTCTGGGCTGCAATTTTCTTTTTAACCTGTACAAAGTTCTGGTGAATTTATGTTTGCAACTGGGCTATCTTTTAGATGTAGAATTTGAAGCAGTATATATATGGTTAAAGGTGAAATACATGTTACGAAGTTGAAAGTGACTATTTAAAAATGTCATCCCCTGTCAGTTATACCCAGCTTTTGGCGTGGGAGGTGATTATCCCCAGGGCTGTTCTCAGCAGCTTGAAAAGATAAATGGGTGGAAGGAAATGAGAGCAAATGTGAAGATGAATTTACGTATCGAACTGAACATAATCTTCGCATTTTTCCTTTGTGGCTTTGCGTTAGTGCCATAAACTGTAAGTGTATGTCTGGAAATCATGTATAAAAATGTCAAACATGAAATACGACTTTTCCCTTTTCTTCATTCAATTAGGAACACGTTAGAATTTTTTTATGGAAACATGAGTAAGATTTTATAGGAAACACTGTGTTGTTGTTCTGCCTCCTTTTGTGGTTCTTAAAAAGCTGTCACTGTTTTCGTGCGATGCTTTCTGAGTCCATAGCTGCTCTTAGGGTGCCAGTTGGATGGTCTGGAATCACAAGCGTTTTCTCTGGGGTTTCCCTCTGTGCACTTGCCTGTTGTCTTAGTATATTAGAGATTGCTCTTTAATCCCCTGCTATCTCTAAAAGTAACACAAGGGAAAATATTTAGAGACAGTGGAAACACTACATCCAGACCATGGCTTATCTCAAAATCCACTGGTTCCATGTGGGTAAAACACCTGTTGAAATCTAGTGTCTTTTTTTCTTTTGAATTGATTTTTTGGTGGTGTTTGATTGTTTCTTCTTGCCTTTGGTAATCCTTCCCCCCCCTCAACAACCACAATTCTGCTTCCTGTCACTCTATGTTGATTTGTATACCCTAGAATTTTCTATAAATCAAATTAATTAGAAATAAAGCTACTATGAACATTCACATACACACTTTTGGAAGGACATTAAAAGGCTTTATTCCTTTTGGATAAATAAATACATAAAGGGGGGAGGGCCTGGCCCATCTGTGTATCCTTTTAAGAAATTGACAGACTGTTTCCCAAAGTGGTTGTGCCATTTTACATTCCTATCAGCAGTATAGGAGAGCTCCAGTTCTTCCACATCCTCATTAGCACTTGGTACAGTCAATCTGATAAATTTAGACATTCTAAGAGGCATACAGTGGTATCTCATTGTGGTTTTAATTCTGCATTTCTCTTTCGACTAATGATGTTGAACATTTTCCATGCATTTATGTTACTATTCATCTATCTTCTTGGAGAAGTGATTGTTCAAATCCCTTATGCATTTTTATATTGGATTGTTTTATTATTGAATTTTGAAAGTTCTTGACATATTCTGGATGCAAATCCTTTATTAGATATATGATTTCCAAATATTTCCTGTGGCTCTGTTCATTCTCTTAACCATTCCTTTTAAGAGCGTAAGTTTTAAATTTTGATAAAATCCAATTTATCTGTTTGTTCCTTTGTGCAGCATTCTTTTCTTGTTATATCTAAGAAATCTTTGCCGAACTAAAGTCACAAAGGTTTTTTTCCTCATGTTTTCTTCTAGAAAAGTTTGGATTTTACATTTAGGTCTGTGATCCATCTAGAGTTACGTACTTGTAGACAGAGTGAGTTATGAATTGAAGTTCACTTTCTGGTAGATAGAGAACAAATTGTTCCAGTCATCTTGTTGAAAGATACTGGAACATACCATCCTTTCCATTGAATTGCCTTTGTCAAAAATATATTGCCTATAGGTGTGAGTTTATTTTTGGGCTCTACTTCTCTTCTGTTGATCTATTTGTCTAATTTTACACCATTCCACACTGTCTTAATTAATTAAAGCTTTATAGTAAGTCTTGAAGTCAGAGTTAGTATTCCAGCTTTGTTTTTCTTTTGGACTATTCTGCTTCCTTCGCATTTCCATGTGAATTTTAGAATCCAGTAAAAATTTCTGCAGAAAGCCTGCTGGGATTCTATTAAATCTATAGGTCAGTTTGGAGAGAACTGCCATGTTGATAATATTGACTTCTTCCCATCCACGGACAGGATATATCTGTTGATTTATTTAGGTTCTCTTTAATTCCTCTCAGCAGTGTATTATACTTTTCAGTGTACATATCTTTCACAACTTTTGTCAGATTTATTCCTATGTAGTTCATATTTCTGATGCTATTGTAAGTGACGCTATTTTTAAAGTTTCAATTCCTGATTGTTCATTGCTGGTAGATAGCAATGCACGTGAGTTTTTTGTATTGACCCAGTATTTTGTCACCTTGTTAAACAAACTTAGTAGTAGCATTTTTTTTGTATATTCCTTTGGATTTCTATGTAGACAATCATACTATCTGTGAATAATGACAATTTTACTTCTTGCTTTCCAATCTGAATGCCTTTTGTTTATCTTTTTTGCCTTATTGGCTGAAACTTCCCATATATTGTTGAAAAGAAGTTGTGAAAGAGCGTGTTCTTAGCTGATGTCTGATCTTAAGGAGAAAGCATCAGCCTTTCGTTGTTAAAGTGTGCTACTAGCTCTGAGTTTGTCATATACATCTATCAGGTTGAGGGAATGTTCTTCTATTCCTACTTTGTTGAGGGATTTTTTTTTAAGTCAGGAATAAATGTCACATGTTGTCAAATGCTTATTTATGTTTATTGAGATGATCATGGTTTAAAAAAACTTTTTTTAGTTTGTTAAAATGGTCAATTACATTGATTTTTTCCCCCCCAAATGTTAGATCATCCTTACATTCCTTGGATATACTTCATGTGGTCATGATGTATTATCCTTTTTATGTATTGTTGGATCCAATTTTCCAAAAAATTTTTTAGATATTTCACATGTTCATGAAGGATGTTGATCAATAACTTACTTGTCTTTGATTTGGTATCAGGGTAATACTGGCCTTATAGAATAAGGAAGTATTATTCTAGCAAAGGAAGTATTCCCTTTTTTTCAATTTTCTAGAAGAGTTTGTGTAGTACTGGTATTATTTCTTCCTTAAATAATTGGTAGAATTCACCTGGAACTCCATCTGGGTATGGACATTTTCCTTGTAAAATGGTTTTTCACTATTCCATTTCTTTAATATATATGGGCTAAGTATGTTATCTGTTTCTTAGGTGAGCTTTCATAATTTTTATCTTTCAGGGAAGTTGTTTCATCTGAATTGTTGAATTTATAGACAATGTTTTTCATAATATTGCCTTCTTATCCACTTCTTATTTGTAGACTATTGTGATGTCACCTCCCTCATTCTTGATTTTGGCAACTTGCATCCCCCCTCTTCATTTTCCTGATTTGTGCAATATAGGTTTGTTAATTATTGAACTTATCCAGGGACCAGCTTCTAGTTCCAATGGCTTTCCCTATTGCTTTTCTGTTTTCTATTTTATTGAATTCTATTCTGACCTTTTGCTATTTACTTCCTTATGTTAGGTTTAATTGGCTTTTATTTTTATAGTTTTTTTGAAGGTGGAGACTGAAGCCATTGACTTAAGACCTTTGTTTTCTAATAAAGGCATTCAGTGCCAGGTGCATGGAGAACCACTGGCTGGGGTGCATGCGGGCAAGGTCCTTGGCTTGCCTTCATTTTTAAGATATTTTCACAGGTCAGAGAATGCTAGGTGCTAGGTTAATCACTTTTCTTTCAGTATTTTAGAGATGATAGTTCACTCCCCCGTCACTTGCATCATTTCTAACATGAAATCTGCCCTCATCCTTACCTTTGTTCCTATACATAATACATCTCTTTTCCTCTGGCTGATTTTTAAGACAGTGTTTAATGATGGTACAATGCACATAAATCTTGCATTTTAATGATTTTTAAGTGTACATTTGAGTGGCATTAAGTAAATTCATATTGTATAACCATCATCATCATCCTTCTCCAGAACTATTTTCATCCTGCAAAACTACAACTTTGGATCCATTAACCACTAACTCTCTGTTGTCTCCCAGGACAACCCCTGGCAACTACCATTCTACTGTCTGTCCATGGGTTTGACCTCTTCAGGCACCTCATGTGAGTGTAATCACATAGCATTTATGTTTTTGTGTCTGGCTTATCTCACTTAGCTTAATGGCCTCAATGTTCATCCACATTGTGGAATGTGCTGGAATTTTCTTTTTAAGGCTGAATAATATACCACTGTATGTATATACTCCTTTCTGTTTGTCCATCCATTCGATGGACACTTGGGTGGCTTCTACCTTTTGGCTATTGTGATAATTCTGCTGTGAACAAGGCTGTGCAAATCTCTCTTCAAGACCTTGCTTTTAGTTCTTTGGGTATATATCTAGAGTGGAATTGCTGGAGCATATGGTAATTCTATGTTTAATTTTTTGAGGGAAGTGCCATTTTGTTTTTTACCGTGGCTCACCATTTTACATTTCTACCAACAGTGCATGAGAAGTCCAGTTTTTCAAATCTTCACCAATACCTGTTTTTTTTTAAAAAATCAAAGCTGTTCTAATGGGTGTGAGATGATGTCTCATGTAAGATTTTGATGTGTATTTCCTTAAGATTAGTGATGTCAAGCATCTTTTCATGTGCTTATTGATCATTAGTATACCTTCTTTGGAGAAATTCTCCAGTTGTTTGACCATTAAAAAATTTTTTTTTGAGGTATAAGAGTTCTTGATATATTTGGTCAATGTTTACTTTTTATACTTAGAATCTGATGTTTGCATGTTTGTGATCATTATATTCCTGGAAAATTGGCCCTTTTGTCATAATAAAGTATTCTTCTCTATCTCTGGTATCAGTTTTTCATTTAAACTCTTATTTTACTTGATATTAGTGTAGCTACCCCTGTTCTTTTGTGGTTACTATTTGCATGGAACAACTTTTTCCATCCTTTTACTTTCAATCTATGCATATTCTTAGGTCTAAAGTTAGTCTCTCTGAGACTGTTTTTTTTTTTTTTGAGAGGGCATCTCTCATATTTATTGATCAAATGGTTGTTAACAACAATAAAATTCTGTATAGGGGGGTCAATGCTCAATGTACAATCATTAATCCATCTCAAGCCTAATTCTCGTCAGTCTCCAATCTTCTGAAGCATAACGAACAAGTTCTTACATGGTGAACGAACTCTTACATAGTGAATAAATTCTTACATGGTGAACAGTACAAGGGCATTCATCACAGAAACTTTCGGTTTTGATCACGCATTATGAACTATAAACAATCAGGTCAACTATGAATATTCGTTTGATTTTTATACTTGATTTATATGTTGATCCCACATTTCTCCCTTTATTATTATTATTATTTTTATTTTTAATAAAATGCTGAAATGGTAGGTAGATGCAAGATAAAGGTAGAAAACATAGTTTAGTGCTGTAAGAGGGCAAATGTAGATGATCAGGTGTGTGCCTATGGACTAAGTATTAATCCAGGCTAGACAAGGGCAGCAAGACATCCACGGATGCAGAAGATTTCTCTCAAAGCAGGGGGGGTGAGGTTCTGAGCCTCACCTCTGTTGATCCCCAATTTCTCACCTGATGGCCCCCCTGCGACTGTGCCTGTCTTAGGTTGTTCCTCCCTTGAGGAATCTTACCCGTCTCTGGCTAACCAGTCCTCTTCCGGGGCCATACAGGGAAATGTAAAGTTGGTTAAGTGAGAGAGAAGCCATATTGTTTGAAAAGGTTAGCTTTTTACTTCTTTGCAGATTTATGCCCTGTGGCTTCTATGCCCAGCACTTGTTTCCGAGACTGTTTTTTAATCCATTCTGACAATCTGGTTCTTTTAATTGGGGAGTTTAAGCAATTTACACTTAGTGATAGGGAAGGACTTAATATTGCCTTTTTGTTTTCTGTATTCCTATAGCTTTTTGCTCCTTATTTCCTTCCTGCCTGCCTTTGTGTTTAGATGATTCTTTCTAATTGTGACACACTTTGATACTCTTCTCATTGCCTTTTGTGTATATTCTCTATTTTCGTTGTGGCTACCATGAGATTACGCATAATATCCTAAAGCCATAACAATCTAAACTGATAGCCACTTTACTTCGCTCACATACAAAACTGTACTTCTTTACGGCTCCACTGCCACCCCCTTATGTCACTGATGTCACAAATTGTTACGTTATATACCCGCCTATATAGATTTAGAATTACTTTTATGCTTTTGTCTTTTAAATCCTCTGTAAGAATCAAAAGTGGAGTTAAGAATCAAAATAGTAACAATATTGGTTTCTATTTGTCCATATATTTACCTTTACTGAAGAACTTTATATTCACACGTGACTTTGAGTTACTGTCTTTTCCATTTCAAATTGAAGGACTCCCTTTAGCATTTCTTATAGGGCAGGTCCAGTGGTAATAAAGTTCAGCTTTTGTCTATCTGCGAATCTCTTAAATTCTTGCTCATCTTTGAAGGACAGTATGTTGTGTAATAGAATTTCCACTTGATGTTTTTTTTTCTTTTCAGCACCTAAAAAAAAATGTTCCCCCTGCCTTACTGAGGTATTACTGACAAAGAATGTGTTTAAAGTGTACATTGTAATAGTCTGGCATACACTGTGAAATTACCACAGTCAAGCCAATTAACATTCACCATTGCAGTTACCATTTTTTTTGTGTGTGGTAAGAGCACTTAAGATCTACTCTTTTAGCAAATTTCAAGTATCTATACAGTATTATTAACTATAGGCACCATGCTGTAAATTACATCCCTAGGACTTACTCATCTTAGAACTGAAAGTTTGCACCATTGACCAACATCTCCCTATTTCTCCCACCTCCCACTCCCTGGCAACCAGTTTTACTCTGTGCTTCCCTGAGTTTGATTTTTTAGATTCCACATGGAAGTGAGATCATACAGGATTGTTTGTTCTGTGTTTGGCTTATTCACTTAGAATTATATCCTCCTTGCATGTTGTTGAAAAAGGCACCATGTCCTTCTTTTCTAAGGTTGAGTAATATTTCATTGTTTTTACACTGTAGATTTTCTTTACCTGTTCATCTGTCAGCTGACAGCTTGTTTCTGTATCATGGCTACTGTGAAAAATGCTGTGGTGAACGTGGCAGGGCAGGTATCTTTTCAAGACAGGGATTTTATTTCCTTTGGAAATGTATGCCCAGAACTGGGTTTGCTGCATCAATTAGTAGTTCTGATAGGTAGTTCTATTTTTAGTTTTCTGAGGAACCTCCATACTCCCTCTCATAGTGGCTGCACCAGTTTACATTTCCACTAACAGTGTATGGGGTTCCCTTTTCCCCACATCCTTGCCAACACTTGTTATCTTTTGACTTTTTCAGAACAGCCATTCCAATAGGTGTGAGGTGGTACCTCACTGTGGTTTTGATTTGCATTTCCCTGACGACTGCTGATACTGAGCAACTTTTCACAAAAACTTATCCATATTTTTCCAGCCAAAGCTTGGAGGCAACCAAGATGTCCTTCAAGAGGATTAATAAATTGGTACATCCAGACAGTGGAATATTATTCAGTGATAAAAGGAAATGAGCTTTTAACCCACAAGAAAGATACGGAGGAATCGTGAATGGGTATCACTAAGTGAAATAAGCCAATCTGAAAAGGCTACATATTGTGTGATTTAAATCATATGGCATTTTGGAAAAGGCTAAACTATGGAGCCAATAAAAAGATCAGTGGTTGCCAGGGGTTGGGTAGGGATGAGGGCTGAATGGGGAGAGCACAGAGAATTTTTAGAGCATGAAAAGCCTCTATATGATAGCTTAATGATGGGCACATATATTTATACTTACATGCAAACCCACAGAATGTACAACACCAAAAGGGAGCCCTAAGGTAACTACAGGACTTTGGGAGATGATAATGTGTCATGGTAGGTTCATCAGTTGTAACAAATGTCCCCTTTGGTGGGGGCACTGGTAACAGGGAAGGCTGTGCGTGTGCAGGGGAAGAGGGTATGTGGGAACCTAAAACTGCTCTAAAAGAATAGTTTTTTGTTTTTAATCAACTGGTCATAAATAGGAGAGTTTATTTCTGAACTCTCCATCCTATTCCATCCATCTCTATGTCCTTTTGCAAGTACCACATGTTTGATTACCTTTCTAGTAAGTTTTGAAGTCCAGAAGTGTGAGGCCTCCAACTTTATTGTTCTTTTTCAATATATTTTATGGCTATTCTGGATACCTTGGATTTCGGTATGACTCTAGATACAGCTTGTCCATTTCAGCAAAGAAGTTAGCTGGGATTTTAATAGGGAGCATATTTAATCTGTAGATTGGTTTCGGGAATATTGCCATCTTAACAATATTAAACCTCTGATCCATGAATATGGAATGTTTTCCCATTTATTTGTGTCTTATTTTCTGTGATGTTTTGTAGTTTTCAGAGTATCTTGTCCTTCTGTTAAGTTTATTTGGAGGTTTTTTTATTCTTTCTGATGCTATTATAATGGAATTTTTTCTTCATTTTTGGCTTGTTCATTGCTAGTGTATAGAAATACAGTTGGTTCTTAGTGGATTCCTTAGGATTCTTCATACATAAGATCATGTGATCTATAAATAGAGGTGGTTGGTTTTACTTCTTCCTTTCCAATCTGGATGCCTTTTTTTCTTGCATAATTGTCCTGGCTAGAACCTCCAGTAGTTTCAAATAGTGATGGTAAAGGTGGACATCCTTGTTTTATTTCTGATCACTGGGGATACACATTCAGCCTTTCACAGTTAAGTATTGATGTTAGTTGTGGGTTTTGTTTAGATGACCTTTATCATTTTTGAGAAAATTCCCTTCTATTCCTAGTTTGTTACATGTTTTTATCACAAAGCCATGTTGAATTTTGTCAAATGCTTTTTCTGCATCTCTTGGGGTAATTTATAGCTTTTGTTGATACTGTGCATAAAATTAGTCATTTTTAGATGTTAGGCCAACTTTTCTGGGCTAAAACTCACTTGGTCATAATGTGTAATACTTTTTATATGTTGCTGGATTTGGTTTGCTGGTATTTTATATATATATATATATTCATTAAGATGTACTAATGTTTGTTTTCTTATGGTGTCTTTATCTGGTGTTGATAGCAGGATAATGATGGCTTATTAGAGTGATTTGGAACACGTTCTCTTCTATTTTTCAAACATTTTGTGAAACACTGGCATTCAGTCTTCTTTTACTGTTTGGTGGAATTTACCAGTGTAGCCATCTGGAACTGAGATCTTTTGTTTTCTAAAAATTACTAATTCAATTTTTTTTTACTTGTTATAGGTCTATTTATAGTTCTCATTTCTTCTCAAGTTGATTTTTGGTAATTGTGTTTTCCTAGGAATTTGTCTAGTTCACCTATGTTAACTAGTTTGTTGGCATGCAGTTGTTCATAGTTTTCCCTTGTAATTCTTTTGATTTTTAAACTAATCCCTCTTTACATGAAATGTTTTCAACTCACAGAAAAGAATGGGGAAGAAGAAAGAGGTCAATTGCTGGTAAACAAATGTTAGTTTAGTATTTTGCTTGATGGGTATAGACTTATTAGAGAAATGAAATATAGAAGAAGAAATTAAGGAAATAAAATATGCAGTATGAATTGAAGCTTCCTTTACACCCCTCCCCAGTTGAATTCCTTTTCTTTCCAGAAGTATCCTAAATCTTGAAATTGACATAAACCCTTACCACTCATGTTTTTATACATCTAGAAAAATATTATTTTGGAATGTTACTTGGATTACTATGACTGATTCCACACTTCCCCTTAGCATTCTATTTTCAGATTCTTTTACACTGACACATTAGTTCATTTATGTACATTTGCTATATTTAAACATTCTCTAACTGAAAGGCACGGGGTCATCTTCAGTGTTTGCTCTCCTGTTATTCTCGCACGTGTCTTCAACTTATACTAGCTATTATAAAATTGTTATAACCCCTGGGCTTTTAGATGTGCTCAAATGGCTACAGAAGCTCCAGGCTGGATCTGCAGGGTGTCATAATGAGTTACTGTGTGTGGCTCTGGCCCTGGGGTTCATTTAAGATGCCCGGTCTTTTCAGCTAGGGTGTGGCTGGAACTAAAACCAGTAAAAGCTGTACCATGGGTCCCATTAACCATTTGTGTGAGTAGCTGCTTTGTGAAATGTGTGTGACTGAAGAGATTTGAGAGACGCCCAGTCTGTATGAACCTCATGAATGATATGAATTAAGTCAGCACTAATCAGCTGAATTCATATCTGAGCAAAGATGGAGAGGTGAAGTGGATGTACCGAGTCTACAGAAGTAGCCTAGGTTCTGGGGTGGCAGAACCTTGGTCTCAAATCTATGCTCTACTTCTTTTAAGCAGGATATTTCTGCACTGAGTTGCCACTTGGTCATCAGTTCCCAACTCACAGATTCAGGGTTCAACGAGGTCATGCCTATGAAGTGTTTGGCACAGGGCCTGGCATCTCACAGCATTTAATGCGTTTGCTCCTGTTATTCTTCTGTCACCACCTACGTCCCTCTGCATGGGCACCATGTGTCAGGAGTGTGGGGAGATGGGCTTGGAGTTTGGTCAGAACACCTTTTTTTGGGTTTCTTCTTTTTTTTGGGTTTCTTCTTGCAGCTTCTGTGTCTCTAGTGAATGTGACGTCCTGGTCAACTTTCCAAGCTGCTTAGCATAGTTTAACATAGAGAAAATACAGCTACTTGTTAAAACAGCTTTGCAGACCTTTTCTAGTGCTTAAAGAAGTGTTGGCACAGAACCACAGAACTCTCTGTCCCGAGAATGTTACGGGCGGGCAGCTTTGTTTGCCCGTCTGCTTCATGTGACTTGGACTCTGTCCAGCTGTGGGTGAGAAAAGGCAGTGAAGCTCTCAAAGGCCTGGGTTTGAGTCTCTGAGGTGAACACTTGAAATTCTTAGCTGTCAACCTGAATAAGAGCTCCTCCTCACCATCAGTCAGACTACAGCTTCGGACAGGAGACAGCCAGTGTTGGCGCTGTTTGGGTTTGGGATGTTTGCGAGTCTCCCATAGGTGCGGCATACCTGTGGGAGTCCAAAGGGGTTTCATCCCCCTGGCTGCCGTCAGCAGATTCCTCCTGGAATGACTGGTGACAGTTGTATCCAAGAAGAGGGATGTTCAAAAGCTGATGAGCGTCCTTGTGTTTTGTCTACTCCCACAGTGTGGGTTTAATTTTAGTAACTTGTCACAAGAATCAGAAAAGACAGGTTATCAAGATGAGGTTTCTTTCTCAAAGTTAGGTTAAATTTAAAATCCAACAAGACTATCAGAAGATGAGCCGTTTGTGGAAGGAGGGGCGAGGGAATGGTCATTAGGTGACTTGAGAAAACTTTGAGAGGCTTATGTGGCCACATAAAATTGGTGACATGTAATTTACATGTTTAATGGAATCGGTCTGTTCGTCTAATGTGCAGTAGCTATAGTTCATTTCCACTGGCCACTAAGTGTGTGGGTGTGTCTGTGTTACAAATGACTTGGTAGTCATCTCTGTTCTAGAGCAAATGAGCTTAAAGGATTATGCTTAGTGATGACTGTGTGCAATACATGAAAAGCTTTCAGAGCCCTGTATTACCCAAAGCTAATAGAATTACCTGTAGAAGATTCTGAAGCCCTGCAAGGACTGGGATCCTTGAAGGCCCAGATGTCTCCTGCCTTCCCAGACTTAGTTTCCCAGCACTTCCTGTGTGGACTCCGTCCTGCAGGCAGACTGAAGCAGGGAGCCCATGGCCTGGAGCATTTTGCATGCTCCCTTTGACATTCTTTTCTCTCTTAGGTGAATTTAAAGTCCACATTTCCTCCCCTCCAGGTCAGGATTTTGGCAGGTAATTTGTGATGTTACCAGTTCTTTAGCCCCTTGGAAGCATCACCTATTCATGCATCCACTGAACCTGCTGTCTTGGTCCTGAAACACTGCAGAGAGCGAACATTTTGTTGTATTTAAGTAACCAGTGTTCTTTCTTCCCCCCTTTCTGTGGTGGATACAATGCTAATTTTCATAATCAGATGCTGACGTGGAAGTTAAGGTTGTCAACCAAGTATACTCATTACCATTTTATTTCATCAAAGTAAGGGGGAAAATATGCTGTCCTCCTGAAAACTCTTATTTTAACCATGGGCTTTGGGCTGATAATTAAATGCCATCTTACTAAAAGAATGCTGAATTCTAAAGACCATTTTGTATGGTCTATACAAACACCTCATATAAGTGGTTACTTTTGAAACTTGGCAAAATTGAAGGATTATCTGGGGCCTCCAGGGACTTCGTTGGTGGTGCATTTATTACTATGAGAAGCATGAGTACGTTTCACTGTGCGTGCGCCGATCTACCAGCCCCTGGGGGACCTACATGCTTTATCATGTCTTTTGCTCAGTGTTTACTTATGACTGTGGGAGGGCAAATGTACTTTTGGTATAAACCTTCAGCTAGTACCTGTTTCCATCTTGTACCCCCAGTCCTGCAGCTGGGGAGGATGGCTCACTGGACGTGTGATGTACACAACCCGTCTCAAGTCTACTTGCTTTTGGTGATTGTCTGCTGTGAGGTATGTTCTAAAGATGGTGTCTCCTCCCAAATCCATCTCCACCCAACAGGTCTATAGGGGCTCTCCTGACCTATAGGCTGTGGCCTTTTCTCTGCATAGCAAGAATCATAGTACGTCAAAATGTTTTTTATTTGAGACACAAAAATGCAAAATTGCTGAGATATCAAACATTTCCCGATCAGCTACAATACTGTCACTATGTACAAAAGATCTGATGATAAATGTGCACACATATAAAAATACATATGCATTACCTATGTACAGTACATGTGCAAAACGTACAGCATTCAGACATGGTACGGAGTTGACTTCAGGGGTGCAAACAGCAAAATACAAAGGCATCATGGTTTTTCTTTAAAAAAACAACATAAAGGCAATACATGAATGGACCCCCGATTGCCATATCTTTTGTTTACTCAACTAGTGCTTTAATAAGCAGGGCTCTGTAGATTGGTATCTTTCTCCTTTTTTTCATAAAGTGAGATGCTAAGACATAATGTGACCATGAAAATAAGAAGAGAAACACCTATCACGTTGCGTTTCTATTGCAAGCCAGAGAAGAGGAGAACTGATTTGCACATAGAAAGGAAGGAACTTTTTGTATTACTACTAAATATACATGATCCTTAAATCAACAAAACAAACCTATGCTATTTTTACATGAAAACAATAGAGAAATATCTACATCTTTGTGAAAATCATAACCTTAAATGGGTAATACCTTTTTGGGATCTCATTAGCCTCAAATTCTAAATAAAAAGTGCCTCCTTTTGGCAAATACTTGGCAATGCCTTTGGTTCCTTTAAAGCAAGTTTGCATTACTATTGGTTACTTGAGGTTAAGTATTTTTGGTAGATACTAAACCCTTTCCTAAGCATTTCTTCCCCCAACCAAATTAGCAAGTGTCCTTACAGCATAATGTAGAGAGGTAACTGTGATGAGTCTTGGTGATTCTATGAACTTGGTTAAAGCTCTGCCTTAGTAGTTGGCACAAAGCTCTGTTAAATGCGACAGCTGTGTTGGTATCGCCAGTGACATGTTTTGATTGCTTCCAGACAGCACCTTGTTGAGCTGAGATTGCCACCCTGTTGTCACAAAACTGTGATTTCCCAATAATGCTTCACAGAACAATGTGTTCATGGAGGGTAAGAGCTCTTTTGTAAACATGTGCAGCCTTTCGAAGCACAGGCCTCAAACCAAGGATGTCAGGTAGAAACCCTCTGCAGTGACATACTTCCTTGAACACAGGAGAGGGTGAGCGGGTGAGGCTGCAGACCTCTAGTTTATTGTCATGCAGACAGAGTCCCTTCACAGGTGAAAATGAAGCCCAGAAAGATCCTTGAATGAGTAAGTTATGAAGATTTGAATCAGGGAATCAGGGAAAAGAAATACTACATCTTAATAGTTACTTTCCAGTTCTGACTGAAACCACTTAAAAGATGAGTGGAGATGCAGGTAGGATGCTCTCCAAAGACACATTTCTGCCTTTGTAAGCTGTGTTCCTTGATAAACCTGACTTTCCAGTTAACATTCTTTGGTAATTTGGTTGAATTTTCTGGCCTCCAGGCCAGTGGGCAGTTTGGTGCTCTGCTCCGTTGCCAGAAGTCGCCAGGACTCAAATGCAGGGAGGGATAGCAACACACAGGGGGTTATTTGTGAAATCTGGCTGAATGGACCTGGGTTGTTCTGCTGGTTGACACTGAATCGCTGTTCTCACTCAAGTTTTCTACAACGTTCCCAGGGTGCTTGGTGCTCCCCACCAGCACAATGGCGCGAGGGTGGGTACTGAGCCCACAAAACACCTCCCGCTTCCCCAAGGCTGAGCCTGCTGCGGACAGTGGCGGGCCTATCCCGCCACTTGTGGGGATAGCTGGTTTGTCAGCGATGGCTGCTCCCAGCCTGGGAACTCTGAAGGGCCTCTGAGGAAAGCTATGTGGCCGGGAAGGGTCTGGGCTGTGGGGGTAGAGGTGGCCTGAGTCAACTCTGGTGCTCAGATGGGTGACGTGCCTGGTACCACGCTCAGGGCGCACTGACTGCACACTTCAGCGGCGTGATCTTGTGGCTGGGACTTGGCCTTGAGCTGAGAGGCAGCAGCCTTGAGGACGCAGCAGACTGCCTTTGCCCCTGTTCCAAGCTGCACTTGCAAAAGTATCAGCTGGGTGGGTCATGGAACTGTGCAGTTTTGGAAAAGGGAACTGAAGTAAGATCTCCTTATATTAAAAAAATATTCATCCAAAACAAACAGATATAGTATGTGAGCAGAAACTTCCATGAATTCAGAATACATCTATAATTAAAACATGTGGCAAATACTATACAACAGATTGCACGTTTCAGGAGAAACACTAAAATGTGAATGCTAACCCTGTCCTAACAGCTTTCCTAGTACATGCTTTGCTGAAATGTACAAGATGACCATATACCTCTAGGCTTCCAAACTCTGTAGAAGCTTTGGTATAACCTTGTTCATTCCACCCCCAATGACGTGACCTGACACTTACATACACCAGAAAGGCAGGATACTACTGTACTTCAGGAATATTTAGGGATGTAAGACTGGATGTGAGAAAATATGTTTCTAGGAGTTGGCTGTTTTCTTGGCAGTGTGATATTCTGCAAACTGACATACAACTTCTGCATACTGGAAATCCAACCGGCTGTGCTGACTTGTGCTTTAATGGCTCTGAAACTCGTCTTAAACAATAAAAATTTCTTTAGTAAACACATACCTTTCCCATTGTACTTACCAATATGTACAATGAATTAAGTTAGACGGGCCTTGAATACAGTGTCACCTTTGGTCATGTTGTATGTTGCACATGGTCTGTGTCCTCACCTGACTTTGACATGAAGCTGGGACCCTGGAGAGCAGCTCCAATGTCATGGATGCCTGGCTGCTGCTCAAACCAGGACAGGAGGGCCCAGTGGAATGGTGCAAGTGGTGGCTGGTAGAATTAATAACTAGAGACTCTTGCCTTCCTTTTAAAGGAAATGCCGATACATAAAGGTTTGAACACATATGTGCAGTGTGTACTTAAGCAATTTGCAGTCAAAAGAGCAGGCTAATGAGATGGCATTTTTTGCACAGCAGAATGTATTTTTGGAGAGCAACGTTCCTGTGTCATGTTGCATAACTTAGTTTGAAAAAGCAAAAGGGGAGATGAGGGCTAGAAAAAGATGTAGGTCCACAGCTCAGGATGATGAGAGAAAGTCATTCAAGAGTCAACAGCACTAGCTGCTCAGTTGCCTCCAACAGTCCCGCAGATATTTGGTGTTAATAAGCCATTTAAATCTGAATGAAGATGATGTTCAGAGGGCCGCATTCTGGTCCACAGAGCCTTACGAGATCCCATGTGCCGTTACCAACTTCTGAACATGTAAACTGCTCACTGCAGACCACACCCAGCATGACCACCTCTGCCTTGAATCGTTCAGAAGTGCTTTCACATTGGGAAAAGAGACTTTTCTTACATGTAGTAAATGTTACAAACCAAAATGAAAATTTTAAATAAATTTGTCCAAGATCAGCTCAATCCCAGAAATGATTCACAAATTCTTTCCAGATAATGGGTCAGGTTGCCCCTTGCATGTCATTGTGGGAATATTCACTGCTTACTGATCCAGAGAAGGCCACCTCCCCACTAGCCTTGACACAAGTGGGATAGTGTTATTTAACAAAACCTCCATGCTTTTTGGTAGAGTTCAGTTTTTTTTTTCTTTTTCAGTTACTTATATTTTACAATATACTTAAATGACTACCTTGAAATAGTTTTGGAAATCTTGCAATAGTTGGCATTTTAGAATATTCTTAAGAAACTACCCAACAAATATGTGATCACTTTTTTTCTATACAAAAAACTACTAATAAAATCTCCAGTTTTCCAATCTTCGGCTTGATAATATAGTGAGAGCTCGGGTGTGACATCCAGTTACGAGCCTGTAAAATGATAACCAGAGGTAAGGGACAGAGGCAGGGTGGCCAGAGCTGGGATCAGAAGCCAACCTGGCGACACAGTCTAACCTGTAACCTTCACGGGCAGGTCCGGGGTTGATGGCTTCTTCTCCCTTGTCTTCTCTGTGCAACTCACCAGCTCAGAGAGTTTACGCTAAAGCCTTTTCTTGGTTCTTTGAGATGGGTCTGGTTACCTGAAATTAGTCAGCAATTCTCTAAATACAGAAATACATGTGGCTCAAGTACTCTAGAGATATTCGAGTTATTAAAACAAGTAGGACCACTGGACACCCGATTCCTTAGCCCCAATGCAAGCTGTACAAATAACCATGTCAGAGTGTACATACAAATGCCTAATATACACATTAAAATTCATCTAATCAACCCAGAAAGTTGCTAATAGAATTTTCAGTGTTATCAATATACCTGGACTTTTTACAGTGGATTGTTCACAACAGTATTTTGTAGACATTGGTTCTGGTGAAAGATTTTCCATTTAAATTTGTTTGGAAATCTGAAGAAAGATTCCAAAAATCGTAAAATAAACTACAACACAAAAAAATTACACTGGTTTCTGAATGGAACAAGAAGTCTTCAGCTGAAGGCCGTCACTGAACTGGCTGGTGCCCTTCAGGGCCTGAGCCTTGGCTGGGCTGAGGCCATGTCTAGGATAAGCCACGTGCAGCGACCTGTCACTTCCCTCACACTGGTGTTCATTTCTGAGCAGTACTGTCTGCATCCTGCCTGGGGCCTCAGGAGGTAGCACAGAGGTGGGGGTGCCCCTGACTACCAATGAGTCTCCACATCGTCATCCTGCACACTTTGCTCACTCTTTGTGGTTTTAACTAAAGGACTCCTCATTCCTTAGTGAAGTCTGGGGAAACAGGTGGGTCTTCTTTGACTAGTGGTTTTCAGAAAGCCCTGTGCTGCTGAACGGTGTAAATGCACTGCTAGATGCAGTGAGGGGCTTTCACACTTGGTGTCCAGGCCATGACCTTCTATCTGTTCTTTCTGTGACAACATGTTTTAATTGCAGTGATGCAACTATGGCTCTGTGCTAAAAACTGATTGATTAGAATCACTTTCATCTTTTAAACCCATGAGCTCTGAGACAAGAGGTCTGTGACATTAGTCCCATGGCAACGGTAGGTCTTGTGGGTCCAGAAAGTCGGCAGAGAACATGCTCGGGGCGGCAGCACTGAGAGGGGTGAGGCCAGATGACGTGTTAGGCATAGTGAGGTCCAGCCACTCCATATTGTCCAGGTTTGAGTCAGAAAGGTCAAGGGACAGACAGGGGGTACTTGCAGCAAACTGGGCCTCGGCAGTTTCCATAGGTGAGTGGGAATGGTCCAGCACACCCGAGTGACTTAGCAGGTCATTCTGGAGATCCTCGATCAGAGAGAAGGGCTCTCGGTCATCACTGCTGCTCTGCAGGGGAGCTATTTCATTGGCTGAAGGTAAAGTTCCATCCAAGAAAGCTTCTAGTTGGTTCTCTAAGCTGGCAGATAAACTGCTCATAGGCTCTAAGGATATGGGTGGTGCCATTTGGACTTGGGGTGGTGGCCGGGACACCACTGTGTTGACTGGCATTGTGGTGATGCTCGCTGTCACTGGTCTCATTTTGGAAATAGGAGAAGGCTCCTCTTTTATAGGGAAGGAAATTTCTGTGCAAGATTAAGTGAAATGATTAGTAACAGTTTACTATTATTTGAAAGTTTTTATCAGTTACCAGGATAATTATTTGGCGATGACTTACGTGCAGTCTAGCTTTGAGGTAGGAAAAAAATGCAACTGATCAGGGACAGACATTAAGAACCTTTAGGATGATGGATTATTTTATTTAAACATGTAAGTTTATAACATTCTCATATCTAAAGCATAAGCACAGAAAGCAATTACACACCACTAGCTAGGAGCCAATGGTTTTAGATTATTTGATCTTTGGGTCCTTTTTCTCAATCACTTTAGGGTTAAGACAGGGTTCTTGTCTTATCTGCTATCACAGCAGTGTGCCACCCTTAAAAGTCCATCCTTAATATTATGAAAGAGCTAATTGTATACATTTTATAGTTGAACTAGGTGCCCAATTAGCCATATGTATTTTGTATAACATTCTGAAAAGTTAAATATCATCTACATCCTTTCTGAATTAAAACTAAAGCACAGCTCCTTTGACCTGCTTCAAGATAAGGTGTATCACCATATTTTTCTCTTTTGTCTTGTTTTCTGAGTTTATATAAAATGTTGAGAATTTCATAAATGTTTTATTTAAGCACTAATTATATTATTCCTTGCTAGATCAAGAAGAAAATCAATGGGCCATATGCTATAGATACTTAAAAAGGTTTGAATAAAGTTCTTATCTTTTTACTTTCTTATGAGGATCTGATTGGTTTCATTTATATACATATACACTAGAAAAAATGAATTTAGTAATAGTTTGTACAACTCAATGATTGGGATGCCTGAATGAGAACTTGAGATTTGATTCCTATGTGTTCACTGCCAACTGTGTGGACTGGTGTTTTTAGGACAGTTTATGTTGCTCTTCATTATAGTCACATCTGGAATTGTTTTGAGAACTGAAAGTGCAGTCTCAGGAGTCTTACAATCAGCTATTTAAATCTCTGTTCTTATCACTGGTATTAGTATAAAATAATATAGTCATTGGATAATAAATTTTGCCATTAAAAGAATCATTCCTTCTTAGAGGATAACTGTTTAATGACTTGACACATTTTAATTTCCAAGTTTAGGCTGGAAAAAAATTATTCTTTTTCATCATTTAAAAAAGTCATTATTTTCACCAGAGTTGGCAAAAAGCATTTTTTAAAGAAAATCTTAAATTCAGGCCAAAGAATGTCAGTTTCTTTAATTTACAGTTTAGATATATCATGAGTTTGTTATTGTGCAAGGCCAGCATAGTTTTTAGCAAAAAAATGCTATTTTCATTTGTAGATCTGTAGTCAAACATCAAGAATTTCCTGTTATGCCAACATTATGACAAGATTATTAACCTCAAAATCAAATAGTACCTGCTATAAATGGAGAAATTTTCATCACTATTTAAAAACTCCTTTTATCAAGGTAATTTAACAATACTTTAAAATATTCCAAAATAGCATTTATTTTTAAAGATGAGTATCTTAGATTTTGTGGTTAATGTCCCTTTTTAAGATGATACATTGTAAAATCTAAGATTTTCAATCATATGTAGAAAGTGCTTTAGAATTGCCTTTGACTTTTAATACAGGTACTAGAGTCCAATCTAATTAACTTGGTTGTTATAAAATTAACCCATGAATTGGGAGTTTTTATTTAATCACGATGACATACATATGGAACAAGTTTTGAAGTTTTTCAATGTGGAATTTAAATCTGGTTCTACTTTGCTATTTTGAGATGGTCTGTCTTTTTCAGCAGGCATGTATCTATAGATAAATCTAATACTGTAAGTTTTAATGGCCTAAATTTTACAGATTTAAAATAATAAATTCAGTAAGAATTAGAAGAATATGTTTCTCACTACTCAAAGATATGCTGTGAGCTCTGGAGGAAAACATTGACAAACTTGTAATGATAGGTCACTTTCCATGGGGTCTGATGTGACTTCTGACTTACCTCCACTCTTAATGAGGATATCAAAGAGGTCGTCCATCTGCTGACTGTGTGCATTGGCAATCTACAACAAAGGAGAATGTAGCTTAGCTTTCTTTCAGACAAATCTGAAAGCATGATACAACTGGGGGGCCTCACAGAATATCTAGTTCTACTCTATCATTTGGTAATTTTGAAAACACTGAGCTTGCCTGAGACATTAAGCCATTTTCCCAATGTACATGTCCCTTATTTTTTTAAATCACTGATTGCATTTTTAGAGGCCTCTGATACTCTTCTAACAATATCTTTATTAATCTGCATTTACCTAAAAATATAAGGTGTGGATAAGGGTGAATATACTACGTTTTTCAGCTTTATTCAGAGTTCCCTGACATACTACACTTAGAATACAGTTTGATAGTTTTATGGGTGTGTATGTAATGTCAAAACTTATCACCAAATCAAGGTAATGAACACATCCATTGCCCCTGAAGTTTCCTCATGCGTTTGTAATACAGTTGACCCTTGAACAACACGGGGGTTAGGGAGTGCCAACCTCCCCGCCCCCCAGCAGTCAAAAATCCGTGTATAACTTTTGACTCCTCCAAAACTTAGCTATTAATAGCCTACTGTTGACTATAAGTCTTACTGATAACATAACATTATACATTGTATTCTTACAATAAAGTAAGCTAGAGAAAATGTTTTCCAAATTGTCACAAATCTCCAAAAATTTTTCCAATATATTTATTGAAGAAAATCTGCACTTAAGTGGGCCAGGACAGCTCAAACTCATGTTGTTCAGGGTCTGCCTCATCCCCAGGCAACCCGGTGATCTGCTTCCTTTGATTATAGGTTAGCTTACATTTTAAGAGTTCTCTACAAATGGATTTATACAGTAGGTACTTTTTCTGAGGGTGGAGGAGGCTTCTTTCATTCAACATAGTAATTGTGAGATTTATCCATGTGTAGAATATACCTCAGGACTAGTTCATTTCTCTTACTTCACTGTATGGAAATACTACATTTTGTTTGGTTGTTTTAATTTCTTTGGCTACTATAAAGTGCTGTGAGCCTTTGTCCACAAGTCTTTGTGTAGACATATACCTTCTTTTCCTTTGGGCACATACCGGGTGGGATGCCAGCATCATGGCGTAGGTACGTGTGGTGACTTTACCTTTCCACCAGCTGTGCGGTGTTCCACTTCGACACTCACAACACCTGGCATGGTCAGTCATTTTTATGGTATGGTAGTGGCTGTGGTTTTAATGGGAGTTTCTCTGATGACTAAGAACGCTGATGCTTTCCTGGGCTTACCTGCCATCTGTGTATCTTCTTTGGTGAAATTTCTGTTCAAATCCTCTGCCTACTCCAGACTTCTGCATACTGTTTGCATGGTATATATTTTTCCAATTATTTACTTTCAACCTGCATCTTTGTATTTAAAGTATGCCTCTTGTAGATGCATATATTATCGATTGCTGTCTTACAAATGACTCCCCAAACACGAAACAATTATCTCACAGTTTCTGTGGGTCAGGAATGTAGGAATGCATTAGGTGGGTAGTTCAGGCTCTTTCATGAGGTTGCAGTCAGGATGATAGCCAAGCACAGCTATGTCCAGGCATGGCTGGAGAGGTCCTTGCACAGGTGGCTCACTGTGACTGACAGGTTGGTGCCGATGATGGGAGGCATCAGTTCCTCTTCACACAGGCCTCTCCAGAGGGCTTCACATGGCCTGACAGCTGGCGTTCCCCACAGTCAGCAATCCAAGAGGGAGCAGGGCAGGACGGGCCTGGCTTTTGTGATCTGCCAATTCTGTTTGTTAGAACCGAGTCATAAAGTCCATGCCCGGGCGATTGCAGATCTGTCTAAAAATCCCTACATGGCATTATCATTGGGGTCTGTTTTTCATCCATTCTGATAATTTTGGCATTTTAATGGTACTGTTTACTTCACTAGTGTGTCTTGTGTAATTGATACGGTTAAGTTTGGGTTTACCATTTTATTTGACCTGTTTTTTGTTCCTCTGTTCTTGTCCTTGTAATATGTATTTTTTTGAATGCTAACTTATCTATTTTTAAATACATCCTTTTTATAGACTACTTAAATTTGTACCATTGCATATAAAATAAAAAACCCTTGAAAAAATTGAGAAAATATGACTCTTTCTCAAGGAAAAAGGCAATCCACCTTGTAGATTCACTCATTTCCTCCATCTTTGATTAGATAAGTATTACATCTGTGTTTTATAAACCCTTCAAGGCAATGTTATTTTTTATAGTGCAGATTTTCTGTGATGAATTGTTAATTCTTCTTTACCTGAAAAATCTCTCTAGTTCACTTTCCTTTTTAAAAGATATTTTAACTTGATATAGAACATCGAGGCTGGCAATCCCTTCCACCTTCTTCCCCTCTAAGAACCTTAAAGGTGATGTTTTATTTTCTGGCCTCCACAGCCACTGCGGGTGGCTGTTCCCATCTGTATCGCACTGCCTTTCTCTTGAAGCTTTCAAGATTTCTCTTTAACCTTGGCTTTCAAGAATTTGACTGTGATTAATGACTAAGCCTTCTATTTATCCTGCTTGGCGTTCCCTGACCATCTCCAAGATGTAAACTTGTCGTTCATCGTATTGTGAAAAATTTGACCATTATTTCTTAAAATATTTTACCTGTCTCAATTCTCTCACTCCTCTCCTGGACTCCTGTAATACCCAAGTTAGACTGTTTGTTATTAAATAACAGGTCTCTGAGTCTCTGTTCACCTTTATAAAAATCTTTTTTTCTGTTCAGATTGGATAAGTTGTACTGATCTTCAAGCTGACTGACCTTTTATCTCTGTCATCTTCATTCTGATAATTTTTTTTTCATTTTAGATATTGTATTTTTGAATTTCAATTCCATTAAAAAATTATTTCTATATTTGCTTACATTCCTTATCTTTTCATTCACTATGAATATATTTTCTTTAAAATCCTTGTTGGCAAATTCTTGTATCTGGACCAGCTGGGGATTGGTTTTGGTTGGTTGCCTTTTTCCTTGAAAAAGAGTCACATTTTCTCAATTTTTTGTATATTGCATATTATAAATAGCTATTATCAAATTGATGAGTGGTTTCTTTCGTTTTAAGCAGGCAATTTGGACCTGACCTTTAAAATGTTTCTGGGGCAGAAATTTTAGTCTCAGTTCAGATCTTTGTCCAGCTGAGCTGCTGAGACTCTACTTCGTACCTCTGTGGCTTAGGGGTCAGCCAGAGATGTGTGGAGGCAGAATTTAGGGGTGTCCTCTCGGGTTCTTTCCCTTCTGGGCTGATCTTAGTTCCGTCCTCTGGTTTCCCAGAGGATGGAACCTTTGTGCTATGGTTTTTCTACCAGTCACTCCACTAGTTAGCTTGACCCCAGAGTAAAAGCAGCAAAAAAGGGAACTCATGCCAAATTCTTCCCTTCCTCTGAGTGTGGAGTTCTCATCAGAATATGACTACTTCTATTTACTCTTCAATGCCTTCACATAGTTGCCTTTGTATTACAACCAGGCTTTATAGCTGTCATCTGTGGGAAGACTGTGAACCAGTAGGGCCTTAGCCAACAGTGAAGTTGAAGTCCAAGTAAATATATTTGAAAAACCTTAAAATTCCTGCAGTTTGATGCTCAATGGCATATAAAAACATACTACTGATAGCTACTCTTTTGAATACCAGAAAATGATACAGAATTTGGCTATATCATTTTATAAACATTAACCAGAGACAGGTAAATGGCAGGATTCCAGTCAGCTGTCTTAGATTAAGGTGGTAGTGAGTATTAACCTACATATGAAATCCAAGTTTGGAAGAAGGACTGCTACATTTTCTTAAAAGTTACAGTTAAGCTCTGCGATTTACATCACCTCTGCCCCCACCTGGAGAGAATAGACGTCACTTCTGAATGGATGGGGGAGGACAGTGTAGCCCAGCACCATTCATTTCAGTTCTTTTCATTAATGTATAAACCCGTTTCTGAAATTTGACTTTTCCCTCACAGATAAGGGCCACGTCTGAGCCTGGAATGTTTCACAGCTAGAAAAGTTATCTTCCTTCAGCACGAAGCAAATGCAAAGCAGCATGTGGTAGCTGCTTCCTCAGGGTGGTAGGTGCCTGGCAGGTACTGAGCAGTTTGTGGCAATTAAACAGGTCAAGGTGACCGGCTTGTTTGCTGCAGAAAGTGCTGACTGAAACCGTGGCCCCGTACAACCCACCAGGCTGAATCAAGTGACCCAGAGAATGAGGGGGGGGGAGGAACCGGCACCGCTATGCTGATGTGCTTGCTGTTTGCTGTATGAAAATGTGTCACATCTTATCCACTGTTAGCACCCATGGGTGATGTCAGCTTCCCTCCTCTGAAGCTAGGAAGACCTCAGGTCTGGCCCCTCCAGAGTATATTCATTTGCTCAGTAGATGAGCAGAGGGTGGTGGGATGGCTTGATGGGTAGCAGGGTGTAGAGGGACCTGTATAAAAATACATGCCCAGCCACAGCCACATCTGTCCCTAACATGACCATTCCCTGACCCCAAAGTTAAAGACAAACCCTGGATTTTTGAGTAAGTAGGAATTGCAGATTATACAGCTACTGAACTCTTTGGGAGTGTTCATAGTGGCTAATGTTTTGATTTTAAATAGCATTTAAAATGTAAACAAGCCTCAACAGTAGTAATTTCACAGCGAGGAGCCAAGTTTATTTTGGATGGATTCGATCTGAGGATGTCATACCAAGTCTAAGCCTGTGGATGGTGGCCACTGGTCTCACTCACCTCTGGAAGAGAGGACTGGGCACTGCGTGTCTGCTTGATGGCTTCTTCATAGCGGGGAGGGTCTTTTGTCTTGGGGACTGGGCTCCCAAACAGAGAGTGCTGGATGACAAACTGCTGGGCTGGTGGGGGTGAACTAGGCTGCAGCAAACAGAGGAGGGGCACATGTCAGCTCTGGGTGGTAATCCTTCCCCACCCCTGGTGGGTATCTACTGTGGGAAGGGTCAGCTTCACAGTGGTACCAGCTAAGCTCCCCCTTAGCAATTGTTAACACGGTATTTTTTGGCTATTCCACCCCATTCATGCCGATGCTTAGTTGCTCCAAGTCTATAGCCCGGGGCCTGGGGATGGTTTTGTACCCTGGTAAGCACTGTTCCTGCTGCATGGCCGTCACGGGATTACCTTGTTGGGAGTGTTAGGTCCATTCTGCAGGGATGGAAGTGGTGCATTTCTGGATTGAAGAATGCTGTTGGCTGTCTTACTGATAAAGGGCTGCTGGACTGCGGGAGCAGGTGGTCTCTGATATGGAAGCACTGTATTTGATGCCGAGTTTGTGAAAACCTGTTATGAACAAATATTTTCCCATCAATTTGTTCTGTTCTTCCTAATAAAGAAAACCATGTTTTAACAACAGGGGTCAGCAAACATTTTCCTTAAAGGGCCACAAAACATAGTTTGCAGGCCTGCAGCCTCTGTTGGAACTGCTCACCTCTGCAGCACAGAAGCAGCCTAGACAATGTATGGCTGGGTTCGGCCCACAGACGATGGTTTGCTGACTGTTTTTTGAGTGTCAGCGGTCCTGCACTCAGTGGCCTTTGACGGCAGTGTGGCCGGTGCTCTGTGGGCAAGCAGCATTTGCTCGTGTCCTAACAGCTCCATTTCATCTACATACTCCTAATAAGGGTGATCTCATCTGTTCTCGTGGCTTTATTCACGATTAAGCTAACAATCCCCAAGCCCACCTCTCTCATAGTCTTGCTCCCAAGTGCCAAAGCTACATTTATAACATTTACAAATGGGACATCTCAAATTTATCTGTTCCAAATGAAACTCTCCCTTTTCCTCCCACCATCCCCAGCCTCTGAGGGAAAGTAAGCCTTGCTTTTGCCTTATTTTAAATGGCAATGGTAAAGGAGCCAACAGCCCCCTCTGCTAGCCTCCAGGCTGTGCCTCTCAACTTCTACTGCAATTACAGTCAACACTGCAACCAAGTCCCTCTCCTGCCCGGGCACCTCTGTCCTTAGGGTAAACCTTAATCTTTGGCTGTAAACCTTCTTACTATCTGGCCCCTTTTCCATCCTACCCAAAAGGCTACACATGCCTTGGCCACACTCAATTTTTCAGTTTTGTAGTTTCTCTAAATCCTATTAGCAAGGCCCCAGTTAAAATCTGCCCTCTTTTGAGAAGCTGTCTGCTCTGTCAGACGGAGGTGAGGACTATCTTCCTGTGGAACTATAAAGTGTTTTGTTTAGCCCCCATTAAGAGCCAAAGGTTTTACGGCCTTTTATAAATATAGACCACACTTGATATTGTAACTATATTTCACAGTACCAGTTTGCTTGTAAAAATATTATTTAATAGACCACATACAAGGTCACAAAAAGAGCCTCAGTAAATTCAAAAAGACTGAAATTCTACCAACCAACTTCTCAGACCACAAAGGCATAAAACTAGAACTAAATTATACAAAGAAAGCAAAAAGGCTCACAAACACATGGAGGCTTAACAACATGCTCCTAAATAATCAATGGATCAATGACCAAATTAAAATAGAGATCAAGCAATATATGGAGACAAATGACAACAGCACAAAGCCCCAACTTCTGTGGGATGCAGTGAGAGCAGTTTTAAGAGGAAAGTATATAGCAATCCAGGCATATTTACAGAAGGAAGAACAATCCCAAATGAATAGTCTAAAGTCACAATTATTGAAATTGGAAAAAGATGAACAAATGAGGCCTAAAGTCAGCAGAAGAAGGGACATAATAAAGATCAGAGAAGAAATAAATAAAATTGAGAAGAATAAAACAATAGAAAAAAAAATGAATGAAACCAAGAGCTGGTTCTTTGAGAAAATAAACAAAATAGATAAGCCCCTAGCCAGACTTATTAAGAGAAAAGGAGAATCAACACATATCAACAGAATCAGAAACGAGAAAGGAAAAATCATGACGGACCCCACAGAAAAACAAAGAACTATTAGAGAATACTATGAAAACCTATATGCTAAAAAGCAGGAAAACCTAGAAGAAATGGGCAACTTCTTAGAAAAATACAAGCTTCCAAGACTGACTAAGGAAGAAACAGAAAATCTAAACAGACCAATTACCAGCAACGAAATTGAAGTGGTAATCAAAAACCTAACCAAGAGCAAAACCCCCGGGCCAGATGGATTTACTGTGGAAAATTAGACATACAGAGAAGACATAATACCCATTCTCCTTAAAGTTTTCCAAAAAATAGAAAAGGAGGGAATACTCCCAAACTCATTCTATGAAGCCAGTATCACCCTAATACCAAAACCAGGCAAAGACCCCACCAAAAAAGAAAATTACAGACCAATATCCCTGATGAACATAGATGCAAAAATACTCAACAAAATATTAGCAAACCGAATTCAAAAACACATCAAGAGGATCATACACTATGACCAAGTGGGATTCATCTCAGGGATGCAAGGATAGGTATAACATTCGAAAATCCATTAACATCATCCACCACATAAACAAAAAGCAGGACAAAAAACACAAGATCATCTCCACAGACACCAAAAAAGCATTTGACAAAATTCAACATCCATTCATGATAAAAACTTTCAACAGAATGGGTATAGAGGGCAAGTACCTCAACATAATAAAGGCCATATACAACAAACCCATAGCCAATATCACACTGAACAGCGAGAAGCTGAAAGCTTTTCCTCTTGAGATCGGGAACAAGACAGGGATGCCCACTCTCCCCACTGTTATTCCACATAGTACTGGAGGTCCTAGCCACGGCAATCAGACAAAACAAAGGAATATAAGGAATCCAGATTGGTAAAGAAGAAGTCAAACTGTCGCTATCTGCAGATGACATGATATTGTACATAAAAAACCCTAAAGAATCCACTCCAAAACTACTAGAATATCGGAATTCAGCAAAGTTGCAGGATATAAAATTAATACACAGAAATCTGTGGCTTCCTATACACTAACAATGAACTAAGAGAAAGAGAAATCAGGAAAACAATTCCATTCACAATTGCATCAAAAAGAGTAAAATACCTAGGAATAAACCTAACCAAGGAAGTGAAAGACCTATACCCTGAAAACTACAAGACACACTTTTTTTTTTTGCATAACATAGGATTTATTATAAGGTGACCACCCTAATTAGCACCTAAATCAAGAACTGTAGCTCCAGAAGCTTCTCCATGCCCTGTCCCAAAAACTACTCCTTTCCTCTCCTCCAAAAGTAACTCCCATCCTGACTTTTGTGGTAATCACTTCCTTGCATTTCTGTATACTTTTATCACCCAAGTACTTTCTTAAACTTTACCATTTAATCTTAACCTACTTTAAAAAACTAATTTGTAAAATTGTAGTAAAAAATACAGCATAAGAATTATCATGTATATAAATGTTGAATCACTGTGTTGTACACCTGAAACTAATGTAATACCGTGTCAACTACCCTTCAATAAAAAATAATTATCTACCAAAAAAAAAAAAAAAGGGGAGAGCTGGAAGGCATAGGAACAGCATGAGTAAAGGGTCAAATTGCTGTGTCAAATTTCATAACAATAAAAATTATATTTAACCTTTAAAAAAAAATACAGCATAAAAATCACCATCTTAACCATTTTATGTACACAGTTCGGTAGTGTTAAGTATATTCATACTGTCATGCAATGGATTTTCAGAACTTTTTTTTTTTTTTTTGAGAGGGCATCTCTCATATTTATTGATCAAATGGTTGTTAACAAAACAATAAAATTCTGTATAGGTGACTCAATGCACAATCATTAATCAACCCCAAGCCTAATTCTCAACAGTCTCCAATCTTCTGAAGCATAACGAACAAGTTCTTACATGGTGAACAAGTTCTTACATGGTGAACAGATGGTGAACAGTGCAAGGGCAGTCATATCACAGAAACTTTCGGTTTTGATCACGCATCATGAACTATAAACAATCGTCAGATATGATTATTCATTTGATTTTTATACTTGATTTATATGTGAATCCCACATTTCTCCCTTATATATATATGTATATTTTTTATAAAATGCTGAAGTGGTAGGTAGATACAAGATAAAGGTACAAGATACTCTTAAGAGAAATTAAAGAGGACACTAACAAATGGAAACTCATCCCATGCTCTTGGCTAGGAAGAATTAATATTGTCAAAATGGCCATCATGACCAAAGCAATCTACAGATTCAATGCAATCCCTATCAAATTACCAACAGCATTCTTCAACGAACTGGAACAAATAGTTCAAAAATTCATATGGAAACACCAAAGACCCCAAATAAGCCAAAGCAATCCTGAGAAGAAAGAATAAAGTGAGGGGATCTCGCTCCCCAACTTCAAGCTCTACTACAAAACCACAGTAATCAAGACTATTTGGTACTGGCACAAGAACAGAGCCACAGACCAGTGGAACAGAATAGAGACTCCAGACATTAACCCAAACATATATGGTCAATTAATATATGATAAAGGAGCCATAGACATACAATGGGGAAATGACAGCCTCTTCAACAGTTGGTGTTGGCAAAAGTGGACAGCTACATGTAAGAGAATGAAACTGGACCACTGTCTAACCCCATACACAAAAGTAAATTCGAAATGGATCAAAGACCTGAATGTAAGTCATGAAACCAAAAAACTCTTAGAAAAAAACATAGGCAAAAATCTCTTGGACATAAACATGAGCGACTTCTTCATGAACATATCTCCCTGGGCAAGGGAAACAAAAGCAAAAATGAACAAGTGGGACTATATCAACCTGAAAAGCTTCTGTACAGCAAAGGATACCATCAATAGAATAAAAAGGCATCCTACAGTATGGGAGAATATATTCATAAATGACAGATCCGATAAAGGGTTGACATCCAAAATATATAAGGAGCTCACACACCTCAACAAACAAAAAGCAATTAATCCAATTAAAAAATGGGCAGAGGAGCTGAACAGACAGTTCTCCAAGGAAGAAATTCAGATGGCCAACGGACACATGAAAAGATGCTGCACATCGCTACTCATCAGAGAAATGCAAATTAAAACCACAATGAGATATCACCTCACACCAGTTAGGATGGCCACCATCCAAAAGACAAACAACAACAAATGTTGGCAAGGTTTTGGAAAAAGGGGAACCCTCCTACACTGCTGGTGGGAATGTAAATTAGTTCAACTATTGTGGAAAGCAGTATGGAGGTTCCTCAAAAAGCTCAAAATAGAAATACCATTTGATCCAGCAATTCCACTTTTAGGAATTTACCCAAGAATACAGCAGCCCAGTTTGAAAAAGACAGATGCACCCCTATGTTTATCGCAGCACTATTTACAATAGCCAAGAAATGGAAGCAACCTAAGTGTCCATTAGTAGATGAATGGATAAAGATGTGGTACGTATACACAATGGAGTATTATTCAGCCATAAGAAGAAAACAGATCCTACCATTTGCAACAACATGGATGGAGTTAGAGGGTATTATGCTCAGTGAAATAAGCCAGGTGGAGAAAGACAAGTACCAAATGATTTCACTCATATGTGGAGTATAAGAACAAAGAAAAAAATTGAAGGAATAAACAGCAGCAGAATCACAGAACCGAAGAATGGACTAACAGTAATAACCAAAGGGAAAGAGAATGGGGAGGATGGGTGGGAAGGAAGGGATAAGGTGGGGGAAAAAGAAAGGGGGCATTAAGATTAGCATGTATAATGTAGGGGGAGGCACAGGGAGGGCTGTGCAACACAGAGAAGATAAGCAGTGATTCTGCAGCATCTCACTACGATGATGGACAGTGACTGTAATAGGGTTTGTTGCGGGGACTTGGTGAAGGGGGGAGTCTAATAAACATATTCCTCATGTAATTATAGATTAATAATATCAAAATAAAACCATAAAAATATATTATTTAATATACTTTATAACACTAGTATTCTGAAAGAGACTTATCCCCTATATATATTTTTAAAGCATGAAAGTACGTATGTCTGTGTATATAACCCTCCTAACCCTAAGTATATAACTTTTCTGGGTAATGAGTTCCATAAGTTTGAAAAACTCTGAAAAAGTTAAACTTCTTTATGTTTGGTAAAAAAATGTCTTCCTTTAAATTGTTAGCAATGATTCCTAATTCTAGTATTTTGAGACTAAGTGAACAAGCCATTATCTATCCTCTTTCCTCCCTAAAACAAAGAAAACTGCCTTAACATTTGAACACTCACGAAGCTTATCACTACACTCAGATGTTATTTTGAGCCTAAACTAAGTAGTATGCAGTTGTACCTCCTCGCTCACTGTATTTCTCAGAGGAGATTCCAAAGGGGGGCCCAGGTTGACATGACTGTTCACCAAGAGGCCATTTCTCTATGTCTGGGTTGCCTGAGCTCTGGTGGTTCATACCATACTGGGGCATATCTACAGGTACACCTGATTATCTAGGTTCATTTAAGCTGAAGACTAAAAGTAATTCTCAAGGTTTAAAATCCTGACCTATTTTTGAGGCCCGAAGATTTTCCTGCCAAGGAGCTGTGCACATAATGCCACCTACTGGACAAGTGGGAATTTTGGAGGCTATTTAACATCATAACTTCCTGATAGGAACCCTGCGCAGAACACTGAGCCCAATACCAACACCATCGTTTTAAAGATAAGGAAACCTTAGAATTTTGCATAAGGCCCAACATGTAGGAAGTGGTGAGCCAGAATGATAACCAGACTTCGGCCTTCTGGCTCTTAATCTGTGAGATGGAAACTCACATACAGATCTTATTCAATGAGAGCGACATTCCAGAAAGTATTTTTTTAATCCTCAACTATCTTTTCCCAGGGAATAGCACTTCTTTTTTTCTCTCAAAATGATTATTTTGAAAAGAAATTTATTGTAAAACCCAGAAAATTCTACATATGGGATTAAAATATTTTTGAAACTTTCACTTGGAAAGGGGTTTAACAGTTACGACAGCTATCTTTTAGTAGTAAAGAACTCCCTCTCTCTCAAATAATTGCATAACCTTCAGCCAAATCTGACCTGAGGCTCGTCTACCCGGAGATAAGCCACAGAAGAGAGTCAACAGGAACCCCCAACAGAGGCCCCTATGAAGACACCAGTTCAGTGACTGAGCATGGCAGTCAACGCCTGCCACAGTCTGTCGCCAGTTAGCATCCACCGACCTTTCTGACTTGCTGAGGCTGAGGGAGCACGTGCGGCGGGAAAGCGTCCTGTTTCTGAGGTGCGGTCTGGGCTAAGCCCGGGGACAAGGCAGCAGGTGCAATTTGAGGCTGAGGCTGAGGCTGAGGCTGAGGCTGAGGCGGGATTCCTGCTTGTGGTGGAGTCTAGGAGGCAAATTAAAAAATCAGTTGTCAGAATCAAGAATCAGGGGCTTAAATGTGGAATAACTTGTCACTTGGGGATATCTGAAATGGAATAAGATGTTTACAAATACACCCCTCAATTCACTGACACATACATTTGAACCTTAATCCCAAACCAGAGAGTTAAACAACAGACTGGTTATTTTCATGCTGTGTTTCTTAATGTCTAAGATTTTCATTTGAAAATCTGAGAAAACAGAATATGGAAATAGAATAAATCTGTACCAAATCGACACAAATAGCTCAGGTGCTATAAAAATTTTAAGAGCAGTGAGGACATTTGTGAGGCCTGCAATCAGTGCGCTCTCGGGGAAGGTCAGCCAGGAGCGGGGCACACACAGGCCCAGAATAAAACAGTTTTTGTTCCTAGAACATCAGCTCTAATGGGAGAAACACGCTGAGCAGAGCTATCTCACAGACTCTCAGTTTCATGGCCACTCTAAAGACTGAACAGGGCAGTTAGCATTTTGCACATGCTGATGGCCTCTGAGTCATGCTTCCCAACCCCAGGGGTGCGGGACACTCCTCTCTGTTATGGGCATCTGGGTAGTCAAGGCCAAGGAGTACAGGTCCAAATGGTTTCTCTTTATTTGTGGACCCTATTTTGTTAAAACCAATCCAAACTGCCTTACTTAACGACGACTTAGAGTCAATACCCAGAGACATGAAGGGAAACTTTGTGCTCATGTGCTTTATCACCACTCTCAAGAGCACCCTCCCTCGTGAATGTGGGGGCACATTTTCCTTAGCTTGGACACCTTTACTATAACGGTGAGTTAAAAGAACTACATTTAGGAGGCAGAGTGGGTACGAGAGTGAACAGTCTGCTGTCAGAGGGCCTCGACCTTGGGCAATTTGCTAAACCTTCCGAGGCTTGTTTCCTTATCTAGAAGTGGGTATTTCACTTGGATCTTCTGGGGGTAGGGAGGATAAAACACAGTAAGCCATTTACAGTACTCAATGCTATGCCTTGCACATAAAAAAATACTCTGTGACAGTAGCTATTATGATAGTAACACAGCTGGCACTGAAAAATGTCTACATCTGAGATACTGTGCTCATTAAAAATAAAAGGTCACATTAATAGAAAAGCACCCCTTGTTTGCTTTTACTATATAGAAACAGAGCTGGCTATCCACATTTCTGAATACCTCACCCCACAACACATGCACCAGTTTTCTGCAACTGTGAAGCCTGACTGGATGCATTTATGAAAAGCTTTGTCCCAGGCAGGCAGTAAGGCAAGGCAGTTAGAAGACACACTTCACACCTGGAGCTTTAGGCTGCCTACTGGGAGCTGCACTGAGGTGACATTGGAGCCCTGGATGGACAGCGGGAGCAGCAGCTGAGCAGTCTGCGTGGTCAGTAAAGCCTGAGGCTGAGCAACAATGGTGGGTGGTGGCTGTCCCTGGGAACTCACGTAAAACTGTGGGACAACGCCCTGCTGCTCTACGAGGGCCATGGGGGCCTCTTGCTTGATCACTACAGCCTTTTTGGCAATGAGGGTCTGGCCACTGGCCGAGACGGGCTGGCCGACAGGATGGCTGGCTCCCGGGACAAGCTGCCCGGAACTGGAGCAGTCGGCAAGCGAGGTCTCGTCTTTGACGGAGGAGCTGGCGCTGGCGCGTTTCTGACCTAACTTGCTGCTGGCATTAGCTGAGGCGCTGGGCTGGGGCTCCTGTGGCCGCTGCTGCAGCCCTCGCTTCTCTACCTCCAGCTGCATCTTCAGCACTTCCACGAGCTTCTGCTCTTGTTCCAGTTTCCTCTTCAGCTCTTCGATCTGCTTCTCTTTCTCCTGAAGTTTGCGGTCCTTCTCGGCTGCATCCAGTTCCAGACTTGACAGAGTGCTGTTGGTGGGACTGAGGCTGTCCTCGTTACTGGTCCCTCGCAGGGGAGACGAACACAAGAACTGCGACGGAGACATCATGGTCATGATCTCGGTGAACGAGTCTGCCATGTTTGTGTCCTCAGTGCTGAGATTGGACTGTTCGGAAGGGGACGGTGAGATCGGCAGAGGGGAGCTAATGCTTTCAATGTGGGCTAAGCTGTGGTTCCCAGCACACGGCGGTTCTGCCTTGAACGTGGGGCCCGAGCTGGTCACAGAGTTATGTGGCACTGTGACGGGCAGTGCTACAGTGACATCCAGGTTGCTGGTGACAATGGCAGGCGCTGGCACTGCCACGCTGCCGCCGCTGTTCACTTCCTGGTAGGGCTTCAGCCGTTCAATGAGGTCGGGTTTGGTGCCTGACACTGGAAGACCCCTTAACTTCAGTTCCGTCTTCAGTTCCGACACCTGGAAGAACAAACCAATCAGATCTCTCCTCCTTTTGGGAGCAGAACCTTCTGACAAACCCACAGGACACGTCTGATGGGAAAGGTGCCTACATCTGTCAGACAGCCCTGTGTTACTGCACATCTGATTCACACACACACTCAGCTACAGACATTAAGAACTTGAAGGGCCAGTGGTGATACAGCAAGGATTTCTAGAGGTTAATTCCTGTTATGTCAAATGATTTACTGCTATAAATGGTAAGTTACATTTACTGAGTGATTACCATGGGACAGACATCATTGCAAGTGCTTTATCCTTTCAGTTGATCTTCACAAGAGGCATAGGTGTTATTATTAGTTACATCTTATAAATGAGGACACTGAGGCAAAAGCAGGCGGAACCACTAGTCTACGCTACTGCAGATAACAGAGGGCTGAGCTGGGGAGAGAAACCCAGCAAGGCTGACCCTGGAGATCATGTTCTTAGCAGTGACATTTTCCTGCTTCTCCCAAACTCAGCAATCATCAGGGAAGAAAAATAATCTGCCTCTAGAGTCAGAAGTGGAATGGCGCCTGCACACGGTATAAGCTCAACAAATCTGAGTGTTATCATGAGTCATTTTAAAAGGAACATTAATTAATGGACCTAAAAATAAAGCATAATATGAAGGTTATACTGCTAGTAAAGTTGAATATTCGTCCACTGAAAATGACCTCCATCTACTAGACAGATCTGGCAAATCATTTACATTTTGGGGGAACTTATGGGTGAATAAACTCTACTTGGAATTATCACCTTTAGGTCATCCAAGCTAGAAGGCAGCGGTCCTGGTTTCCTCACAGGAGCAGATATATTCTGTCTTGGTGTATTAGATGTGGTATTGTTTAAACCTGAATTCCCACTGTTGTTATTTTTGTCATTGAGTGGCCTTCAAAAGAAAAGAAAATTACAGTTTATAATAAATGAATTTCTGGATTTGACATTGCTTCTGCTAACAATTTGTTAACTTATGAAGAGAAAAATGTCATGATTATGCTTTGGAAGACTCAACATTACAAAGATGTCAATCAAATCAGATCCCAATAAAAATCCCCAAAGGTCTGGTTTATTTGCTTGCTTGGTAGAAATTTAGAAAGTGATTCTAAGCTTTATGTGGAAATGCAAAGGGCTGAGAATAGCCACAGCATTCTTAAAGAAGCAAAGCAAAACTGGAAGAGTCATACCACCACATAATGAAACTTACTACAAAGCCAATTGTTGAGATGGTACAAGGACAGAGACAATGGGAGAGCATGATGGGTCCAGAAACAGACCCCATACACATGGGCTCTTACATTACCACTGAGATGACACTGCAGTGCAGTGGAGAAAGGGTGCTGGGCCGAACTGGATATTCATACAGAAAAAAATAGGGCTTATGATTGACCTCTACCTCACATCATCCTAAAACCTACACATGAATTTTGCAAACAATAAAGCTTTTAGATGAAAACTTATAATAGTATCTTCATGGCCTTTGGATGGGCAAAGATTGCTTAAACAGGACACAGAGAACCCTAACTAAAGGAACACTGTTCAGAGGGTGATAATTCGAGCCATTTGTAACATGTTTCTGACGGGAGGAGGTATTTGCAACAACATGTTTCTGACAAGGCCTCCTATTTGGAACATACAGAGAAGTCTTGCAAGTCAGTAAGAAAAAGGTAAAACCCAATGGGAATATGGGAAAAGCCTGAACAAGTGCATCATACGGAAGTGCTGAGTACGACGCTTGGTGTCGTGAGGAGCATGTGAATGTGAGCCACCTGATGCTGGTGCCATTGGTGGGGACGGCAGTGGAGGCCACCCTGGGTCCCTTCCAACCTCATTTGGGCCTGCTTGCTCTCAACATAGTAACATGCTGCAAAAATTCTTTCTTCATTTCTGTGCCCTGATACTTCAGATAAAAGTACATCACAGTAAAGTCCAGATGACTAATAGTTCTTATCTTTCTGGAGGTAGCTGGATCTTAAAGAAGTGAGTTGATAATCATTAGCATTTGAGGAGAGACTGCTTAAGAAGCTCTTCAGAGGGTCTTAATCCTTCTGCACTCATAGGGAACAGGGGCTCCCTGTGGAGGATTTGCTTAGTCTGTGGGCAGAAAACAAAAGCAAGGTTCCTACAGATCACGTGATCATAAATGGAAAGAATCACTAAGAATATTCTGCCTGCGATTCGGATTTTGCATGTTTTTCTAGAATTTCTTTTGTTGAGTTGAATATAAATATCCCTTTCTCCTGAAAAGAAAGGGAAATTAATAGGGTCTCTGTATTTTTATCTATGTTTTCCAGAAAAAGCACATTGAGGACATATACCTAGAAATTTCCTTTACTACATAATTTAAGTTAGCTGTGGCTGTTTGCTATGAATTCGATCTCAGAAATCATCAGAACTCACTCCCTTCTGTCTCCCATGACAGGGCTCAAGCTTTGAAACATGTTCCTTCCCTACAGCTGTTGGACACCTAGACCTTTACTTGTCTTCTGTAACATCTGTTGTCTGTTCCTCCTCTCCATCGTCTGCGCCCTTTCCTCTTCTCACAACTACTCTATTGAAGAATTTATAAATGGTTTTCCTATTTCCAGACTCCCCTTCAGTATCAGTGTCAAACCATTCTTTGCTGCATTTTGACTTTACCAAGTCTGCTGAAACATCTACCACACATCAGGATTCAGGTCTGCCTAACTTCAGGTTCCTCCAGACGCTGGCTCTACTCAATTTTGTCTTCTGCTCTTCTTAAAAATAAATCATTATTTATGCAGGCTCCTTCTCTCACCATCCAGGCATTGCTTACCCCGCCCTCTGTGCTTGCACTTGGATCATTCACTTTGCCTGGAAGAGCCCTTCCCAAGTATCAGGCCCTTTCCCATATAGACATCCTGCCTTTTTCATAAAGTGTTCCTTGACCACTCTAGCTTTTATGCTCATCTGTCTTTTTTATTTTTAAACTATTTATAACAGGCGTTATCCTTCCAATGCTTTTCTTATAGCATCTAATACCATTTGAGTAAATAATGAGCAAATCTTTCCTGGAGTAATAATTGTGAAACTAATTTCTAACTTGCGAAGGTCAGAACTTATTCTGGAGGACAGAAATTGGGCTGAGTGCAGGTTGTTCTTACTAGTTGACTTCGGACACTGTATGATGAGCTTTGCCTACAGAATGACAATCATCATCGAGCACAAGGAAATCATAAGACCCAACCTTTAGGAACTGAGGGTTCCCCATCAGAAACTGCAGTGAACCCCCCCTTGCGAGCCAGCTAGGCACGCAGCCCGTACTTGAGGGGGGCAGGCAGGATGGTCTGGTAGCTATACTGGTGCCGCTGGCTCAGGATCTGCAGCTGCAGGAACAGCTGCTGCTGCTGAAGCAGGCGGGCGTAGTTGGAGTCCATCTGTGGCTCGTTCTTCTCGCCCTTCTGATCTGGTGGGATGTACTGGTGATACTTCAGCTTCTTTATCCGGGGCTTGGGGTCCTTGCACTTTTTGCTCCGGTGTTTGTCATTTGGATTCTTGGGATGGCTTTGCTATTTTTTGAGAAAAAGACAAGACCATTTTAAGAGATGCAGTGGGGGGTAAACAGACGTGTGCAATCTATTCAACTGTGGGGAGATGAGTGGAAATGAAAAGCAGTGCACCTTAGGGACTGGCACAGCCACTCTGGGAAGCAATATGCAAGAAACATTTCAAGAGCCGAGAAGACATCTGCTGCTTCCTTTAACCAAGAAGTCTTGCTCCTAAGAACTTATTTTCTCCTGCTGCATTGTTCCCATAGAGCAAGGGCAAGATGCTTACCTCAGCACTGTATATTCACTTTCAAACAACATTTAGTTTGGGTCTCGTGCAGACATGCTGCTAAGTGTTTACGTTTATTATCTCTGAGTGAAAAACAGGTCATGCACTAAATATACAATAGGGAAATGAGTAAGTATATTTTACTGTATCTAATATTTTATAGTCACTTAAAAAGCACAGAGAATATATATTAAAATGCTTCCAATGTGAATAAAGTAGAACATAAGCTATGTATTTCTATGGAAAATACACAAAAAAGAAAATAGTAATGCAAATATGAATTCTTTAAACAATTTCAAAATAGTACATTTTTATTTTGAAAATGGGGTGTGAGACTGTATCTAATGACTAAGAATTAGATGACATTTTCTTGAGTTCTTTTCTTCTCCAGTTATAAGTTATCAGATCACTTTTTACTTACTATTATTCGTATTATAAGATAGCTTCATCTGCAAAAGTCTGTCAACAAAGCAAACAGAACAACAAGGCATAGAAAACTATTCCTAAGCTGCTGTAGGGAAAATACTCAGTAAGATGACTTTGAGACCTACTAAATTATATAAAGCTGTTGGTGTGACCATGTTCCATATGTTCATAGTCAAAGAATTAAGAAATTACACCCAAAATACAAAAATAAAGAAGATAAAAGATAAAAAAGATTCTTAGCTTTATATGATCTTTTTAGAATGACTATAAAATACTACATACAGTAAAATATACTTACTCATTTCCGTATTGTGTATTTATTTAGTGCACGACCTGTTTTTCACTCAGAGGTAACAGCCCAGAAATCATCGCTACTAACATTCACTCCCCCTTGGCCATCTCTATTCAGTCACAGTTTTCTTCCCACAGGTACCACGCGGCTCCCTCCCTCACCTCTGTAGATCTCTGCTCAAACAAATTCTGACTCCAGGATGCTTAACGTAAAGTGGAAGCGTCTCCTACTTCGCCACGTGCTCTGCCCTCACTTCACCTTTGCCCCTTGGCACCCTCTGTATTTTGTTGTCTCTGTACCTCCCACTCCTAACCAAGGTGGGCATGTGTGACTGTGATTTTCTCTTCACTATCTACTATAGCAAATATCTATCTACTATTTTTTACTGTATGTAATAAATATCTACCTACTCCTCGTACCTACAACAATGTCTGGTACACAGAAGGTGCTCAGTAAGTGTCTGCTGAATAAATAAATGATAGATGTGTTTGCTGATTAGAAATCACTTGAACTATCATGAATTTAAAATAAATCACAATGGGAGAATATTCTTACCTGTGAAAGCATCTTCCTGCAGTCTCACAATTTTAATCAAATCACCGCTGTCTGTGTACTTTGTTATCAATACTAAATTTTACTTCTAGTCTTTTCTAAGTGATCATAACAATGAATGGGATCTGGGCTAAGGAGGTCTGCCTATAACTGTTCTATACTGATAAAACAATCAGCTCAGCCACAATTAGGAGGCTCCTGTTGGAGGAGGGAGGGGGACACAAATATAATAGGCAGTATTCCTCAGACTAAATGTATTACCTATTACTTGGCACATACCTGTTCTCTCAGGAAGTGGGGATGGGAAAGAGCTTTCTTCACAGAAAATCCCAAAGCATGTTGTTCTGTTTCCTAATATGTACCAGTCCTTTTCTCCACTGGCAGCATCCTAGGATTCCCTATCCAATGCCAGAATCTCACATGCTTAAAAAATGCTTCTTGCCCTACAACCAAGGTCCTCTTTAAAAACAGACACAGTGAAGAGCAGAAATTCAGAGACTAGGAGGCAAGAGAACAAATTCTTTGTATCTACAGGGCAGGAAGTGTTGGCATCCAAACTGTCTTTGTGCCATTAGTGATCTGTGCTTAAGGATGTAGGATGAGGAGGTCAGAGCTGATATTACTGGCACAGCTGCCACATGCCACCCTCTGGAATTTCTGGCTTCAATGCTAAGTGATGGAAGACGGTAAAATCCACTGATATGTGCCCTGAAGCCACACACACTCAGCCACTGACAAAGGGAGCCTGAAGTAGAAAGCCTTCTTTATAGGAAGACAAAGGTCAAGGTCAAGGACAGTGCCAGGGGACAGACATGAGGAATCTGCACCAGGCTCACTGCCTCTGAGGAGCTATGCAGTGAGTTAACTGGGGAGCAGAGAGAGGGCTGCACAGGGATCTGGGAGATTGGGATCCTTCCTGGTCCTGCCACTTCACTTCTTCAGGCCTCAAGTTTCCTCACCTGAAAGGTGGTGGGAGGCATAGCTGGCTCTCTAATATGCTTTTTTCATTCTAAAAGTTTGAGATCTGTGTTCTGCTAGTTTTGGCAAAAGCCACATCTGAAATGAGTACACGATTCCTGTTTATCCCCTCTCCACTTTATTTAACAGTTCTAAACATACTTTAAAAACTTTAAAAAGGTATGATATATTAAAATTTTTAATCTTTCATGGGACTTCTTCTAACTGAATTATTTTGCCAAATCAAAACACATTTGCTTCTCAAAACCTCCACCCTGTCATGTAATGTGTCTGGGATACACTGAGTCTGACCTTGTATATAAAGTCCAAAATTATGGTATCATTAAAGACATCTGTGAGATTCATGAACCTGAAGTGCTCTGCTCTTACTGGTTTCCCCTCGTTTCATCCTAGTTGCCAGGACGGTAGCAGAGCTGGGAACTGCTGATAAAACATACCCTGACCTCTTTCTGCACAGCCCCCGTAGCCGTTTGCAGACCGAGTTCTGTGCAGTTCTGCTATGACTACAGACAGCAGATCATCTGTTGGGTGTGGAAGTTTCAAATATTAAGGCCTGGCCTAGCAAGTCCTTCCATGGTTTCACTGTCTAAGGCTTCCAGCTGAGGTGGGCTGGGCAACGGGGAAACATCCTTTGTCTTGCACACACAGGACCACATACAAGCCACATCTGAAGACGCCATAGCCTGTGTGCTCACAGGTACCCACCTTTACCAGTGTTGGCCCAGGCTTTGCTGAGGACACAGTGTTCGTGGGCAGGACAGGAGTGGTGCACTTTGTGGGGGGCTGATCCGTGGTAGGAGTTTTCAAGAATTCAGGAACTGTGGCGGACACTGAAGTAAACTAGTGGGAAAGGCAGAAAGGGGACAATTGTGAAACTGATGACAGGAGAAACAGAAAAACCAGGATCACAGTGGAATGAACTCATTTTTTTTAAGTCCACCGGAAAAGAAACAAAAGAAAAATACATTATGTCTGAGACCCAAATGTTGGAATAACATGGTTTACCTCAGTGGGGCCGATCATTTAGTCTTTGCCCCCCTAGCAATGAAAAGATAACACTAAATAGGGTCAGACTGACTAAAGTGCAGTTGTTGTCTCAGCAATATGGGCAGAACTACCCTTTTTTAGCAGAAAAAAGTCCAAGACTCTTGTAAAAATGATCCAAACATTACATGGTATTCATAAGGCTTTCTTGCTGTGTATGTCACACTATCTTGGCTATTGGCTAATTTAAACATGTTTAGTTTTCGTTACCGGGCCCAGGGAATCCCTTCTATCACACCCAAGTCCATGGCTGAGCTGCATCTGCTCAGGAAGCTTCCAGTTCTTGGAGGTCCCTCCACGCACGTCAAGTTCTTGACTGTATTATTCAGTTTGTGTTCCTATCTCTGAGCCTGACTAGTACTCTCCTTAACCATCTCCTCCCATTTCCTGTAACAGGAGGAAATCTGAAGAATATATTCTGATAAGATCAACCTTTTACATTAACAGTACCTCACACTTACAGCAAGAAGCTAATTTGTAAACTAGGCCAAAATGAGCAAATACTATATCTCAGTTAACAAAGGAAACTATAGAAGGCTTTGTTATTAACAACTTAATAACCTGCTCCCATATGCAATCTAAGTAGATTTTATGTGTTCATTTACTGGAAATGAACTGGAAAGAGGTATCACAATGACAGTAAGTCACTTAAATACTGCATATTGATTACTGCTTGGACTTACTATTACCAGCATTATCTTGAGGAACAATGTCTCCCTTTATTATTTTTACTTCCCCAAACAGCTCTCAACTTTATTACATCAATCAAAATCAGTTCTCTTGTGAAAGCCTTTGGGTTTAAAAATGGCAAACTCTATTTTCTTCCTTAAAATAAACGACCTGAAAACTCAGAGGGTTATTAGCAGTAAGAAATATGAAGCTTGGCACATGCTAGTTACTCAATAAATACTTGTTTAATGGGTGAATGGAAATTTCTTGTGGCTTTACTCAGGTGAGGTCACACTCTAAGTCCAGATGAGACTGTGAGGGTGTGAGTGTGCAATGAATCGTGCATGTGCATGTCAGCTCTCTCACTGAGGTTTGTTTGCACATTGCCACTGGTTTCAGCTTTTAAGTAATTATTAGTAACAGTTAAGTGTGGACAATATAAAAGACTTGACATTTAAAGATGGCTATGTCCCTGCCCTTATCTGAGGTTTTGCATTCTCTGGTTTCAGATACTGGTGGTCAGCCTCATCCAGAAGCAGACGATGGTCCCTCTGTCTGTCACAAGGTCAAAGGAGTCCAGTGCCACATCCCAGTGCCTGTCACTCCCCTCACTCCATCTCATCATGGAGGCATTTTTGTCATCTCACATCACCACAGGGAGGATGAGGACAGTAGTTAAGATATTTTGTGAGGAAGAGAGGCCACATTCACATAACTTTTATTAAAGCATATTGCTATAATTGATTTATTTTTAGTTATTGTTGTTAAGCTCTTACTGTGACTAACTTATTAATTAAACCTTATCCTAGGTATGTATGTATAAGAAAAGACATAGTATATACAGGGTTCGGTACTATCTGGGGGTTTTGGATTGTATCTGCTGTGGATTAAGGGGGGTACAACTATACTCAATTTTTTTTTTTCAAAAAAGAAAGGAAAAGCTGATTTCTGCCCCAAACAGCCCTGAGACACCCCCTCCTTAATGAACCTCTGACATAAAGCACGAGATGATGGCAAGCTGATCACTGTGTTAAGGGATAGTTTTATGTTGTTTTCCTTTCACTGTGTACATCATTTTGGAAATAAGGATACGTATCTCCAAGTTAATTTTCACGCAGGGGAAAAATATCCTTTGGCTACTAAAGATATTTGAAAAAAAAACTCCTTGCAGATAAATTCTAACCTGGCAAGCTATTTTACCAGTCCAGCATCCACTGGATAAGATAATGATGGAGTTGTGTGCAGCGTTAGTTACCTGAACGTAACCGAGGTGCACGAATGTGGTATCTACTGTAATATTTATGAAAACATTCTGCCTTTGTTTCTAGACTGCCTAATTTACTTCAGCCTTGATTACTGATATTCCCAGCTTATTGCTTCTTTGGTATTTTGGTGTGACTTTGCTACCCAGAAAAATACAGACTCCAGCATAACATAAGAATAACCCAAATGAGATACAGTAATTGTTTACTTTACCTAATCTGAAGATAATCTGATTGGTTAAAAAAGGGCAAAATATCTGAACTCTTCTTTACATTTTGCCAGTCTTTTTTATGTGACTTAGAAGAATCCCCCCACTCCCCAAATCTTAGGTTATATCTGGAGGTAAGAATCCTAGTGGCTAGAATTACCAAACAATCTAAATATTAGTACTTCTGAAATGACAGTACTACTAAAAGGATTAAAAGGATATCCAAGCCATAAAGGATACTACACTTACTTTGTTCCATGGTAAATTGGGCAATGTTAAAAACCTCAAAGAATGCTTTAAGTATGTTTGGATTGCCACTGGGACCTAAATTCACCTTATGTACTATCAAAACATAATCTCAAAATGATTCAGAATCTTTTCTCCAAAGGTACAAAGTTTGTTTTGTTTATTGGATCTGATCACTGTTCCCATCACATGTTACAGGTCTATAGCTACAAGTTAATTGTCATCCTAACACCATGAAAGGAAATGTCAGTCAAACGTTGTTTAATGATGGATATTTGCGCTTTGCATAAAATGCAAAAGAAAGACAACTTTCTCTCTAATTAGAAATTGCTAAGGGAAAATCTGTTACAAAAGAACTAAGTCAGAAAACATGTTTAAGCTGATAAAGTTTACAGTGTTTCAGGTGTCTGCACTAGTTCCTTCTGAAAAAATACACTTGTCAAGGACCAATCACTGTTTTCTGGTAAATTCCTTTTTTATTAGGATTTCTTTGGGCAATCTGGAGGAACAGAAACTAGATGTATAAAAACAAAGCTTTTTTGTACTGTAGATTTTAAATCTGCAATAAATGTGTTTTTAATTTAGGATGCAGCAGTAATCTTAATTACGATGGCAATATGCAAATGATTCATTCAAAATGCAATCATTCTTTATATATTGTTTCCATATTCCAATCTCCAGACAAAGAAAGTGAACACTTGTCAAGGGACTGAGTTGAATACAAATAAAAAACATATGCTTTGTGTATTTTTATAGATGGATATTTTATGTAAAATTCTAGCTTTGTTAAAATAAATCACTTAGCAATGACTACTTGTTTCTGTAATATATAGTTACAGATTTAAGCATTTCATTTTTAGAACAAGTAGTTGGACATTAAAAGTAAATTAACTCATTGGTACAGTATCTAGTGGATATTCAGTCAGCATTTGATTACTTGATTAGTAATGAGGATTTGCATATTTTTAAATGCAGTTTGTTTTAAATGAGGATCTTTCATTTAAAAACTATTTTAAAACACTGTGGTAAAACATATCTAACATAAAATGTACCACTTAAGCCATTTTAAAGAGTATATTCTTACCATTACCCCTCTGCAGAACTTTTTTTTATCTCCAACTAAAGCTCTGTATCCATTAAACAAAGACTCCCCATGTTCCCCTCTTCCCAGGCCCTGGCAACCATCTACTTTTGGTCTGTATGAATTATTCTAGGTATAAAAGTGGAATCATACAACATTGTTCCTTTTGTGACTGGCTTATTTCACTTATTTAGCATAATGTCCTCAAGGTTCACCCATGTTGTAGCCTGTGTCAGAATTTCCTTCATTTTAAACAATGAATAATACTCCACTGTGTGTATGTTCCATATTTGGTCTATCCATTCATCTGTTGACAGACACATGCTTCCTCCTTTTCACTGCTGTGAATAATGCTGCTGTGAACATGAGTGTGCCAATATCTGTTCAAGCCCCTGCTTTCAACTCTTCTGGATATATACCCAGAGGTAGAATTGCTGGGTCATATGGTTATTCGATTTTTAACTTTTTGAGGAACTGCCATACCATTTTCTATAGTGGCTGTACCATTTCACAATCCCAACAGTGCAGAAGAGTCCCAATTTCTCTACATCTTTGTCAACACTTGTTAGTTTCTGTTCTTTCAACAGCAACCATTGTAATGGTGTGAGGTGATAACTCATTGTGGTTTTGATTTGCATTTCTCTAGTCATTAGTGACACTGAGCATCTTTTCATGTGTTTACTGGTCATCTGTTATCTTCTTTGGAGAAATGTCTAGTCTAGTCCTTTGCCCATTTTTTTAACCAGGTTGTTAATTTTGTTCTTGAGTTGTGGGGAGGTGTTTATGTATTGTGGATATTAACCTCTTCTCAGATACGTGATTTGCAAATACTTCTCCCCATTCTGTGGGTTCATTTTTACTCTGCTGATAGTATTCTTTGATGCAAAGAAGCTTTTAATTTTGATGGAGTGTAATTATTTTTTCTTTTGTTACCTTGCTGTCATATCCATAAAATCATTGCCAAATCTAATGTTGTGAAACTTCCCTCAATATTTTCTTTTATGAGTCTTATAGTTTTAGCTCTTATGTGTTCAGTAAGGGTGCAGCTTAATTCTTTTGCGTGTGGATATCCAGTTTTCTCAACATCATTTGCTGAAGAGACTGTCCATTTCCCATTGAGTAACCTTTGCACCCTTGTTGAAAATCATTTGCCCATACATGTGAAGGTTTGTGGCCTCTCTTTTCTATTCCTTTGCCCTATATATTTGTCTTTATGCCAGAACAATACTATTTTGATTACTGTAGCTTTATAGTAAGTTTTGAAATCAGGAATTCCTCCAACTTTGTTTTTTTCCAAGATTGTTTTGGCTATTTGGAGTCCCTTGAGGTCCCATATGAATTTTAGGATGGATTTTTCTACTTCTGCCAAAAATTGTCATTTGGATTTTGGTAGAAATTGTATGGAATCCACAGATTGCTTTGGGTGGTATTGACATCTCAACAATATTAAGTCTTCTAATCCATGAACTTGGGATGTCTTTCCACTTACGTGTTTAACTTTTTTGTAGTGATTCCTTTTCATTTCTTTTGTGTTTATTCTATAGATATTTCTCTGTGGTTACCATGACAATTATATATAACATACTAAAACTATGACATCTATCTTTCTTATATTGACACCAACTTCAGTTATATATAAAAACTCTACTTCTTTACAGCTCCATCCAACTTAGTATCACTGATCTCACAAATTACTATACTGTATAGCCATTAACACAGATTTATAAAATTTTTTCTGCATTTGCCCCATAAATACCATAGAAATAAAAAGTGGAGGTATAAACTAAAACTACAATAATACTGTTTCTTATATTTGTCCCTGTATTTACCTTTACCAGATAACTTTATATTTCTGTGTCCCTTTCAGTTATTGTCTAGCATCCTTTCATTTCAACTTTAAGGACTCTCGTTAGCATTTCTTATAGGGCAGGTCTAGTGGTAATGAACTCCCTTGGGTGTGTGTGTCTGGCTTTTGTTGTTTTAAGTTCTCCTTCATTTTTGATGGATGGTTTTGTGGATACAGAGTTTAGTTGATAGTTTTTTCTTTCAACACTTTACATATATCATCCCAATGTCTTCTGGCCTACTGGTTTCTGCTGAGATATCTGCTGCTATTCTTATTGGCAGTTCCTTGCATGTCATAAGTCATTTTTCTTCATTGTTTTCAACATTCTCTCTTTGTCTTTGACTTCTGACAGTTTAATTCTAGGGCATTTCAGTGTGGGTCTCTGAGTTTACCCTCTTTGGACTTTGTTGAGCTCTTTGTATTACTTGTATATCCACGTATTACCTCAAGTTTGCTAAGTTTTGGGCCATTATTTCTTAAGTTAATCTCTCTGCTCCTTTTTCTCTCCTCCTCTGGGACTCCCATAATGTACATATCAATCTGCTTGATGGCCCATAAGTCCCTTTAGGCTGTGTTCACTTTCCTCCTCCTCCTATTTTTTTGTGTCCTTAGACTCGATAATTTCAAAAGACCTGTCAAGGTTGCTGATTCTCTTTTCTGCCTTTTTCACTCTGCTGTTGAACCCCTCTAATGAATTTTTAATTTCAGTTAGTGTATTTTTCAGCTTCATAATTTGTTTGGCTATTATTACTGTTTTTACAATTCTACTTTTGTTGATAATCTTTTGTTCATATACTGTCTTCCTAATTTCCTTTAGTTTTTTGCCTGAGTTTTCTTTTAGCTTTTTAAGCATATTTAAGATGGTTACTTTAAAGTTGTTGTCTAGCAATTCTGATGGGCCTCCTCTCCCAATCTTTGCAAACTGTTGTGGAAGACCTTCATTAATTTGTCTGCCTCTGAACCTTAGGATCAGCTCTAGGTGGAGGCTTAGGGTTTGGCAGGTCTTTTATGAGCATGTGTTCTGTCTGGGCCTGTGTGCTTTTCTTTTTTTTTTTAATTTAAAAATTTCCCTTTATGCATGACTGCTTTTCAATGTCTTAATTTCCCCGAATCTTGTCCTAGCATCTTCTCAGACATTCTATTGTATTCCTCTGCCTGTAATCTCTTGCCCGCAGGTGTCTGCGGGTCTGCAGTCCCTCCACAGTCTTCACATGCCATGGCTCCTGCCATTGCCTTCCAGGGCTTCTGCTAGCCCGGGATCCAAACTATGTACTTCCCTAGTATGAGTTCCAAATCAGACAAGTCAGAAACCAGTCTCTCGGCAGCCCACAGACGGGCCAGGATGTTGCAAACAAGTTCTGCTGTTTCTTCCATTCTCAGAGAGGGACCCGAGTGTTGGGCCACTGTCTTCTGCCGTGCTGGGGAGTGGCTGGGCAAGGGTGAATAAACACACCGTGATGTTTTCTGCCTTTTTGAATGTGGCTTTTTCTTGACTGGACATTTGTTTAGTTGATACACATCTCTGATTGTTTTCCAGAGCTCTTACAAAGTGGTTTTAGTTAATTTGTATTTTATTTAGTTAGTTCTACCTGTGGGAGAAGAAGGGCCTGGAACTTTCTAGTTTTGTCATATTGTTGACATGCATTATCTTTTATAGTGAAATTTTCTAACACTTGTGGGAAGTGTTAAGCATGCAAATAGATGCATAAAAATCTTAAAATGAGAGTTTATTTAATGCCTCGAATTTTTAATAGTTCAATTACAATCAATACTACAACAACCAAAATAATGTCATAGAGCAGAAGGGTGGTTAGTCATTTAAAGTATCACCAACCCACTCTAAGAATTAATAAATCCATTACTTTTGGTGGTAAATTTATAGAAGGATCAACATAAACATTTCATTAATACTTTTGATCAACTTTGGAAACCCTGGATCCAATGTCCACCTTATTTTTATTTAAACACAGTCCTCTTTAAAAAGTTGTCACATATTATATTCTCCAAAATCCTGTAGAATGTCTGTTACTACATTGGTGTGACAATGTTGGTAGTTCACAAGTTAGGCAAGCAGAACATTAGGGGTCAGAATGTGGAAGCATAGTAAGTGTTAGAATGACTATTACTCATTTTTGGCAACTGAGTCACAATTCTCGATAGACTGTGTAGTTGAAATAATATTATGCTTGTGTTTCTTGAGTAATACAAACATTAGCTGTTGCTAGGAGTACTAGCAGGATGATGTGTGGGAAAACAGCCTGAAGAAGAATCTCAAACTGTTGGCCTGGTAAGAACAAAGTCATCAGTTCAAGTCCTGAGAGGGCCAGGCAGATGCTGTTTCTTCATGACCTGAGCCCCACGTGATCCACATACATCAAGTAGGTCAGTGCCTAGCCCAAGAAAGGGCCCTGCTAATGTTGGCCACTATTTTTTTTATCACCATCTCGATTATTTTAAATAAACATTTATTTATTTGTAAACGAACAGGAAAGGCCCATTCTGCATAATGCACTATTTTAGGCACTTTCCTAATGGTCACAGAATTAAGAATTGAGATGGAATGAAATTTCAGAGTTAATTAACCAAATTTTTGGCTAAGAATTAACCAAAAATCTAAGTACTAATAGTGGCAGAGTCCTCTTGATATACAAGTTATAAAAAGCATAGTTGAAGGGTAAACAATAGGGAGTACAGTCAATATCTCTGATGCCCTATTTAGGCTTTTATTGGTAAGTATTAGTAATACAGTTGGTCTAACTTTGATTATTCATATATACATGGCTTATCTATTAGACTTTGCTCATTCTCTCTGTTAGCTTAAAGTTTCTATGTTATTTGGCAGAAGGTCATTTATCCGAAAGTTACTTGATACAATGGGAAAAAAACAGTTCACCAAATTTTCCTAAGCTTGTCTTCCTGAAAATACACAGAGTAACTGACCAACAAGGTTTTTAACAGCACTACTTTGAATTTACCACAGGCTTCGAAAATTAACATAGTTCTGGTCACATCACAATTTAAAAGTTAAACATCTGGGTGTTTATAATAAATGATTAATTAAATGGCTTAAGAAATCTCTAAGAGAAAAAGTGTTTTCATATTAACAGAACCAGTATACAACAGCCCCTGGTACCCACATGTGGCTAGCTGTTCTTAATTTTCTACAGTCTTCCATTGTTCAAGAGTTACTTAAGCATAAAATAAATTGAACTTCAATATGTGACATGTGTTCCATTAATATTTTGACAAATTCCTTTCCATTTGTTCTTTGATCAGAATTGAAAAGAGAAAAGTCCAAGGGAAAGCAGTTTTAGTCTCTTACAGACCACACAGAAATACATACGTCAAAGAAGAATTTTTTTTTCACCACTGAAATTAACATTTTGAAGGATGGACATAGTGGTGTATTGTACTGTACCATACTGTGAGGTCCTTAGCATTTTAGCACTAGGCTTGCGAGAGAAGTGCCTGGAATATTTGCTCTTTACATAGATACTATGTGTTCAAATTTTTTTCTGATAGGGATAGGGAATGTTTCTTTATTTGAATACTTTCTGGTAGGACTTAATCCTCTGGTATTTACCTGTGTGTTCTGAAAAAGAATTAAGGAGACTATGTCATAAGAAATTTTGGGAAAAAAGCAAGGCTTTTTAAAGAAATCTAGAGTCTAATTTTTTCTTGACTAATTATAAATATAACTTTAAAAGAATGTAAAAGAAATTCCCTGCCCTGGCCCTGAACTTTATATTAGGCCAAATATTAAAAAAATATTGAACATTAGAGGGATTAAAGATGGTGGCGTGAGATGTGAGACAGAGGCTTCATCCTAAAAATGCATATAATATGAAAATATAATTAATACAACTAATCCTGAAAGAGCAACAGGAAAGAGGGCTGCACCACACTACATACACCTGGAGAAAAGAGCAGACCTCACGGAACAGGGTAACGTACCAAAGCTGTGGCCTGCTGGGAACCAAGCCCTTTCCCCAACTCAGATCACAGGTGGGAGGAAGATAAATGGAGTGGGGAGGGAGAGGAGGCATGGGGCTGATGAATACCTAACTCTGGAGATCTGCTCTGGGAGCACAAACCTACATTTCATGGTGCTTTCATGATACTCTTGTGATTATGGGGTTGGAAAGCTAAGAAAGGCAGAATACCTGGACAGACTGAGATTCCAGCTGCTTGTGGAAGCAGGGATCCATATCTGGCTGCTCTGGGACAAAAGAAAGGCGGACACTCTGAGAGACTTCCTAACAGCAAGAGGGCTGCTAAAGGGGCAAGGATTGCACAGAGCTTACTGCTCAGGAGAAAGGACAGGTAGACAAAATTGTCCTAGAGTACTCTGCCCAGCAGGTTGGGAACTTTCTTGATCTTCAGGCGCTCCAGCTCCCTGGCTGGCTACACAGCTCCAAGGATCACCTCTGTGATACGCAGCCTACTGCATCTTTCTCCCGGCCAGCCCGACCTGCCGCGCAAACCGGCAAACCCTACCCTGGTGTTAGGTCAGCCAGAGGGAAGATCTGTCGACAGCAACTACAAACACAAAGCATACAGGCTTTATACCTGTGTGCTCGGCCCACTGGTTCAGGCAGTGAAGGCAGGCATAGCAGCTGGGAAGCAGAAAACAGCTCTTTCCTCCCCCAAGGCATCAATACCGCTCCCCTGTGACACCTGACATTGCTTCCGGGGCTGAGCAGCTCCAGAGAGTAGAGCTTCTGGGCACTAGAGGGCGCCATATACAAATATGGAATGTGAAAGAAACCTGGTTCAAAGCAAAATTATGAATACAACACCTGAGAAAGATTCAAATGAAATTGACCTCATGAATCTTCTTGAAAGGGATTTCAAAATGAAAATCCTTAACATGCACATGGAGGTACAGAAAAATATTCAAGAACTCAGGAATGAATTCCAGCCGGAGATCCAATCATTGTAAAGCACAATGGAGGGTATTAAAAGCAGATAAGATATGGTGGAGGAGACGATAAGTGAAATAGAAATTAGAGAGGAGGAATACAAAGAAGCTGAAGCACAGAGAGAAAAAAGGATCTCTAAGAATAAAAAAATATTGAGAGAACGGTGTAACCAATCCAAATGGATCAATATTTGCATTATAGGGGTACCAGAAGAAGAAGAAGAGAGAAAAAGGGATAGAAAGTATCTTTGAGGAGGTAATTGCTGAAAACTTCCCCAATCTGGGGAAGGAGATAGTCTCTCAGGTCATGGAGGTGCACAGAATTCCCAACACAAGGGACCCAAGGAGGACAACACCAAGACATATAGTAATTAAAATGGCAAAAATCAAGGATAAGGAGAGACTACTAAAAGCAGCCAGAGAGAGAACTAAGATCACATACAAAGGAAAGCCCATCAGGCTACCATCAGAAACCTTACAGGCCAGGAGGGGCATGATATATGTAATGCAATGAAACAGAAGGACCTTGAACCAAGAATACTTTATCTGTCAAGGTTATCATTTAAATTTGAAGGAAGGATTAAACAATTTCCAGATAAGCAAAAGCTGAGATAATTTACTGCCCAATAACCATCTCTACAGTGTATTTGGAAGGGACTGCTATAGATGGAAGTGTTCCTAAGGTTTAATAGCTGTCACCAGAGGTAATAAAACCACAGTAAAGAAATTAGAACAGCTAAATACTAAGCAAATACAAAATTAAATCAACTATCCACAAAGTCAATCAAGGGACAGACAAGAGTACAGAATATGATACCTAATATATAAAAAATGCAGAAGGAAGAAAAAGGAAGAGAAAAAAGACACTTTACATTGTGTTTGTAATAGCATATTAAGTGAGTTAAGTTAGACTCTTAGATAGTAAGGAAGTTAACCTTGAAGGTTTGGTAACCAGGAATCTAAAGTCTGCAATGGCAATAAGACTTACCTGTCGATAACCACCCTAAATGTAAATGGACTGAATGCACCCATCAAAAGACACAGAGTCACAGAATGCATAAAAAAACAAGACCCATCTATACAGGGTCTACAAGAGACTCACTTTAAACCCAAAGACATACACAGACAAAAAGTGAAGGGGTGGAAAGAGATATTTCATGCAACTAATAGGGAGAAAAAAGCAGGAGTTGCAGTACTTGTATCAGGCAAAATAGACTTCAAAACAAAGAAAGTCACAAGAGACAAAGCAGGACATTACATCATGATTAACGGGTCAATCCAACAAGAAGATACAACTATTATAAATACCTATGCACCCAACACAGGAGCACCTACATATGTGAAAGAAATACTAATAGAATTAAAAGGGGAAATAGAATGCAATGGATTCATTTTAGGAGACTTCAACACTCCGCTCACTCTGTAGGACAGAATAACCAGACAGAAAATAAGTAAGGAGACAGAGGCACTGAACACCACATAAGAACAGACGGACCTAACAGATATCTACAGAACTCTACATCCAAACGCAGCAGAAAATACACACTCTTCTCAAGTGCACATGGAACATTTTCAAGAATAGATAATATACTAGGCCACAAAAAGAGCCTTGGTAAATTGAAAAGATTGATATTGTACCCACCAGTTTCTCAGACCACAAAGGTATGTGAAACTAGAAATAAATTACACAAAGAAAATGAAAAATCCCACAAACACATGGAGGCTTCACAACATGCTCCTAAATAACCAATGGATCAACGAACAAATAAAAATAGAGATCACCCTTTTGAGGATGGCGGCGTGAGTAGAGCAGCGGAACTCTCCTCCCAAAACCACATAGAATTATGAAAATATAACAAAGACAACTCTTCCTAAAATAGAGACCAGAGGACACAGGAAAACATCCAGACCACATCCACACCTGCGAGAACCCAGTGCCTCACGAAGGGGGTAAGATACAAGCCCTGGCCCGGCGGGACCCGAGCGCCCCTCCCCCCGGCAGGTGGAAAGAAACCGGAGCGGTTTTTTTTTTTTTTTTTTGGCAAGTGCTTTTTGGAAGCCTTAAAGGGACAGGGACCCCAATACTAGGGAAACAGGGCAGCAAGACCGGTGAGCGCGTGCCTGAGACCGGCGCCTGAGGACAAAGAATATCGTGCGTTTTTCCCTTATTTTTTTTGGTGAGTGCTTTTTGGAAGCCTTAAAGGGACAGGGACCCCAATACTAGGGAAACAGGGCAGTAAGACTGGTGAGCGGATGCCTGAGACCGGCGCCTGGGACAAACAATATAGCGCGTTTCTCCTTTTTTTTTTTTGGCGAGTGCTTTTTGGAAGCCTTAAAGGGACAGGGACCCCAATACTAGGGAAACAAGGCAGCAAGACTGGTGAGCAGGTGCCTGAGACCGGCAACTGAGGACAAAGAAAATCGCGTGTTTTATCCTTTTTTTTGGCGCGTGCTTTTTGGAAGCCTTAAAGAGACAGGGACCCCAATACTAGGGAAACAAGGCAGCAAGACCGGTGAGCAGGTGCCTGAGACCGGCACCTGAGGACAAAGAAAATCACGCGTTTTATACTTTTTTTTTTGTTCCTCTTTCGTTGTTGCTGTTGTTGTTTTGGTTTGGAGAGTGCTTTTTGGAAGTCTTAACGGGGCAGGACAGGACACTTAGACCAGAGGGAGGGAATCTGGGGATCTCTGGGCACTCTAACCCCCTGGGCAACAGGGAGCACAGAGGCCTATTATGGAGATAAATAGCCTCCCGGCCGCTATCCCTCCAACAGGGCTCCACCATTTTGGAGGAGCAACGCCAGCCAGGCCACGCGAACAGCAACAGTGGAGATAAACTCCATAGCAAACGGGTAGGTAGCAGAAGCCCTGTCTGCGCACAGCTGACAAGCATAAGCCACTAGAGGTTGCTATTCTCCCAGGAGAGGAAGGCCACAAACCAACAAGAAGGAAAGCTCTTCCAACTGTCACTCGTACCAGCTCTGCAAACTATCTCTACCACCATGAAAAGGCAAAACTACAGGCAGACAAAGATCACAGAGACAACACCTGAGAAGGAGACAGACCTAACCAGTCCTCCTGAAAAAGAATTCAAAATAAAAATCATGAACATGCTGACAGAGATGCAGAGAAAAATGCAAGAGCAGTGGGATGAGATGCAGAGAACAATGCAAGAGCAATGGGACGAAGTCCGGAGGGAGATCACAGATGTCAGGAAGGAGATCACAGAAGTGAAACAATCCCTGGAAGGATTTATAAGCAGAATGGATAAGATGCAAGAGGCCATTGAAGGAATAGAAACCAGAGAACAGGAACCTATAGGAGCTGACATAGAGAGAGATAAAAGGATCTCCAGGAACGAAACAACACTAAGAGAACTATGTGACCAAGCCAAAAGGAATAATATTCATATTATAGGGGTACCAGAAGAGGAAGAAAGAGGAAAAGTGATAGAAAGTCTCTTTGAAGAAATAATTACTGAAAACTTCCCCAAACTGGGGGAGGAAATAATCGAACAGACCACGGAAATACACAGAACCCCCAACAGAAAGGATCCAAGGAGGACAACACCAAGACACATAATAATTAAAATGGCAAGGATCAAGGACAAGGAAAGAGTTTTAAAGGCAGCTAGAGAGAAAAAGGTCACCTATAAAGGAAAACCCATCAGGCTAACATCAGACTTCTCGACAGAAACCCTACAGGCCAGAAGAGAATGGCATGATATATTTAATGCAATGAAACAGAAGGGCCTTGAACCAAGGATACTGTATCCAGCACAACTATCATTTAAATATGATGGCACGATTAAACAATTCCCAGACATGCAAAAGCTGAGGGAATTTGCTTCCCACAAACCACCTCAACAGGGTATCTTACAGGGACTGCTCTAGATGGGAGCACTCCTAAAAAGAGCACAGAACAAAACACACAGCATATGAAGAATGGAGGAGGAGGAATAAGAAGGGAGAGAAGAAAAGAATCTCCAGACAGTGTATATAACAGCTCAATAAGCAAGCTAAGTTAGGCAGTAAGATACTAAAGAAGCTAACCTTGAAGCTTTGGTAACCACGAATCTAAAGCCTGCAATGGCAGTAAGTACATATCTCTCAATAGTCACCCTAAATGTAAATGGACTTAATGCACCAATCAAAAGACACAGAGTAATAGAATGGATAAAAAAGCAAGACCCATCTATATGCTGCTTACAAGAAACTCACCTTAAACCCAAAGACAAGCACAGATTAAAAGTCAAAGGATGGAAAATATATTTCAGGCAAACAACAGCGAGAAGAAAGCAGGGGTTGCAGTACTAATATCAGACAAAATAGACTTCAAAACAAAGAAAGTAACAAGAGATAAAGAAGGACACTACATAATGATAAAGGGCTCAGTCCAACAAGAGGATATAACCATTCTAAATATACATGCACCCAACACAGGAGCACCAGCATTTGTGACACAAATACTAACAGAACTAAAGAGGGAAATAGACTGCAATGCATTCATCTTAGGAGACTTCAACACACCACTCACCCCAAAGGATAGATCCACCGGGCAGAAAATAAGTAAGGACACACAGGCATTGAACAACACACTAGAACAGATGGACCTAACAGACATCTATAGAACTCTACATCCAAAAGCAACAGGATATACATTCTTCTCAAGTGCACATGGAACATTCTCCAGAATAGACCACATATTAGCTCACAAAAAGAGCCTCAGTAAATTCCAAAAGATTGAAATTCTACCAACCAATTTTTCAGACACAAAGGTATAAAACTAGAAATAAATTCTACAAAGAAAACAAAAAGGCTCACAAACACATGGAGGCTTAACAACATGCTTCCAAATAATCAATGGATCAATGAACAAATCAAAATAGAGATCAAGGAATATATAGAAACAAATGACAACAACAACACAAAGCCCCAACTTCTGTGGGATGAAGCAAAAGCAGTCTTAAGAGGAAAGTATATAGCGAGCCTGGCACACCTGAAGAAGGAATAACAATCCCAAATGAATAGTCTAACATCCCAACTATCGAAACTGGAAAAAGAAGAACAAATGAGGCCTAAAGTCAGCAGAAGGAGGGACATAATAAAGATCAGAGAAGAAATAAACAAAATTGAGAAGAATGAAACAATAGCAAAAATCTAAGAAACCAAGAGCTCGTTCTTTTAGAAAATAAACAAAATAGATAAGCCTCTAGCCAAACGTATTAAGAGAAAAAGAGAATCAACACAAATCAACATAATCAGAAATGAGAATGGAAAAATCAGGACAGACCCCACAGAAATACAAAGAATTATTAAAGACTACTATGAAAACCTATATGCCAACAAGCTGGAAAACCTAGAAGAAATGGACAACTTCCTAGAAAAATACAACCTCCCAAGACTGACCAAAGAAGACACACAAAAGTTAAACAAACCAATTATGAGCAAAGAAATTGAAACGGTAATCAAAAAACTACCCAAGAACAAAACCCCGGGGCCGGATGGATTTACCATCAGACACACAGAGAAGACATAATATCCATTCTCCTTAAAGTGTTCCAAAAAATAGAAGAGGAGGGAACACTCCCAAACTCATTCTATGAAGCCAACATCACCCTAATACCAAAACCAGGCAAAGACGCCACCAAAAAAGAAAATTACAGACCAATATGCCTGATGAATGTAGATGCAAAAATACTCAAAAAATATTAGCAAACAGAATTCAACAGTATATCAAAAGGATCATACACCATGACCAAGTGGGATTCATCCCAGGGATGCAAGGATGGTACAGCATTTGAAAATCCATCAACATCATCCACCACATCAACAAAAAGAAAGACAAAAACCACATGATCATCTCCATAGATGCTGAAAAAGCATTTGACAAAATTCAACATCCATTCATGATAAAAACTCTCAGCAAAATGGGAATAGAGGGCAAGTACCTCAACATAATAAAGGCCATATATGATAAACCCGCAGCCAGCATTATACTGAACAGCGAGAAGCTGAAAGCATTTCCTCTGAGATCGGGAACCAGACAGGGATGCCCACTCTCCCCACTGTTATTTAACATAGTACTGGAGGTCCTAGCCACGGCAATCAGACAAAACAAAGAAATACAAGGAATCCAGACTGGTAAAGAAGAAGTTAAACTGTCACTATTTGCAAATGATATGATACTGTACATAAAAAACCCTAAAGACTCCACTCCAAAACTACTAGAACTGATATCGGAATACAGCAAAGTTGCAGGATACAAAATTAACACACAGAAATCTGTAGCTTTCCTATACACTAACAATGAACCAATAGAAAGAGAAATCAGGAAAACAATTCCATTCACAATTGCATCAAAAAGAATAAAATACCTAGGAGTAAACCTAACCAAAGAAGTGAAAGACTTATACTCTGAAAACTACAAGTCACTCTTAAGAGAAATTAAAGGGGACACTAACAAATGGAAACTCATCCCCTGCTCATGGCTAGGAAGAATATCGTCAAAATGGCCATCCTGCCTAAAGCAATGTACAGATTTGATGCAATCCCTCTCAAATTACCAGCAACATTCTTCAATGAATTGGAACAAATAATTCAAAAATTCATATGGAAACACCAAAGACCCCGAATAGCCAAAGCAATCCTGAGAAAGAAGAATAAAGTAGGGGGGATCTCACTCCCCAACTTCAAGCTCTACGACAAAGCCATAGTAATCAAGACAATTTGGTACTGGCACAAGAACAGAGCCACAGACGAGTGGAACAGATTAGAGACTCCAGAAATTAACCCAAACATATATGGTCAATTAATATTTGATAAAGGAGCCATGGACATACAATGGCAAAATGACAGTCTCTTCAACAGATGGTGCTGGCAAAACTGGACCTTTGTCTAACCCCATATACAAAGGTAAACTCAAAATGGATCAAAGACCTGAATGTAAGTCATGAAACCATTAAACTCTTGGAAAAAAACATAGGCAAAAACCTCTTAGACATAAACATGAGTGACCTCTTCTTGAACATATCTCCCCGGGCAAGGAAAACAACAGCAAAAATGAGCAAGTGGGACTACATTAAGCTGAAAAGCTTCTGTACAGCAAAAGACACCATAAATAGAACAATAAGGAACCCTACAGTATGGGAGAATATATTTGAAAATGACAGATCTGATAAAGGCTTGACGTCCAGAATATATAAAGAGCTCACACGCCTCAACAAACAAAAAACAAATAACCCAATTAAAAAATGGGCAGAGGAACTGAACAGACAGTTCTCTAAAAAAGAAATACAGATGGCCAAGAGACACATGAAAAGATGCTCCACATCGCTAATTATCAGAGAAATGCAAATTAAAACTACAATGAGGTATCACCTCACATCAGTAAGGATAGCTGCCATCCAAAAGACAAACAATAACAAATGTTGGCGAGGCTGTGGAGAAAGGGGAACCCTCCTACACTGCTGGTGGGGATGTAAATTAGTTCAACCATTGTGGAAAGCAGTATGGAGGTGCATCAAAATGCTCAAAACAGACCTACCATTTCACCCAGGAATTCCACTCCTAGGAATTTACCCTTAGAACACAGCAATCAAGTTTGAGAAAGATAGATGCACCCCTATGTTTATTGCAGCACTATTTACAATAGCCAAGAATTGGAAGCAACTTAAATGTCCATTGGTAGATGAATGGATAAAGAAGATGTGGTACATGTACACAATGGAATATTACTCAGCCATAAGAAGAGGAACAATCCTACCATTTGCAGCAACATGGATGGAGCTGGAGAGTATTATGCTCAGTGAAATAAGCCAAGTGGAGAAAGAGAAATACCAAATGATTTCACTCATCTGAGGAGTGTAAGAACAAAGGAAAAACTGAAGGAACAAAGCAGCAGCGGAATTACAGAACCCAAAAATGGACTAACAGGTACCAAAGGGAAAGGAACTGGGGAGGATGGGTGGGCAGGGAGGGATAAGGAGGGGGAAGAAGAAGGGGGGTATTAAGATTAGCATGCATGGGGGGGAGGGAGAAAGGGGAGGGAGGGCTGTACAACACTGAGAGGACAAGTAGGGATTCTACACTTTGCTATGCTGATGGACAGTGACCGTAATGTGGTTTTTAGGGGGGACCTGATATAGGGGAGAGCATGGTAAACAGAGTATTCTTCATGTAAGTGTAGATTAAAGATTAAAAAAAAAAAAGAAAGAAAAGGGGGATTCCTCCTTGATAGGATGAAACAATTGGTAAATCAAAGATTAACGCATGCTTTAAATATCCTTAATATTAATCACTTAAAGGGTGTCAGATGATCAGCTATGGAGGTACTCTTTTCTGATAATATTCCTTTCTCTTAATAATAAAAAAAAAAAAAGAGCAGTTCCTGTGTGCTGACCTCCAATGAATTCTACACAGTGGTATAGAGGGCATGTCAAAGTGTGGGCAAAGGGTCTGTTTGTTTCTATGCAGAAGATCAAGGCCTAGCTTGGATACCCAGAAAATTAACTAAGATATGATATGAGGAGGAGCTTCTGGCATCAGCACTCTCTGGAGGACTCGTGCCGGGGGATGATCATCAAAAAGCCTCCACAGGGATCCGGGTGGTGCTGCGGTTGTGGCTGCGTCCACCCCACCGTTTCCTGGACTTGCCATTGTGAGGAGGGAGATGTCTAGGCTGGCATGTGTATACAGTGAGACAACGAATTTGACCGGATCTGTACTGTTGGAACTCAATCAGGAGTTGGGAGGGGTGCAAGTTGTAGCGCTCCAAAATCTTATGACTATAGACTATCTACGGTTAAAAGAACATATGGGATGTGAACAGATCCCAGAAATGGGTTGCTTTAATTTGTCTGATTTCTCTCAGACTGTTCAAGTACAGTTGGACAATATCCATCATATTATAGACTAATTTTCACAAATGCCTAGGGTGCCTAAATGGTTTTCTTGGCTTCACTGGAGATGGCTGGTAATTATAGATTTGCTTTGTTTATGTCACCGTATTCCTATTATGTTAATATGTGTGTGCAAGTTAGTTAGTAGTTTAAAACCTATACATACTTAAGAAGATATGTCAAAGAAATAATCAATCCTCCCATGTTTCCTTCCATATGCTACCTCTATAGCTTTTCTTCTTCCTTCCTAATTACAACCCTTAAATAGAATTCGTGCCTCATATCGAATTTACTGAGTGTCATAATTCCTCCAGGTGGTAAAGATACCTCGAGGCAAGTGCTGGGCATAGAAGCCACAGGGCATAAATCTGCAAAGAAGTAAAAAGCTAACCTTTTCAAACAATATGGCTTCTCTCTCACTTACCAACTTTACATTTCCCTGTATGGGCCCGGAAGATGACTGGTTAGCCAGAGACGGGTAAGATTCCTCAAGGGAGGAACAACCTAAGACAGGCACAGTCGCAGGGGGGCCATCAGGTGAGAAATTGGGGAACAACAGTGGTGAAGCTTAGAACCTCACCCCACCGCAGTGTTGAGAGAAAGCTTCTGCATCCATGGATGTTCTATTGCCCTTGTCTAGCTCGGATTAGCACATAGTCTACAGGCACACACCTGATCATCTACAATTGCTCTCTTACAACACTAAACCGTGTTTTCTACCTTTATCTTGCATCTACCTACCACTTCAGCATTTTATTAAAAATAATAATAATAATAAAGGGAGAAATGTGGGATCCACATATAAATCAAGTATAAAAATCAAACAAATATTCATAGTTGACCTGATTGTTTATAGTTCATAATGCATGATCAAAACCAAAAGTTTCTGTGATGAATGCCCTTGTACTGTTCACCATGTAAGAACTTATTCTCTATGTAAGAATTCGTTCACCATGTAAGAACTTGTTCGTTATGCTTCAGAAGATTGGAGACTGACGAGAACTAGGCTTGAGATGGATTAATGATTGTGCATTGAGCACTGACGCCCCTATACAGAATTTTATTGTTGTTAACAACCATTTGATCAATAAATATGAGAGATGCCCTCTCAAAAAAAAAACAAATAGAGATCAAGCAATATATGGAGACAAATGACAACAATAATTCAACACTGCAAAATCTGTGGGACACAGTGAAAGCCGTGCTAAGAGGGAAGTATATTGCAATACAGGCCTACCTCAGGAAAGAAGAACAATCCCATATGAACACTGTAAACTCACAATTAACGAAACTAGAAAAAGAAGAACAAATGAGGCCCAAAGTCAGTAGAAGGAGAGACATACAAAGACTACAGCAAAAATAAATAAAATCAAGAATAAAACAAAAGAAAGAATCAATGAAAGCAAGAGCTGGTTCTTTGAGAAAAAAAACAAAATAGATAAATCCCTAGCCAGGTTTTTCAAGAAAAAAAGAAAGTCTACTCACATAAACAGAATCAGAAATGAGAAAGGAAAAATCACTACAGACACCACAGAAATACAAAGAACTATTAGAGAATACTATGAAAAATTATATGCCAACAAATAGATAACCTAGAAGAAATGGACAGCTTTCTAGAAATAATACAACCTTCCAAGGTCAACCCAGGAAGAAACAGAAAATCTGAACAGACCAATTACCAGCAACAAAATTGAACTGGTAATCACAAATCTATGTAAGAACAAAACCCTTGGTCCAAATGGCTTCACTGCTGGATTTTATCAAACATTTAGTGAAGACCTAATACTCATTCTCCTTAAAGTTTTCCAAAGAGTAGAAGAGGAGGGAATCAAACTTATTCTATGAGGCCAGCACCACTCTAACATCAAAACCAGGCAAAGACCCCACAAGAAAAGAAAATTACAGACCAATATCCCTGATGAATATAGATGCAAAAATACTCAACAAAATATTAGCAAACCGAATTCAAAAACACATCAAGAGGATCATACACCATGACCAAGTGGGATTCATGTCAGGGATGCAAGGATGGCACAACATTCGAAAATCCATTAATATCATCCACCACATAAACAAAAAGCAGGACAAAAAACACAAGATCATCTCCATAGACACTGAAAAACCATTCAATAAAATTCAACATCCATTCATGATAAAAACTCTCAACAAAATGGGTATAGAGGGCAAGTACCTCAACATAACAAAGGCCATATATGACAAACCCACAGCCAACATTATACTTAACGGCAAGAAGCTGAAAGCTTTTCCTTTAAGATCGGGAACAAGACAAAGATGCCCACTCTCCCCACTTCTATTCAATATAGTACTGGAGGTCATAGCCACGGCAATCAGACAACACAAAGAAATAAAAGGCATCCAGATTGGCAAGGAAGAGGTTAAACTGTCCCTGTTTGCAGATGACATATATTGTAAATAAAAAACCCTAAAGACTCCACTCCAAAACAACTAGGACTAATATCGGAATATAGCAAAGTTGCAGGATATAAAAGTAATACACAGAAATCCATTGCATTCCTATATACTAATGATGAACAAGCAGAAAGAGAAATCAGGAAAACAATTCCATTCACAGTTGCATCAAAAAGAATAAAATACCTAGGAATAAACTTAACCAAGGAAGTGAAAGACCTATACTCTGAAAACTACAAACACTGATGAGAGAAGTTAAAGAAGACACCAATAAATGGAAACACATTCTGTGCTAATGAATAGGAAGAATTAATATTGTCAAAATGGCCATCATGCCTAAAGCAATCTACAGATTCAATGTAATTCCTATCAAAATACCAACAGCATTCTTCAATGAACTAGAGCAAATCATTCTAAAATTCATATGGAACCATAAAAGACCCCGAATAGCCAAAGCAATCCTGAGAAGGAAGAATAAAGCTGCAGGGATTATGCTCCCCCACTTCAAGCTCTACTACAAAGCCACAATAATCAAGACAATTTGGTACTCGCACAAGAACAGAACCATAGACCAATTGAACGGACTTGAGAGCCCTGATATAAAACCAACCATATATCATCTATTAATAAGCGATAAAGGAGCCATGGACATACAATGGGGAAATGATAGCCTCTTCAACAACTAGTGTTGGCAAACTCAACAGCTACATGGAAGAGAATGAAACTGGATTACTGTTTAACCCCATACACAAAAGTAAACTTGAAATGGATCAAAGACCTGAATGTAAGTCATGAAACCATAAAACTCTTAGAAGACAACATAGGCAAACATCTCCTGAATATAAGCATGAGCAACTTGTTCCTGAACGCATCTCCTCCAGAAGGGGAAATAAAAGCAAAAATGAACTCATGGGACTATATCAAACAAAAAAGTTTCTGTACGGCAAAGGACACCATCAACAGAACAAAAAGGCATCCTACAGTATGGGGGAATATATTTATAAATGACATATATGACAAGGGGTTAACATCCAAAATACATAAAGAACTCACACACCTCAACACCCAAAAAGCAAATTACCCGATTATTAAATAGGCAGAGGATATGAAGAAACAGTTCACCAAAGAAGAAATTCAGATGGCCAACAGACACATGAAAAGATGCTCCACAGCACTAATCATCAGGGAAATGCAAATTAAAACCACAATGAGATATCACCTCACACCAGTCAGGATAGCCAGCATCGAAAAGATTAAGAACAACAAATGCTGGTGAGGAAGCATAGAAAGGGGAAACCTCCTGCACTACTGGTGGGAATGTAAGCTAGTTCAACTGTGGAAAGCAGTATGGAGATTCCTCAAAAAACTGACAATAGAAATACCATTTGACCCAGGAATTCCACTTCTAGGAATTTATCCTAAGAATGCAGCAGCCTAGTTTGAAAAAGACAGATGCACCCCTATGTTCATCACAGCACTCTTTACAATAGCCAAGAAATGGAAGCAACCTAAGTGTCCATCTGTAGATGAATGGATAAAGAAGATGTGGTACATATACACAATGGAATATTATTCAGCCATAAGAAGAAAACAAATCCTACCGTTTGCAACAACATGGATGGAGGTAGAGGGTATTATGCTCAGTGAAATCAGCCAGGCAGAGAAAGACAAGTACCAAATGATTTCACTCATATGTGGAGTTTAAGAACAAAGAAAAACTGAAGGAACAAAACAGCAGCAGAATCACAGAACCCAAGAATGGACTAACAGTTACCAAAGGGAAAGGGAATGGGGAGGAAGGGTGGGAAGGGAGGGATAAGGGGTGGGGGAAAGAAAGGGGCCATTAAGAGTAGCATATAGAATGTGGGGGGAGGCACAGGGAGGGCTGTGCAACACAGAGAAGACAAGTAGTGACTCTACAGCATCTTACTACGCTATTGGACAGTGTCTGTAAAGGGGTTTGTTGGGGGGACTTGGTGAAGGGGGGAGTGTAGTAAACATAATGTTCCTCATGTAATTGTAGATTAATGATACCAAAAAAAAAAAGAAGTATATGCAAGGGTAGAGACTTAATATATATATAAAAAAAGGACTGGTCCACAATGCACTGGAAATTTAAAGAACTATATAAAAAATTAACACTAGTCCTTCACTACATGCCATCCTAGGACTTTTGGTCTATAGTAACTAAACTCAGCAAACTGTTACACTGAGTTTTCATTTTAAAGATTAAAAGCTACGAATCTCAAGGCATGGGGATGAAAGGTACAGAATGGGGAATATAGTCAATAAAATTGTGATATCTTGGTATGGGAACTACACATTGTGATGAGCATTGCTTTGTGTAACGTATATACATGTCAAATTACTATGCTGTGTGCTTGGAACTAATACATATTACATCAACTACACTTAAAAAAAAATGGGAAAAACCACCCCCTAAGAATGTCAACACCCAAAATACAAGATGTTTATGTTGCTCTTTTATTACCTGTGCTTTATAAGGATTATTTTAGTAATAGTGATTAGACTGACTTTTGATAGGGTACAATGATAACTCTAAAGCAGGAAAAAACAAATTGTGGAGATAACCTCCTAGAGCTTTTCATTCATTAAGGCAGCAAGCACTTGTGATGTGCTGTACCGTGTGGTCACTATGAGGTTACTAAGGTAAAATTTCTGCCCTCCAGAAACTTGAGGTCTAATGAGAAAAGAAGTTTTCAGGTACTTTTCCCTTCAACTACAAATGTGGAAGTAATTATATTTAGGGAGATAAATATATTTTATTTTTGTCAAGTGAGATGCTTAGACAAATTCTAAAACAAACACAGGATAACTATGAAAATAAAGCACAAAATTTGATAAACTAAAACTTAATTATTACTTCTACATGACACAAAATTCCCAAAGACTTTACAGTTATCATAAAGTTTGCCTCTGTAGTTGGTGATTAAAACAACCAAACCAAAACAAATCCTACAACATACTTTGGATCCTACTTAAGGATTACTTTCCTCAATGTCCACATAGCATAGTTTACAAGGAGATGCTTATGGATTAAGTGTAATAAGAAGAATCTTTGTCAGATCCCTTTCTTATAAATAGTAAAGCACTTAATACAAGAGAGTTTTATGAAGAGTCTGTCTCAAGGTATATGGTACAGAAATTGTGGAACAGGTAAAGTTGCCATGAGCCAGCCCTGACTCTAGGTTCTTACTTGAAGTGTAAGGAGGGACTATACGTTTCTCTAACATGGGTCTTCTCCCTAAAGCCTAGTTGACAGATAAAAAGCAGACTGTTACAAGCAGTGACTCTATAGCATCTTACTATGCTGATGGACAGTGACTGTAAAGGGGTATGTGGTGGGGACTTGATAATGGGGGGAATCTAGTAACCACGATGTTGCTCATGTGATTGTACATCAATGATACCTTAATAATAATAATAATAATAAAAAGCAGATTGTTAATGGTCTGCACACAGTAGGCAGAACTGGTGTGGCAGCTGCAGTAAGGAATGTAATAGAAACTAACGTTTCGGTTCAGGAATGCCCATGGCTTAATGGGTGTTGCATTGCTAATAAACAGATCATATTTATTCTTCAAGAAACACTGCTGCTCCTTTTTTCCTTGAAGGAATTCTGGAATGTCAGCCCACTGGGTGGGACTGCCTCTGGTTAAAGTTCTTCTCTAATAAGCTTTGCTGGAGACCAGGTTTCAAGGGCCAGGTGAGATGCACAAGCAGTGCAGAGGAAGGAGCACAGGACTCTCCTACACAGGCAGAACTGTCATGAAGCCACTCGAGGAAGATGGCTGAGGTGACAAAACCCTGTTACTAAAAGGTAAGCCAGCTAATTGCTGTCTGATATCCCAACACAGACAGAAGCAGAGAACAAACGACTGAAATGAGTAAGTAGAACTGTTTTTTTTATTATGGTATCATTAATATACAATCACATCAGTAACACTGTGATTACTACACTCCCCCTCCCATTATCAAGTCCTTCCCCGCATACCCCATTGCAGTCACTGTCCATCAGCGTAATAAGATGCTAGAGAGTCACTACTTGCCTTCTCTGTGCTATAACTGCCTTCCCCGTGCTCCCCTCCCCCACATTAGTAGAACCATTTTTAATGGTACTTCCTTGTGTACTTGATATTCTTTAGCCCTATTTTTAAAGCTCAAAACCAGGGTGCAGCAGCTATGTGAGAATACAGTAGGAGCGGGTCTCCCTTGCTCTGTCTTTCTGCCTGCCTAGAACTCAGACCCTGGGCTAGTCACTGACTCTCATCCTTCCAGGCCAGGTCCCAGCAAAGCTGAGGGGCCACTCAGGCCCTGTAAACTTTAACCAGAGAATATGAACTATAGCTACCTGTATGGCCTTTGATGAACCCAAGCTGGGGAGGCTCTCCTCTAAGATGAAGAACACAAGCACTGATTCTACAAGCTGGGCATCAGTCACACTCATGGTGCTGAATTCAATTCAGTATGTCCCGAGTGCCTTTTTTACTTGGCTCTATGCTGTGTGTTGAATACAGACACACACATGTAGCTCTTGTTCTCTAAGAGCCGAAGTCCCTTTCCTCATTGGCTCACTCTTTAGTTGGAGGCACAGACACAATAAACAAACTCATGTATTTCAGATCACAGTGATAAGTGCAACGAAGAAAATAATGCTGAAAGACATGGTCCTTAACAGATAGATATTTACTAATGAGAAGAAATGCTGTAAGAAAACAGACATTTTTAATCCCCAAACTTCCATACCTCTTTGAGCACAGGCCTCCCCTGGAATAAGGGTTAAGGCAGATAACTGCTAAATTCCTTTCAACTAAAAAATTCTATGATACTTGGCTTTACAAGAATCTTTCCTACTGAACTTGACCAACCCCACTGAGTAGTTCAACAGTTCTGACTTTTAAATAACTAAATACTATTAAAATTTCAGTAAGGCAAAAACACCATAAGGAGAGATGAAAAACAAATTATTTGCAGCACAGAAGTTTTATAAAACCAAAAGAAATATGAACACCCACTGAAAAATAAGAAATGTGGATTTCCAGTGCAATTATCAAAAAATATTAGATTTCTTTGCATGTACTAGAGGCGCAGTTTCCAGTACAATCTGACACATAATAGGTGCTCAGTAAATATTTGTTGAAATGAATTTAATCTAACCAAGCTCAAGGAGCCAGTTAAAACATTCAAATCTCCAGTGTACAAGGTTTAAAGTAATAATATTAGCTACTTGTGGTAAAGATGGAGTGACTGTAGAAATCAGTATTACCTTCCTGAAAGGCAGTTAAAGTGCCTAACTAAAGGTCCAAATCCATTTTAATATCTGGTGATTATTTAACAAATGGACAAGTGCCCAGTAGTGTGTGTAGAAAACCAGGATATTGGAAATATGTAAAAAAATAAGGGCTCTTATTGTATGCATAACAGTGAAAAACAGGAAATAACTCTAGAATACCAACAAAGGGAATTGGTTAAAACACATACAATATATCAATCCAAATGAATACTATGTAGCCATTAAAAATCATATAAATGTGTATTTATTGACAAGGAATACTATTATGATTATTATTAAAGTATAAAGAAAGTTGCACAGATTTATCATATGACCCAGCAATTCTACTCCTAGGTATACATACCCAGGAGACCTGAAAACATGTCCACGTAAAAACCTGTCCACACAGGTTCATAGAAGCATTATTCTTAATGGTCAAATGTCAAAATAAGTGTCCACTGATGAATAAACAAAATATGGTATACCAGTACAACAGAATAGTATTCAACCATAAAAAGAATGATATACTAATATATGTGAAACATGGATAAACCTTAAAACCATGACCCTCAGTGTAAGAAGCCAGTCACAAAAGACCACATATTGTATGATTCCATTTTTATAAAACATCCAGAATAGGCAATTCCAGAGCTAGAAAGTAGACTGATCGTTGCGCAGGGCAGGTGGACGGGTAATGTGGAATGACTGTTGATGCGTATGGTTTCTTTTTGGAATGATGAAAATGTTCTGGAATCAGATAGTGGTGATGGTTGCACAGCTCTGTGAATATACCATTGGATTATACTGTAATATAACCATTGAATTATACACTCTGAGTGATTTTTCCCAGTGTCATTTTTTACAGACATAGAAAAATCCATCCTAACATTAATATGCGATCTCAAGAGACAGCAAGTGGCCAAAACAATCCTGAAGAACTAGGCTGGAAGTTTCACACCTCCTGATTTCAAAATTTACTACGAAGCTACAGTAGTAAAAAGTGTGGTCCTGACATTAACAACAGAGATTTAGGCCAACGCAATAGAACAGAGCCCAGAAATAAACTCTTATGTATATGGTCAAATTATCTTCAACAAGAATGCCAAGACCGTTCGATGGGGAAAGGACAGTCCTTTCAACAAATGGTGCTGGGAAAACTGGACATCTACATGTGAAAGAATGAAGCTGGACTTTTTATCAAATGGATTAAGGACCTAAATGTAAGACCCCAAACTATAAAAATACTAAAAGAGCATAAAGGGAAAAAGCTTCATGACATTGGGTTTGGCAGCGCTTTCTTAGTATAACACCAAAAACACAGGCAGCAAAACCACATGTAGACATAAGGGACCAAAAAACATCTGTGCATCAGAGGAAATCACAACAGATGGATGGGAAAAAATATTTACGATCCTATACCTGAAAAGGGATAATATCCAGAATATATATATATTATAAGGAATTCCTACAACTGAGCACTTGAAAAACAACTAACCTGACTTTAAAAATGGGCAAAGGACTTGAACAGACATTTCTCTAAAGGTGATACCCAAATGGCCAACTAGCATATGAGAAGCTCAGTATTACTAACCATCAGAGAAATGGAAATTAGAAGCACAATGAGGTATCACCTCATACCACTAGAACAGCTACTATCAAATTAACATAAATTGGCAAGTATTAGGGATGTGGAGAAACTGGAACCCTTTGGCACTATTGGTGGTGTTGCAAAATGGTGCAGCTGCTGTGGAGAACAGTATGCAGGTTCCTGAACAAATTAAAACAGAACTACCATATCATCAAGCAAACCCATTTCTGGATTTATGCCCAAAAGAATTTAAAGCAAGGTCTTGAAGAGATATTTCCCCATGCAGGTAACACAGCATCGTTATTTACAGCAGTCAAGAGATGGAAGCAGCCCAGTGTATACTGATGAATGGACAAATAAAATGTGGTACATCCATACCATGAAATATTATTCAGCCCCAAAGATGATGGAGAGCCTGTCACATGCTACATAGATGACTCTTGGGGACATTATGTTATGTGAAGTTAGTTACAGAAAGATAGTGTATGATTGCACTTGTGTGAAATATCTAAAGTAGTCCAATTCATGACAGAAATAGAATGGTAGATGCCAGGACCTTGGGATGAAGGAATGGGGAATTGCTAATTTTAATGGGCATAGTTTCAGTTTTGCAAGACAAAAATGGTTAAGAGAGTGGAAAAGAAAAAAGGCCACGGATATTATGGTATGTGAATTACATCTAAAAAAAAGTTATGTGAAAAATTGTAAAAGTGAGTTATAAAACTGTTTGTAAAATAAAAATGTGTATATTACAGAAATAAAATGTAAGATTCTATTGAAAAATGTTAACAGTGGTTAGACTAAAGGTGAAAAAAAGGTCTGTATTTTCCCACTCTCAGACTACCAGTGAAAATGTATTGCTTTGGTGTATGTTAAAACAAAGCATTTTCTCTATTTAGTGGTAAAAACAAGAAAGGTGATACCTGGGCTGGAGTGTTTGTAGTCACAGGAGATGGCGACTCAGTAGCTTTTGGCTCACTGGGGGACGCAGAAGACCCCTGGGACTCCTGGCTGGCTGGCTGGTCCGGAGATAGGGCATCACTACTGTCTTCATCAAATGAGAAATCACCCTGGGTTTGGGGATAGTCCTCCTTCCCAACACCTGAAGGAAGAAATGATTATTAACTTATCCTGGCCTTGGAATACCAAGTTTAAAGTGAAAAAGGAGAAATACTGCTTACTATGAGAACTTTAAAAGAAAAAATGAATATAATGTGCTTCCCAGGGGAAGAACACATGACGACCTATGATGAATACTTGGAAAAATAAATCAAATCTGAATCAGATCAAGCCTTTGGATCCCACTACAGTTACAGGAAGTACAGGAGGTAAGAAAGTTTTCACCAACACCTGGAGATGCAAATGCATTCAGTAAAACCCAGAATATGGAAGTGCTAGAGGATAAAACAAACCTGTTCATCAAAAAATAAATAGTAAGGAAAGAAAGGGGGAGGAAGACCCACCCAAGCCAAAGGCAATGATGGCACTAGTCTGGATTCCAGTTTGGAAGCCAACTGTTAAAACATCCCTGAGCTAAGGGAGAAGATGGGGCCCCGACTGGGTGTCTGTCTCCTCCACGTCCCACCTCATGGAGCGCCTGCTGTACTGACACCTTACCTGTTGAGGCCCATTTCTTTGGGATTGAATGGAACTGTAAATTGATGGTATGGCTTAGAATTATTCACTACAAATTATGAAAGATTTAGGTTTATACTAATACAAAATATATCCTCCCAAGTAAGTAATGGAAACTATAATAGTCTTTAAAGTAGGATATTAACTACACAAAATTTTTTACTGAATAAGTGGTGTTATTCTGGAATTTCTTTTTTTTTACCCCCCAGCCAAAGCTTATGTCAGGGAAAAAAAAAAAGGCAGCGGGGACAATGGGAACTAAGTATGATAGGACCAAGATAAGATGGACAGATACTACCACTCTTAGTCAATTAATACATCTATACTCCTTGTTAATCACCTTGTGGACTTAACACTGAATAAGCAATTTTTCTTTGTCTCTCTTAGAAGTAAACAGAAGTAAAATAAGGAAGTTTGTAAAAATCTTAAAACAACAGAAACTAAACAGTGCAGTATAACAAATTTAACTTAGAAAACATGGTAATGAAATCAGAGCTGAAATCCTTAAACCTCAGCTAAGGAATCTCTGTGTGAACTGGCAAGAGATGGGGGCTACTGCAGTATGTCCTATAACAGCACTAACAGTAAGAATGGGCTTCAGGGCAAGTGCTCATCATCTATAATTCACCTGGGAAACAACACTCATGCTTGGGGCTGGATTTTTAAATCAGTTATCTAAAACTTGCAAATTTCTCTTTCTCCCAGAACACAGTAAATTCTTAGGATCTTGCCTATAATGGCCTCCTTAACACTGGAGTCTACAGGGAGGATGTTTTTCTCCACCAGCTCCATGGGACCAGGCCGTTGAGCAATCTTCTCATTCAGATCATCGGCTAGTCGAGCCCTTTTCAACTTCATCTGAGTAGCCTGCAGGGACGGCTCTGCGAATGTTTCTAAAAGAGGAAACACAGTTTGACCATTACTTGAATTACTCTCTGTTCCACACTGTTATTTCAGTCCAACTAATTAACTTAAGCTGGTTTAAACATACTTAAAGAGTTCTCAACATATTTATGGAAAGATAAAATGACTGTCTAAGAATACTCCAGTACACATCTTATATTTTCAGTTCTGGACAGCTGTATATTGTCTATACAATATGGATGCCCTCTGGCGCAAATTAATACGAACTTAAGCTAAAAATGAAGTACTGCTATTGCTCATTTATGGCAGGAGCATCAAATTCACATTTATTAGTCACTGGGGAAAGGAAAATGAACAAGAGAGATTTGGTCCATGGCTCAAGAAGTTTATAGTTTTAGATTGGGCTTCCCTGGAAAGTAGTTAATTCCTAGAAGGGAGTACACTGTATCTTAGACTATAACCTTCTCTACAGGATTCTAATGGAAAGAACTACAAACATATTTTTGGACTGATGGTGTCGATATCATAATTCAGATTTTGGGTTTATTTCTGAATACATAACCTTGTAACATTTAATTTCATAGTAATTGATGGCCACAAGCCTCAACTCATCTACTTAAAAATGCATGAAGTTGTACAACAGATGTGAAACTACTTTAAGTATCCTGACTCATTCATTGTGTGATTCTGTCAGTTACTTGTGTTTCTGGTCATTCTTGGTGACATTTAATTACACTGTTCTAAATAATGTTTGTAACTGATTAAAAATAATAATGAGGTGTTAATACAAAATTCTGAGCTGAGAACTGCTTGCCTCTTAAATTATACCGAAGTTCTTTTAATGAAATTCCCCATAAATAATCTCAGGATTAACCTTTGTTCCTCATTCCATAGGTGTCCCAGCAGAAGCCCAAAGCTCACTGAAACCCCATAGCAATAAACTGCTTTTCAGCACACCTGAGCACTTCTCTTTCCATCAGCTGTTATATGTTCACCAAAAGTCAACTTTGATTATCCAAAAAATGGTTCTTGTCTGCTACTGTCAATATGTAACTAAATGGGAAAATGATAAACTTAAAATTATTTCTTGGAAACCTAAGTTAAATGTTTTGGAATGACTTATCATTGTCAAATTAGGATACATACATAACAGCTGTAAAAGATTTGGGAATAAATACTAAAATCTAGGATTTTTAAACAGATTGCTTTTCAAGTGTCTGTAAGTTTTTGTTCCATCATAAACAGAGACTGTAGTTTTCCATGGAAATTGTATAGTGGCTGTGCTTTATGCAAGAAAGATGATGCAAGCTCCATTCTTTGAAGCCTTCTCCAGAGTGAAGGGCCTAGCCCTAGGTCAGAAGATTGGCAAATAAATGTATATTTCTGTAAGTTAAAATAATGTGTGTGCTTGTCTCATTTTTATAATTTTCCCACATAACCTACTGTGGCCCAATACTCTTAGATAAAACACCTCTAACCACACAGGATGACAGGTAGGAGAATGATACCCTAGGATGAGGTTTAAATTCTTCTGTTATGATCTAGGTAGAATGGTCTTGTTTTTCTCCTCTCTCCCATTAACACCACCCAAATGATATCAGCAATATGTTTAGAAGGAAAGTAGTCTAAAAGCAAATAATCAGAAGCTGGCATTTTGGTATGCTTTTGTTCTTGGACTTATTACCTCCTCATCTCCATGAGGCTGAGGCTGGATTTTAGCTGCTAAACTTCAGAAAATTATTTAGACTTTTTCCTGCCAAATATCCAGCTAAATCAAAACTGAGATGTTAAAATAAGTTAGGAGTTGTTTTAAGATATTTTAAAAATTATAGATGGAATATTCTTTCTTACTTTGAGAATCCCAACTTGAGAAGAGGTGTCCTAAAAACACCACTTAAAGTTCATTTATATACATGGTTAGGCTTTTAAATGTAGAACAAAAAAAAAAAAGAATAAATATGATTCCTTTTGATAGCTAAATGTATTTGCCTTGGTTCTATTATATTAATAAAGCCTGTTATAGTTAGAAGGCAAGTTGAACAGACAGCATTGTCCTACAAAAATGTCCCTTATTTATAGGTCAAGATATTTTCAGGCACAGAAGGAGCCATTTACCCAGTTACTTACCAGTGAACTTGCTTCTTTGAAGACTCCCTTATCCCTGACAGCTGGCAGTGCTGTGACCCTACCACTGGAGTTCTGGAAAAGCTTTTCTAGTCCAGTGGACTTCTGAGAACACTGCCCAAAGTAGAGTAAGGCATACACCTCTCACTTCCCAGCCCCAATATAAGGATGTCACATTCCTTCAATTAGAAGAGACCCTGCTTGGGATTAGAGAGACGAGCTTGATGGCTGGAACTTCTTTACAGCATCCTTACTGTGTAGCCAGCCTGTGCTCACTCCCCACCACAGCAGCCTGTTTATTCCCTAGAGAGCAGTTTCCACAGTCCGGTTTGTCTATTTACTATCTGTCTCTGCCTCTAGCGTGTAAGATCCACAGGGGGCAGGCACCCATCTGGCTCACCTGTGGGGTCGCTAGTGTCTAGCTTGCTGGCCAATAAACACCTGTAAATAATGGTGACCACATCACTTCCTGAAGATTTTATTTTTGGACATGTCTGACCTTTAGGATATTATTCCTCATGTTGAGCAGCAATCCAGTGCTTTGTAAATCAACCCAATTGTAACTGTGTCAATAGGCCAGAGAGAACAAATCTAATCTTCCTTCTACCTTTTAATTGTCTCTACATGTTTGAGAAGTTTTCAGATTCTTTCTGTATCTCCTTCAGGTTTAACACACTCAAGACTATCACAGGGTCAAGTTCCCAGTCTTGCTCAATAAATCAGAAAAGCAAAACAATTTAAGAAAATGTAACGGGAATTTATGATGGAGATACCAGCTTTCAAGAATGCTCTGTCATCAGAGAGAAAAACATCCTGGTCTGAGATACAGGTCTCACCAAAGATGGAATGAACTGTCCTACCGGTGCCAGGAGTCAAGAGGCTAGATCATCATGAAAATAAGGTTGTCAGATCAAGCTGGACTGTTGTGGGTAAGCAGCAACAAGCAGAAAAGGCTAGATGTGCACCAGGTAGATATAACAGGGTCCAAGTAGTGAAAATCTAAGGTTAGACTTGTGGCCATTTTTCCCTTTATGACCCATTAGGACCTAATGAGTGGGCATATGTCCCTTACTGTGAAGAAATCCTCTGGACCAAAAATGTTTTTCCAGAACAGTATGGTAGACACCTGTGTACCAGCTAGGGGGGAAGAGTCAGTCCATCAATTGGTTATTTGGAGAATCAAACCTTCCCCATGTATCTAACATAACATTTTAGCTTTGGGTCTTCATGTTGCTATCCAATTTGGAGGATGTCAGCCTGTGGGGTAAAAAGTTATTAAAATGGGAATAAATAGAAATGGTAGAATTCTCACTTCTTTTCTTGAGAAAATGCAGTAAAATAAGCAGAAGTAAAACTTCTACCTTCCAAGATATGCATCCTGACAAGTTCAGAACGATCTGGTCGGCTCCGAATCTTATGCTTCAAAAAGTTTTCAGTCTTAAAAAGGGGGAAAAAAAAAAGACAAAGTCTTACCATAAATTGTTTATGACTTACTGTGGCTTTACATTTTTTTTCTCAAGGTACTCTGTTTAAACAAAGTGTATATACCCTTTTGGTCATGATTTTGAGAGAAAGGAAAGAGTAGAAATTAGTACTTTGAGAAACTATTATCCAATACATGATTTAAGTTGCAGCCTTCAAAACTGTACAGGGACTGGAAGTATATGTTGGTATAAAGCAAATACTTTATAGACTTACATTTTAAAACTTGGAAAAGGCAAAAGCTCAAACTTTAAAGGTTTTTGAATAGAGGATTCTGACTATTTAAATATCTAAAATCAATAAAGTCTACACTTCAGGCTAAGTAAAAAGCCACCCAGACAACAAACTTCTTAAAATCCTTGATGCATTTTCTTTGATGAGTTCACATACTTGATCTTATTTTCTTATTCATAACTCTACTCAGCTCTATACAATAGGGCCTTAAAATGGATTTTGTATTTTAGAAGACTAAGAGAACACTACTGCATCCTAAGAAAATTCTTAAGGAATTTTTGGTACATGATTATTTTCATATTGCATGATAGACATTTTCTCTATAACAAAAAGAACAAATGTGCATAATGGTACTTTCAAAGAAAAATAACAAACATAAATTCAACATGCAACTCTGATGGAATCATCTCAACAATAAAGCAGAGTTGAATGTAGCAACATTTCTTTTGTCAGCCAAACTGTCCTACCCTTGGTCAACTGTAACACAGACTCAGTGGGGAAACCACCTAAGGGCCTGGGACCAGCACATCACTTGGGCTGTCCGTCTGCAGGGGTAATAAATGGTAGGATTACTCCATTATGATTCTAAAAACCGCTGTGATGCCCTGAAAGCAATAAAGTGAGAAAGTAATGACTTGTCCTTTATGTACAAAACTAGTTACTAGTTTTAAAAGAACAAAATTTGAATGTTAGGTATTTTCTATAAACTCCATGGTAAAACTACCCCAGAATATATTACTGTATAAGTCATGTATCCTAAAAATACATTGTTTTCTCTACTGACAAATTTAGGAGTAAGGCTCCTATTTGTCCACAGGTTCTTTAAAATAAAAGAAAGCAGCACAGAAAAAGAATATTTTAACTGAAATGTCTTACTCTGGCTCGTTCTAAGCTTTTTATCTGCTCATGGAATGCTGCTGGGCTCTTCAAAGCTGCAAGAGGAAAAAAGAAATCATTTCCATGATATAGAGGAGTTAATACTTCAATCAATTGTTATAGTATATCATGTTGATTTTTCCTCTTAATCTTATTAGTTTGCATCTACAATTCCATTTATTTACTAGTGGCTCTAGGAGATCTGCAAAACTTGAAATACTAAAATGTTTCAGAATTAAAATGATGTATTTCACAATAAAATAAGTAAACATTTTCAATGGAGTTGTATGCCTAATAATGATGCAAGTATCAGATAAGACTAGTTCTAATCAATAGTTAGGGCAAATTACCATCACCAAGGAAATGGTTTGATGATTCCTTGACAGGTCTTTGCTCTTAATGTCACTCCATTAAACCTGTACTCTATGTCTAGTACGTCTGAGTTACTGTTTACCTAGAACCCACAATGGGCTTAGCCTCAGGCTCTGCGGTCAATCACAATTGCACTGCTGTTGATCATCACACACCTTGGAAGGTAGGTAATAGCTCCAGTACAGATGAAAAGCTCAAAAAGGTTAAATGAATCCTTGAAGTCATATGGCTAGATTGTGATCACAGTGGGATTTAAATCTAGTTTTGAAAAGTTCATGCTTTCTACTGTACTACAATGCAGCTCACTGAAGACACAGTGTTTCTTTAAGATGTCCACTGCTAATACAGTAAACATTCCAGAATCCCAGAGTGAGAGTAAGCAGAGTTTACTAAAATATCACCTACTATGGTGTTCTACCAACTATCTTTGCAAAATCTTTTGTGCATATGCCCACCATTGCCTGATAAGAACCTACACTTATAATTATGGGCAGTCAGAGGATGTGGATGGGATCCAGGACTCGGCTTACTCAGCTGTCATCTCCAAAACTTGGCCAATCAGCACTTTCTTGGTAGCATTATTTCCAGCTCTGGTACTTGAAGCATTTAAAAAACTCCCAGGAGCCCAGGACAAATAGGTTTGGCAAGGGACCAGCTCCAAAAAGTAGACTAGAGCTGGCTTAGCAATGGTTCTTAAACATCATGGTCTGATCCTGCTTGACTGACTGGTTCATAGTCAGGAATGTAGTGGTAGAGCAATCTGGCAGATGATCAAACCAGCTTTTAACTCTATCTCAAAGCTAGATTAAAAATATTTAGATAATTAATAGTCCAGAAAAAAAAAAGTTTTATTGGGAAAATATCAACTGCCGAGAAAAATTCCTTATCATAAAACAAAAAAAGGTAGTATTAATGGTTCAGGAGACTGGGAAGCATAAATGCACTTGATAATTGCACTCCAGTTTAAAGACAAATGAGTTACTTTTTTGACAAATCAATTTTTAGACAAAATCCATGTATATAATCTAAATAGCCCCCACAAAACCACTAGAACAGAAAACCACCTCCAAACTTGGTGATTAAAGAAGACAATTGGATAAATAGTCTATAAATAATCAACTCTCAGAAATGAAGGAATGAAGCCCAGGGATATTTGGAAAATATCTGTACTTTGGCAAAAAGGATTTATTAATTATAAATAGAATGTTTGTTAGTCCTGTAACTGAGATACACTTAACGATATAGAGCATATAATAGTATCAAAGATAATAAGAATTAAATAATATTGAACAAGGTTTTGAATTAATTTTATCATGTTACTTTTCCAAATTTAAGAAACTATTCATTATGTAGGGTGATTACTTCAGTTATTTCAAAACTAAAACAAATGTTGATGCTTGAAGTAAAAACTTAGCCTAAGTACAGGGTTTCAAAGGTGTTCTCTGTATAACATAAAATTCAAGTCCATCTTTTCAACTACATCTGGTTTTCAAAATGTATTCTAAATGATTCTTCTGGGTTGACAATGCCGATGCCTGGATTTTCTTATAAACTCATTTGGTAATGGTGTATCGATTAAATGGAAACAACTGGAGGTAGAGCATATGATACAGGATCTTCTTGGACATGCCCATCTGTTACATCACACTGAAGATGACAGTGGCACTGAAATCTTACGTGGCATGATGCCCTGGTCCACGAGTTGCTCTCTCGTTCTCCTTTGCTGCAGCCTCAGCTGGAGCACTGTGAAAGGAAATAATCAGCATTGGCGTTTATAAGCAACAGTATGAGTCAACTTACAAAGTTCCAGAGGAGACACAAGTTTTATTGAATATCTTCTTTTTATAACTGAATAAGGATACTACCTGGCACCACCCAACTTACAAAAAGAATTATCAGTTTGTGATTTCTGCCTGTTTGGTGAACTCTGAAGTTCTCTCGGCGTATTTTTTTTAGTTAGTTAATAATCTTAATTCTGATGAATAAAGCTAAGTATGTGTTGTTTAAATACAATCAGATGGTACTCAGCAAATAAAAACAGTTGGCTTATACATTAAGACTTGTTAATAAAAAAGTCTTATTTGTTGGACTAGAAATGTGAGATTCCTTGACATTCCTTGGTTTTGTTCTGATATTTAAACAAGCTAATGGCAATTTATTTTAAGGAACGACTGACTTATTTGGAGGGACTTCCTCCATCTGGAACAAATTTTAAATAGCTTTAATGAAGGCCAAATGTGTAATAAAAATTAGGCCTATGAGATATTACTAATGACCCAAAGGAAAAATTCTAAATTAAGAACTTGAAGTTTAATAATCTTTGCATAAATATAACATATCTCATTCTACAAGTTCTAAGAAAGCCACAAATCAATCGATAATATTTTAATGAAGAGTAAATACATTGTTAGAATTTGTAAAGAATGAGGTATACATTACAAAATGTGGAAATCCATTTGACAAATTTAATAAAAAATAATCCCTCCCCTGCACTGCCCCAATTTCTCAAGCAGCTTTCTCTCATAGCATCTCTATATTTTTATTTAGAAAATGAGCTGATTTAAAAAACAAGGAATCCATGAAGTAACTTTGAAAAATATTTTCCTTGGTTTTACCTTACATTCAATTTTAAGTTTCCATTTTGATTTTTGTTTCAAATCATGGATAAAAACAAGGTTAGCATTACTAGGGATCTGCTTAAGGGCTGTCAATATGCTGCAAGAAAATACCTATCTGTACTTCTTAAATGGTAAAGGAGGATAGAATTATCTAACAAGGGGGCAATGGCTGGAACAAGAGGCTGGCTCAGAGCAGTCTTGTACCCAGGCTCAAACACAGCACACATGGTGACTCCTGCTTGTAATAAACCTGAGACCTGAGCACGCAGGGCTCTGGGTCTTCACAGCCTTTGCTTTTTGCTTGCCCTTGTGCTGACTGCAGAGCACAGCACAATCCTAGGTACACTTCAAGAAAAATCTAGACTGTAACATATCTTTTAAACATATTTTTTTATTCATTGCTGGAAATGAAGGTCATTTTATTATTAAACTTTTTAAATTAATTTTTTTGTGTTTTATTAAATACTTTATTAAATACTGAATTTTTGTTTGCTTCTTTCTTTCTTTTTGGGAATATAGGATCACAAAGCTTTGCTGACATCCCAGTTAGAACTGAAGCAACTGACAAAAGATTCTACTAGACAAAAGAAAAACTTAATGAGTCAAAAAATATATGCACGTTTCTCCCATTAAAATGTTTTGTGATACTCTGAATCAATTATGCTCTAACAAAAAGATCTTTTCCCTGATAACTTACAGTTTATTGAGGATAATGAGTTCCCGCTGTACTTTACTAGGAACAAAAATAACCAAAGACATGACCTGTGGATCTGATAGCACCCAATTGCCTGTACACTCTAAATTCTTCTATAAATGCTAAAGTTAATGTGTGTCTGAAATTAAGATGGTCGTTTTCAAGAGGCAGAGTCCCGAGAAAAGGAATAGTAAGAGGAGAAAAGGGTCAGAACAACCTCCAGTTCAAAGGCTGACACTTCTGGAACATGGTGGTCCGTGTCTGCTGGAGAATGGCTAGCAGTAGTCTTTCCTTTCTCTTAAGGGAGTCCTCAGAGAAAGGACTGAAATAGAAAGAGTAATGAAAACATCAACAGCCCCCTTCTTTGGTTTAAAACAAACAAAGCACCATACTTGTGAGACGAACGTGTCAAGCGCAGCATGTGTTTTCGGGCGAATGGCATTTTGGAATGATAGAAACATTTGCAACAACTTCATCTGCAAACCAACCCTGACAACAAGAGCTCATTAGGCTTGAAGCATCTCCTGACTGTACAGGGGTCAGCTGCCCTCATGCACCTTGACAGCAGCCCTGTCAGCTACATCACCTTTGACTAGAAATCACACTTCCACCCTCATGTGTGGAGGTATCTGATACAATGAGGGTAACACACAAAATGAATGCATGTTACAATAAAACAAAACCAAACATAAACCATTTGTAGTTTCTATCCAGTTTTCTACATGGCAAAACAAACAATCCACTGGGGTCATACTGTTGGAAGGGGGGACAATGACCTTCCCAGTCAACACTTCCATCACTGCCTCATAATTTCCCAGAAGCCATATCCTTGCATTACAAGCACTACTCAGAGCAGTTGTGGTGTGCAGTCTGCCCCAGGCATGCTGACTGGAGGTTGCTTAGATTTTCTAGCCTCAGAATAGCCTGCGTCTAAGGCTTTTATCTTTTATTTACAAAATCTTATTATCTTAATGATCAGAGAGGTAGTCATGGCTGTGGGGATAAGATGCTTTATCAAGTTTCTCTGGGACCTTCATGAATTAAGCCTGGAGACCATCTTCCACCCTTTGCAGCCTCCACATTCTCATGTCGGGGTGGGGAAAAGGGAACACCCAGGTCACTGACTGCCACTGTGCCTGCTGCACATCTGTAGTTTGTTAAGACAAATGAATAAACCGGTATCCTGGCTAATCTCTGGAAAAGCTGACCCTCTGCATGTATTGACAAGGCTGCATTTCAGTAGTCACGAACGAATGGTCCCCCACTGCTCTCTGGTGGTGGCAGTGGGTGTGGTGGCGGGTACAGCTGCCTGAGAAGCCAGCTTCCCAGGCACTGCCCTCGGGTCTGACAGCTGAACCCTAGAGCATTCTCCCCCTTATGCCTAGTGGTGTTATTGGGCTAGCATTATATCCATCCTATTAGTAAGGCGCTTAATATTCGGTGACCTCCAGTCATCTTGCAAGCAATTACATGTAAAAAAAGAAAATATGTAAGTCTAAAGAATTCCAAGGGAGAAAAACAGTTCAAGACACTCAATGCGTGAGTGGCTACGTCTTTCAGAAAACAAAGGACATAGTGATAACAGAGTGAAGTAGAATTCATGCTACAGTTGTTCTTTATGTCTTTTAATGTCTTTTGTCTTTGAAAAATGTAGAAACTAAAACAAGCAAAAGCATGGTTCCAAGAAGTCCTTAGTTTAAAATGGTTGGGTCAAACCCACTTAATTTTCTCAAAAAAAAGAAAGAAAAAAAAAGATGGGGGAGAAGATATATAAAAATTTTTATCTCATTATACAACTACATTGTATTCTTTGTGTAAAAACATTTACCACAAGCTGAGAATTCTCTAACAGCTCTGTATTTCCTAATGACAAAACTCACAGGAGGTACAAAAAGAACCCACATCAACAGGGAGATGAGTTTACAGAGCCATTTGCTTACCCTCTGCAGCACATCTTTTTTAACTAGCCTTAGCCCAAGGCTTTTTTTATTAAAAAAAATATTTTCACCTATTATGAGTCATATCGGTTCATTACACAAAGTAAGTAAATATAAAAAAGGATGAGGAAGAAACTAAATAAGCAAACGATCAGTAATATCATCACCTAGAGACACATAACTACCGTTACCATATTGGTATATTTCCTCTTTTATCTAAGCATGATTTTTGATACTCTGCTTCAACATACGACCATACTGTATACACAATGATATTCTTATTTTAATGGCCACATAAAACATTCTGTTGGGCGGACATGCCATAGTTTACTACCGAGTATCTGTTTATTACTTAGGTTGTTTCCAATTTATGCAACTTTAAATAATGCTATGGTAGAATTTATGTATAAACTTAACTCCTTATTTCCAGGCATTTTTTTAATTCCTTGAGGGAGGAATATCCCTATGTTTCTGTATAATGCATAGCCATAAAGTAATGAGACTGATTTCTTCATGTACAAACCAGTATCTTCTGAAATTATAGCAGCTGGGAGGACTGAGATACAGACTACCTTATTCCCACTTCATTTAGAGAAAACATTTTTCATTACCTACTGCATTTTTCTAAGGTGATGTGTCATTATCTAACAATTTATGGTTTCCTATTACATTTCAACGAAGAGGGAAAAATGCGTATAATTTTGAAAATCCTACTTGTTATTCCTTGTTACAACAGATAAAAACAATATTGTGTCAACAGAAGAATTTTGATACTGCTTTTTTACACGAGTAAAAATTAGATTTTTAATCACCATTCCAAAAAATAAAAGGTAGCATATCTAATGGTAATGAGGAAATGCCATTCTCATTCAGCATCAGTTTTGATATTAACAAGTATCTTCTTTTAGTTCTCTTCCCATTTCTCAAATAGGTTACAGTGCTTTTACAACAAAATTTTAGGATTAGCTTCCAATATGAAAAAAAAAAACCTTAAAATAATGCCTTTTACATAATATTTATACCCCACTTCAAAATTTTCACCTGTTTTTTGAACTAAGATGATGTGTCTATTCTACTCTCTCTTGTTTCTGTAAGTAGAATGAATGTTTGAAATATGGAGTAATCAAAGTGTCCTATCACTCTAAGAAAACACATTATGTAGCATTCTAATAACATATAGCAGTTTACAATGAGTTGAAGAAAGCAGTTTTGCCTAAGGGGCTTGCAAGGGGACATCTGAGGACTATATATTATAAAAACAAGGCAGAAATGACAGTTTCTGGGAAGCAGTATGGCAGGCAGCCATGGTTTGGAAACTCTTTATAAATAGCTGGTTTCAGTTATGCAGTATGAAGGAGGGTGGGCTAAGGAGGGGAGGGGAGATGGGCTGCTGTGGCCAAGTTGGAGAGGATCCCATGTATGCTATTTAATTACAGGACACTGGACAGAATAAACTGCAGAATCATGAGGGTGAACAAAAGCACGCACCTGAGCAGTCACGCAAAGGCTGGATAAACCGGAGGCAATGGCAGACATGGAAAACTAAAGGGCACTCTAGAACTGACAATGTATTGACTCTGAAGTCAATGTTAGGTAAAGAAACAGACCCTGGTCTCATTTTTTAGTTTTTTCAAACAGATGTTTGAGTAATTGAGAGAATGGAGTGGTTGGGCTTTGGCAAACATTTATTATGCATGGTTTTAAATAGTGTTAAATTAGGGGCCTGATCCTATAAAAACAAAAACAAGTTAGAAAAGCCAACATCCTCATACTATATTTTGAACTCAGATGCAGGAGGGATTAACTAGCCCCTAAGAAACATTTCAATCCCTCCATTCAATCCTGGTTTCAGTGTTTTACCAAGGAGCAGTTTAGCAGTTAAGTTTTCCATTGCATTTGTCCAACCAGCTAATGGCAAAGGACATTTTTAAAGACTTTACATTGAAAGATCAAAGGACCGATGAACTACTTTTCCTTTTCCTTTAAAATAAGTGTTTAAGAAGGTGTCTGTTATTGTTGTTATTATTACCATTACTTTAGATACTCTGTGAAAATAACTTTTTTTTTCAAATATAAAACCATAAGGATTTTTTCTAAAGACGTTTTAGAGCAGTTTCAGGTTTGCAATTTAAATTTCTAATACTGGAACATGCATTTACAATTTTGATAGGGGTACTTTGCAACCCAACAGCCGTGTGAGGTAAGAGAGCACCTTTAGTTCATGGCTTCCCTCATAAGGTACATCATCATGTTTTAAGGTAACTTCAAATTCAAAAACAAAGATCACTTCCTCTCACCTAAGACTACAGGCAAATCAGAGCAAAATTTGATGTAACTAGTAAGCAGTTAGGGACCAAAAGTCATCAAAAGAAATCAGTGAACGTGATGGGGCTGGGTGCAGAGATGCTTAGTGGTCGTCAGAAGCTCAGGTTAAGCTTTCTCCTGTACACCACATAGCGATTTATAAATTTGGTAGAATTTTTCCAGTGTCCCCAGGTAGAAACCTGAAGCATAGACTTATTTTTTTTCTTCAAGTCCAACACAGCTGAGAGATATAATGGACAAATCTGAGATACATGTAGAATAAAATCGACAGTATGTGGTAAGGGATTGCATGTTGTTATCTGAAGGATAAAGTGGTAGCAAAGAGGATCCTGGGTTTCTGACTTACACACCTGGGTAGGCCATTTACTGAGATGAAGAGCATGAGGTGGCCTTTAGAGAGCTCAGTCTCAGACATGTTTAAATTAGCAGTGCACATGTCAAAGTGACAACTGGCTCTACGAGTCTAGGTTTCAGAAGGTAAGGTCTTGGCAGGAGACTGAAATTCAGAAGTTGTCACTAAAGTAGTATTTGAAGCCCTGGGAGTTTGCTGAGGTAGACAATATAGAAAGAGAAGGCCAGAGAAGCCCAGGACCAAGTTCCTAGGAAAGCCAACAATTAAAAGTCCTTTGTATGTCAGCTAGGGGGTGAAGTGCCAACAAAGGAAGCCAGAGGAAGCTGCCTCAGAAGGATGATGATCCTGGACAGTGTATACAAGTGTTTCTAGAAGGGGGTCATGTTTGGAGGAAGGGATGGAAATCAAAGACTGGAGTGGTTAAGCAGGGGTGTGAATGATGTTAATGGGGGCCGTGCTTTCAAGATGTTGCCCATGAAGGGTGGGAGAGAAGGGGAAAAGTCACCTGCTGAAAGTGAGATGAATGAAGAAGAAGTTCCTTCTGAGGCCAGTGAGAGAGGCTTGAAACAATCATTGCAGATTGTGAAGACCAATTTAAAAAGAGAAACATGGTTATTTATTACTGAAATGCTCCACCTAATAAAGGCAATGGCTTGGGGGAGAGAAGTCTGTCTGGAAACTGGCAAGTCACCCACTGGCTCTCAACCCTATCATTTTCAGCAGACAAAAAGACCACAAAATACAAAATTAGAATATTTGCCAGTTCTTTCTAAAGCTCAATACATAAAATTTTTGGTGTAGCCCAGCAGTTCCCCTTCCAGGTGAACTGAAAAGGTACTCAAAACATACGTGTAAACACATTGACAGCAGCACTATTTACAACAGCCAAAAGGCGGGAACAGTCCCAATGTCATCAACAGAGGAACAGATAGATAGATTTTGGTATACCCATATGATGGAGTATTACTCAGCCATAAAAAGAAATGAAGTTCTGACAGATGAAAGTGAAAAACATGATGCTAAGTGAAAGAAGTCGGAATCAGAAAGTTACATATTATACGACTCCATATATGTGAAATATCCAGAACTGGTAAATCCACAGAGACAGAGCCCAGATGGGTGACTGCCAGGAACTGGGGATGGGAGAAGGGCATGGGAGTAACTGTTTAAAGGTACAGGATTTTCTTTTGGGATGATGAAAATATTCTGGTACTAGATAGACAGGTAGTTGCACAACACTATGAATGTACTTAATGCTTCTGAACAGGTCACTTTAAAATGGTTACCTTGATGTCATGTGAACTTCAATTAAAAAAAAAAAAGAACAGTTAGTAGAACAAAATACTTTAAGAAACTAATTACAATAATCCAAATTCTTTTTTCCCACACCCCCTAGCTAGCCCCCTCTCACCACCTTAATTCCATTAACCACTAAAGGTAACTTCATCTTTGAATGACTTGATAACTACAACAGCAGCTACATTAGATATTCCTCGCCACCCTGAATTCTAGGTTTTGCTGGGATTTTTTTTTTGGCCTCTATTTCCCCTTCTAGACCTCATCCTTCTATTCTAGCACCTTCTAAAGTGCTCACCACTTGGAAGTGTGAATAATTTGGCCAAGGAAAAGAATTCTAGGCCAAATTTAAGAATATGGCACCAAAAGGATTCTCTATGGGCAAGTGATTATCATGGGGCAGAACCAACATGTTTCGCTTTGTTGCAGGAATCTGAGCTTGGGGGCAGTTTTGAATTGATGTTGGTAGAACAGAGGATAAAATTTAATGAGGTTGTTTTGAGGTAAAAGACAACCAGAAGGAGAAGGTGATGGACAAAAGAGTGAAGACCATGAAAACTGGGAGATACCGATTTCATCTCCACTTAGAATTGATGTGGGATTTAGGCTGCACTGCAGAAGAGAAAAAAAGCATGTAAGTAACTCTCATTGGTGATTAAAAAGTAGCAACCAAAGATTTCATCGGTTATATTTTCAGGGGTCGAATTTGCCAATTATAAAGTAAGGTCCTTCTTGGGACCAGCGGTTACCAAAGGGAAAGGGGTTGGGGAGGGAGGGAGAAGGGGATTAAGGGGCATTATGATCAGCACACATAATGTAGAGGGTCGCAGGGAAGGCAGTACAGCATGGAGAAATGTAATGACTCTATAGCATCTTACTACACTGATGGACAGTGACTGCAATGGGGGGTGAGGACTTGATAATATGGGTGAATGTTGAAACCACAATGTTGCTCAAGTGAAATCTTTGTAAGATTGTATATCAATGATACCTTAATTAAAAAACAAAGTACTTAAACAAATAAATAAGATCCTTCTTGAAGTAATTCTAAAAACTGGAAGGCAAACGGCCCCAAATAAAGCAGTGGTTGGTCCCGTAAGAGCCATGCCATCAGCCTGAGGAAGCACACTCTGTCCCTACTTGCAGTCCAGCAGAAGCAGTGTCACACAGAGTGCAACAAATCCAAACCTCTGGCTCCACGAGGAGCAAACAACATTTTGATCAGGAATTCTCATATTATGATTATCCTCTATTTAAGAAAGGGAGACACAACATCAAGTTAACTAAAAAACTGCCAATTAGTGTTTGATAAAGTTAAGCCTCAGACTACACAGAAAACACTACCTTCCATTTCAAGGTCAGAAAGTCTACTGCATCCTTAAGCCCACGGGGGTGGGGGCGGGGTGTGGAGGGAAGAGGCAGGTGGTAGAAACTGCAGTTCTAAACCACTGTTCCTTCAGTCTAGAATGCAGCATTTACCTTCTAAAAGCAAAAATGAAGTAAAAAACTAAAATGGAAACAGTCCAGCCTAACACACTGTAGTTTCCTGCATTAATCTGCAACATGAGGTCAGGAAGACAGTGTTTTCAGCACTCAGCCTTGGAAATTTACAGGCACTTTGATAACTCTGTGGCTTGCTGCTGCTTCTGTTACCATGGAACCAGACTGCTAAAAACAGGGTATGTTTCTTTAAACTGATCATACCTTCACACAAATTCCCTTCTCCTTTTTGTCAAAAGTTGGAATGAAATTACAGTATGCTTCTCATGGTATGACAATGTGATGTCAAGCCAGGAGGCCTGGTACAGAATGGCAGGGGTAACACTAGCCTGTGGCAAACACACAGAAAGACATTATACACATATGCATTTTAAAAAGCAGTGGAAATAAAGTACACAGTGGAATACACAGAAGTATAGTACAAATAACAGGCACTTTAAAAGCAAAATCATACACTTAATTTTCTAATAACCAGAAATGTAAAGAGGTTAAAACAATACTTGATTTGCTTTTTCAGATAATTTTTAATCTGTAGGACCATGCTTGTTCTACACCTGAACTTCTAGATTTCTTACCCCATTTGGTTCTAAAAGAAAGTTATTCTTCTTATTTTGGGGGCAATCAGAAATTCTATATTCCACCAGTATAGTAGAATTTCACTGTGCAGCTATAGGGAGAGGTACTCACAGGTTAAAGCACTTCCTAATCCCTCTAAAATAGTAAAATACATGTTGTATAAATGACTCTGAAATGCAAATTCCTTAATGCAAATTCCTATGACAGGCTCTCTGAATAAAAGGACAAGTAATAATGAAACAGGAAAACTGTGGAATATTATTTACCTCCAGTTTTTCCTCGAATGGTAAGCACACCTTACTCTCTTGATCCTGGCTCATTATGTAGGTTTTTCTCCCATTTTAGGGAGTCAGGAATGGGACTCACACACATACACATTCACAATCTCTATACATACACTCATGTATCTACCTACACACATGTGCCATTTGCCCACCAAAACATAAAGAGGACTGAGAACTCTCATCATTTATGTGCTATCTTAGTACCACAGCAACTGTGCCTGATGATGCCGATGAAAGGATGAGTGACAGCTGTTCAGGCCAGTGGGGTGCGGGTGGCACGTGCAGGGAAAGGCATTTCGGGAGAGAACAGCCACGGAGGGAGAAAGAAGTTACACCGTGCTTCTGGAGGCAGAAGCAGGGCCTCACTTAATGCAGGGGCCATCATGGGTGGGGAGGAGCCAGCCAGGCAGCTCCACTGCTACCTGAGTCAAGATTCCTGTAAGGATGTACTGATGGGGATCTGTACAAGGGTGATGGGCCCAGTGAAACAGAGCAGTGGTAAGAGCTCTTTTTGAGGTAGATTTGACAGATCTGTTAACAGGATTTGGGTGACAGATTATGAGAAGGAGGTCAAGGAAGGTGTCAAAAATTGCTGCCTTTAAGTTTCTGTGAGATGGACAGAGGTGCAGGGCACGTTTCACGGGGAAAGCGAGAGGCTCCCAGAGCCTTCAGGGAAGCAGATGGCTATCCAGGTCTATAGCTGGAGAGGCCTGGACCTCATAGTCTGTAATCTCATTCACTGGACCAAAGTATATCTGGGCTTCTTCTGCTATCTCTTCTACGTGAGTGCATACTTAATTTCTACAGTATCACGCAGTTTTTAGGTTTTCAGGCTGTGAGCTTCTTGAAATGGCTTATAGAGGTGTATAATCTCTGGCATGATGTTGTGTAGAAGTGCTCAAATTTCTGCCAAATGAAACTATTTCTCATAAAAAGTTACATAATTTCATCTCAAAAGTAACATGCACCCTTTTTAAAAAAACGTTAAATCATGTCTGGGAAGAGGAATATTTTATCTTTTCCTTCATACCTGTATGTTATTTGATTTTATTATAAGGACCATACTCACTATTCAAATTTGTTTTTAAAAAACATTAATTTAGTGACACATCACTTGTACAACACTTTCAATTATGTAAAACACTGATAGAAAACAAAGAATAAATTACCAGAGAAATAAAAACAGATGTTGCAGAATACACATGTTTTACTTAGAGAAGGCTTTGTAGCATTCTTTATTTCAAATGCCTATTTGTTTCTCCCACTGTGGCTCAACATACTTTAGTTGAATAAACAACAGAATCAGAATTCCATTTATTATTACATTTTGTTAATCTGGTGCTTACTTCAAAGAAAATTATAAGTGACAAATCAGAAAAGAGAGAGGACCTGGAAGTGGCAGATGACAAAAATCAAACAATGAATAACAATTCTAGGAATCTAGTAATAATTCTGTGCTGGGCAAATGATTTTATACACCGCAACAGTGCCTTATGGCAGCACTGCATTTGATTTTGGCTTAGCTATTAATTTATAACCGAATTATAAATTATACCTAAATGTAATATAGTTCAAATTATATTCTGTATAAGAAGGCAGGGAGAAATACAGTACTTTTTAGTACTTTCTGCATAAGAACAATATATCTGTGAGATGCAGGACACTAGGGGTGAGGTACAGGAATGATCCAAATAAGGATTTTATCCCTAAGAAATATTAAGGTCTAACAGTGAAGACAGAGTACAGATACATCTCACAATAGAAAAAATTCAAATACCACAGAGATGCAGATCAAGTTATTGGGAATATAAGGACAGAAGAAATTGTTTTCAGCTGACAGATCAAGTGACTTTCTCAGGATCGGGGCTGTAAGAAGCTGATCCTGTGAGGCTGGGGTCACAGGAGGAGCCCTGTGAGCAGATGTGGAGGAGGGCAGCACAGAGCAGCACCAGCCTGTAGAACTTTCTGCAGTCGTGGTAATGGTTTATACTGTTCACTGTTCAGTAGTCACCAACCACATGTGGCTCCTGAGTAGCTGAAATGCGGCTACTGTAATGGAGGAGTTGACTTTTTAAAAATTTTACTTAATTTTAATTATTTTAAATTTAAACAGTCATATATGGCTAATGGACAGTGCAGGGAGAGGATGTATGAGATCTTTTCCATCACTTAAAAAAGTTTTGGTGCCTTTGGGAAAGGTATTTGTTTAATTTAGTTTCCCCAGGTTGGACTGCTCAGAGCATCTTTTGCAAATGAGCATTTTTTTCTTAAATAGCTCTACACAGCCATGTCCCATTCCACCACATTGATCTACTCCAATGTTTACTATGCAATCTACCACAAACTTTCACATACTTTATCTCAACTCTTATTAACAAGCCTGTGACAGAATTGGGAATGTGGTCCCTCAAATCTCTAACTCCTCTCCCAACATAGGGCCACACAATGGAAAGAGCCCAGGCCCCAAGGCACTTCTTGGAGGGCAGCTGACTAGAACAGCTAGCTACCTGATTTACCTGGGAGGGTGTTTTGAGTAAAACATGTACTTCAGTTAAAACACTGGAGTTGCGGGGTTGTCAGAGCAGTTAGTTTTAGTCAAAGTAATTGATACACAACCCAGTTTTCTTGCAGTGGTATTTTACTCTTGCCATTTTTTAAGAGAGCTTTGTAAATGAAGCATCAAGTTTTCCTTTTTAAACCCATTTGCTACCATTTTGTCTTTGATAAATATGGGATATAACTAGCTGGTAGCACTGGTATTACGATTATCTCAATAATGATTCATATTAAAGCACTTATCTGAATTAAATCATCTCAATTTATTTGATTTCCCCTTGTAATCACTAATTCTTCAGTTGTCAAGCCAGTGACTTGTAATATCCTTCTTCAGTTCTAGACTCAGAAATTAAACTTAAATATCATTCATGTTGAACAGAATTAGAAAATGTTCTAACTCCTTTGTGGACAAGTCAAAAGTCGAGAGTCCCTATTGCTGCTTTGACAAAAGAAACTAGTCTGAGACGAATTCTTTGTTCAAATTCGATCAGGAAAACTCAAGGTACTGCTATTCTCACCTGAAGCAGAAAATAATTATATTCTTCAATTCTGCATATGGATTGGTGTTTATCGAAAAGTTAATATAAACATGAATAAAACCATGACATGATACACTGTGTTATTCAAATAATTCTCTAGTATGTGCTGCCAACTATTCAGTCAACAGTTTGAACACTTTCCTCTGAATTGTGTATAGGTCTTACACACTTTTTTGTTATGGTGTTATATAAACTCTTTACACCTACAAGTATTTGCTCACAAAGACTGTTTTTTCCCCTAATAATAATTTCAGCTAACTAGTACCAACAACTAGAGGAATTCTAAAGTATCCCAATGTCAGCAGGAAACAGAGCAACAACTTGTCAAGTAGAGTGGACTTCCAACCCCTTACAGTAGACACATGTCAGAAACAGTGGAGACCTAGCTGCGTCCATGCAATTAGAACTAAATGGACCCAAATTTATCCTTCCTTCATTCCTGGAAACTTGGCATCCAGACATTAAAAAAAAAAAAAAAAATCCCAGAGGTTGTTTTTTCAAACAAACAAAAACCAAAACCAACTTTGCTGAAAATGAATGGAAAACTGAACACTGTTGATACCAAAAACATTTTTAGTGTCCCTAATACATGAGGCATAAACCATTAGGCATTACTAATGGTCACTTACATATTTGTCTCTTTTGACAAAAGCACACAGGATCTAATTAGTCTCTAGGGCGGTTTAGTGTTAGAACAACTGCTGCTGTTATCAATAAGCTTTCGTGGGTATATACAACTGTCGTATGACCCAAGGCCTAAAAGCAGATGAAGCCAGCAGTGGCCTGTCCAAACGCTTCATTCTGTGAGTCTGATAAGCTGACCCCTGGTGTTCATCTGCAGGCAGAGATTGTGACACACTGAATTCCAGGAGTTCAATTCAATCTTACTTAGGAACCAGGTTATTTTCATACTACTCCAAATAAAAAAGCTGCTTTCTGCAGAATTTCTATTTTTTTTTCTGTTCTTATTAAATTCAGTGACTCAGGGTCACTAACTTTGAGGTAAGAGATCACCCCTGGTATCTGTTTTTTTCCTCACCATTAGCCCTCTACCAGAAAATGAGTAGAAACACAATCTGTTGAGATTAAAAGCAAAACCTAGATCAATGTAACTGTGGTGAGAGATGAATTTTATCATTCAGTCATTTCTGTCGAGTGTTTTAAAATATAAAGGTTCTTTCCCCTTACCTCCTTATTCCTATTAATTTACATAACAGTAACATATAGAATACATTTGTTTTGTAAATATACATAGGGTTTTAAAAATTAAATTTTAAATAAAAGGAAAATGTAACAGAGGGTTAAAAAATGAGGTATGACAAACTGGCATTAAACCAGGCATCTCATAAAAACACTATGAAGTATGTATTATTTCTCCTCATTGTACAAATGGGAAATGAAGGCTCAGAGCAGTGAACTTGTCCAGGGTCACAAAGCTAGAAAATGGTGTGCCTGCGATTTGATCCCAAGTTTACTTCACTTACGCATTTGTGTGCTTGCTCTTCTGCCCTTTCACTAGTTTGCATGTATAAATGGACAGCATGGTCTATTGCTAAGGAAACAATCTATACGTTATGTAATCATCTCTACTTTGCTGTTCTTGTTGACAATTCTATCCTGTTTTTATATTTTAAACCCTTGGTTTCTATGCTCCTTTATCATGCTTTGCTGTTGTGACATCTTTTTATTTCTCCTATTCTATTTTCCTTCACTTTCTCAGTTTCTCAAGCAGCACAAAAACTGTTTTCAATTAAAGGTATTAATAGGAGCTTAACATTTGAACTTGACTTAAATGATGCACAGACAATTCTTAACTTTTTCTTCTAAGTTAATAATTCAACAAATTTAAGTTCCCCTGAGTGAATCTCCAGAATGTGTCCTAAAAACTCCACTGGTATTGATTTTATACAAATCTACACTAAGGCTTGCTGTGCACAAGCAGAGGGCGACCCCATTGTTTGGTTCCTGGCAACAGCTATTTATACTTCATTGTGTGTCATTTGCTTCGATCTAGATGTGTTTTTCTTCCCATACCCAAAAGTAGTTCAACTCCAGTAAGTCCAATTACTGTTTCTTATTATCTTTTAAATTTGCAACAATTTATCATCACATTCTCATATTCTAAATATTTGAGGAAAAAAAGAAGCAATTATCTTTTTGGAAGAAGCTCAAACTGCTACTTAGGCAGATATCTCTACATTAACTCTCTGAGTCTTCATAAGATGAGCAAGAGTGAGTGAGTGGACAGGTGAGGGGGTTGCTGATGGCAGGAGCTGAAAGCAGATAAAATGAAAAGGGTATTGTGAGGCCTTTTTTTTTTTTACTTCACAAAGAACTCTACAAAACCAAATTTAAAATTAGACAAGCACTGAGGGGGTGACCTTCATGCTCAAATTTAGGAAAAATCTAATCTCTGTAGTTCCTGAATTTCTTCAGCCATAGCTCCTATCTCCAGTTGCGTGGACTGGCCTTGCCATGCGTCACTGTGCCAGGCAGAGGCCAGCAATGCCCACACCTTTGGCCATTTTCTAAAATCAATCAGTGAGGTACCTAGGCAGTGGCCACTAACAATAACTAACAGTATTCTTAAACTTATTTTTTGCTTTACTCAAAAACAACAAAACTGTGCAAATGCTTTTAAAAACAAGACAAATTGATGCAACATGCATTATAACCAGGTAAACCAGTCATTTAAAGATATAATTAAGAAAGAGCAGTTACCTTACTGGTTTTAAACAATAAAAACCATAAACATGTTAACTGGAAAAAAATTAATTTTCCTAGAATTGTGTTTGTAAGCCTAGAAGAAGCAGTATTCTGAACACTAAATAATATTGAAAAGGAAATGGCCTCTCCTACGGTAGGAAGGGGGATACCAAAAAAATTGGAGAACATGAGAAGATATACAAAATGAACCTGGAAGGATTTCACTGAAATGATGACTGGCTTCAAAGTCCTCTTACCGTATTAATTACTGCAAAATCCCTAGAGTTCTATTAGTTAATGAATCTTTAGGAAGGCTACCAAGAACAGCATTCAGCTTTCCTTTCAAAGAACTTAGACTGTGTAGGGTACATGAGTGAACAGTGGAAGCAGACACACAGCATGGGAAGCAGACAGAGCCTTGCAGCCTGGCTGATGGCAGTAGGAACGCGGGGTTTCGCCCACGTCCACGGACACACTGACCTTCCTTGAGACTTTTCTGGTTGCTCCCCTCGTGGCATTCCTTCTCTTTTAATGGTTCGAGATCCCCAGCAGTTAAAATCTCTGGGAAGCCCTGTTGCAGCTTCTTGGAGCTATCGATCATGGTGCGCGGCTTCCGCAGACAGGCAGCATCAAACAGAAGAGCGCAGTGTGCCTAACAGCAGAGGCTGGCGCTCAGCACACGCTGGTGCCGGGTCCTGGGTGCCTGCTCACAATACTCCAATCACGGGGCTATTATGTCTTTAAGCAGCCATTACCCTTTAGTCCCCAGCCTGACCTGCAAATACACTCCTGCTGCTGAGAGCTCTAAAAACCCTCTCTCACATTGGGAGGCAGAGCCACAGAGGCATGATGCTGAGATCCCACCCCTTTTCCCAGACAGCCCCCTTTCCCTTGCCGTTCTAGCTTCCCCCGCACTGGGTACTTCAAGCTGCAGCTTGATGGTCCGAATCATCTGACAAACACTGAGTCAAGCAGTTAAAAATAAATCCTGCAGTTGTTAAAAGAGAAGACTTTGCTGATCCCTAAGAAGACAAATTGCTTACTGTGGTCTCTCTCCCGCTCCCTATAAAACACGGCCGCAGGCTGTGGAAATACTTTCTATCAGCCAGACAAGCACACTCATTACTCATTAAGTTCTCCAGCTAAACAAACTGCAGTCTCGGGCATCTAAAGGAAGGGGGTCTTATCTCAGCAAAGGCACCACGCTGAACAAACATGCTACCAGCATATCTGGATACAAACAGAGGCACTACCAAAGGTCTTCTGTGGTGTGCTTTTTGCTGCGTCCTGCTCTCACAGGCAGAGCCAGCGCTCTTTGTAATAAAGAATGTACGCTCACTGCCGCTTTCCGCCTTCGCCGGTTCAGACCGGAGCTGCAGTTTTGCTTTGCGCCACTAGTCGGCCGAAGAGTTCACATCGCCATGATTGTTCCCAGGAAAAATCTCCTCCCACGTATTAAAAGCAGAGACACTCAGGGCTTCTCTCTCATACCAGATTCAACCAGCACCAGCCCAAGTTTAATGTCACATGAGCTATCAAAACAGGCACCTCTCCTGCAAGTCACAGATTGCGAGCCACTCGACACAGAGGACGCAGCCCGGTGGGAATCCCTGTGTGTGGCGATTCCAGGCAAATGGAGACATGCTTGTTTTCATACACACCGAACGTGTATGCCCGGGGCGGTAGCCAAAAGAATCTGATCTTTTAAAATGGTTCAAAGACTACTCGTTTGCTGCAAAGAGCTCCCGTAAAACCCACTAGAGGTTCTAAGAGCAGTAGACTGAATCCTTAGGGGTCTGAGCTGTTCACTGTAACCAAAAGCTAGCAGAGTTCCTGGCACATTAGTTCTCAATAAATACTTGTTGCTCAATTAAGTGAATGAATGAAAGAAGAAAGTATAAAAGGAAAATTTCTTTTGCTAATACTCAGAATTTTAAAGAAGTCCTAGGTCAATATCCAAGAATCACTCATTTTAGATGAACAACTGAATGGTCTCTAAAGGAAGCATGTTCTCTTTAAAAGAAAATACACACATACGTTTTGAATGTGACATGATCCTGCTAAGGGATAATTAAGGGCTTATATTTTTATAGCCAGAAAAATCAATATTCTCTTCACCACTTAAACAGAGATGAGGACTAGATGATTCTGTGCTTTGTTCTGGTTCCAAGGCAAGTGTGCACTAAACCCACCCTGTTCTGGGAAGTTATCTGCCCTTCCCCAACCTCGCTCAGGAATGGGATTACACGACACATGACATGCTTCTTGTCATCTGAAATTCCTTCTGAAGCAATTTAAGCCCATTGTTGGTAGGCTAAACCCCTCAGGAACAAACAGCGATCCTCTTATCACGCTTCTTAAAAATGCCCTCAAATGCTAGGCTACTATTTCGTATCCTAAAGCCTTTCTTCTTTTGGATGTTCCTGCACCTTTAAAGGTTTAAGAAAAATAACCATCATTTCTTGAGAACATACTTAAGGTTGGTCACTTTATTAGGGGTTTTGTGAAACTGACCTCATCTAACCCCTAAGAGCCTCTTGTGATTACTACGAGTATCTGTACGCTGCAGACATTTCACAGACCAAGATCGATGCCTCAAAGCTTATAAGCGGCAGGCCTGGAGCTGAACCAAAGTCTTAGCTCCCCAAAGCCCAAGTCTTTTTTTCTACTGCATGGTAATGCCTGCTGTCTTCTAGGATATGCTCCATTTCCAGGCTTTAGTTTGATCTTGGGACAGGTTTAACAGCAGAGGCTGTAATTTTTATGGCCTCCCAGTAATTCTACTCCTGGGGAGGGAGAAGGAAGCCAACATAATCACACCACAATGCTCTTATGAAAGCATTTTAACTTTTCCTGAAATAATGAGAGAAGCTGCCAACTTTATTCGGTGCTTTTAATGTGCCACAGTCTAAGTCCTTTTCATATATTATCTCACTTATCCTGTTGACAGACCTCTGAGTTCAACAGTATTATCTTAACTTACAGGTGAGAAAACTGAGGCCTAGAAAAATCACTTTGTCACAAGTCACATATCTTATATGTGGTCGCTGGGATTCCAAACAGGCAGCTTGATTCCACCTATGTTCTCAATTACTTTGTAAAAAGAACAACTAGAACAATAAACCCAACATTCTCTTTTTCAGGATGCTGCTTTTTAAATCCTGCCCAACTGTTTCTGAGGCCACAAGTTTAGAAATCTGAGTAGATACACAGGTTTATCCCAGCCACTTAAAATTCTTTATTGGCTCTATGTGTCCGTCCGTGTGTGTCCGTCCGTCCGTGTGTGTGTGTGTGTGTGTGTACTGAGTGTGTCAAGTGTGTTAAGAAATAAAACAGTTCTCTTTTAAGAATCCTCTGTAAGCTTATTATTTTTCTTTCAGATGAACATAAAACAATTTCAATAAGGAAACGCATTTTCCTGCTGTAGGTTTATGTCAAATGTGTTGTCTCTATAGTTTTGAAAGGAAATAATTTCTCTAGTGGTGAGTATGCCTGAAAGAACATTTATTTCTCTACTTTTAAAAATGTGAAATAATCCCACACTCAGAGCATTTTTTTCCTGACCCATGTGGGATCAGGCCCTGCCATGATGCTTCTTTGCCCTAAGTGCTCTGGTATGTGATTGCTGCAAACAAGGACATTCTTCTACACAGCCACAATGTAACCATCCTGAACAGGAAATTAACACTGATACATCACTACCTCTAAGCCACAGAGACTGTTCAAGTTCCACCGATTGTTCCGACATCCTCTATAGCCAAAGGGTCAGGATCAGGGTCACGTACAGCACAGTTATCAAGGCACTCTAGCTTTCCTCCATCTTGAACAGTTGCTCAGTCTTTTTTGACTTTTTTTTTTGAAGTGTGAAGATTACAGTATGTCAGTTATTTTGTGGAGTCTGTCTGATGTGTTTCATGATTTAGATGCAGGCTTTGGCAAGAACACCACAGAAGTAATGTGTTCTTTGCATCCTATCAGGTAGTGCACAAATTCAATCTGTCTTATAACTGAAGATGTTTACTTTGACCAATATGGCATTGGCCAGGTTTCCTCTTGATAAAACTAGGTTTTCTCATTGCACTTAATTATTTTGTGGGGCCAAGTTATTTATTACTATGATGATTGCCAAATAGTGATTTTGAAAATTCTTTCATTCCTTCTACATTTATCAGTAGCACCTCCTACTGTAAGAAAAAGAGTTCTCTTTTTCTCTTTATCTGGGTTATGCTGTCTATTAATATCAGCACGGACTCATGAATTCCTATTTTATTCAGGGGGTTATAACATGTTCCTACCATTATTTATGTGATGCCCAAATCATTCCATATTTGGCCAGTTGGAGTCCCTTCAGATTGACTTGTTTCTTACTGTCATGACCCCATCATTTCTTGGGCACTTTCTTACTTTCTGGTACAAGATGTTCCAGGCCCATCTTTTACCCTTCCCGCTCCCCTGACTAACCAAGGTTGGAACGCGAGGTGTGCTTGTTGCTGTTTGGGCGTTACTGCTCTCAGGCCCTCTGTAGACAGAGTTAGGGAGTATGTCTGCGAGTTTATGTGTATCACACACACACACACTCTTACATATCTCTATATTAACAGATGTAAATATAGATCTTATTTAAGTATATACATCTATACTTATTTCTATATATTGAAAACCATGAGTTCATCCTGATGCCTCCACTTCCAATCCAACGCCACAGGTTCATTACCATTTTCTCCCCTTTCTGTATCTGTAACACCTTCTCCTGCAGCAAGCCTCTTGTCTCCCATGATCTCTGCCACCCCACTCATGGAGACCCTGTTCATCCCATTACTGTCATTGCTGTAGCCAAACCCTATCATGTCTTCTCCTGCCACGTGGACTCTGAACCTACAGTGGACCGCTGCCCCCACTCCCACAGGGCAGTTGCCATGCTCAGCCCCCCATAATATCTTTTGGATTCAATTAAGGCTGGGAGAGAAGTAGAAGACATGAACTGCTTCCCAGCAGGTTTGCCCACGTTCCTCCTCACCACAGGTGCTACATCATCTTCAGTGTCGTTCGGCTCTATTGTCATGAGTGATATTTAACTTCCAATGATAGGCAATTAAAGTCACTTCGGCTATGATAAATCTGCTTCCACAGTGTTTGTATGTACACACACTCAAAAAAGCTGTTTTAGTATCAAAGAGAGTATCACAAATCAAGTTAATTTTCCCACTACCACAAGCACAGATATTTAATAAGCGTGAGAAAAACTGTACGGCTTGGCAACTAGGAACAATCCAAAAAAGGCTTCAGGGAATCAGGACAGAAACAAACACAGCTCAAGGGATATAAACACAAAAACTTGGCAGAGTCAATTTATGCTTACAAAATTGCTGATAAAAAAGATTATCGTTGTGATGATGCTGCATTTCAACAAGGAAAAATCTGAGAATATTACCAACTGGGCAGTGTTTCACCGATGAGAAAACATTCAAAGGTAATAAATAAAGTAGTAACAGAATGCAAAGAGATCGCCCAATATTGAGTTGTGCTTCACTGGCATTCTTTTTCTTTTTTTTGAAATACAGTTTATATATAATAGCATATTGGTTTTAGATGAACAATTTAGTGATTCATCGATTATATACATTATTAAATGCTCACTGTAAATGTAGTTACTATCTGTCACCATACAAAAGATACTACAACATTATGAGTTGTATCCCTATCTTATACTTCCATCCCTGTGACTAAATTGTTTTATAATTTGAAATTTGTGCCTCTTTATCCCCTCCCTTCACCCATTTCACCTAACTCTGCCCTTCCACTCTCTGTGTTTATTAAGACTACTTCTGTTTTGCTTTTCAGATTTCACATGTAAGCAAAACCATATGACACTCATCTTTCTCTTACTTATTTCATTTAGCATCATAACTTCCAGGTCCGTCCACATTGTCACAAATGCCAAGATTTCCTTCTTTTTTATGGCTGGGTAATATTCTATTGCTTATGTACCACATCTTCTTTATCCATTCATCTGTTGATGGGCACTTAGGTTGCTTCCATATCTTGGCTATTGTAAACAGTGAAGCAATAAACATAGGGATGCATACATTTCTTTGAATTAATGATTTCATTTTCTTCAGGTGGGTTTCCAGAAGTGGAATTGCTGGTTTCATTCTCTTGCATGTGGCTGTCCAGTTTTCCCAGCACCATTTATTGAAGAGACTGTCTTTTCCCCATTGCATATTCTTGCCTCCTTTGTCATATATTAATTGGCCATATAGGTGTGGGTTTATTTCTGGTCTCTCTATTCTGTTCCATTGGTCTATGTATCTTTTCTTGTGCCAGTGCCAGATTATTTTAATCACTGTAACTTTGTAGTATAGTTTGAAATCAGGGACTTTGATACTTTCAGCTTTGATCTTCTTGTTCAAGATTGTTTGGGCTATTCAGGGTTTTTTATGGTTCCATACAAATTTTAGGGTTATTTGTTCTAGTTTTGGGGAAACTACCATTGATATTTTGATGGGGATTACATAGAATCTGTAGATTGCTTTGCGCAGTGTGGCCATTTTAACAGTATCAATTCTTTCTATCCATGAGCATGGAATAACTTTACATTTATTTGTGTCATCTTCAATTTCTTTCATCAGTATTTTGTAGTTATCAGAGCACAGGTCTTTTACCTCCTTGCTTACTTATTTCTAGGTATTTTATTCTTTTTTTGATAGAATTGTAAATGGGATTGATTTGTTAATTTCTTTTTCTGTTAGTTCATTACTTGTATACAGAAATGCAACAGATTTCTGTATGCTGATTTTGTATCCTGTGACTATACTGAATTCACTTATCAATTCTAATAGTTTTTGGTGGAGTCTTCAGTGTTTTCTATATATAATACTGTGTCATCTGCCAAGAGTGACAATTTTACTTCTTCCTTACCAGGTGGATGCCTTTTGTTTCTTTTTCTTGTGGTGAGAGTAGGCATCCTTATCTTGTTCCTTGTCTTACAGGAAAAGCTTTTTAGTTATTTGCCATTTCTGGTAGCATTCTTGACACCGTATTGGGAGGAGATGCGCCCTTTCTTTTCACCTTTCACATCTTGGTGCTTTGTAACAGGTCCTTAAGTAGCCACTCACTGAACTAAATGAAGACCCACTTTAGGCCCTCCTTCACACTGTCTGAACCATGGTATTACAAAATTGATGTAGGTATAGTTAATTAGATTAGACGCATTTAGGGAGAAAACTTTCAATCCAGGTTATCCCTACATTTTTCCCCTAAGGAACCACATTTTTAGTAAAATACATATTTGATTCTTAATCTCTCCTTTTTAACATCATGAACACCATTATGAAAATATATCTATAAATAGTTACTAGATGGTTATGGTAAATCCCAATAATTTAATAATTATTAAGCCAAATTTAATAATCCTGGTAATTTATAGTATTTAAAAATAATTTTGTAATAATTTTAAATATTTTTTTTGTAAAAAAGGACAATTAAGCAGTGCTATCTTTGAAATTGGACAGCTTATCTTAAAAGTACTTCATTTTTGTCACTTTTTATTTATTTTCTCTTCTTTCGCCTGGGAGTTTTGTGCTTTCTGCCAACATCCATGAAACTGTGACTAACTTGTTAGCTTGCAAATAATGTAAAATCTCAGACCCCTTCATAATTCTTCAAAATTATTACATTCTACAGATGAAAAAGTCACAGCTCTCTCCAGAGCAGAGATCTCCAAGAGTAAGTTAGGTCTTTGAAGGGGTTATAAGAACCTTCTCATGGGATTGAATGCACTATTAATTTTTCTATGCCCAAGTACTCTTACATACTTGCTAATATGATTTTTTTAAACTGAAGTATAGTTGATAGACATATTATGTTGGTTTCAAGTATACAACATAGTGATTCAATAGTAACAAACATTATTAAATCCTCACCCCAACTAGTTCAGTTACTATCTACACAGAAAGATGTTACAGAACCACTATGTTCTCCATGCTGCACTTCCATCCCTGTGACCAACTTAGGCTATGATTGAGATTTTTGTGCCTCTTTATCCCCCTTATCTACCCCCCCACCTTTTATTACTTTTTAAGTATATGGATAGCATACATACGGCATCTCAGATATAAAGAGATTAACAAATTAACCCCTATGGAAACCACTGTTTCATGAGCAAGTATACATTTTTCTGATGTTTCTAAGATAGTAAGACTTTTAAAGAATATCAATGGTTCGAAAAATTAAGTATTGTAGCATAACTGAATACTACAACAGCCTAATATTAGGCAAAACAGCCTAATAATTTGTGTGATTTCTGCTTATTATAACTTTTCATCCTAGTATACAGGTGTGTCTAGCTAGATGACATCCACCCTCTTGTGTTTGCTTTATCCTCTGAAGATGTGAACTGCAACTGCTGGCAACGTCTTCCAGGATTGGAATTTTACCATTAATGGCTTGCTGATTAACCTCTGCTTAGATCAAAGAAGAGAGCTCCCTATAGGATGGGGCAAGCGGTGGGTGAGGCAGACACATGCGTCACAGCCCATTCTCAGTCCAGTCGCCAGTTATAACAGTGTCTCTCGGTCCAAGTACTGCTCCCGTATGTAAGTGGCCAGTGCCATTTGTCTCCCAAGTTTTCAGTTTGGATAATCCAGAAATGACAGAATATACTTCATCAGCTTTTAAAAAGTCATTTGAATTCTTCCTCTATTTCTAAGCTTTGTAAATAATTAATATGGATCTGAATTTCATTAGCTTTGTACATTTTGGTAAATCTATGCAAAATTGCTTCTGTTTTGTAGCTGTGTAAATGTTACTAAGCACAAGTTTATACTTCATTCATAAGTCAGCAATATTATACTAATAAAAATTAAGCCATCTACTAATGTTTTAAAGGTTCTATCCATTTCCTAAGCTTGTGAAACACCACTTCACCGTGTAAGTCAGAGGGCAAGAGGGACCCATGTACTATGTTGCCTGGCTTCCACAGCATTATCATGAGATGGGGACCATCCGGTGCCTCTGTCCACCTACTCTGAGTGGGTATCCTATTTTGCCATTTTGGGAGTCCTGACAAAGGTAGAGATAATCCCAAGCATGGCTTGGAGGCAGGATGACTACCAAAATCCAATATAAAACCATGTCATATTTATGTCTAATTTACTCTTCTTTGAATTAACCGTCCACTCTTCTGAAACATTACCATTTTTCTCAAGAGCACACTACATTACCATCTTCGTATTTTTCTCAGCAAGTAACCTGGGCCCCTAGATTTACTCATATTGAAGTCTTCAGACATAAGCTCCACTCGATCTTCTCACTCCTGTTCTACCTCCTGTCTTTGATGAAGAAGTTGACTCTTTTTCTTGCCAAGGGGAATCCATATTCTTTGTTTAGGACTATAGTTCCTTCCCACCAACTTAGAAAACTGTCATCAATAAATTGCATATACTTCCTATCAGAATCCTTTTACCTGCCAAGATATTTGTATTTCCCCTTGGACTCTGCTTTTTTCTAACCTCATAAGATTTTGAATAGTTCTAAATGCTCTCCCTTATTAACCTCAACCTTTGCACTGGCCATCATCCTTTAACTCTGAACATCCACCCATGCATACATAAACCCATACTCTTTCTGGATCATGCACTTCTTGTTTCCTAAATGGCAGTTACTAAATGAGTTTTCCTTCTGTAGTTAAGATACCCTTGGCTTAAAGACTTTATAATACACTCAGGACTAAATCATCTGAAATTTTGTAAGATACGTCTTTGCTTGACTTTGATGGAAAAACAAAGACAAAAAACTAAAAACAAAAAAAACCAATCCCAGCAAGTAATGGGCTAGCCTAGACCTCAGGTTGGTCCAGCTCCAAACAATGCACTTAAAAACCAGTTCATGCTGTCTTACTCATCCTTGTACTCCCAATGCCTGGGATACTATGACTGCTCAGTTAATGCTGCTTGAATGAACAAATGAATAGCACTTATTTTACCAAAACTCATCTGGGCCTCTCCCCTATCTACCTAATTCTGCCCGTGTTTCTTAGCTTGGCATTCAAAGCCATCAATGCTTTGTCTCTTACTTTCCTGAGCAGTGTTATTAACCTCTGACATGTTCCCTATGCTTCAGTTAAATTTAACTTCTCAGTATCCCCTAATGCACTCTTAATTTTCCTTGTCTTTACTCAAGTTCTTCTGCCTGAAATTCTGTTTCTGATCCCACTCATGGACACTGTATTCAGGCAATCTTCAAGAACTAGTTCCAGGATTAGTCACTTTCAGAAGCTTCCTAGGCTGTTTCAGCACCCCCAGGGAGTCTGGTCTTTTTCTCTCCACACTCAGAACACTCATAATACGGTCATGGGGGACTTAGTGTTTGGTGAATGATGATGACGACGACGACGATGAGGATGGTCCCTGGAGTTTACAGGTCGCTTACCATGTAGTGGCACACTTTACGTATGCACAGTGCTACATGCTTTACCTTCATTTACTCAGTCTGCTTTTCTCAATAACTCTGCTACTACCTCCACTGTATAGTGAGGCACTGACAGCTTAAGTAACATCCAAATACACAGCTTTTAAGGAAGAGAGGAGAGATTTTTAACCCAGGAAGAATGGCTTCAGTCTGCTAGCTTTTCTCAGTGGGTTCTGAGAGAGAATTAAGCCCTAACGCCCAAAGGCGTGCACTATATAGAGTGAATTAACTTTTCTCCTGTGTTTCTACAAAGGTATTAGCTATGTCATTCTTGGGAGAATTGAGGAAAACAGTAGCTTTAATCACATTTGTAGGGAATAATTTTCTCACAGACCCTTGGTTGAGAAAGACTAGATGCTTTTAACTACTCCTCCAGGCTTTCTCTCAAAGCCTGTCTAGAACTTTTCTTATTCCTGATGTCCCCTCCCCATTTTAGTAAATTTTACAATCTTCAAAAGGGGGAACTGCATCTCATTTACCTTTTTATTTCTTATGGTATCTATTTCAGTGTTTTAATCATGTTCACATGGTCAGTTTCTCTTCAACTGAGCAAGTCCAGGCAAGATGATAAGCATCTTCCTTACAATCAACTAACTAAAATATGTTTCATTTTTTTTTGGTTGTATCTGACATTTAAAAATCAGTGTTACTGAGCTAAAAAAAACAGTAAGATACATCCATTTAAAGTGAATGATATGGTAAGTTTTGGTGGAGGTACACACCTGTGAAACTGTGGTTGCATTCTGAGACACGGGCCATTTTCAGCATTCCCACAAGTTTCTTCTTACCCCTGCTTTGCAGTGCATCCTGGCCACACCCAGCCCCGGGTAATCACTGATCTGCTTCCTGTCACTGTAGATTCGTTTGCCTTTTTTAGAATTCCAAGTAAATGGGATCACACAGAAGTAGTCTTTCACTAAGCATGATGGTTCTGGGTTCATCCATGCTGCTGCATATATCAGCAGTTGGTCCGTTTCTACTACTGAGTATTAATTCCTTGTATGGACAGATCACATTTTGTTTATCCATTCATCTACTGATGAACAGTTGAGTAGTTTCAAGTTTTGAGCTACTATGAATAAACCTGTTAAGAACATTTATCTATAAATCTTTGTATAGATATTTATACTCCCTTCTTTTGTATAAGAGCTCAGTCATACAGTAGATTTATGCTCAGCATTTGAAGAAATTACACTTTTTTCAATAGGACTTTATTGGCAGCTTTATTTGTAATGGGCAGAAATTGCAAATAACCATCACACATAGTACTGAATAAATAAATGCTGGTGAGGCCACACAATAGAATACTACTAGGCAATAAAAAAGAGTAACATACAACCATGTGGATCAATCTCAAAAGAATTTTGCTGAATGAAAGAAGCCAGACAAAAAGAGCACATGTGACAAAGAAAGACCTCTTTCAGTGCTAAATGCCATGACCAGTAATGAGAATATGAGAATATGACACTGTACTTACACATAAAACAATACAACTACCGTCAGAAAACAAAAAGGACAGGTGATGCCATGTGACACAGTCAGAAGCACACAAACAGTAGGAGGCTCTAACCTGTCACTCTCATGTAAGACAGATGAAGTAGACGAAAAGTAAGTAGGGCTTTACAAGGCCAAAATAGCACGATCAGTAAGAAGATCTTATCAATATACAGTGAACTTTACACCCTGATGATAGAGAAGACCTTTTCTAATCTACACAGAATACTCAAAAAACAATCACATGCTAGGACACAAAGAAAACTTCAGAAAGTTCCATAAAGAAAAAAATATTATACTCAATGGAGTAATGCTAGAAATTATTAATGAAGTGGAGAAACTAAAAAGGCTTGTCTCCCTGGAAATTAATAACACCTTCCATTAACTCAAAGAAAAGAGTAAAAACACAAACTGAAATAACTGCAGAATGTATAATGACAATAATAATTGCACTTCATGGCATATGTTTAAAGCCGTGATCAGAGAAAAACTTAAAACTAAAATTCCCTGTATCAATAAGAATAAAAGAATAAAAGCAAACTATGTGCCTCAGAGGAAAAAAGATTAAAAAACAAAAACAAAAACAAAGAGTAGAGCCCCAGAGCCCCATGCAATGGTATCATAAGGTCTACCTTATGTGCAACTGGAGTTCCAGCATGTGGACAAAGAATGAGGCAGAAAACTTATTTGCAAAAAGTAATGCCTGAAAATTCCCCACATTTGATGAAATACATACATTTACAGATTCAAGAAACCTGGCAAACTGCAGGTAGGACAAATTCAAATACATACAGAAATCAATAGTCTGAAGCCTGATAAAGAAATAATAAGCAGTTAAGAGAATATAATAGAGAGAACTCCACCAATAATAGCAACAATGAAGAGAAAAACTCGGGAATAAACTTAATAAAAAAATGTGCCAAATTCCTGAAAAACAAAAAAATAGGCTTGAACAAATAGGAAAATAGTCCTTGTTCTTGGATAGGATAATACAGTTCATAAACATATCAGTTTTCTTAAATCAATATACAAATGGAAAACAATCCCAATAAAAATCCCAAAGAGCTTTTTAATGGAGCTAGACAAGCTGATACATAAGTTCATCTGGAAAAAATAAGAACACCCAAGACAAATCAAGAAAACACAGGAAAAAAAGCACTATATATGGGAAGGAGAAAAAGCCTTATTAGATAAAAATAAACAAGTGTATAAGGGATAAAAGTGTTAAAAAAACAAACCCATGAGTATTCTAAATATATACTAATGGAAGCCTTCTAAAACCTGGACATAGGGAAAGGTTTTCTGTGACCCCAAATCCAAATGCAATAAAAGAAAAGACTGATAAATTCTGGCCACATTAAAACAAAAACACAGAGGTGGAAGGGCTAATCTTGCCAGTACATAAATGTCAGGCTTAATTATCTGGCAGAAATAAACATATAATTCACCCTCTCCTCCAAAGAAAGATCCTGAAATGATCCTTACACATATGAAGAGATGTTTAAACTTACTCATAGCTGGAGAAATCCAATTAAAATTACAACCAAGTACTAGATGGCAAAAAGCTATGATAATACATTCCTGTTGGTGAGGGTATGGTTGAAATAAACATGCTCATACATTGTTGACTGGCGTGCAAGCTGGTACAACCCCTCTGGGAGAGGAATTAGGCAATACCAAACAAAACTACAAGTGCATTTACCTCTGTTTCAGCCATCTCAGATCTAGGAATCTACCTGAAAGATACAACTTCAACATTATAAAATGGTATATGCCAAGTTATTTACTGTAGGACTGTAATGGCAAGATATTGGAAACTTAAAATGTCCACGTACAGGAGACTGTTAAATAAATTATGGCACGCCCATACCATGGAGTACTACACAGCTGTAAAAAGTTGCAAGGAAGATCTCTATGAACTGATACGAGGTAGTCTTCAGAAGATGTGAAGCAAAAACTGCAAAGCATAAAACAGTATCAATGTTCCCTCTTTTGTGAGAAAGAAGGGGTAACAAGAAAATATTCTTAGAGCTGCTTATTTGAGGAGAAAAAAATGAAAGGAAGGGTAAGTCAAACACTAATGAGATGACTCCCTTCAGTGGGTGGAGGGGAGGCAGGGAATGGGCTGGAGAGAGGTGGGCAGTGACCCTTCTGAGGACATAGTTTTTTTGTATACTTTTTATTTTTGGAAACTTGTTAATAAATCACATACTCAAAAATAAGTTAATGAAATCTGCAATGATGAGGGAACAACCAAATCTGAATACAAACACAGTAAGTGAACCCAACAGTATTTCAAATAAATAACATGGACACACTGAAGGCGGATAGAAGCAAACTTAGCAACTCTGAATACAACAGTTTGACTATATACTTTTGGGCTAAAGACAAATATTCAACCCTACTTATTAGCAAATATTTTTTACACAGCTTTATTGAGATATAATTTATAGACCATGAAGTTCACCTGTTTAAAGTGGAGCAGACTATTTTTCACAGTGGTATGGGTTTAGCAATTCCAAAACTACTTTTATGTGGTTCTGGAATTAAACACATGAGAGAATACACTTCAGATGAAGGGAATAGGATTTCTCACTGTCAGACAGGGGAGTTACCAAAACGGAAGGTCAAGGCTAGGATGAACCCTGCTATTATGCTGGGTTGAAACTGGAGGTATCAATAAGGATGCCTGATTTTTAATATACACAGTGAGACAGGTGGGCAGGAATAGATATAGATGCATGCATGTGGATGTGCATAAACACATGTATTTTCTATTTCTCTCTACTGAAAGGATTTGGAAGCAATGCTAGGGCAGAAAAGTAAAAGTAAAGTCTGGACTATCATGCTGTGTCAAAAAACAAGTAAGTACTCAAAGAAGAATGGGAACCTACCAATAAGTCACAGAAGCCAGCTTGGAGGAGCTTTAAGTAGCCATATCTAAGGCAGTTTGGGTATCAAAATAAATAATAATAGCAACAGAATTACTACTAAATAGTAATACTCATTAATAAGTAGAATAAAATAAGACTCCATGAATCTATACAGATAAAAACGAATAAAGGGGTCAGAAAGGAATGCCTGTCTTTAAAGTAGAATGTCATCTAATAAAGGTGAGGAATGATGGAATTAGAAAATAACCACTTAGCAATCACCCTCATAATAAGTGTTTTAGGCAAGAATTACCAATGGATGGGTATGTAAGTTAGTTCAACCATTGTGGAAAGCAATATGGAGGTTCCTCAAAAAACTCAAAATAGAAATACCATTTGACCCTGGAATCCCACTCCTTCGAATATACCCAAAGAATACAACTTCTCAGATTAAAAAAGACATATGCACCCTTATGTTTATCGTAGCACTTTTTACAATAGCCAAGATAAGGAAGCAACCTAAGTATTCATCTGTAGATGAATGGATAAAGAAGATGTGGGATATATATATACAATGGAATACTATTCAGCCATAAGAAAGAAACAAACCCTACCATTTGCAACAACATGGATGGAGCTGGAGGACATTATGCTCAGTGAAATAAGCCAGGCAGAGAAAGACAAATGATAATGATTTCCCTCATTTGTGGAGTATAACAATGAAGCAAAACTGATGGAACAAAATGGCAGCAGACTCACAGACTCCAAGAATGAACTAGTGGTTACCAAAGAGGAGGGGTGTGGGAGGGCAGGTGGGGAGGGAAGGAGAAGGGGACTGAGGGGTATTATGTTTAGTACACATGGTGTGGGGGATCACGGGGAGAACAGTGTATCACAGAGAAGGGACATAGTGGATCTCTGGCAACTTGCTGCACTGATGGACAGTGACTGCATTGGGGTATGGGGGGGGACTTGATAATATGGGTAAATGTAGTAACCACATTGTTTTTTCATGTGAAACCTTCATAAGTGTATATCAGTAATAACTTAATAAAAAATTTAAAAAATAAAAGAATTACCAATGGATACTAAAACTATTTAGTATAGATGGGAGTTTGATGAGTAATAAGATATTTATATAATGGCAGAGTATTTCCTCACAATATACTAACTACAAAAAGAAAAATAATTTACAGTGGAGACACCAGGAGGACATCACCTTAACCCTGTGACCAAAGTTATCACCAGTAATGGGTCAAACTGATGTCTTTTGCCACTGAGAAGAGACAACATCACTTCTGTGGTGTTCCCACCAAAAAAAAAGCAAAAACAAAAAAAACCAAAACATAAACTAATCATAAGGGACCAAGAAAATGAACTCAAATGTATAGTCATTCCACAAAATAGTTGGTATATACTCCTCAAAAATGTCATAAAAGACAAAAAAGGAAAATGAAAGAGTAAGACTACAGAACTCTTCCATTTAAAAAAATATATGTACATACAATAAAAGGCATAAATCTTAGTGAACGTGAATTTAGTGTCGATGAACTCTGGCATGGGGATAAACTCATGTCACCACCAACCGGATCAAGATACCAAATGTTCTTAGAATTGTTCCATTTTAAAGGAGATGGAGACACCTGACTGTTAAATGCAACATGAGATCCTAGACCAGATCATGAAACAGGGAAAACACAGTTAGCTCTTTTGATAAAGGATATTATTGGGACAACTGGTATAATTTGACTATGGTTTGGGGTTAGTAAACAGTACTGTGTTAACTGTTAATTACTGATTTAAATAATTGTACGGTAATTGTGTATAAGAATATCCTTATTTTTAGGAAACGTACACCAATGTGTTTAGAGGTAAAAAGGCTACATGTCTGCAATTTACTCTCACATGGGTCAGGGAAAAAACACATAGACAAGAAAAGGGCATGATAAGCAAGTGTAACTCCGACATTAACATTCAGGGAATCTGGATAGAGGAGATACAGGAATTATTTGTATTGTTTTTGCAACTTCCCAGTAAGTCAGAATTATTTTAAAACAAAGTTTTAAAAAACTTATTGAACTGTACATTTTAGGTCAGTGCATTTCAGTGTATGTAAAATATAATTAACTTAAAAAAATTTAATGACAAAAATTTTTCGAGTAGTTAAGAGTGCTGTGAATGCTGTCAAACATTGCCAATAAGAATATAAATTGGTATCACATTTCTAGAAAACCACTAGAAATAAGTTAAAGAACCCATAAAGAGGTCTAAACTCTTTGACTGTAATTCAATATGCAACTTTGTTCCAAAGAAATACTCTGGAATGTGTGTGTGTGTGTGTGTGTGTGTGTGTGTATCTATGTTATATGATATGATCTAATTGTTAACCAAAAAGGAATAATTAAATTACGGCACATATATAATGATATCTTGTACAGCCACTAAAATAATGGCTTCAAAACTGAAAAATAATTATTGGGTACTTACAAATGAGCCAAAGAAGTAAAAAGTGATTCTGTTTTCAGAGGAATATTTAATAACACGGAAAAAAGTTCACTCTAAAGGTGAGAAAATGAGGCCATAAAAATGTATGTTCAATATGGTCCCACTTTGTTTTTCTAAAAATTACATGAATGAAAAAAAAGATCAGGATTAAACACTCTGGTAGGATTAACAGTTTGACTTACATGTTGCATTTTTATCTTTCTGAATTTTAAAAATGAGCATGCATTATATTTATAATGAAAAAAGACTAAATCCTAATATTACTATATTAAAATACCTTGAACTGGTAATCTAAACTGTCTCCTCATAGTAACTCCTATATGTATTTCATTTAAATTAATTTTAAGATATTATAATTCTAGATAAGTAAATACATGCCTCTATTATAAAAAGAAGCAAGACTGCCATAGAGAAAGTACTTAAGATTTCAAAGCATTTCTACAGATTTAAAATTGAGAAGAAATGACTAATTTATTTCATCAGATCTGTCAACAATCATTATACACTGACTTTTTGCAAAACATATTTCTTACCTCATGTGATTCTGATATTGTTCTAGGAAATGACTCTGATATATTACCCACTATCGTCATTCTTTATTTGGAAAATAAGTTATGCCTGACGTTTCTTTTAAAACATTAAGAATGAAGCCATTTGAAAAGAATCAACAAGATAAAAAAAAAACTTTCTGCATAATAAGGATTCCACCTAGTTTAATGTTTGAGGAACAGATGATCAAACATACTACCAACCCAAAGACACATTCTAGTAAAGCAGTCTGATGATGCAATTAGAGAAAAATGTTTTAATGAAGAGTCTATGATATAGTAACAAGCATTCCAGAATTTCTAACAAGTTAATTTATAGTATGAGGATTTTTGCCATCTCCCAAACTGAAATTCTCTTTTATCATGTAAACACACTTCTATGAACCACTCACATAAAGGAAACTGCATTTTAGGCATAATATATAAATGAGACTAAAGTTCATTTTAGCTCCTTTATCTTGTAAACTAGAAACAATTCAACAGTAATAATGACTATAGTTCTCTACTGAGCACTAGATACCGTAGACACTATGCTAACAACTTTGCATCATTTCATTCAATGTCCTCAACGACTCAACAGATACATACATTTATTGTACTGTCATCCCAGTTTACAGGTGAAGAAACCAAAACCGTGGTGAGATAACCCAGGATTCTTTGGCTCAGAGCTGTCTGTGCCCAAAGTCCATATTCTTAGCCAGGGTACATCTTAAGACTTTACATGAGCTAACTAAATATGGAATATTTTAGCAAATGGAATTAAAATGTTTTACAGTTTCAGAAGTAGTAGTGTATTATATGCAAAGATTTTAATCTATGACAAAAATAAAAACAATTTAAGTGTCCAAAAGTGAGGATCTGATAAACTGAACTATATCTGGTACACTCACAAAAAAAAACTACAAAGATGCAAAATTGGGAGGAAAAAACCCAAGAAACAAATTTATATAAATGACATTTTAAAACCAAAACAGCCTATACAGAAAAAAAGATGAAGATACTACAAAATTTAACATTGATTATCTGAGTGGTGAGAATATATATTAACCTTTTTGTCCCTCCTTTTCTTTCTCACAAGTTTGCTGTAAGAATATACGAACATTTTTAGAATCAAAATCAAACTACTTTTAAAGCACTAATAGGCTAAGTATCTAAGTAGCACAAAAGGACCAAAGGGAAAAAAAAATGCAAAACCACGAATGCCAATGAAAATACTTTGCATAAACACGGATGTTAGCTACTCACTCATGTCTGATCATAACGGTTTCTTTTTCACAATATTACGTTTGCTGTGCTTTTAATTTTTTCCCTAAATATTTTTGGAGACATGAAGATTATTTTTTAACCTTAAAGGACATTACTTCTATGTTAACTTCAGAGGAGTTAGGAAGTTTCAAAGAGGAGGGTGAGAACTTATAAGGAGGAGGAGAAAAACAGGAAAGGAAATAGGAAATAGCAAGGCAAACTTACCTAACGCAATGTCAAGGAGAAACATTTTCTTAGTCACAGCACTAGAGACTATTTATACACAGAATACAAATATGAACAAAAAAACTTTAAAAAGAAAATGAGAAGTGGGATATTAGGCGTATTCAAACATATACATACATGCATGAAATATTTAATAAGGACAGAAAAATCTTGGGAAATAACATGAAAAAATAACATCTCTATTATTTTTATGAGAGTACACACAATTTTCAAATGAGCCAAGAATATTCTGGAAATAATCTTAAAATAACGGCAAAATCTTGAGTGTAGAGATCTGTAAAGCACTAGATAAATGCTGCTTAGAAGGATATTAATGCCACCAACTCCTTTCAGATGAGGTTCATTACCACTTCAGAACATTCATAATAACATGGACCTTCATGAGCATCATATAGCCTAAATAGATACACACTCTAGGGCCTAAGCATGGATTTTTTTTTTCCCCAGAGTCTGGTGCTAGTACTACGAACCAGATGAAAAAAAAAAGTCAATTTCCTAAGTATTTGCCAGCGTGGTGCCAGTCATTTTCAGTCACAAACGGCACAGCTGCTGGAAGGAGGTGCTCCCTGGCTGCACACTAGGTCATACCTGAGCACTTACATTTCATGCATAAGCACTGAAACAAGTTAAAGAAAACAGTATACTGTTCAGTCATAATACAGAAACCCTATTTTTACTGGCAAAGAATATTTTTAAAAAACATGGTTTTTCTTGGGTTTCTTTATATTTGGTCACTCTATTTCTATAGCAAATACACCAACAGTAACACCTATCAATGGCTGTGGAATGAGCTGAACTGTTGTTTTTTGAGAGAAGACAATTGTAGCTTTCTCCCTTTGCAGCCCTAGCATTTAGCACAAAGTCCAATACTTAATAAATGTATATGCTACATCAATAAACAATCACAAAACACGTTAGGTCAAACCACATCACCAACAATGATGGTAATATAATGGCATCTACTGTTTTCTTTAAAACACGTATGTCTGTACTCACACACATGACCAAGCCCTGTAGGCACACACTCACTCTGGGAGAAAAAAATCCTTATCTGAATTGAGGCCTTTCAAAGGGGTTTCCACCTTCTGCTCCACAGAAACACAAGCTAATACGTGACTTCCTGCACTGATGACTATTGGTTAAGAAGGGTTATCAGGAGTTTACAAAGTCATCAGCAAAGCAGAGCAGAAAACACTGTTTAGGTTGTAAAGTTGGAGTGGCTGAAATAAAATTTAAAAACAATTTTATTGACAACACTGTCAAAAATAGATTTCAGTGTAAAACGTCTATACTAAAAACTAGAAAACACGATGAGAGAAATTAAGGGAGGCCTGTGTCAATGGGGAGGTACCATTATGATGGACCGAAGACATCAATTCACCGCAGATTAATCTGTGGATTTGATACAATCTTAATCATAGTCCTGTTAGGTTTTTTTTTTTTAAATCTGATTCTAAAATAGAAACAGAAATGCAAAGGATCTAGAACATTCAGAGTAATCTTGTAAAAGGACTTACCCTACCTGATTTCAGGACTGACTGTATGTAAAGCTATAGCAATCAAGACAGTGTAATACTGGCATGAGGATTAAGAAACAAACTGATGGAAGTGAACAGATAGCCGAGACAGAGATCAAATAATCACTGGATCTTAGACAAAGGTGCCAAGGCAATCCAAAGGGGGAAGGGGAACTTTGTAACAAAGGGTACTGAAACAACCAGACATCCGTATGGAAAAAGATGAGCCTCAACCCCTACCTCACTCCAGATGTAAATGTTAATTTGAAGTATATCATAAACATTAAAATCAAAACTATAAAGCCTTTAGAAGAACATAAAAGAGAATACTTCCCTGGTTTGGGAGCCGGCAAAGGTTTCGTAGGACACGGAAAGCAATAATCATAAAAAAATGATAAATTAGACTTAGTCAAAAATTTAAACTTTTGCTTTTCAAAAGACACTTTAAGGAAATGAATAAGGAAGCCACAGACTGGGAGAATATATATTTGCAAAACACATTCCTTGACAAGTGTCAAAGATATATGAAGAATTCTAACAATTTAATAATAAAAGGACAGTTCAGTTTCAAAATGGGCCTAAGTGTTTGGGGCAGTACTACTCTTTTTTAAGGAATATTCAGAATCAGACCTGAGGGGGCCTATAATCTCAGAGTATAACTGGGCAGGGAAGGCAGGCAGTGGATCTAGGTGAAGGAACATGAGAAGGAGAAGCAGATAATTTGTTGTCAAAGTAAGGACATTTAAAATAAATACTGAACTCTAAGTTAATGACATATATGTTGACATCTTTAGGGAGATGTATACAGGGTACCTGCAATTTATTTTGAGACATGACACACACAGAAAAGGAAAGATGGATGATTACACACAAGATAAAACAAGCATTGTGTATTATTAACAGTAGAACCCAGATGGCTCTCAGTAAAGTTCTTTTAACTTCACTATATTAAGTTTTCTATCATAAAAAGTTGAAAAAATGTACAAAAAGTTTGAAAAAGCCTTTCACAAAGCCAACAAGCACATTAAAAAGTGCCTAACATCATTGGATACCAGAGAGATCCAAGTTAAAGCCAGAATGATACCACGGTGCACCCACCTGCGTGCTAAAGATGAAACAGACTAACTTTGCAAACTGTCGCTGAAGATGCAGCCCAACTACAACTCTCATGCATTATGGGGAGTGTAAAATGTTAAACATCTGCTTTAAAAAAGGTCTGCGGATTTTCATAAAACTAAACAACAAACACCTAGCAATTCCTCTCCCACACAGAAAAATAAATACTTGTACAAGAATATTCATAGCAGCTCTATTCCTAACAGCCCCAAACAGAGACTGTCGCGTGGCCACTAAAAGGAAAATGGATAAACAAATTGTGATGTACCATGGATCACTACTAAGCAATAAAAAATGAAGTGCCGATGCATCATAAAATGAATCTCAAAAACATTATGCAGAGTGCAAGTAGCCTTACACAAAAGAGTACATACTGGATTCCATTTACATGAAAAGCTAGAAAAGATAACTTGGGGGTGAACAAAAGCACAACTGTGGTTGTCTCTGAGGGGTTGAGGTGAAGACTGGGAAGGGGTATGAAGTTTCTGGGCTGACAGCAGTGTTCTCTATCTTGATTGACAAAGGTTTGGGTGTATACATGTATGCAAAAACACATCTAATGGTGTGCTTTTAGATTTATGCATTTCATTACATGCACATAGTATATATATTTTGCCTAAAAAAATGTAAACTGCTATTGAACTTTATGCAATGATGGACATTCTGAAGTGTTTAGAGGTGAAGCGTACTGATATCCACAACTTTTTTTGAAGTACATGAAAAACTTGATGCATTTATAAATGGATACAGGATATATACAGAATAAATAAAGTGTAGAAAAATGTCAATTATAGAGTCTGGGTGTTTATTATATGAGCATTTAGTGTACAAGTCTCTCAACTTTCAGTATGGTTGAGTTTTTTCAAAGTAAGATGTTGGTGGAAAAAAACCAGAAAACCCAGGACATCATCTGATTTCTGTAACCAGAGAGTTATATGTCATCCTATTTTTGTTAATTTTAAATGGTAAGATTGACATGCACACTTGGAAACAGCTGCTCTGTTCTGCACAGAGAGCAAATGCAACAATTTCTTCTTTCAAAGTTATTATGCTCTACTTATTTTCAATTATGGGGAGAGAAATAGAAACATTTGGCTCTAATTGCAGAAAACTATGCCCTCTTCTCATTTCAAGTAGAACATTCAGAGAAGGTTAAATTACAAAATAGCATCTGAAAAACAGAGAACACTATTTTATATAACAAAATGTACTGGAACTGAGAAGATCCACATTATGGTAATCACAAATACAGGTTTAACACCCACGGCAAGACTGTTAACCACTTGACAACTTAGCGTGACCACTAACAGTGATTTACAGCCTGATGAAAGCCATTTCATGGTAGGTGCAAGAAGCAGGAGTGCTGGAAGGCGGAGCCGCACAGACAGGGCTGACGAGGTGGGAACAGGGACAGGGAAAGATGGGGAGAATGTGGGTAAGAAGGTAGGGAGAATAACACACACAACCACAGAGTCCCAAGAGTGAATCATGTATAGCAAAGAGCTCATGGTTCAGTAAGGCTGGGGTGTGGGGTGCAGAATGGTACAAGAGAAGACTGGACAGCTAGGCAAGATTCGAAGCATAACAGGACAAAAGTCTGAAAGTGTTGGACTTTATCTTAAAGGCAATGTGGAGTCACTCCTCAGTGGGCAGAGTGTCATGTCTAAATATACACAGTAGGAAGACCTCCCATCAGCCGTGTGGAGTGGACGAAGACCCATCAGCAGCTCCTGCAGTTCCCCAGGTTGGCAAAGGTGGAAGAGGAACAAGAGATCAAAAGTCATCTTCTTATATGGTTTCTCAGGTCAGCCTTACAGTTACCATGAGATCTATGCTTAACTGGCAGTGCTGACTAAATGTTAGAGCAATGTATCAGCACTTAAGTAATATTAACTTATAAACTGCTAATGCTAGATACATTCCCATCTTAAAGGAAAGATCAGTGATTCATCATGAGAGCTGCACTTTCAGAAGCCAAGAGAGCATCAAGTCTGACCTCTGTTAGTCTGGAAACAAATTTTAAATCTCAAATCTGAAACTTGAAGAGAAAGGAAGACATCATTTGAAATACCGTATTATTAGTCTTCAGTTTTTCTCTTCTTTTTTCTCACACAGAGTCAACCCTACACCTCAAGTAAAAATGATTTAAGAACAGGAAAAATGCTCATAATTGAGTACCTTTGGGGTCCTAAAGATCTGGGTTCAGACAAGCCCCAACCTGCCACTTTCAGCCGTGTAACTTCTGGTAAGTTTCGAAGCTTCATTCCTACTAGTTCTGTACTTGCAGAGCAGGAGAGAGAACTCTTACTTATCTTGTGAGATTGCGGGGAGGATGAGATGGGGTAATACAAGTACAGCACCCTGTGAAGTGCCCACCACATAAGAAGCCATCTGTAAGCATGGGCTCCCGCTGTTCTTCCTCAGACCTATCTATGCTTTCTAGTGAAAGCAACTAAGAGAAAGAGGATAGAAGTTTGTTTTTTCAAGTGCAATATAAACTCATGGTAACTATTTGGAAAAATGGCTTTCACATGGCCTTTATCTCCCAATAAAGAGTACTACTGAAAAGTCAACACCCTCATTAGGAAGAATATAGCTTGGGCTTAGATCTAGGCCAAGTTGATAGACAATGCTAAAATACTGGGAAATGTGCTGGTGACAGAAGTCAAGGCTGTAATGACTACTCATTTCCCTAAAATTCTTACTTGAGAAGTTGAACCATCTCTTTAAAAAGTCGTTTTAAATGTTCTTACCTGACCTGCTTCCAAGTGAGTCCCAAGAAAATCTACCCAGATACAAAAGTATGGAAAAAGTACACTATGAAATGTTACCTGTTTCAGTAAGAAAACAATAATAATGTTTTTTACAGGGAATAATAATAGTGAAAAAAGGCAGAAAGATGAGAGCAGTGGGGGAGAACAGAAGGGAAAGTAGATTCTGAGTATCATTCTTACATAGTTCTGACTTCTGGACGATGGTGATTTTTTTCCCCTTATTTAAAAGATAAAATTAAATCAATAAAGATGGGGAATAAATAAAAATTGAACACAAAGGGAAACAAATGAACCTAACTCTCCTTCTAACGGATAGTGTCACAAAAGAAAGAATTAATCCAAAAAAACTTCCAGTCAGGATTGTACACCCTCAATGGGATATAGTCTCAGGATTAAACAAACTGCAAACCATCTTGAACTTAAGAGGTTTGTTGTTGAAAGTATTATTGGAGTGTAATTCTGAAATTACTTTGTATATTGTAGAACTGAGCAAATGAGTGAATATTCTGATGTTTTGGGATTCAGGGCTTTTACTCTGGAGAAAAAACTATACAAATAACAAGTGGAGGAAGGAGAGGAAAAAACCCATGGTGTTAGATTGAAATTAGATTTAAGGATTTTTATTCTTCCACTTGTAGTTTTAATGTAATACACATACATTAAATGCACATACGCTAAGTGTACAATTCACTGAATGGTCACAAACCTCACACACCCACGCAAGCAGCATCAGGAAAACAAACGTTTCTCCTTTTGCTTCTCCTCCTGTCCCTTCTCCCCCCACCAGGGGGGCTACTATCCTAATTTCTACCACTAGAGTAGTCCTGCCTGTTTGGGTGCTTTATATAAATGGACTCATGTAGTCCATTTATATAACTGCTCAAGTAAACTTTTAACATCTTTAATTTTAGCTTTATATGTGGTTATATTAATACCTTTTAAAACTATATTCTTGATACACAAGTTAAAAGCAAGAGTCTATCTTAAAAATACCTTTAACTATCTTTGTTCCAAATAAAACTTCTTTCCTATTGTAATAGTACTCTTCATAACTTTAGAGCCAACTGTATCTTTAAAACCTGATTCCTTTTTAGCTGCTTGTCCTTGCATTATTAATTTCCCTGACCCTCAGTTCATAGGTCTTATAAAATGGAAACAACTAAAACCTACCTCATTAGGTAAAATGCCTTTACCTATTCAGGGAAGAAAACCTCTTTCTTCTGGCAGAATGTAGTACTTAAACTTGGCTATTGGCCAAGTTGGACCCAGGCCTAGAGTGTGGGCAAGGTGGGAGAGTAGTAATATGCAGAAACATGGAAAAATCCAACACAGCACACTGCTTGTAGGTGGGTTTTTAAAAGTATGTGCTGATTGGTTATATCATAGATGGGAATGAGAATAAAAGTGGTTTATTTTCGTGAGAAGACACAGGGTAACTAAGAAGATCAGACGTGTTAGGTATTTAATTACATGATTGTATTTCTTATACAGGGAACTTTATAAAATGTATACCTTAAAAATAGCTTAAAAATAAAAATTCTATTGGAAAAGATTCTGCATTAGCATATTTAAACCAGTTAACACATTAATTCAAACAGGATGTTTTCAAACATTTGGGCCAATAAAAAGAAACTGTATATATAGAATCTGACTAGACAAAAAAACAATATATGTTGAAGTGCACAGTATCAAAACATACTGATGATTCCAATTTTTAAAAACATAGTCTTTTTACTTTTCATTATTCAAGAGTGCCTTATTTATTTGGTTTCCATCCATTATTACCAACAGGTCACCCAGACCAAGAAAGAGTGAGAACCAGCCCTGACAGCTCTCTACCGGAGCTGCACACCCACTCCAGGCTGCTCTTCTGGGTTCTCTGCGGCCACTTTTGACACATAAGCCTCATTCTCCACACCTACTACTAGCAACTCCCATCTATTCTAGGAGACCTCAATGGGTCTCCTAACCCATTGGGATTCTCAGTGACCGTGAGACAGTTGCACAGGTGGGCAACAAGGGTGACCGTGTGAACGGAGGGGGGGCCTTCAACCACTGGGCCCAGGGGTAAAGCAGGAAATAGGGTCCAGGGGAGCCAGACCACAGATGCTGTGATCAGACTGCATTTCTATGACTCCCAGGTGACCTCGATCTGTACTATTCTACTCGGTCTGTATATTCTACTGTACTTTTTTACACCACTCAAAACCCTTTATCGACGTAAATTCTCCTTTAAAGATCTATTCCTCAACAAGGGATGAGAAACTGTGATGTGCTGTGAAGATCCAACCTGACACTTTGTTCTAAGTAGAATCTCCTAACAACAGAACAGAACCATGTGTTACCAAATCACTCTGAGAATCCCATTATATAACATGGCATTATTTTTAAAAGGTTTTTTTTCTTCATTGAGATAAAAGCATTACATCCTCAATATGAAATGCAGGTGAGAGTAGTGTATATGTACACAAAGTGATAAGATTGATTTAATAGAACTCAGGGCATTTTTTCTCTGTGCATAGGCTTTCTTTTTTGGAGTTGGGGGAAGATGTTGATGGGAGGATGTAAAGAGGATGGTTATATTCATTATGAATCCACAATTTATTCCATGCTTTTCCACTTAATATAACCTATAACTGCTTGACAAGAAAATTCCCATTAATACAAGTGTGTAAAAAAAATATATAACCTTTAGTTATCTCTTTTATAGGCTGAATCTTGCCAAAATGAATCAAATTCAAATACAGAGGCAAGGAGAATTATTCTTTATCTTAGTATTTCCACACAGAGAAAATAATACATAATCATTTCTTTATTAATGAAGAATGGATTCTGCCAACCAGTGAAACCTTTCGTCCTTGAGGGTTTTCCCCCAAAAATGATGACTTCCTGAATCAACTAAATAATGATGCCACTGGCTCCAAGGGATCCAAAAGGTCCTAACATGGGATCTTTATGACAATCTCGCCGACTGTTCTGTGCCAACAGAAAAAGCTGGAAAGCTACCTGCCACAGGAACCAACCGTAACCACCAGCCTCAGTTTTTGCTTTCAACAATCTGGTTTCATTCGTTCACTGATCAGAAAGCTGGGAGCAACCTGCTGTGCTCAGTAAGATCCGAGTGCATAAAATGGCACTGCTGCTGTAGTCTAGTCAGAAAGCGAAGTTACATGTATTTGGAGAGGAAACTTGTTTCGGTAGAAAAGCACAGGCTTTGTGTTACAATCCCAAATCCAGACTCTGCTTTTCAGTTATGATGGAATAACAAACTGCACTTAACCGCTGTACATAAGAAACTAGAAAACTGGATGAAACACACAAAGCAATTGGGAAACGGGCATGGCACGGCTGTGACTCCTAAAAGGAGGGAAACAAATGAGATGAACCTTGCAAAACTACTCTAGCGTTCTGCTTGGAGGCAATTCCCAGTCTGGGAGTACAAGGAGGGATAACTCAAACAGACCTAGTCGGGCTTGCTGAATGAAGGAGACAGAGATGAGGGGCCCGGGGAGGCTAAGGCAGCAGGAATTTGTGCAGATTTCTGAAAAGGAGGGACCTATACTGAAAAAGAGCTCCAGAAATCTGCATAAAGGTTTTTCTGAGCTTCAAGACAATTGCTGAATACTAAGCTACATGTGCACAGAGTGAAATTTCACAAGGCTGGGCAAGAAATGACCAGGAGTGTAAGCTAACGATTCCCAAAGTGCACCCAAAGTTGGAGAATGTTTGAGCTCCAAGCAACCTGATGAAAAGCCCTTCCCAGGGCATTTACTGGGGCATTTGGCAGATTCCAGAAGGGGTCAAACCTTTTGGTTAAGCAACCATCCCTGGTTGCTTTCCCAACAAACCTTTAAAAAGGCCTTGAGGTAATACTGAAGTCTAAACACTTAACCAAACCAAAGCCAACACACTCTGAAGACAACAAAAATAAAACCCAGCCACTCAGCAAGGGAACACTCACCATGTTACATCCAATAAAAAATTACTAGACTATTTGCTATAGGAAGGAAAAGGTCTCTTTAATAGGAGAAAAATTTGTCATTGAAAACAGACCAAGAAATGACAAGAAAACAAAACAGAAACTATTAACAGATATTGTAAATATGTACAAATATTGTAACTATGCACAAAAATGAGAAATATATATGATATGTGATAATGAATATAAAAAAACAAAATGGAACTGAGATAAAAATATAAAATATAATTATATATAATATGTAGCAGCATATTAAACCTGCATTAGAAAAGATCAGTGAACACTTGAAAAAAAAAGTATAGCTAATAAGACACCGAAAAATAACGAAATACTAAAAAAATAATTTTTTTTAAAGGCAAGAAAAGAAGAATAAAGGAACAGAGAACAGATTGAACAAACATAAGATACAAAATGATGGCTTTAAACTCAATTGTGGTAAGGAGCCTCTAAGACAGCCCCCAGTGATCCCTGACTTCTGGTGTTTATGGCCTTGTAAAATCCTCTTCCCCTGAGTAATTTGCTTCCAAACCGACAGAGTAGGACAATGATGAGGAAATGTTGCAAAAAATTATTACACTGTCTTGCTAGCAGATTGCTTTCTGAGTGGCTTTGGTAAAGTCAGCTGTGATGTTGGAAAGGCCGTGTGGTAAGGAACTGAGGGTGGCCTCCAGCCAATAGCCAGCAAGGAACTGAGACTGTCATCTCAGTCTACCAGCCCCCAAGGAACTGAATTTTGCCAAGAACAATGTAACTAAGGTTAGAGGCAGATCCTTCCCCAACTGAACCTTCAGATGAAATATCAGCCTTGGCTGACACCCAGTTGCAGGCTTGTGAGACACTCTGAGGCAGGGGTAACTAGCTAAGCTGTGCCTGAATTCCTGGCCCACAGAAACTGTAAGATGATAAATATGTCTTGCGTTAAGGTGCTAAGGACTGAAGTTGTTTTTTACATAGCCAATAGATAACTAATACACCAGAGATAGCAATAATTACCAAAAGACATCTACACATGGCAACTGAAAGACTGTCAGACTAGAGTAAAAAGAAAGATCCACTCTATGCTATCTATAAGAAATATACTTTAAATATAAAGGTACAACAGATGGGTTAAAGGTAGAAGTTGGGAGAATTATATAATACAATGCTTAATACAAGAATCTTAGAGGGACTGTTTAATATCATACAAAGTAGACCTTAGGAGAAGGATTATTACCAAGGAAGGAGGGGACATTTCATAATGTAAAGGGATCAATCCACCAAGAACACAGAACAGAGCCTCAAAATACAAGAAGAAAAAATAGTGCTGAGAGGAGAAATAAACAAATCCACCATAGCAGTTGGGGTTCTCAACATACCTCTGAGCAACTGCTGAAATGAGTAAAAAGAAAGCCAGTAAGAATATCTAAGACCTCAACAACCTTATACACCTACTGAACCTAACTGACATTGATGTAACATTCCACCCTCAAGGGTACATGAGACACTCATGGTCATTTAAGAAATGAATACATTTATTTTAATGAGAGAGTATATTTTAAATAGCTTCAGTGTAACAGATGAAGAAAACAAAAACCAAAGTACTAAGACCACTGGACTCTGAAATTCACAGTTTAGGACTAAATTCTTGGATTTTTTTAAGTTTCATTTTTTTCAAACCTAACTTGACCTGGTTGGTGTAAGTTTAAACTCCTTTTTCTGAAAAGTCCTCCAAATTATATTTGTGTGTCCAAATAAAATCTTCAGATTTTTAAAGATGTAAACATTTTTCTTCTGTGGATGGTTCAGAAAGCATTCAACAAGCAAATAGCTATTCTACTTCTATGCACAAATAAACAAACACACACACAATTATGCAACCACAGATTTCACTAGTTTATCAGCAAGTTATTTAAACAAATTCCATTTCTTTGAAAAATGAAGGAACTAACAGAAATAGTGAGAGACAGAAAAATCTGTTAGAAAAAAACATTAGAAATGCAGTACTTTCTCTTATTAAGAGCATGTCTAGTTAAATATCACTTCGTTATTCTTGAGAAAAACAGTAACATATTTATACATATCTTTTTCATCATATATGTTTTACACATTAATCAAAAGCCACACAAGTCTTTAGTACATTCAGTAATTATCTGTAACCAGTTACTGAGCAACTTATTACAGCTGACCCTTGAACAATGGTGGGGGTCGGGGGGCTGGTAAGGGCCACTGACACCCCCCACCCCACCGCTGTCAAAAATCCACATGTAACATTTGATCCCCAAAACTTAACTACTGATAGCCTACTGTTGACCGGAAGCCTTACCAATAACATAAACAGTTGATTAACACATATCTTGTAGGTACGTATATTACATACTGTATTCTTACAGTGAAGTAAGCTAAAGAAAATGTTTTTTCAAAATGTTGCAAATCTCCAAAATTTTTTTCAATATATTTATTGACCAGCAATCTGTGTTCGTGGATCCATGAAGTTCAAACCAGTGTTGCTCAAAGGCCAACTGTGTTTCACTTTCGTTTCCATTTTATTTTACTAAGGAGACCTATAAAGTATCCTCAGTTTTTGACAGGCTACTAGAATATGATAAAATGAGTTTTATTTTTACTACTAATTTTAAGAGACTTGGTTGAGACCATGTATCAATTTACTTCCATGTATCAATTATCATTTTTAAATGTGTTCAGGAAAAATAATCCTCCAAGAGAATGAGATACCAAATCGTAAGAAATTTTTGATTGTGTGGGATTGTTTTAATAGTTAAAACTCTGTACACTCATCCAAAGGATTAACTCACTGAGAAGAAACACAGAAGGAAACACCACACGAAACCCCCTGACAATCCTGAGTCTTCAAATGTGGAATGCTGTTAACCCCTGGAACTTCATACTTGCCACTCAGACCAGAATGTGACAAACATGAGGTTGTAGCACTTAAGACCAACTATAAACCAAACAAATCCTAATTACCCATTTCCTTAAGTTGTCTAGGCTCCAAATCTCTTGGGTTCTGCCCTTCACTTATTTTTAGCACTATATTCTTTTTCTTTAAGAGATATATAATAATATAGAGTAAAATATTTTAAGAGGATTCAGATAATTGAAAAACAACTTACAGATCTTCTACCAACCCAGTAACCTTAAAGTACCATCTAAACAATTGATAATCATACCAAGATTTCATAGAGGAGTATTCTACAAGAACTATTTTTATTTTCATGTATTTTAGAAGTCATTGTGAAATAGATCATATATATTTATATATGTATATTTAAATATATATTTCTTAAAAGATCATTTCTGTATTTAATCAATTTCTTCAGTAAAGTAATTGGGTTCAAAATGAAAAAAATTTAATTTAGAGATGTGATTGTGACACAGATTTCCTGGAACTGAAACGATAAAGAAAAAGAATTTAAAAGACTCAGAACAAGAAATCTCCTTAAGCATAACAAATAACTGTTTTATTACTTCAAAATACCAAATGTCTTCTGTATAGTAGTTACCATATACATCAAATGCTTTAAAAACGTCTCTGCAACCATATCTACTATCTTAATCTCTTTAGAACAAGTACATAAGAAGGAGAAAAATCTATAAATCAGTCCTTGATGACAGAGGGTTTGTTTAGGAGTTTACCAAATGGAATGGCCCTGCTGGAATTTCTTCAAGCAGCCTGTGAAAATGTCAGAAGGGAGTCTGTTTTGGAGGTCATAGTCCCTAGAGAGCTCTGAGTTTCGGCCTGTTTGTCTTTTCACATGCTTTAATATTTGAAAATCATTCCTCGTAGACACTGACTGATGCCCAGGGAATGCTAGGATTGTGGGAACTGGCAGTACCAACAAGAGACAAACTTCATGGGAAATCAGTGCCTACTACATTTGCCCCCTCCGCTCTCATCAGATACGCTGCTCTTCAAATGTTATGAAGGTACAGGGTGAGACTTTAAGAAACTGCATGTCATTTTTACATCTTTAAAAAGAAATACTCGTGGAAAATGGAGGCAAAATTCCTGGGACTACTTAAAGAAACACTGTTATAAAACACCACAGTGGAATCCTGAAAAACTGTTTTCACTTAGTATGAACTGAAACACTGCACTCCCAAATTATAGATTATTAACAACACACAGTTATAAAGTGCTAATTACTGGCCTGCACTGCTCTAACTTGATTTATATGAACTCATGTAATTTTCATATGAACAGGTCCTCGTATGATCCCCATTTTGCAGATGGGCACACGGAGGCAAAGGACCTAAAACTACCTTGTCTAAATTCACATAGCTCATAATGGTGTAGCCTAGATCTAGGATCAGGTCAGCTCCAGAGCTGGGGCTATAAGCACTGTGCATGCTGCCTCTCCCGTGGCATTTCCATGTCAAGCAGGCAATGCTGGGTACCTTTAACATGAACTGCCTGCTTACAGTGTGCCATGTGTATGCTAGTACTATGCTTTATTTCATCTAAGTCCCCCAGTAACCTATGAGGTACACTTAACATGATTCTTATTCACATATGAAACACATGGGCTTGCTGTGTGTGGCCTGACACCACACACGTCGTGAAGAGGAACAGGTTCTAGACTTGACTCTGAAGCCCTTTTTCTTTAAGACAAGGTTCTTCTTCCTCTCAGTTGCAAGAATCATCTCTAAATTAATTTTCTGTATACAGTTGAGGGAATTGCTTTCAAAAATCTATGTGTCCAACAATGTTATGAGTACATACTACATTTTGAGCTGCTAACATTGTACTAGAGGCTGAAAATCTAAGAATTATTTTATGGTAAGAGACACAATGATCATTCAATATGTATTTTCTGATGATAAAAAGTATTCCCATTTCCACTCTTCAAGTGTTTTTTTTTAGTACTTTAGGAGACTGAGAATATCTAATATGGCAAACTTTCCTTTTATATAATACATGATTAACTGCTATGTCAGGATCAACACTCTGAATCCCAAATCTGCAGAGACTGCTGACAAATTCTAACATTTGTCAATTTTTAAACTTAGCCTGCAAGAACCAAAAACAAGCTGTGGATCAGACTTATGCTTCCCTTGTTACTTCTTTATCAAACACAGAAGTCATACATAAAAATTTCCAGTCAGTGGAACAGACACCTAACTATTAGCACTGTCTTAATGAAAACAACAAAAACAACCAAAAAAGGATATGAATAATTTGGCTTAAAAAAAAGTAAAATATTGTCTTTTAACTGATAGTCTGACACTATTGTAAAACTGTTAACACATACGTGCCAACCCTTGAAAACCATTAATAGGAAAATACTGCATATTCTAAATCAGATATATATATACATATATATTTTTTTGAGGACAACACAAATTGAGTCAATTTCTCTTTCCTTTTAAGAGGGAAAGTCTTACCAATTGAGCAAGCAGGCACATATGTTTAATAATAATCTGTGAGGAATGTCTTAAACAGCAACCCTACTAATTCATATCTATGGAAAATTCCATCGGTTAACTGAGATGGAAATTATTATCTTCCATTCTTCCTGCTTCTGCTGCCCAATGAACAGCACAAGGCAAAAGTGAGAGTGAGATACAAGAACACATGAAGTAATGAGGAGGGCAGCCAGAAAGACACATGGGCTGGAAGCTACCATACAGATATTACAATGGGTGTACTGCAACACAGAGAGCTTCTGAGACTTACCCGTGCTCACAGACTGAGTCAGCAGAGGAGACTGGAGTCCTGACTCCCAAAAGACTACACTTCCTGTTAATAATAGTGAGGGCAGCAGGTGAGGATAGCCAACAGTACGGATCAATTTAAAGGAGTCAGAAAAACATTGGGCATGTTCGCTAATTAGTCTGGGTGGTTATTAACTACAAACCAGAGAAAATTACAATACAACTGTTATTCCAACATACCTGTTTTGTTGCTTTTGTCACAACAGTACTTTACTATTGATGTCTTGAAATACAAAGAAAGAAAAATAATCATGCATCATTTTTTTCTGGTATATTCCCTACATTTATCAAGCTGTTTTAGATAGCAGGTATCCAGTATCTTTCCATTCTCCCCCTTTTTAGCTACAAGAGGTCACTGTGGATGTTGTTAGGTAGCAGATTGAAGTAAAAAGAGCTCCCCCCTTAATTTCAATGAATTTGAAATTGGCCCAGTGCACAGGGTCTGATTATAAACTAATTATTGGCCCAGCACACAGGGTCTGATTGTAAACTAATTATTCAATTTCAATTACAAACTAATTATTCTTTTCACTTGAAAGGTCTAAGTAGCCAGAGGGTTGCAGTTGAGTAATATTTATTAACTAATCATTTATATATTTTTTAATTGCTTTCTGAGGAACAGGAAAGACTATTTCTTAATAAACTAGTTTCAGTTCATTCCCTGGTCCAGTGCCTAATATAATTTCTATGGTGGATTCTAGTTTTATGAAAATTATATCCAATAACCTATGTAAGAAATAATGTACTTCTGTGACTCTAATAAACTCTGGAAAGATCTTGTACACATTTTAGGCAAATATTTTTATAATTTTGAGATAATGTGATCTCATGCTGGGTTAAAAGGCTAATTACTATTCTAAATTTCACTTTTAATAAATATGTTAATTGTTGACACTCCCAAGTGCATTTCTGCAAGAGGATATAATTTAAAGACTGGATAAAAAATCTCAAAATGTGGCTTCAGGGGTGCTGTATCTGGGGCCTATGCTCTTGCTGATGCCCTCTTGAAACTGAGCTACATCTACCCTCTCAGAAATAACTAAAGCATGCTCATGATAGTGTTCTGACACTGCCAGCTACAAATGGGAGACCGTAAATCAGTGCCCAGCACCTCTTCTGTTCTCACACATACACACTGCTTGGGTGTGTTCAGCAATGCACTGAAACAAATTAAATCCTCAGTAACAGCAAAGCTATCTAAGTAAGAAACCTGGAGTTGAAAAAAGAAGGTGGACAGGGTCACAGGTGCTTATGTACATTGTGAAACAAAACATGCTATTTAATAGGGGACTTTATAAAGACCATTGTGAAAGAGAGCACCTCAACTTTAAGCTACTTACATGGCTCCTTTTTCATTTTGAAGGGTTCAAGGGGCTGTCACAAACAAAAAGTTTGAGAGCTGCCACAATCAATCAAGACTTTCATGTGCAGTTGTCAGGAGTGTCATAAGCTGGCTTTTCAACTTTATAATTGTGTTTAGTCTAAGTCCTAAAGCCTAATTAAAAAAATATATTAGAAACTGACCAGGGAAAATTAAATTTGAGTATGTACCTTTCTTCTCAATCCAAGTATTCTTAACTCCTGAGAGCAAGAAAACAAAGTATCTAAATGTAACAGAATGTTTATCAATATCCTTGAAATTGTACTATGAAAATTACTTTAAATATCCAAAATCCTAAATATGTTAACAGTAAAGCCACTGACAAGATAATTTTACAGAAAATTATTCATTTCTATTACCTCCAGTTATAGAAGGGAAAGCAAGAATCCCAGTTCCATATTTTGGCTATTTAGCAACTACTTATTTCCTTCCCATGTATGATACTATAACAATTTTATGTCTGATTCAGAGAAAAGCGGAAATATCCTCTCCTTTCCTTATCACTCTCCATTAGGCCATCCCACTTAGTGCACATTCTAGGGAACACGGTTTTGTCAAGACAAATGCTCATCACTGTTGTGCATTTCCAAAGACTGACAATAAGCCTAACGGGTGGGTTAAGGAGGAGTGGGGAAATGTTTTTAAAGCAGAACCCAAAGAAAAGACCAGCTGTGCACTTATGCCATCACTTACTATGGTACAAGGCAAGCAGTTTTCTTTGGCTAGGTTCCATGGCCAGGCAAAGTTCATCTGACTATAAATGTATTAATACCTGTACTGCGTCCAATGCAAGGAGTCACCTTGAAGTCTCTTGTATGCAACACACTTCTGAGTAATTATTTTCTTTCTAGCAAGTAATCATTGTGGAACAGAATAAAAGATAGTCTAAAATTGTTCATTGTGGTAAGTTTAATGAATGGAAAAAAAATCTTAGAAAAAAATCTTTCAAGATGGGACTACAAGCTTAAAAAAACCTAACAGCAGCAGTAACTAGTAATACCAAAGTTTAAATAAAATAAGAATAAAAAATAACTCTGCCCTCTTTACTGAGACCTAAAATGCACTATTTCATTGTAAATACAGTTTCAAAAGCCTTTTAATATGGAAAAAGAAAGGTGGCAGACACTCATTTTCCACCTACTACAGCAGCTGGCCTGTGGTATGTCTGTGGCCATCTTAACATGACTGAACTCATCCTCAGAGATGTACCAGAAAGCATTAAAATACCAACTGCTTTTATAAAAGGGGGATCTAGGTCAACTTATCTGCTTTTTCTATGATTATGCTGGCAATAACTTAAAAGCTTCAATTTGCTGAAGAGCATACTTAATCTTGCAAACGACCTCATGAATGAAAAGCTTCTTCCTCCTGGTCCCTTCTAAGTGTTAGTGCAGGGAAAGAGCTATAGCTCTTTCAGGTATGTTGTTTCCATCTGTTTTGCCTTTCCTGGCTTTTATAAAGCTATATTCAACTTTGAGCAGCTGAGTTTTTCTAATTAAACAATGAAAGAACTGTCCCTTTGACTGTTCCCTTTTATTCCCAGTGTAAACTATATGAAGGAAAGTTATACTGAAACTTGAAAATGGATCTATTTTGTGTGTAAATGTCAAAACAAAGCTCAATTTTCCCTGTATGCATCATTTTAGTAAAGCTATATTATTTATGTGTTTCTGTATATCCACTTCCTTTTATGAAGGACTCATTTTTTGGGAAGGGTTAATTGCCTAAATGGTTACCTTACTTTTGAGGTGCCATTAACCACAGAATTATTTTGGCCACATCTGGGGATAAAGGAAAACCCTAACTTATCTTTACTAAACATTTTCTGCATTTACTTCAGTAGTGGGAATATTTTGTCACTCCACTACCATTGCCAACATAAATATTAGTAAAAAATAAGGGAAGATCCTGGAATCATTACTTAAATGTCAACCTCATTTTCCTTGTAAAGCTTATTTATGAACTATTTTGGTGACACAATTGTTCTACATGCCAATCCCTGGTTGAAATACCCTCTTTTACCCCCAACAGAAAAGAAAATAATTCTAACAAGTGAAATTCAAATGCTCAGGGGTAACAATAATATACAACCACCAAGAAAATAGCTGAATTTTATTATTTCATAGTATCCAAACAATACTTTGTATTAATTAATTTTGAGGCCAACATCTACATTTTTTGTAATAAGTGTGGTATTCGGAAGACCTAAAAAAATGAAGAATCAACATGAAAAAATCATTAGGGTGAGAAAGTAAGTTTCTTCCATCTATATATTGCTTGATGGGATTCTACTCTACCCACATAATTACATCAAAAACCCAGATTTCTTAGCTGTACAAAGATTCCACTTATGCCTTGAAATGTATATACAAATTAGGCTAATACATCATAAACCTGAAATTAGAGAGTATGCCTGAATATAAGGTAAGGTTTTTAACTTCCTAAAGTCTTTTATTAGAAAAGAGGAGAATGTCTTGTATTTGAGTCCTTACACAGTGTTTCATATTATAAGATTCTTTCTCATTAACTTAATAATTGAGGAAAATACATTAGTTTAAAAATCAACTTCACTGGAGCTTATTTTAGTATGTTTACAAAAATACCTTAATAAGATCAGGAAAAAAAGGTGAGCAAAAAATCAACACATTAATTATTCTCAGGTTACAATCTTAAAATTAAAAGTGTTGCATGTTGTTACAAAGAAAACTTTCAAAAACTGCTTATTAGTAAGTAGTCAAATACTATTATTCTCTCAGAAAAGACACAAGCAAGAGTAATTAATTCTGTAGAAGTAACCAGGTAGCTAAGGGACAAGACTAGGAGGGTGACATCTTTTCACTGTGTACCCATCTGTACAATTTACATTTTAAGCCATGTGAACGTATTACCTACTCAGAGATAAAATAAATAAAATATGATTAAATTCTACAACAGAAAATGAAGCCCCATCAAATGTTATAACCAATCACAAATCAAATAAGAGTGATTATGTTACAGAGATTATGAATGTGAACTATGAGACACACACACACATACCCCAGGCCCACTGTTTTGCAAGTGGAACTTGTGGTTTAGAAATAAAATATTCAGTGTCAGATCCCACAGGTATTCAAAAATTGCTGTAACTCAAACATAAAGAGATAGAAATAAAGATGCATGCAGGATTTTAGTGCCAGATGGATGAAAAGGGGCTCCACTGATAATAAAACACCACAAATATTCATGAGTAGAATTTGAGCAAAATGGGTTTATGAACTATTGAGTGTGGACAAAGCAATTCTATATCACTGCACTGCTTCATAAAATGTGAATTATGTACATGCAACTAAATTAATAAATTAAAAATTTTACCATTTCATTTTCCTCCCTAAAAGTTTATAAGGGGAGACATCTTATATTTGAGCTTACCTCATATCCGGGCATACGTATTCTATTCAAGAGTACATTTCTTGAAGAGAATGTGGCAGGCTATATCAAGTAAATCACCATGAAATATAAACTTTCCTTACATACTTCTCTCCTCTGCTATCTATGACCATTTTCTTGAGCAACTGTATATTACTGAAATTTTACACCTGTTCCAATTTTTTTTGAAAGTAGTCATTTAAAAATTATTGCTGGTCCAAGTACACTGTGTAAATTTGATCACATTTAGCCAAGTGTCAGTAAATGTGGTTGTTAGTCTTTCAACCACTATCTAAGATAAAGCTAGGGTCCTAACTGATGGAAGGTTCTAAAGCCATCACCAGTCAACCACAGCCTCCTAAAGGTTTTGACAGTGCCTTAGCCAAAATGTTACTTTATACCAATCAACCTGGACAAGGGTTATACCTAACAAGAAGTATCAGATACAAGTACCAGACATCTTATTTGATGGGAGGACAAATATACACCAAAGACATGTATTAAAGAACTCAGAATAGTAGCATACATCTTCTATCCATTTTCCTGAATAAGATAAGGTCTGGGAAACTCAGAACCCAGAAAAATATGTTACAAGGTGCATACGGAAGCACTCTATAGGAAAATTTTATTTCTTTTGGCTTTTAAAACTGAAATTTAAAAAAAGTTGTTGTCAATTTAAGACGCATCAGAACTGTGGAAAGCATATTGAATCCAGCCGAAATTCTTAAGTCTGCCCTTTTAATATGTATGCTTAGTGTGTTTGTAAAATTTTAACTTTTTTTTAGTTTTTATGTTTTAAGTATTAAAAATTGTGTTATCACCTATGTCTATTCATTTATGTTAAACATGGACATTACTATGTTTTCTGGAGACTCAGAGATGCCCCTGTACTCAATGAAAAGTTCCTGAACAGATAGATAACAAATGAACAGAAAGCATTCATTTTGTACACCAGGACTGAAAACACAGTCATAGCCTATACCCATTAATTAAAAAAAAAAAAACTCAAATAAGAAATTCTTGCTTTCCTACTGATCATTAATATAGCTCAAATTCTGCCAATTATGAAATTAAGGTACATCACAGTGGAGATGGGAAAAGAGAGGAGAATCTAGTCAAATCCATCTATTTTCCTTGAAATCGGCATAGGAAGCTACTTTCCAATGCCATTCAAGCACGAAATCCTCTGCTTGTGCTAAAACGGTAGAATCTAAAGCTCATTTCCAAATATAATGTTGCTACCAAAGGCACTTACTGGGGAAGTAATGAAAGAAATGTACAGAAAATGAAATTCTGTTATTAAAAAGCAGTGAGGACCCTACGAGGTTCTTTCTGTGACTAACTGCTGAATACAACTGACAGGAAAAATTACCAAAGAGGAATAAGTGGGCTCACAGAGAGTAATTTTAAGTCAAAGTTCCAACTGCACATGCCAAAGAACTCACCATTCTTCCTTTCATTCAGAGGGGGTAAGTGCTGGCTGGGCTGCAGCGAGAGTTCCTGGAACTCATGGGCAACGGATTCACTCTGAGGACTTGGGGCAAGACGGGCTAAAGGTCCCAGTTCATCCTCGGTGTCTAGTGTCCCTGTGTGATCCATTGTGTTCCAGCCGCGGGCAACAGGAGCTATGAAACACCGCTTAAATGTGGCCTGCTGAAGAGACTGGCAAAATAAAGAATGTGTAAATAAACAGTATATTCATTTTTTTCTCCAATTTGCACAAAAATATTAAAATGGGAACTCTGGGTTCAGGTTCAGTTTCACTACTATGTGACAACTGCCAATTCACTTACTCTTTTTGAATGTCAGGTTCCTTGTCCAACACACAGGAAAACATAATTCCCATCTCAATAAATACCTTTGAGATTTACCTTTGGTAAACATTGAGAGGTATTTTGTGTTAATTTTTTGTACTATGGCTTAAAGAAAGTTACAGTTATTGGTGTCACTGAAGATTTTAATGCACCCTAAAATGAGACAAAAGTCAATGAATGCCGATGAAAATAAAAAGGCAGTCCAGCTTGAAAATCTGCCTTAACTCCTATAAATCAAACAACTTTATGAAGATATTCACAGCAACGAGCAATGTTTCAGATCCTGACTTCTCCATCAGCATGGGACTCAGAGTGACAACAGGGAACAGAACTCTCAGCTAACCCACAATGGACATATCACTCATGACAAAACTATTTTAAGCCACTGAGATTTAGGGTTATTATCACAGCATAACCTGGCCCTTTGTGACTGATAGAGACTTTGGTAAAGGAAGTACCAAAAATGCTAAACATGTGATACGGACTTAGTGGCTGAGTAGCAGGCAGCAAGAAAACTGTCACTGAAAGGTGAAAGCTAAAAGGACGACAGTCCACATTATGAATGGCAAAACATTTGATTAAACTGTTGTCTGCTTATTATCATCCCATACCACAGTTGGCTTATCCATTTCCCTACTGAGGGACATTTATTTCAAGTTTTTGACTATTACGTAGAAAGATGCTATGCATACACTTGTACAAGCATTTATGTGGATATATGCTTTCACTTCTCTTGGTTAAGTACCTAGAAATGAAATGGGTGGGTCATATGGCAGCTGAATGTTTAAATTTTAAAGAAACTAACAAAACTATTTTCCAAAGTGATTGTGCCATTTTGCATTCTTACCAGCAGTGAATGAGAGTTCCACATCCTTGCCAACACTTGATTATGGTCAATCTCTTGAATTTTACTTATTTTAATGTATGTGTAATGGTCTCTCACTGTGGTTTAATTTGCATTTTCCTAATGATGTTGAGCATCTTTTAATGTGCATATTTGCCAACTGTATAGCTTCTTTGGTTAAGCATCTAATCAAATCTTTTGTTCATTTTAATCTTTTGTTCACTCTTATTACTGTTCTGAGGGTTTATATACTCTGAACAAAAGTCCTTAGCAGATATGTGATTTGTAAATACTTTTTCCCAATGTGTGGCTTATCTTTTTATGCTTTCAAATAGTGTTTTTTTAATCATTAATCTACAATTACATAAGAACATTGTTTACTAGGCTCCCCCTTTTACCAAGTGCCCCCCACATACCCCATTACAGTCACTGTCCATCATAGTAAGATGCTGTAGAATCATTACTTGTCTTCACTGTGTTGCACAGCTCTCCCCATGCCCCCCCTATATTACACATGCTAATCTAATAGTGTTTTTGTAAAGAGCAAGTATTTTTAATTTGATGAAATCCAATTTGTCAATTTTTTCTTTTTATAGATGTTTTTTGTGTTGTAGTTAAGAAATCTTTAATTAACCTAAGGTCACAAAGATTATCTCCTATGTTTTCTTTTAGATATTTTATAGTTTTATGTTGTACACTTAGTCTATGATCCACTTTGAGTTGATTTTTGTATATGCTGTGAGATATGAACCAAAGGTTTTTTTTGTTTTTGTTTTGGCATAAAGGTATTTGATTGTTTCAGCACTATTTGATGAAAATGTTATCTTTTCTCCACTTAACCTTTGCACCTTTGCTGCAAGCCAACTGTCCATGTATATGGGGATCTGTTTCTTGACTCTGTATTTAGGTTCCCAAAAAGAAGTGAGCTGTAAAAGAGGTGCCCCTAAATTCTGTGTGTAAACTCTGCTCAAGTCTCTGCTGATCCCTAAATTATGTACACACAGGGCAGCTTCCCAAAGCAAAAAAAACAGAACTGAGATTTCAGCTCTTGCTCAACAAAGGAAACAAAGAGTTTGCCCAAGTGAGTTCAGTAACATTAACTGACTGCTAAAATAAAACAATACTCTTAAGAGAGAACTTCATAGAATACGGAGTCTCTACAACTGTCCACCCAGAATTCCATATCCGACAAAAATACCCTTTAATAATGAAGGCAAAACTGTCACAAGCAAAACGCACTACAAGAAATGCTACAAGAATTTCTTCAGGCTGAGGGGAAGTGATACCAGATAGAAATGTGGATCTCAGGAATGAAAAGCATTAGAAATGGTAAACATGTACATAAATGTGAAAGATTAGTTTTTCCTCTTGATTTGATATTATCATTCAAAGTAAAAATTACAACACTGTTACCTAGGTAGATGTAATACAGATGACAATTATAGCGTAAAAGATGGTAGACAGATATCCATATCCCAACATGCCTAAATAGCTACTATACATTATTAAGAAGTCATATAATTTTAACTTAAAGTAGATTGAGAAGTTAAGGCTGTATATTGTAATTCCTATAGAAATCATTAAAAAAAGAAAGTTTTAGCTAAAAAGCCAATAGGGAAATTAAAAAGGAATTCTAAAAATATTCAACCTAAAAAGCAGAAATAAAAAGAAGACAAACAAAAAATCATAAAAATCATTACCAATAATTATATTAAGTGTGAAAGGACTACACACTATGATTAAAAGACAAAGACTGACAGAATGGATTTCTAAAAAGTTTAAAAATGCATCTTCAGAGGTGACATACTTTCAATATTAAGACATAAATAAAAGAGTAAAAGGAGAAAGATAGGTCACATAAACAAGAAGCACAGGAAGGCTGGAATGAAATTAATGTCAAATAAAGTAGACCTCAAAAGGATGTGTTAGGTGGGTAAATTTGCATGTAAAATGACTTATTTTGCTTTGGAATATTAAACTATGACTCCTAGATTTTTTCTAAACTATTATTTTTCATTTCAAATTATTCACGTAAATAAATCTGTTCATTGCAAGTGAGTTCTTATGATACAAGTACCATAATGCCCTTATAATAGCAGGATGTACAAACTTTAAACACAAGTGCTAATGACTTGGAAGATCCTTTAGGCAAAAGATTTTAAAATATTTTCATGCAATATTATCTGTTCTTTATATTGAAGAATGTTTTTCAACCTATTATTCCTTGACATTATGTTCACCTTTAACTCCCACACATCCCTTCAAATTATGAAAATTATAAGCTAAGAAAATCTTTACAAAATGTAGCAAAAGGAAAAGAATATGTGTTCCAAAATTTGTTACTTAATATTCATGAATATTTTTGACTGAGTATAGACTGTACCTATTCTGAAATTCTACTAGCAAAATTGCAAGCTGTCACCTATTATCCACTTAACTACTTGATAACTGTCTTTTGAAATTAAAGTCCAACATTAAACATAAGGGAATACTCTTTGTCCAGTAGTCTCTAATTGACATGTTAAAGAAATGGCATTAGAATGGATTCTTTCATTGGGTCATAATTTAATTACTAAAGTGAAACAATCATTTAGCTTTAACTAGACAAACTGTGATAAAATATTAATGTATCTAGAATCGACAAAATGGAGTTATTATCTTACACACTCCAATAACATAACTTCATTCCAAAATGAAACTAAATAGCACCGATCAAGCACCAGATCAAAGCACAGCACAAAACTAGTAACATCAACCTGGGATATGACTTCTACTCTCAAAAACCAAACCATTCATTGTGAGATACTATGCCAGAGACAGAAAAAGTAACACAGAAAAAAACAAGAGACCTTTATACTCTCCTTTGTTTATCTACTGATTCACTTGTATCTTTCTCCTAAATGAACTCAGGATAACACCAATAATGGCCTTCATTTAAAAAGATGCTTAGCTACTGGGCTAAGATACTCCCAAAATCAGTGCTGACACTTGTTTTGAACTGAGTAAAGTCCAGACCAAATCTCTGCACTGTACCTTATTGCTTGTAACGACTAATTCCCATGAAATATTAGTAAATAAAGTGGTATATAACCATTGCTATATAGAAAAAACACTAAATAATAAAGGAGTTCAAAGAATATTAATACCAAGCTTCAGAAGTTTAATATATAATCAGCCAAATGTAAACAGGTAGAATATCCAAATATACTAAAAAGAAATGTTTTAGAAACAACAGAACTACTGTTTGTTCCTGCCCATTAAAGTTCCCCTGAATTACAAACATCAGTAAAACACCTGGCTAATAGCCTGTAAAAATTAATTTTTAAGTTCAAATAAGGTAAAACTTGCATCAAGAAATTAACTATATACACAAAGTAATTTCCTACATTAGAAGACTATTTACTACTAAATCCTGTAATCAGACAAGTTGCATTCTTACCAAATGTGCTTTTGAGAAACAGAATTTTGTGTCAGGTAAATTATTGATGTCATTCTTGGTTATCTGGTCTTTTTCCAAAGCTCAGGGTGACAATGTTAAATACCTAATGATAGGGTTCAAGATGTATACACTAATATAATAAATTCTTGTCAACTGTATATATAAAAACATTTTCTAATAATATATTACTATTTCTACATTGTCTTCCAAATGAAATTTCTTAAGTATATCAATTATTCAGGATCAAATGTGTTTACATTTTTATATAAATAACATTCACCTCCCAGTTTTACAACTGAGGGAAAAAAAGAATCACAGAAAGGAACACTTTATCCAATTTGTTTATATTCAGTCTTAACAATTAAGATGAACCAGAAAATCAGAGTTCTAAAGTTACAGGTGTTTAGACAAATATTACTTCACTTTATACTACTTTCACTCTTATTATGAGAAGTGTTTCTGTTCCCCTAATTTTTTTCTCATTTAATTCCTGGTTTTATTTTCCTAATTTAGTTCCTGGTTTGATCTTTAAATATGAAACAACTGACTTGAATGCTCTCATACTTAAAAGACTGTATAAATTCACAGACTAACAATATTTCAGCTGAAAGTTGTCTTAGAACCAATGTTTGGTATAAGCCCTTCCAACTCTCCTCACAATGTAATGATCATCTGAGGAACTTAAAAAAATCTCTGATGAGGAGGGGCTGGATACAGAAGGAAGATCTCCAGGGATTTTGATTCAACTGGTCTTGGACAGAGTGATTCTAATGTGCAGCCAGTGTTGAGAATCACTAACGTAGTGAAACCACCTTAGTTTATAGAGAGGATAAATCATTTGCTCAATGAGCAGGAAGAGAGGTCAGGAGTAAATTACTACAGCATGTATGAAAAATGACAGAATTTAAGTAGTTACAAAATGCTGTGGGAACCTGAAGAATTAAATGTCTAATTGTATTTGAATAAGTTAGTTAAGTCTACAAGGATGAATAGGAGTTTGCAGGCACAGAAGTTTTTCTCATCAGTAAAAGTACAGCAGCATGAGCAGTTAACACCTGACAGCAAAAAGTTTGATGGGGCTAGTGTACAAAGGATGGAGTGGCAGAAGATAAGGCTGATGTGGAAAGATAAAATACAACTGTGAAGGAATGTGGGCTCTAAAAAAAAACAGTGATATGATCAGATTTGTATTTTACAAAGATAATTCTGGAAGAGACAGGTTTACTGATAAAATCTCATGCTGAAATGCTGAAGGGCTGTTAAAATAGTGGAGATGCAGAAAGGGAATCAATTCAAATAATATTTAAGAGGCAAAATGTCAAGACTTGATGACTGGCTCATTTGAAAGATGAAGGAGAAAATAAGTGAGGGGGCTGAGGTTTCTAGATTCGGGCCACTGGAAAAGCTGGTGGTATCATTACAACAAGGCAGGGTGAGTAGAAGGGAAAACGAGTGTTCGCTTTGGGAAGCTACAGGCCCCCTAGGAGGCGGCTCTGAAAAAAGGATGGCTGGAAAGACAACTTTTGATTTCAGGCAAATCACTAAACCTCTCAGGGACCCAGTTTCCTAATTTTAAAAACTGGAATGAAAAATAAAAAGAAGAAAAGAGAAGAATACTTACTCCTTTTCTACTCAGCTTGGCCCAAAGTCTATTCTATGCTTTCCTTACTTTTGCCCAGTGCCCTCCCTGTGGATAGGTATTATTCTCATTTTAGATGAGAAAACCAAGGCTTGGAAAGATTAAACAACTTTGAGAAACTAGCATCAAAGCCAGGATTCCAACTTCAGGGCCCATGTTCCTTCTTCCACAATAATGTGATATTTATGTGCCAAAATGTAATCTGAGTTGGAGCAAGCAACAGAGAGAGAGAGATGATTTTGGGGCATGAGGAGTCAGTGAGGAAGGAAGTGAAGCTGTGCAATGACCCATGTGTGCAGCCCTTTAACAAACATACTGGGCTCCAAAGATCACTCAGTCATAAGCCCTGTATCTCCTGGAGATAAAGACCTTATCCTTTGGGCAATTACAACAGACGCTGGTAATTAATAGGAGCTAGTAGAACACACCTCTGTGTGTCAGAGGGAGGAAAGACTCTCCTCTTATTGTTCCACTTTATCAAACACTAAGAATGTAACCAGAATTAAAGTCCAGACTAGAAGAAAATGAAATCTACATCTACAATGGTAGATGTACTGCGCATAAACAGTAAATGTTTTTGACATCAGGTTACAATTCTTTCAAATAAACAACTTCTAAGCAGGGCTTTTATTTGTAGCAGCTGGGTTTTTATGGGTGGCCATTAAATACATTGCAAAAATGTACTATAAATATACCAAGTACTGACAACACAAATACACTGTATAGAAAAAGTTATGTAACTGTTCTTCTATGCTTGAAGTGGCTGTTATAATTCTAAAAATGCCAATGTCATGATTTATTTTTTTACTTCTTTACTGTAGATTTGTATCAAATGAACAGAACATGGAACAAATTACACACTTAACACCCTGCAAAAGGATGCATTCTTAAGTACTGTAACTAATAGTTAAGTAAACAGTGTTTCTTAAGTATTCAATCTAAATAAAAACTTGAATCAGCAATAGTTTAAAACACATGTGGCTTCTAAATTACTACACAAAAAAGACATAAAGAACAAGATTTTTTTGTTCTCCAAGTAAATTGGCCAAAACTCATCTTTTTAGTTTGAACAATTGCATTTTCAAAGATTATTCAAAATGAATGATTCTCAGAGGATGAGGATTGACTAGAGAATTAATTTTAAGCTGAGATGATATTCATATTTAGCAAATACTGGGTTAAAAACAAACTCTTTTGTTGAACCATAATTAGCACTTATTTAATGCTAAGAAGTAAACATTTGTAAACAGATTAAGCAAATGTTTTATTTAACAGATAAAAAGTATATTGTACTCCTATTTCTAAGTTCTCTGAGGCAGGGAGGGAAGGAGGAAGTGAAAAGGAGGAAGAGAAGAGGAAAAGAGAGAAAAAGAAAGAAAGCGGAAGAGAAAGGGACAGGACCAAAGAAGTATCTTCTTTTTATTTTCTAGCTCTTCACTCTATTGATATCAAGAGCTGGTAGAATTTAAAACAATTTTGCTAAACTCAAAAGTATTGCAAAATACACGGAAAAAAAAAAACAAAGTTTAATTTACTTGTCCAAGATAACCATGACAAGTTAAGTAGCTGCTGGGAACATGAGTCCCTTAACTTACCCAATTCTTTGGTACTCAATTAACCAGAGGAGAAACCCTCTTGTCTAAGACAACCATGCCAGGCAGCTAGTTGGTAAACTGAAAAACTCATTTAAAAGGTAAGTCATTAAAAATGATACACATGAATCTTAAAACATTTCTTTTGAGTTAGAGTGCATAAATGTCTGCCAGTCTTCCAATACAGAGTCAATGTCTCCTCTCTGCAGATGTGTCAGTTCTCTGGTGTAACAACCACTACCTATGATTTCTAGTTTCCACTTCTTTAAAGTAGAAAAAAAATTTAAAGGATTTTTGAGCACAGAATGTCTAAAGTTTTACAATTTTTAATCCAATTTTTTTGGCTTCACCCACACCCAATTCAGTACTATTATAAGTAACATGCCTCTGTGTTTCCAAACATTTAGCTTTTTCTGCACTCATATTTCATCAGTTGACATAGAATTTAGTTAAAATACATAATTATGATTACTATCACTCTTGGCCTAAACAGATTAGGAATAAACACAGCTGATTTTTGGTTAATATATAAACTTAACTGGTGAGAACAGAAATGCATCTCTAGACTTCAGTGTAACTTCCTCGCCATTACCATTCAGTATGTTCTGGAACAAAGGGGTTGGAGAAGGTTGATTCTACCCCAAAGATCAAGCTAAGGGTATCTCAAATTAGAACCTTAGGTCTTTTAAAGTTTTCTGGAGTCTGTTAATACAAATTACTACCTTAGATATTTTTCATTACTGTTTTCTATGCAAAATATGTTAATATTGTACTCTAATTAAGAAAGATATTCAGAGTACATATCAAATAAAAGTTCATATTCAGAGTTTTATAACAGCACCCTAGCAAACACTACAAGTATAGATAAATTTCTAATGGTATTAAATATGAAATTATCTACTCTCATTGTACTAATGTCCTTCAAACACTTGTGAACTTTTTGCATTAAATACACGTTGGCATATATCATAAAACAGCAACCTCAAACAGCTGTGAAAATTGTATTAGTTTTACAATAGTCATGGATAACAGTTTTTTTGTTGAGACATAATGCAGATGCCATAAAATCCACAAAGTGTACAATTCTGTGATTTTTACTATATTCAAGTTGTATAACCATCACTAATTCTAGAACATTTTCATCCCACCTAAAAGAAATCCCATACCCATTAGTAGTCACTTCCTATTCTCTCCTTGAAACCCCTGGAAAACACTGATCTACTTCTGTCTCCATGATTTACCTATTCTAGACATTTCCTATAAATACATTCATACACAGTATGTAGCTTTTGCATGTAGCTCCTCTCCTCCTCTTGTTTTCAAGATTTGTCCATTTTGTACCAGGTATCGGTAGCCCATTCCTTTCTATGGCTGAATAATATTCTGCTGTATGGATTTGCCACATTTTGTTTATCTGTTCATCAGTTGATGGACTTTGGATTGCTTCCACTTTTTGGCTATTATCAATAATGTTGCTAAGAACGTTCATGTACAAGTTTTTGCGTAAACATATACTTCCAATTCTCTTGGGTATATACATAAGAGTGGAATTATGGGTCACACAGAAATTCTAAGGCTTAACTGTTTGAGGAACTACCCAATTGTTGCCCACAGTGACTGACTCATTTTACATTCCTACCAGCAAAATAAGGGTTCCAATTTTTTCAATTTTTTTTTGGTTTATCATAGCTATTCTACTGAATATAAAGTGGTATCTCATTGTGGTTTTGATTTGCATTTCTGTAATGACTAATGATGTTGAGCATCTTTTCACGTATTTATTGTCCATTTACATATCTTCTTTGGAGAAATGCCCATTTAAAAATTGGGTTATTTGTCATTTTATTACTGAGTTGGAATAGTTACCTGTGTGTATACACATACATATTTATATATAAAGATATATATAAGTATATCATATGATACATATATTAAGGATATTAGACCCTTATCAGATTTTTTTGAATTTTTTCTCTCATTCTGTGCACTGTCTTTTCACTTTCTTGATAGAATGCTTTAATATATAAAAGCTTTTAATCTCAATGATGTCCAATTTAACTATTTTTTTCCTTTGGTTGCTTGTGCTTTGATGCCATATTTAGGAAACCACTGCCAAATCCAAGTTCATGAAGATTTGCAACTATGTTTTCTTCTCAGAGTTTTATAGTTTTAGTTTTTACATTTAGGTATTTGATCAACTTTGAGTTAATTTTTATATATGGTGTGAGGCAGGGGTCCAACTTCTTTCACATGTGGATATCCAGTCATCCCAGCACCATTTGTTGAACATTTTCTCCCATTGAATTACCTTGCTCCCCTTGTCTCAAATCAATTTACCATAGATGTATGGGTTCATTTCTGGATTCTTAATTTTCATTCTATTCCATTGATCTATACACCTATCCTTATACCAGTACCACACTGACTTGCTTACTATAGCTTTGTAGTAGCTTTTGAAACCAGGAAGTGAGAGCCCTCCAACTTTATTCTTTTTCAAGATTGTTTTGGCTATTCTGGGTCCCTTGAATTTCCTTTTGAATTTTAGGATCAGCTTGTCCATTTCTATAAACACATCCACTAGGATTTTGATAGACAGTGTGTTGGATCTGTAGACAAATTTGGATATACTGTCACCTGAAAATATTAAGGCTTCTGATCCATGAACATGGGATGTCTTTGTGTTTATTTAGGTCTTCTTTAATTTATTTTAAAGTGTTTTACAGTTTTCACTGTACAATTGTTATAAATTCCTTTCTAAGTATTTTATTTTTTTGGGTGATACAGTAAATGGAATTGTTCATTTCTTTTTGTTCATTGCTAGTGTATACAACTCATTTTGTACATTAATCTTGTATCCTAACTTGCTGAACTACTTTATTAGCTCTAGTAGTTTTTTTTTCCCAGATTCTTCAAAACTTTCCATAAATTAGGTAATGTCATCTGCAAGTAGAGATAGTTTTTCTTCTTTTCTAATTCAGATGCTTTTTGTTTCTTTCTTTGCCTAATTTCCTTAGCTGGACACTTTGTACAATGTTGAATGGAACTGACTAGAGTGAATATTCTTTTCATTACTAATTCAAGAGGGAAGACTTTCTTTTAGTCTTTCACCATTAAGTATGATGCTAGCTGTAGTTGTTTACAAATGCCTTATATCAGGTTGGAAACGTCTACTTTTATTCCTAGTGTGTTGGGTGTTTTTATCACGAGAGGGTGTTGGATTTTATCAAATGTTTTTTATGTAACCATTAAGATAATTGTTGGTTTTCTCCCTTTAACTGCTAATACAATGTGTATTGATTCTCAGATGGTGAACCAATTTTGCATTCCTATGACAAATCCCACTTGGTCATGGTATATAGTCTTTTTTTATGTGCTGCTGGATTTGGTTTGTTTAAATTTTGTTGAATATTTTTACATTATGTTTACAAGGGATATAATCTGCAATTTTCTTTTCATGTGCTATCTTTGGTTTGGGTGTCAAGGTAATACTAGCCTTATAGAATGAGTTAAGAAGGGTTCCCTTGTCTTCCACTTTTTGAAAGCATTTATGAAGGATTGGAGTTAATTCTTCTTTAAATGTTTGGTACAATTCACCAGTAAAACCATATGGTTCCTGGGGTTTTCTTTATGGAAAGCTGTATGATTATTAATTTAATTTCTTTATTCGTATAGGTCTATTCAGACTTTCTTGTTCTTCTTTGACAGTTTGTATCTTCCTAGGAATGTGTTCATTTCATCTGGGTTATCTAATTTGTTAACATCAGCTATTCACAGTATTCCCTTGTAATTCTTTTTATTTCTGAAAGGTCACAAGTAATGTCCCTACTTTCACTGCTTACTTTAGAAACTGGGTCATCTCTCTTCTTTTTAGTCTAGCTAAAGATCTGTCCATTTTGTTGATCTATTCAAATAACTAACTTTTGGTTTCACTGATTTTCTCTATTGTTTTCCTAATTTCTATATTGTTTATTTTTGCTCGAATCATTATTTCCTTCCTTCTGCTTGCCTTGTGTTTATTATACTGTTCTCTTTCTAGTTTATTAAGGTGAAAGGTTAGGCTATTGACTTAAGATCTTTGGGTAAGATATCCTTAAAGCTCCACACTTTTCAGTGATAATAATATACATTTGAATGCACAGTATACACATTATTTCTTATAATATGTGGTATTCATAAATTTCAAAAAATACTTATTATTATTATTATGTTTAAACTAGTTAAGCTTAAACATTCCCAGAATCATTTTTGTAACTCTGGAGAATAAGAGGGACCAAAACTGCCTCAGATAGCAGAACCACCCTATCCTCTGAATACCTAGCCTGAACATACCCAACAATGAAAACTTATCCATTCAGTGGCCATCCTTTTTATCTCAGAGAATTCCACCACAAGGCCCTTCCCTGCACTGAAAGACCATCACTGTGGCAGACTGTATTTTCTAAAAAAGGACATGACACTATCTCCAATCCCACATACTCTTCTTACAATGAAACGCTGACATTTTTCTCATCAACAGATGGGGTTTTTTTTTTTTTTTAAGAGGAAGGAATATTATCAGAAAAGTGTACCTCCATAGCCGATCATCTGACACCCTTTAAGTGATCAAAATTAAGGATATTTAAAACATGCATTAATCGTTGATTTACAGTTAGCTTTAAACAGATGGGGTTTTAGCTTCCTCTGCTTGAATATGGGCTAGTTTGTGCTTTGGAGTATGGGATATTACATGACTTTTAAGACTAGATTATAATAGGTCTGCCTGGTTCTCTTGGAATATTCATCTTTGGAGCTAATGAGATGTCATCTGAATGCTGCACTGTGAAGAAGCCAAGACTGGCCCACGGAGAACACAAGGAGCAGTCCTAAGATGATGTAAAGAGGCAGGGAGAGATGCCAGCCAGCCCCTAGCTATTTCAGTCACCTTCCCTTGTTGATGCAGTTCCAGTTACTGTCTGGCTGCAGCCAAATCAGAGACCAAGCCTGAAGTGCCCAGCTGAACCCTCTCCCAAATCCCTGAACCACAGAAATCATGTAAGATAATAAAAAATTGTGTGGGTTTCATCCACTAAATTTTGGGGTTATATGTTATACAACAATAGCAACTGGAATATTTACTCCAGGCAACATGTACTCCTTAATCTCAGGGTCTACACTTGGGATCATGAAGAATAAGTCCAATTAATTTTCCAATACTGGAAATACTAAAATATATATATAGTTATATATATAATTTTATAGATGGATAGATAGATGGTTCTCAGTCTTCTGTGAGTTTATTACCAATCCATTTGGCAAATTCTTATTTTAAAACACAGCTTCACTTTTCATAATTCTGGTCATACTACCCTGAATTAGTTAAAAAAACAGTTTATCGATATTTTTAAGTTATGAGACCTAGCATGAATCCAGTTCTTCAATAAGGGTATATATGAACCGTTGAGAAATGGAGGAAGATCACTTCACTCACTGGTGAGGCATTCACTAATTTGGTTTGAGTTTATATCCTATGAAATCTGAATAAATCCTTTTCCACAAGGGAATGATATAGTGTAGGATACCAGTTCAGAGGTCAGGTTTTGGAATTAGACAGACATAGAGACAAAGCCCAGCACAATCACTAAGAAACTATATGACCTTGAGCAAAGTGTATAGCTTCATATAAAGTTTAGTTTCTCATTTATAAACTGGGGTCACAGTAGCCAATTAATGGGCTTATTATAAGGTTAAATGTAAGCACACAAGTAGCTACTATTATAATGGTTTCTCCGATCAAAATGTTCCTCATCCTCTTCCTGTTGAACTGATTTTTTTGTTTGTTTTGATCCAAGGTCAAGGCCTCACATTTATCTCTATTAAAGTAGATCTTGTTATGTATAGCCCATTGCTCCATTCCACTTAGGATCTTTTTAACAAACAACCATTAACAGAAAATACAGTGGAAGAAAAAAAAACCATTAATAGCAACAAAAAGATAAAATATCTAGAAATTAATGTAACTGGGAAAGTATAAAATCTTTATAAGGAAAATGATAAGACATTACTGGAGAACTCCAAAGACTTGAAGAACTAGAGGATATTATATTCTTGGATAGGAAGACTTAGCATCATAAAGATATCAATTCTGACTAGTTCAACTTATAATATTAAAATGACCAAAATAAAAATATAAAAAAGGCTTTTTTTCTTCATTTAAGAAGTGGGGTGGAGAACCTGGATAAGATCATTCTAAAGTCCATATGGGAAAAAAACAGGCAATAGTCTAGAAAAGCAGTGAAAAAGAAAGAGGAGAGAGTGACAGTAGCCCTAGCATATATTAAAATACATTATAAAGCTTCAATAATTAAGCAGTATGATATTAGTACATAAAGTGACAGACAAGTGACATAGAAGAGAATGTATAAAAACATACATATATGCATGGAAATATAGTATATGATACAGTTGGTATTGCACATTAGAACTGAAAAGATGGACTTTTCAAAGAAAGGTATTGGGATAACTGAGCAGCCATTTGGGGGGAAAAAAACAAATCTGGTATAATTTGTCAAGATAAATCCCTCATGAATCAGACATTTAAAGGTTAAAATAGGAGACTATCAAGATTAAAGAAAATATGAGAAGTCCCTTCACAGCCTTATAGTGGCAAGATCTTTCCATCAGTCCAACTCCTAAAGCCATTAAAAAAAATAAATTATATAACTACATATATATATATAAAACATTAAAAATACATATATATGTACGTATGTGTTTATATAAACTTCTCCATGCCAAGAAAACCAGAAACAAGATCAAAAGTGACACACTGGGAAGTTTGTGTTTACAATTTAACAGTACAAAGGAATAAGTTCCTATAAACACATAAAAAATTGACAATAAAAATTTTAAATGATGAAAAGATGAACAAAGCTCACAGAAAAGGAATGTTTTTTTAAAATATGACAAGATACCCAACTCTCCTCAAGAAGAGAAAAATGTTAAAACTACCATGAGACACCATTTTTACTTAGATTGGCAATATTCTGAAAGTTTAAGAACACATGCCACTGACAAGCCTGGGCCTTAATTCATACATTAGAAGAATATAAATTGGTACAATGTTTATGGATAAAAATTTATCAATATCTATTAAAATTAAAAATGAATTAACTCTTTGACCTAGCAATTTATCTTCTGGGAGTTTACATGTTCAAAATGAAACTGTAGGTGGGACTTGTAGAATCATGGAGAAAAGAGGTCAGATTCTCACCCCAAACCACTGATGAAATAGGACAAAATTGTCAAAAAGAGCCATTTTAGAATTCTAGAAATTGACCAAAGGCATGTAACAAATGGAGAAGTGTATATTCAATAAAAAAATGCTACTGAATATTGATAAAAGGGATTCTGTGGCATTTTACAAATTATATTTATGATAAGGCTTGCTTGATCCAGATTATAAAGGACTCTTATAATATAACCATAAAAGACAAAAACTCCAGTTTAGAAAGGGACATAGATTTTAACAGGCATTCATTAAAGATGTACAAATGTCTAATAAACACATGAAAAGATGCTATCATCAGTTACTAGGGAAAAGCAATTAAAACTACAATGAGATACCACTTAACACTTAACTAGGATGGCTATAATAAAAAAGACAGATAATAAAAAGTGCTGACAAGAATGTGGAGAAACAGGAACCCTCACACAGTGCTGGTGAGAATATAAAATGATACAGCTACTTTGGAAAACAGTTTGTTTTTTTCTTAGAGTGTTGAACAATTTTACCACATGATCTAACAATTCCACTCCTAGGTATCTATCGAAGATAATGGAAAGCATATATCCACACAAAGGCTTGTAAGCAGATATTCACAGCAACATTATTCATAAAAACCCAGAACTGTATGCATTTTAAATGTCCATCAACTAGTGAATGGATTAACAAAATGTGGTATATCCCAAGGGAGTATTATTCATCAACAAAAAGGAAAGAAATACTCATACAACAAAATGAAACTAAAAAACATGCTGAGTGAAAGAAGCCAGATGTCAAAGAACATGTTACATGATTCCATTTCCATGCAATTTCCAGAAAAAGCAAATCTATACAGGCAGAAAGTAAACTAGTGGTTTTCTGAGGTTGGGGGTAAGAATAGTGATTTAGTGTCAATGGGCACAGGATTACTTTTTGACATGATGAAAATGTAAAATTAGATCAGTGATAGTTGCCTAGTGCTGTAAATATACTAAAATTCACTGAATTTTATCATTTTTAATAAGTGAATTTTATGATGTGTAAATGGTATCTCAGTAAGGCTGCTTTAAATAAAAAGTGATCCATGTGTGAATATTTATAGCACCTTTAATCATAATAGCCCAAAACTGGAAATAACTCAAAACAGACTCCAAGTTGAATGGAATAAAAACTGTGCTGCATCCATACACCAGAATACCACTGAGCAATAAAAAGGATGGGCTACTGATAATCTGCAACAATACGGTTAAACCTTAATGCATCATGGTAAGTGAAAGAAGCCAAACTCAAAGGGCTCCAGTAAGACACTGTGGGAAGGCAAAGCTACAGGAACAGAGAACAGATCAGCAGCCGCCAGGAGTGGGGCTGACAACAAGCTGGAAGCCAAGGGGATCTGGCGGTAATGGGACTGTTCTGCATCTTGACTGTGGTTGTTGGTTACACAACTCTATATATTTATCAAAAATTAGAACTGTATGCCCAAAACAGTGACTATTACCACATGTATACTAAAAATAAATGTAAAACAATGGTATTATGTAAGATTATTTGTCACAATATGAACTTTAGGAGCAAACAACTAGAAACAACTCCAGTCATGATCACTAAGACATGGGTTATGTAAATTATCATACATCCACACAATATAACACCATCCAGTTCTCAGAAAGGAGGAGGAGGCTCCCTGAGTGGGACTCACGTGGAAAGATACTTGGTTTACTGCTAAGAGAAGTAGTGAGTTAGGAAAAGAGAAAGAGAAGAAAATGTATTCATTTCTGCTAAAATGAAACTCTGGATGAAAACACAAAAAAGCACATGAGCAGTTGCCAACTGTGTGAGCACAGTGGTGTGATGGAGAGGCTGCTGGGATTTTAGCATTGTTTTATTATCTTTGAACTTGTGAACATATTACTTATGTGTATAAAGGAAACAAATCAAAACAAAAAGATCTCTTTGAATACTGTCTCATCCTCCACTATATATACTCTCAGCTCTGTGATCTGAAATTTGCCTTTTGTATATTCACCTTAATCAATGATTAAAACATTGAACTGAACAGAACATGGGAAATCCTTGCAATAAACTAATAAAAATCTTTCTTAAATTGATGTTAATCCATTATTCCACACTATCCCAACTTCACAAGTGACAAGAAGCACAACTGTGGGTAAGTCACTAAACTTCCCTAAGCTTCTTTGAGAAATGTGTGTAAATCATACCTCCCTTGCAGGGTGCACATTCAATGAAACAACAGATGTCAAGGCCTTGGAATCATGCTGGGCACCGAAGGGGTGTTCAGGAAGGGTCAGTGCTTCACTTTAAGTTGTGACTGTTTCCTGGCTGATGCGCTCACCTAACTGTCCTGGGTTCAGCCTCTTATTTTATGAGGCCTTGTCACATAAGGTCTGTGGTGGTGAACACTTTGTTCTCTGTCAGGCTGCTTGGGTCCAAATTCTAGCTCTAAAATTTTCTAGCTGGTGGGCAAGCCACTTAAATTTCAAAGCCACAGGATCTTTAGTTACAAATGGTACAAATGACAAAGGTACTTACTTTACAGAATAAAAAAGAGAATTGAAGAGATAATAGATGTGAGGTGCACGGCAGAGCTTTGAACACACAGGAAGTCGCCAATAAATGTTAGCAGTTAATATTAGTATTTTGTCTACCACATTCCTGGTTCCCTATTATGTGAAATAACAAAAAGTACTGCAACTATTATCTAAATTTTATAAAAACCTTATGCTGAACTTCAGTTCCAGCTTGTCTTGACTTTCTAATTACACTTCAAATTTCCACATAAAAAATGTTTATTCCTACCGACACCACACACACACACACTCTCTCTCTCTCTCTCTCTGATGGATAAATGATAATAGGGTTTTAAAATTTCCCTAAACAGGCATAATACAGGCTAGCTCTAAAAGTAATAGAGGTTAAAATCAGTATTTCCATTTTGTATTGTTTGCTCCAACGCTGGGATTTAACAGGCTTTGGATTCCTAGATATTTTTTCAGTGACAGAACATGGCTATATGTATAAACTAAGATTTTCTGACAAAAAAGCTCTGATTTTTAAAGAAATTGCTATTGTTCCTATAGTTCACTTCTTAAAACTAGGTAACCAAACTAATCTCCTTGGATTACAAGTAATCCAAAATTGTTTGCTATAATGTGCAATCAGTAAAATAAAGGCTCTCCGTGTTCTCTTTTATTCCTTATAACATTGCTATCTCTTTAGCTTCTTCTTAAATAAGCCAGAGAAATTCAGGATTCTGAACTTAGTCCTTGAGAGTAATTATTCAGGGTTATAACTTCTGTACTGGAAATGACTAAACTAATGAAGGGGAAAGCAGCTCACATTTCTGTGTTCCATAAGCCCTTTGTTTTACTATTTTAATTATTTCCTATAAATATTCCGTTGTCCTTAAGAAAAATATTTTTCAGATAAAGATGAAAAATCTTTAATCATCACTTGGAACATCACTTGGACATGACCTCAGCATATTGTAAGATCTTCTAAAACAGATTTAGTGCATGAAAGCACTAAATAAGAAAATAAGAAATACTTTTCTTGCCAAATAAGAAAAGCAAGTATTACCTGGAATTTCATTTAAAAATTTTAAACAAACTATTTTAAAAAGAAAAAAGCTTATAAGTTTTTATCAGCTGAGTGGCAACAGAATATTTTTAGAAAATTCTGAGAGATAGGGTAAAAAAAAATAAACCCTGCCAACTGGACAGAACCGAGGTATCAGCCAGAGAGAGATTCTGCTTACCCTCACCCATCCTTCCTGCTGCCCTCAACCACTCTGAGGTCTCCCTCCAAACTGCTCCGTCTGCCTGACATGACCATTCTCTTTGCCAGGCCGAGATTTCCCTTAAGCCTTGAGTAGGAATTAAGATTTCCTTTCAAATTCAAGTGAGACCTGGAGCCCAAAGTATTTATCCCCAGTGGCATTCCGACCACGAAGCAAAGACGGCCTCCACAGAGGGGCTGGAGCCTGGTGCTGCCATCACACATACCCTCGCCAACATGGCCTCAAGGAAGGTAGGGGCAGCTGCCCCCCGGCACCCCATCTGAGAGGGACAGCAGAGATATTCATGTCCACGTGCCATTCCCATCTCCTCCTAAGCACACTGCACTATTAAAGACTGTCAGCCTCAATGGGTCCTGGAGGCTTCAGGCAAGTGATTCCAGAGAGGTCTTTATCTGAAGCGTTCGGGCAATCTCAACAGGTACCAAAGTATAAAACAAAAGGCAGATTTCACAGTTTTGAACAACCCAAACCAGGGTACAACAGCAAAGCACTCAAAGAACACACAGGAAAAATATATAACTGGAAAGTGTAGAAGTTAAAAAATATGTTTACAGAGAAAAATGGAAAACTATTGCCCATCAGTGGGTTAAATATCAGTATATTCATTTCGTCGCAGTTATATTGAAAAAAAAAAAGAAATCCGGACAGATCTACATGTACTATTAAAGAGAAAATGTCCATGATACATAATTAAGTAGAAAAACTTGGCTATTGAACAGAACGGATTATGTGTATGTATAACATACATAGAGTGAACAAGAGGAAGACTGGGGCAGGTAGGCTGGCAGGCAGGGGGGAGCAGGGAGAGGATGTGAAAGGCACGCTGAGTGCCAAGAAACTGGGAGACGGTGAAAAGAAAAGAGATGGGGCAGGAGACCATGAAAGAGAAGAAATGGGCAGGAGGCAGATACAGTAAGACCAACAGGTGCACAGGGACAGACATGGAAGTGGACCCTCAAATTGGCTTTGGTGCTGAGCATCCCATACAGTAGTCACTAGCCACGTGTGTCTGTTTAAATTAAAATGAAATAAAATGAAAAGTCCAGCTCTGTACCCATACTAGGCACATTTCAGGTACTCCACAGCCACACGTGACTAATGGCTACTGTACTGGTAACAGAGAATAGAACATGTCCATCACTGTAGAAAGTTCTATGGGGTAGTGCTGTTCTGTGCCCTTTAGTATTACATAAACTTTTTTTTATAATTAGCATGATACTTTTATAGTCTGCAAAGACATTTTCAATAAAAAAAAAAATACATAGGTTTTTGGAGGTATTTCCACCCTATTCTGCATCTCCTTTTAAAATCATTCTTTTCAAACATCACAGAAGTGCCAGACATTTCATAAGGGCTTAATGACCTGTAAACTGTCAATTTTCTCTAAGTTATTTGATTCTTCCAAACTGAGTTCTACTTAACAAGAGTTCAAATGCCACCAAAATAAGGATGACGACAACGTATACATTTGGAGCATTGTGACCTCGGCTCTTGTTCTCTAAAGTCTAAAAAAAGATCATGTTACTCATTCTTAGTAGAAGCAAGCACAACTGATAGAAACCCCTTGCAGTTTAGACAAACATTTTAAATTGAAGCTTTTCTTCAAAAGAATAATAGCATTTAAAAATAGCATTCGTTTTTTTCTGATTTAATTCAGTACAAAGTAAAGAAGGAAAAAATGTAAGCCTAGAGCTTGAAAAGAAAAGAAGAGCTCCCTATTAACTGAAAAGAAAACGACAATGCTAAGAACCAGTTTTCAAATAAAGGCTATAACACCAAAGCAATGAATACTCATAATCACCAGTTTCTAAAGGCTTTCTCAAGTAATAGAAGTTTGAAGCATCTGCTGAGGTTTTAAGAGGGTAACATCTGAAAGAAAAGTTGACAGAAAGGTCCTCAGGAAGAACATCTCAGCCCCAGTCCCTACTGCTGTCACCACCAGCATCCAGTGACCCATAGGGTCCCATAGGCAGATCTGATCCGTACCCTCACAATTATCTTCAAAACCCTCCACAATATTATGTCCACCTGCTTTCATAATTTAGACACCTACTATCCTATTGCCAGACCCTAAGTTCCAATCATAATTATCTCTTCAAGGTTCTTACCACAGGACCTTAGATAATATAGAAATATACAAAACCACAGTAATTAAGGTGGTATAAAAGCAATTAAGGCCCTTGCATAATATATGAAACCACAAAATTAAGACAGCATATATTCTTGTGTATATAACATACACACAAGACTGTATTATAGACCAACGGAGCAGAACTCACGTATATTGAGCAATCCTAATACAAGGCAAAGTGGCATTACAAATCAGCAGGGGACAAGATGGACTATGCAGTCAGAGACACAGGCTCGTTCAACTAGTTTATTCACATGGAAAAGTATTCCCTGTCTCATATTCACACACAGAAGTAAATTCCATGCGGATTAGACTTATGCTAAAGAGAACAAAATTTTAGAAGAAAATATGGTAGGATCTCTTCATGACCCCAAAGTACTCAGAGTACTATTAAACATGATGCAAAAGCACCAACCATAAATAAACAGACTAATAAATGTGACTTGATTAAAACGTAAAACTCGTACACAACAAAGCATACCAAAAACAAAATGCGAGATTAGGCACTGGGAGAACATGGAAAAGGAAATATCCACAAAAGATAAATAGAATATAAAAATAACTAAAGATATATAAGGGGGAAAAAGCAATCAAACAGAAAAACATGCAAGAGAAACAGACAAGTCACAAAAGAGGAAATGGATATAGTCACACAAGCATTAAGAAATGAGGCTCACACACTATAAATCAAGGAAACTCATTATTTCAGTTGGCAAAAATTCTTAAGTCTGACAACACCAAGGTTTGACAAGGAGATGGAGCAACAGAAACTCTCAGGCAGTACCATCTGTACACCTACTCTGGAGACATTTGTATAACTACTTTGGAGAATGATCTGGCAACATCTAGCAAAGTCAAGGATGCACATACCCTATGCACCAGCAATCTACCGCTAGGTACAAACTCCAGAGAAGCTGTTAAATATGCACAAGAAGACATACCACATACAGCAACACTGCTTAATAGCAAAGCATGTTAACAACCTAAACTTCCACTGAGAATGAATAAACTGCAGTGTAACACTAGCATTCCATATAGCAAAAGTGAAGGAATTAGTGCTACACACATTTACATAGATCTTTCTCATATAATGTTAAATGAAAAAGCAGGTGCAGAAATGGATACACAGTGCAATACCATACTGTACAAAGTTCAAGATCCACAAACTAAATGCATTGTTTATAAATATATATGCATGTAATATAAACAGAAAGTTGTGCATGGGACTCACACACACATACTTCACGATGATCGTTCTTCTGTAGAAGGGAGATGGGAAAAGAGTATCTGGGAGGGGTACACATGAAGCATCTACCATATGGGCAATGTTTAATTTTTTATCATTTTAAACTTCAAACATAAAGCAAAGGTAGCAAAATGTTAGGACTTGACTAAGCTGTGTAGAGGTTATATTATTCTCTACATTTTTCTGATTTCATGAAATATATAAGTATGAAATTGTATCTTACAGAGAAAAAGCAGCACAGGCTGAAATTTACCAAAATGGTTGTCTCCTGATATTGAGCCCAAAGCTATGGGTAGCTTTTCTTTTTTTCTTTCTAGTCTTCTGTATTTTCTACTTTACCCCCCCCCATAAAGGCAAACCAGATACTTCTAGTTCAATTTATTCTCCCATCTTCCTCCCAAAACCAGTACTGCCCTTTCTTGCTCCACTGGTATAGAACCTGGCACTGAACTTGGTAAAGAATACAGACTACGGGCAGTCTCCTCCATTGGAACACAGGTTCTTGGAGGACCTACCATATGCATTCTCGTTTTTATATAAATTGTGTATTAAATGTCTACAATGTGCTAGGATTTAGAGAAACATAAATGAGCAAAACATGCATTGTCCTACCACAGAATCTCATCTCAAGGAATAGAAACATTTAAAACACACAGAAAAAAATTACGTAATTTTAAAATGGAAAGGAATACCATAAGAAAAAGAGGTGCCATGGGACCATATCATAAAAAGGCCTAATATAATCTAGACTGGAAAGGAAGAATATGAATATGCCAGGAAGGGTAGGACAGGGCCTTCTGGACAGAGACAAAACCCTCCAGTGTCTTTCTCATTAGGCTGGAGCAGCTCGAGGTCAGGGGTTTGCTTCTGATTCATATCTGTGTCCATCACTTCCATGGTGCTTTAACAAATGCTTCCTGGTTGATTCTCAGGTAGCCTCTGAGCAATCAGGAGACTCTGCCTATAGCTCTAGGGCAGGAAAGCAGTCTTTGGGAGGTGGCCAAATAGGTAAAAGGAGTAGTCATACAAAGCGGAAGCACAGAGTCTGAGCCCACTCAGTGTGGCAGCTCAGTCCCTCAAAGAGCACTTGCTGTATATCCTCTCCTCTTGTGCCCACGTCCTGAGAGAGCTGAGCCTGACGCCCATTAGCTGAGTGCCCATTCACACCCTTCCTTGCCCAGTACCCTCATCCCCACCTTAGTCAGAAATTTAATTCAACATATTTAAGGGGACCTATGGGACATGCTAGGGATATGAAAACCCATGTGAGCATAGGCTTTGCCTCAGAGAGCTTTCCTTCTAGACCACATCCCAACTGGGGGTGATTGTGTTCCCCAGGGGACACTTGGCAATATTCAGAGACATTTTTGGTTGTCACAATAGGGCAGGGAGCAAGAGGGTGGCACAGGCATCCGCTGGGGAGAGTCCACAATGCTGATGATGACAGCTCCCCACTACAAAGGATCACCTGGCCTCAATGTCAGTAATGCCAAGGCAGAGAAACTGGGAGCAGGTTATTTAGAAACTTGTCTAGAAGTTGACTGCTAAAGGGTAAATGTCAGAGGTCAAGGGCCAGAGACAAGCAGGTCAAGTGTCAGAAGCCTAGTAGAGTATTAAACACCAGGTCATTAGATAAGCACATAAAAAATGCCAATAGTGCTGAGGCTAAAAAGCTTACTCGAGAGAATTAGCAACTAAATGCAAGGGAGTCTAAGGGGTGGTCCAAAGACAATGGTGAGGTATTTGTCTAGACACAGGGGTGGAAACATTTTCTTGGTAGTAACATCTAACTCAAAACCTGCAAAATGGCTAAGCTAGAAAGGGATGTAAGGAGGCAGGTAGGATAGGGGCCATTCCAGACAGAAGGTGCAGCCAGTAGGCAGTGGGACTACAGAGCGGAAGAAATGTTTTTGTAGAACGGAGAAGTGGGGAGTGGCTACTGAGGGGCTGAGAGGCCAACAGGCCGGATCACAGTCAGCTTGAGGTTCACAGCATAAGAAGCCACAGGAAGGATTCCATGGTGTGATACAGAACAAAGCTTGTTTTAGGACAACTGCTCTGGAGAACCGGCCACTCAGGGACAGAGGAGGGGGCTCCTGTGATCAGCTGGCAGAGTTGTGGCTTGGCCAGTGGGATTTCTGTGGACTGAGGGGAGGCAATCAAAGGAATCACCTTGGGCAGTAAGGTGTGCCTATCACAGCTCTCTGCCTAGTAATTCCAAAGCCCCCAAACTCCAAGACCTAAAAGTTTTTAATTCATCTGTGGCCCAACCTAACCAGTTATTTGGCAGAAAACTGAACTGACTTGAGGCTTTTAATAGTACATTTATCCTTTTTAATACGAATATTTCAAGGCAGACATATTAATGTTTGACTATGGGGTGACAGCTCACACCTCATTGGGTAGCATATTAACATTTTTAAAATTCAAAGAAGTCTATATTCCAAAATGTAGCTAGGCTCAAGGATTTAAGGTAAGGGATTGTGGACCTATGCAAGGTACAGAATAAACTTTTGTCAAGCTATATTAAATTGGACAAAGTAGGTTACTGAATAATTATCTGTTCACAGTATTTTTCTAAGTTACTATCCTCACCCACAACAGTACAAAACTTCCAGACACCATGTACATCCATACCACATGAGTCATTTTATGGAATTCTGCCTCAAAAACCTAGAAATTTGGCATGTGATCCTAGCAGATTCACGATAATGGGATTTGGGGAAAGAACTAAAAAACACTATTTCACAGAAATTTACTTCATAACTGTTCCTCCTGGGATTGCCACACACAGAAGAAAGATACAACCAGTTACAAGAACCAGATCTCTACCTTAGTCACATAATTCCAAGTAAAGCCAGTTAGGAGTTGAAAGAGTCTGAGGTCACCCTCCCCGGTCACTGTTAGTTTAGCATAGTCACAAACACATCAGTGACTTGACACTTTCTCGGTAGAAGGGATCTGGCCACTTTGTACTTGCTTCAAGTACTGCAAACACTTGTGTCAGGTGGTCACTGCCACAGCTGTGGTGGCAAGAAGGGCCCAGGGACTTGTTTTCATTCATTGCTTCATTCAACACGTATCTGTGAAGAGGTTTCTGTATGCCAGGCACTGTTCGGTCTAGGTGCTAAGGCTCCAGTGATTCCTGAGAAAGATGGGGTATCCCTCAAAGGTTATGGATCTTACAGGGGCACATGGATAAGAAGCATGTAAGTACAATAAGGTATAAAAAGCTATGATGGGAAAGCATAATGAGGGCAATATACAGCATAGGGATGAGATGTAGTAGGAAGAAAAGAAACTAGAAAGACCTCTCTGAGAAAGTGGTATTGAAATGGAGACCTAAAGAATAAACAGAAATGACTGATCTGAAGAAACTAGAAAGAGAGGAAGAAATTGACCTGAAGCAAACTACTAAACAGGAGAAAACCAGAGAAGAGGAGCAAAGGATGGCTGAAAGCTAAGGGCGGGAGGTAGAACTCAGGGAAGATCAGAGCCAGCAGAAACAAGGTGGAAAGCAGCTCCATGTTGGCTGGGAAGGAACTGTACCTGGAAAACCTACTGGAAATGGGTCTTTACTTTCTGGTGCTCTGGATAGTATTATGCACCCAAAGATAGAATAAATGTGGCAAGTGGCGTTTAAAATACATAAACATTTATTGTGTGCTTATTTTGGGTTGGGGGAAACCCTCCTTCCGTAGTAAGGTACACAAAATGCACTTCAAATGGAAAAAATCAAGTTGTACACTGAAATATTTAGAACACAATTGTAAGTTTGAATAATAAATTAGGTCATGAGCAACATGTTGCCAACTTTGTAAAGCACTATGGTCTGGCAGGGTATTTAAAAATAATAAATTGACCAGAAACATTATTGCAATATTCAGATGTTAACTGAGACGACTTTGGCAACATTAAAGTTTCCAACCACAATCTATCAGTATAAATCGTACTCTACATTTTTGAACCTTGACAATTTGAAAAGCAAATAAATACTAGTGTTCTCCTTCAATCCAAAGGACCAGCCATGCTTAGCAACTATTATTATTGACAGACTCTTGTTATCCTATGCCAGTAACAGACTTTTAAAACCTAATGTTAGCATATTTTAGTTATATCTGCGTAATACTGCATAATCCTAAAAAAATTCAAGAGACCTACTAAACTAAAAGAGCTCACATTTAACTAAATGCACCCAGGAGAATATGGGGGAAGAAAATAAAGCTTGATGTACAGGAGCAATACCTCACAACTCTTTCTTTGTGTGTGTGTGTGTGTGTGTCTATTTTTTTAAGCCATCTCAACCCCCAGTTTTTGTTACAGTCATCTACTGACCACCCAGGTGTGCCTAATTTCCTGTGACCAGGCCTAATTTGCAGTTTTTCTGCCTACATCGTCTCCTACAAACAAGCTGGAAGAGTTGGAATTCCCTCTAATTAACCAGTGTCTCAGGAATTCCATTTCCTGCACAACAGGAACCTTCCCATTCTCTCCACACTCCCACAATAACAATCACATCCTAGACCCACCCTAGAACCTGAATTCTGAAACCTCCTCCTGCAAATACCTCATTTCCTCCTTTTAGACCTCCTGTATCTGTCCATCTGTCCATTCATCCATTCTACATTCAACTAGCATTTGTTTAATATCTGCCTTTTGCCAAGTCTGTTCTAGGTGCAGTGGGAAAAGAAGTATTAAAAAGTAAAGATACAATGACCCAGCAGAAAACTCTGCCCTCAGGGAATGTACAAAAGTAAAATGCATACTGCAGTGGTGATAAATGCTGTGGAGAAACACAAGAGGGGGTGGGGTTGGGGGTGTTAGTGCCTGTTAAGAGGAATGCCACTTCAAATAGGGTGGCCAAAAAGCTCCAGAGAGGAGACACCTGAATAACCCTAACCCTGAAGGGGGTGAGGCAACAAGCTATACAAAGTATGCAGAATAAGACATGGGAATGAAAAATCTTCCTTGAAAGCGGTCACTCTGGCTGCTGAATGAAGAAGACTGCAGTGACAGCGGAGGCAGGAAAACCTGGCGTTCACCTTGCTTCCTCTGCAGCCCTTTCAAGCGGTAGTGTTTTCCTCCCACAGCCTCACGCTGGGCGGCTTGGAGGAGAACACTAGTATTTGCTTTTCAAATTGTCACGTCATCCTTCCCACGCCTCCTCCTTACAAGGCCCTCGCTCTGAGTATCGCACCATCAGACTGTCCCCACTACTGTGCTGTTGTCCAATACTCCTCACCCCATGACCAAAATTTGCCAAACCAAGAATACTCCTCACTCCTCTGTTGTCACAATTTCACACACCTACCCTCTAACTGCCACCTCCTAGAATTCCAGCTCACGTTCTTCCAAATTCTGGATCCAACAATCTACTACCCCTCCCAGGGTCTCCAAGCCGCTGATCCTCCCACCTTTCTACTGACCCTCATTCCCTGACATGGCCTCTCCCACTTCTACTTCCTGGCCAGTCATTTAAACTCCATAGCTTTGTTGTGCCTGCTTGGCAGACCCTCAACACTGATGAAATCCCACTCCACCCCACCTCCACGCCCGCCTGAGAGGGACACGCTGACAGGGTGGAAGGAAGCCGGAAATCGGTAGAGCCGTGCTCTTGAGAAGGTAAGAGGGGGCGGTATCCGTCACAGAAGGAGGAGAGGGCACGAAGGGTCACCGCAGAGAGGAGAGAAAAAGTGAGCACAGGGCATGTGCCGGCCAGGGCCGGGTTTGGTAGGAAAAGCCTGAGGACATTCTCTTCTTGTTGCTTCCATGCTCTCCGTGAATGGGAGCAGGGCCACCGGGGTGTGTAGAGGCGAGGCAAGAGGTGCTGGAGGGCTGAGAAAATAGCAGTGGGAGAACAAGCAGACATGGGTCTTGAGGCAGCAGCACCTCCTTCTTCCAAGTTAGCCAGCCCTCTCCTGCCCTCACGTGCCTGTTTATGCCGCCCAGACCCAGACAGGGGGTGGTGGAGGGGAGAGAGCCACTCCATGGTACTGATACCCTACTCTGGGGTTCCCCATCCACAGCCCCGAAGCCAAGCACTGCTGAATGAATTGAGAAAACAAATGGGTCCATCACAAACACGTTAGTTCATCTCAACTGGAATCAGTAACCTTCCGTCACCTCTGATTAAGGACCATTCCGAAGCCCATGGCAGTGGGGATTCTGTACTTCGTTCAGGTCCCCAGCAGCCCCCCATCATGCTGAACAGATGGACTTGGCTTCGACTTCACTGAGGACAAAGGTCGCTTGGCATGATTGATTGAGTGCCCTTAAAACTTCCTTTCTCTATGACTCAAAATCCCCACATTTAACATCTACCTGTCCTTCCCTTGTTGCTTCAATGTCCTTCCCTTCCTTCGACAGCTCACCCCACCATTCTCCCCACACTACGGAGCTCTATTCAGTTACCCTACCCTACCGTTCTTGCAACTTTAATGTGTTAACAGGTTATAAAGAAAAAAAAGTTTTCCAGATGAAAGAAACAAAATGAACAGGTTACGTAAGTAGGAAGGAATATGGAATGCTTATTTAAACAGAGATAAAACTGGTCTTATTGCACAGCAGGAGTGATTTGGGGAGTGACAGAAAATTAAGCTAGATGGATAGGGTGGGAAAAAGAGTATCTTAAATGCCACACAGTATAGATTGCTGATTTCCGAACAAAGAAATGCTCACAATGAAAACAGTACTTAAGGGAGATTAGACTCAAGAGCCCAGGATGGGATGGGATAGGAATGAAGGGATTTACACCTAGAACAGGAACAGGACAGCAGGCTGGCGGCAGGGAGAGTGGCAGGCAGGATGGTAGAGCAACCATCCTGACAAGTATAACGTGAACCTGGTCAAATGTGGAAAAAAGGAAAAAAAGAAGGAAAAAAGGAGAAGGCAGAAGACATTTCCCAGAGAGAAATGGACAGAACCAGGTGACTGACAGTATACTGTGGATCAAGTTCAGCACAAATTCCAGGAGAGGGGAGGTATAACTGCTACAAGACAAGGCAGTGCACCATGCTGGTAACATTCTGAGGATCGTAAATCACTTGGAAGCGGAAGGGACCAGGACCTCTGTGCCATCATTCCCTTGCCCCTCACTTGATAAACAAGGAAGCGGAGGCCCAATGAAGTGAAGGTCTGTCCAGTCACAAAGCAAACTGCTGGGAGTTGGGAGTGGAACCCTGTCTCCTGTCTGTCTTCGGAGCTCCTTCCCCGACAACCTGCTGCCTCTTTTAGAACCCATTCTAAATTTCCTACTTGCCATGGAGACTCTCAGATACCACACTCCCACTGACAAAAGTTACACTATGGAACTAGCCACCTGATTTTGGCCTCTGTACATGATCTGGTCCAGGATAGTTGGCTTTTGACCATCAGGGCTTCAAAGCCACTGGACTATGCCTGGACCTTCCTGAAGATAAGCCTGCTCTGTCATTTTATGGGGAGACCAGCTCAGACATTGCTGTGTCTCCAGACACTGTTCTGAAGGTTCTAGTAAATCTCAAGGCAAGAGTAAATAAGACACAAACCATACTTTGAGGATCATTAATAAGATTTTGAGATTAAGGGCAAACCATGCTGACCCTTATTGTTTCCTTCTTCCCTTCCTATTCCAACTCAGTAACAGAATTTAAGATGCAGTTTGCCTCATCAGTGATGGAAATCTTGAGCCCTGTGTATGATTCCCTGGTAAAGACTGGAATTCGTGTTTGGTATTCTTCATACTGTCAGCTCATAGAATTCTGCTGATAAAAAGTAATCTGTAATATTTCTAGCAAGGCATCTGTATTTTTTCCCAGACAACATTCATTAGTAAAATAGGAGTTTCTAGGTAATTTCTCAGTGAACTCTGAGTCTTCACAGAACTTAACATGAATACAGTTTCCACTATTTCATGGAAACCAAGACAGATTATTTACACTAAATAAATATGGACAATGTGGCTGTCTCATTTCCTCTGCTGGTGTCAAGGGCTTTAACAAGCTACCACAGACTTCAGCAAGCTGTCCATACTAAAACAGATATGTCCATATTAAAACAGCAGACTCTCCTGAACTATTTAACTTACTAATAGCTTCCTGAGTGAAGTCAATGGATAATGCTGAATAATTTTATACAAGAAGTATTTAGTACTGCTCATTTTTTCTTTTGCTATTCTAAAGACTTGCAACAACAAATTTTTTTTTTTAAGTAAGAAAAAAACTGTAAAATGTGCCAAATCCTTCTTTGGCAAAATATTGGCAATTCTGTGCTTTCAAGGGCAAATTTTCAAAGTACTAGTCCCCTCAAAGTGACAGTAGTGCGATTAAAATGTACACAATTTAGGTTATCAAACTTGACCCCTTGGGTTTGTTTCCTTCCAACTTTATTTCCTCATACTATTCATTTTGAAATTTATTTTGCCACACACTTGAACATCTCAAAAGCTTAAACTGAGTATATCTGTGTGCTTAGCAGCTTCAAGCTATTCTCTTTTGTGACTAAGCAACAGGTGCTGTTCAGTTTATTTTCATGCACGTAAACTAAGCCCTTGAACTTGGGAGTGCGGAAAACCATTCGGCTTCGCATTCTGAGAGGAAGGAACCACACAACAGCTTCCTTTAGAACAGCCTGCTTTTTCAGCTTCCTGTATGAAAATAAGACTGTATTTTTATAGGAATTGCTAAGGAACAATGAAGAAGTTATATTTCAGCCTTTAGACAGTTAAGCTTCAAATCCTTTAAAGAGCAATTTTTCTCAATAATTTTGATATTTAAATCAAGCCAGGAACACAAAAGGAAATAAAAATGTGGTATATAAAGTTTAAAGTGAATTATACAATTTTTAGATTACTATAAGGAGCTCACATTTTCTTCCAGAAAATGAGAGACATTAAGACTTCTGGCTTTAAAAGTCCCAAATATCAAGCTACTGTAAGTGGTAGGGATGATGGGGGATAGTTTTTTTTTGTGGATATAGTTGCTATTGTTGTTATAAAACTGTTCTGATTAAAACACATAAACATACATACACACACCAAGTTTGTTATTAAATATGACTTATCGGACTCTAACTGAAACTGAGATAACAGTATTTTCTTTAAAAATAAAATGCATCCAGATTCTCAAATCCCAGGGGAGAAAGAAAGAACCTTCTCTGAGTGTAGCCTTAACTGTCCATCTCCCAAATTGCTATGAAGTAGCCAGGTTACTCTCTCACATGCAGATTTCAACAGCTAACATGCACACAGCCAGAAAGATGATTATGCTATCCATCGGCTCTAAGTTCTTTCCAATGCATGACTATGTTAATAACATGCATTTAGAAATTTTCTATTAAATGAAGTGAAGCTTATAATGAAATTCAACCTCTTGTTCTCACAGTATTCTCGATTCAAGTACATTAGAAAATTCTGTATACTTGGACAGTTTCAGAAAGAGCACTACAGACCTTCAAAACCGTAGGTACTATCCAGTTGCCAAGATATCCTTCATCCTACCCCAATCCTACCCCTTTGCAGCATTAGGCCCAGGAGCTGTTATGGCTCCAGGGCTCAGAGAAACATAGGGCCCTGGTCCAGGAGACCGAAGCCAGGTGGCTCCAGCCCTGGGAGCACCACAGCCCACTGCTCTGGCCTGGCCTCTGTGAAGTGAAGCTGGAGTCTCCTCCAGATCCCATGCCTGGAGGAGAAGCAGCAGTGAGAAGAGAAGGTGGTGGTGGCTGATGCCTGGAATGAGAGTGCACGGCTTCCTGTCCTAACCTAACATTGGAGAAGACAGTAAAGGCGAGTGTCTTCTAGTGTTCCCCTTGCTATGTCCTCTCCCTTGCACCTTGCCATTGACCTTTCTGCACCCTCCTCTCCAGCAACTGCCATCCATGTGGACTACATTTACCTGTTTATTCTTCTATCTGCCCCTAAGATCCAACAGTGGAGGGGCACATCTTCTCATCCCTCCATCTACCCCAAGCTTCTAACAGAGTACTGGCACAAGGTGGCTGTTCTGCGCCTGCTCAGGTGCTTTTGTTGCAGAGCTGTTAGAGGCCAAGATGAAGTCTGTCTTCTTGTATGTTCAGCCCCCTAGCTGTGCCCACCTCCTATTCTACAGCTAGTGCTCATTCTGGTCAAAAACCACTGTCAGAAAAGAGTATAGTAAACCCCTTCATTCCAAAAGGAAAATGACAAGATACAAGATTAACCTCTCTCCATGGCCCTGCAGAATGGAGGGATTTCAGAATCAGGTACTGAGATGGGAACGGGAGCAGCCCTGGAATCACCACAGGAGCGGCTGCTTCCCTCTCATGCCTGGCAGGTCCACCACACAGATTGGTTTTCTGTTTAGTTTTCTTTCCCCGCAGTTTTTGGCTCCTTTGATTCTGCCTAACTGCTATCTTCTGCTATATCTCTGGTAAACTATGTCTAGATCCTCTTGAAAACAGTAACTGGGCCTCACATGCAACTAAACTACTTTAAATATCCTGCAAACTGCACAGCCATCCAATACAACAGCCATACAGTTCAGTTCAGAGTATACTTTACTTCATATTTGTCCATTTTCATTCTCAACTAAGTTGGGAGCTGCTTACGGACAGGAGCTATGTATACTTCCCCCACACTGAATTCAGATTCAGTGCTGAGCATGCTAAGTATTCAATAGAGCACTACAAACCAGATTTGTGATCCAGCAACATGGAAAATGTTTTTCAAACTAGTACTCTCACTGTTACCAATGCATTCTGTGTTACCAGGAAGCTAGGATGAACAATGATAATATTATGCTATTAAAAAGCAATACACCTTTCCTTACAGCTGTGCTTTTCACAGATGGTCTCTCATTTAATCCTCAGGAGGTTTGGAGAGGTTAAATACCTCACAGTTACACAGTCAAGTAGGGCAGCAGGCTAAGTCCAGAATCTATATTCAACCAGCACATGAATTCAAATATTTAAGATCCCCCAAATATCTCCTAAGAGTATGTATGGCCAAGAAGATATATAGTGATTTAAAAGAACTCTGCACATCTTAGCCCCTACCCATGCAGTTTTCTGTGTGGGAATGCCATCTTTATCCCACTTCTGTGACTATGAGGCAAATCCACACATCCTCAAAGTCAACTCAGGAACTCCTTAGCTCCATTCTGCAACACTCCCTACGCCCCTTGCATACACCGACATTCTATCGACAGTCCTGCTCCAGCCCATGCATCTGTTTATTGTTTCCTTGTGAGAATCTGAGCTCCTAGAGGGTGAGAACCTTGTGTTTTTACTGTGTACCCAGGTCTTCAACAAAGTGCAACCATATAGCAAGTGCACAGTCCACATTTGCCCTTGAAATGGTTGAAGGCATAGCCCAAAGATCCTTAGTTTGCAACTTCTGCCTATCATAGCAGATCTGCATCAAGATCTACATCATAACTTTCAACCAATAATTTAAATTTGTTTCCATAGCAACTAGGCAAAGTATTCTTATAATAGTGGGAAAGGCAAGCTCTAACTTAAGGTTCAGCCCACTGGAACACTTCACAATCATTTGCTTTTGTTCTTAGTATGAAGAGACAGAATGACAGCATTTAACTTTCTGTAACTTCCTTTATCTTTGAGAACACTCTAACTTCACCACTGACAAAAAAGCAAAACTAATTTTTTAAAACATAACTAGACTATAATTTCTGTTCACAAAAGGACAGCATCTTGTTACTTCACAAATCTACAGTATCTATAGGAGAACAATATATCTAATCAGGCCATAAGCATATTTCAGACTATGACAGACCAAAAGACATAAACTGTGACATTTTATTTTTAAGGTAAGTATCACTGGTTTCTGACAACTGACCTTTTATAAAAGATGTCGTGGGAAAGAGAATAGAGGAAAAGACCTCTATGGGCTAATTCAAAACATGACCTAAATTAGGCAAGGAGGGTGGTTCCAAGACAACTTCTAAGACCTGTCTACCAGTTCAGTAATTTGAACTCAAAGGAAAGGAAAAATGGGTTCAATTTTTCATTCTTAATTAGGCTGCTTACCTTCTGAAACCTTGCTGATATAGATTAGAGGTGGTCCTTCCTCCCATTCATGTGCTCCTAATTATCAGACCAATAAAAAGCACCGGGGACACAGTGACACCCGTAAGTTCTTACAAGGAACAAAGCAGAAATGTAAATATGCTCAAGGGGAGGCTAACTACACTCAGCTATGATTTCTTCAGTACAGAAGGCAGCGAAACATAGATGGTACTCCCATCACACGTGGTATCTGGGGAAGCTATCCAGTAAAGATGGACTGTGGTGCCTAAGTCCCTGAGTTAATTAAATCCTAAAGGAAAAGATCTCATCTGAAATTTCTTAAGTCTGTCAAAGCTTACATTTTAGAAACCTTGTCTTCTCAAAACTTACTACTGGGAATAACTGTGTATTAACAGAAACAATTCTCATTTTGGTTTTGATTCTTTATGACAAATGGGATGTGCTCTGGTTTATAAGGTGAAAGCGCCACAACTTAGATAATGAAAACTTTAAGTAACACTAAGACACTGATACTGTTGAAAGCTAAGATTCAGCTGGGTAGACCGGCTAACAGATCTTCACTACATCATTCTGCTGAGTGCCAAATATACAGACACCAATCTCCTTCACTCATCAGTGTCTCTGATGATTCTGGGCAGCATCTGATGAGCATCCATTCCAGGAATAAGTTAGGAGACTATGTCATGTAGCTACCTGAAGTCTATACCAGAAACTCTAAGAAATGGTGGAAAAGGGAAGAATGAGAAAATAGGCTCAACCCAGACATGCCAACAATTTAGGCCATTCTAAGTCCTTCCTATCTGAATAGACAGTGTTCAGTCTTTTCCGACAAAACCTCAGTTCAGGACCTCACACCTAAGCACCCTCTATACATGTTGAAATTCATTTGCAATTTGTCTTCTCTAAGTTTTATCATTCTGGTGTAAGAGCATCCTGTGTAAGGAAATGATCTTCCATTAACTAGGTAGATAATCCATTAATATGTCAATGTGTGATTTCAGTATTTTTTCTTCCAGTAAGTCATGGTTTCTATGCCTCGGCCTCCAGAAACCAACCAGAACTCCTCCCCCAGAGAATGTAAGCATTCAACCTGGGGGACCATTGCACACCTTTAATTCTCTATGTTGTTCCATACTACAGAAAAGGAAAGCAGGCCAGCTCCTCTTTAAAACTGATACTCTTTCAATTTCAGTAATTTCAATTTCAGTAACTAACTTACTGAGGCTTTTCGGCACTGGCTTTGGAAGGCATTAAAAATGTACTGTGTTTGTAGCTAACCAGCCTGTGTGCCCAGCCTGAAAGAGAAGCTACATTACTGTAAGATTCCAGGATCCCTGCAGCAGTGGAAATGGGCATCTGTGGACTCCACTGAAGTCCTTGGGTCTACTAAGCATGGAACAATAACACAAAGGGTGTTGACACCATCAAGAAAACCCCTGAGCTCATTCATGTAGTTCAAATGTTACCTTAGTGAGACCCTTGAGAGGAGCCTAGAATATAGAAGAAATACCTTTGTTAAAAACAGCATATTCTCTTTTTAAAATTAAAGTATTATTGGAAGATGGCAGTGTGAGAAGTGAGACAGAGGCCTCCTCCCAAAACCACATATAATAAGAAAATATAATTAATACAACTAATCCTGAAACAGCAACAGGAAAGAAGGCTGCAACAGACTACATACACCTGGAGAAAAGAACAGACATCACTGAACAGAGCCATGATCCGGGGGCCCAAGCCCTTCTCCCACCCCAGCTCACAGGCGGGAGGAAGAGAAATTGAGTGGGGAGGGAATGGAAGCCTGGAACTGCTGAACACCTAGCCCTGAAGATATGCTCTGGGAGCATGAACCTACACTGCGTGGTGCTCTGTTGATTAGCGGGTTTGGAAAGCTAAGATAGGTGAAATACCTGAAGAGATTGAGATTCCAGCCGCTTGTGGAAAACAGGGACCTATATCCAGCTGCTCTGGGACAAAAGAAAGGCGGGCAGTCTAACAGTGAAAGGGCTGCTAAAGGAGCAAGGACTGCACAGAGCTTACTGCTCAGGAGAAAGGACAGGTAGACAAAATTGTCCAGGCACACTGTCCAGCAGGTTGGAAATTTTCAAGAGCTTCAGGCGCTCCATCCTCCTGGCTGGATACACAGCTCCAAGGCCCCCCGCCATGACACACAGCCTCCTGTGGCTTCCTTCCGGGCAGCCAGCACCTGGATCGCAAAACAGCAGCCCCTGCCCTAGTGTCAGGCCAGCAAGAGGGAAGCCCGCAAATGGCAGCTACAAACGCAAAGCATAGAGGCTTAAAGCTGTGTGTTCGGCCCACTGGTTCTGGCAGTGGAGACAGACATAGAAGTCAGGAAGCAGGAAAGAGCTATGTCGTCTTCCCTCCAGGCTCCAGCACCACTCCCCTGCGACCCCCAACATCACTCCAGGGGCTGAGCAGCTCCAGAGAGTAGAGCTTCTGGGCACTAGAGGGCACCACATACAAACATTAAACGTTAAAGGAAACTTGTTCAAAAGAAAATCTCACAAACACCAGAAAAAGGGACAAGTGAAACTGAACTCATCAATCTTCCTGAAAGAGAGTTCAAAATAAAAATCATAAACATGCTCATGGAGGTACAGAAAAATATTCAAGAACTCAGGAACAAATTCAGGATGGAGATCTGATCATTACAGAATACAATGGAGACATTTAAAAGCAGATTAGATAGGATGGAGGAGACGATAAATGAAATAGAAACTAGAGAAGAGGAATACAAAGAAGCTGAGGCACAGAGAGAAAAAAGGATCTCTAGGTATGAAAGAATATTGAGATAATTGTGTCACCAATCAAATGGAACAATATTCATATTATAGGGGTACCTGAAGAAGAGAGAGAAAAAGGGAAAGTGTCTTTGAGGAGGTAAATGCTGAAAACTTCCTCAATCTAGGGAAGGAGATAGTTTCTCAGGCCATGGAGGTACACAGATCTCCCAACAAAGAAGACAATACCAAGACATATAATAATTAAAATGGCAAAGATCAAGGATAAGGACAGATTAAAAGCAGTCAGAGAGATAAAACAGATCACATGCAAAGGAAAACTGATCAGGCTATTATCAGACTTCTCAGCAGAAACCATACACGCCAGAAGGGAGTGGCATGATATATATATAATGCAATGAAGCAGAAGGGCCTCAAACCAAGAATACTCTACCAGGCAAGATTATCATTTAAATTTGAAGGAGGGGTTAAACAATTTCCAGCTAAGCAAAAGCTGAGAGAATTTACCTCCCACAAACCATCTCTACAGTGTATTTTGGAGGGACTGCTATAGATGGAAGTGTTCCTAATGCAAAATAGCTGTCACCAGGGGAAATAAAACCACAGTAAAGAAAGTGGAAGAATTAATTACTAAGCAAGTACAAAATTAAATCAACTACCCCCAAAGTCAGTCAAGGGATAGACAAACAGTACAGAATATGATACCTAATATATAAAGAATGGAGAGGGAAGAAAAAGAAGGAGAAAAAAAAAGAACCTTTAGATTGTGTTTGTAATAGCATACTAAGTGAGTTAAGTTACACTCTTAGATAGGAAGGAAGTTACCCTTGAACCTTTTGTAACCATGAATCTAAAGCCTGCAATGGCAATAAGTACATACTTATCGATAATCACCCTAAATGTAAATGGTCTGAATGCATCAATCAAAAAGACATAGAGTCACTAAATGGATAAAAGAACAAGACCTATCTATGTGCTGCCTACAAGAGACTCACTTCAAACCTAAAGACATACACAGACTAAGAACTGAAGGGATGGAAAAAGATATTTCATGCAACTAAAAGGGAGAAAAAAGCAGGAGTTGCAGTACTTCTATCAGACAAAATAGACTTCAAAATGAAGAAAGTCACAAGAGAAAAAGGACATTTCATAGTGATAAAGGGGTCAATCCAACAAGAGGATATAACCTTTATTTATAAATACCTATGCACCCAATACAGGAACACCTACATATGTGAAACAAATACTAACAGAATTAAGAGGGGAAATAGAATGCAATGCATTCATTCTAGGAGAGACTTCAATACTCCACTCACTTCAAAGGACAGGTCAACCACACAGAAAATAATTAAGGAGACAGAGGCACTGAACAACACATTAGAACAGTTGGACCTAACAGACATCTACAGAACTCTACACCCCAAAGCAGCAGAATACACATTCTTCTCAAGGGCACATGGAACATTTTCAAGAATAGATCATATACTAGGCCACAAAAAGAGTCTCAGTAAATTCAAAAGACTGAAATTGTACCAACTAAATTCTCAGACCACAAAGGTATGAAACTAGAAACAAATTATGCAAGGAAAACGAAAAATCCCACAAACACATGGACACTTAACAACATGCTCCTAAATATCCAATGGATCAATGACCAAATAAAAACAGAGATCAAGCAATATAAGTACGCAAATGACAACAATAATTCAACACCAAAAAATGTGTAGAACACAGTGAAAGCTGTGCTAAGAGGGAGGTATATTGCAATACAGGCCTACCTCAGGAAAGAAGAACAATCCCATATGAACAGCCTAAACTCACAATTAAGAAAAAGAAGAACAAATGAGGGCCAAAGTCAATAGAAGGAGTATCATAATAAAGGTTAGAGCAGAAATAAATAAAATCAAGAAGAATAAAAAATGGAAAGAATCAATGAAAGCAGGAGCTGGTTCTTCGAGAAAATAAACAAAATAGACCTCTAGCCAGACTTATCAAGAAAAAAAGAGTCTACACACATAAACAGAATCAAAAATGAGAAAGGAAAAATCACAACAGACAACAGAGAAATACAAAGGATTATTAGAGAATACTATGAAAAGTTATATGCTAACAAACTGGATAACCTAGAAAAAATGGACAACTTTCTAGAAAAATACAATCTTCCAAGGCTGACCCAGAAAGAAACAGAAAATGTGAACAGACCAATTACCAGCAACAAAATTGAATTGGTAATCCAAAACCTACCTAAGAACAAAAGCCCTGGACCAGATGGCTTCACCACTGAATTTTATCAAACAGTTAGTGAAGACCTAATACCCACCCTCCTTAAAGTTTTCCAAAAAGTAGAAGAGCAGGGAATACTTCCAAACTCATTCTATGAGGCCAGCATCACTCTAATACCAAAACCAGGCAAAGACACCACACAAAAAAAAATTTAGACCAATATCCCTGATCAACACAGATGCAAAAATACTCAACAAAATATTAACAAACCGAATTAAAAAATACATCAAAAAGATCATCCATCATGATCAAGTAGGATTTATTCCAGGGATGCAAGGATGGTAGAATATAAAAAAATCCATCAACATCATCTACCATATCAACAAAAAGAAGGACAAAACCACATGATCATCTCCATAGATGAACTAGCAGAATGAGAAATCAGGAAAACAATTCCATTCACAATTGCATCAAAAAGAGTAAAATACCTAGGAATAAACCTAACTAAGGAAGTGAAAGACCGATACTGTGAAAACTATAAGACACTCATGAGAGAAATTTAAAAAGACACCAATAAATGGAAACACATCCTGTGCTCATGGTTAGGAAAAATTAATATTGTCAAAATGGCCATCCTGCCTAAAGCAATCTACAGATTCAATGCAACCCCAATCAAAATACCAATAGCATTCTTCAGTGAACTAGAACAAATAGTTCTAAAATTCATATGGAACCACAAAAGACCCTGAAAGGCCAAAGCAATCCTGAGAAGGAAGAATAAAGCAGGGGGGACCTTGCTCCCCAACTTCAACTTCTACTTCAAAGCCACACTAATCAAGACAATTTGTTACTAGCACAAGAACAGACTATAGACCAGTGGAACAGAGTAGAGAGCCCAGATATAAACCCACACATATATGGTCAATCAATATACAATAAAGGAGCCATGAATATACAATGGAGAAAAGACAGCCTTTTCAAAAACTACTGTTCACAAAACTGGACAGCTACATGTAAGAGAAAGAAACTGGATTATTGTCTAACACCATACACAAAAGGAAACTTGAAATGGATCAAAGACTTGAATGTAAGTCATGAAACCATAAAACTCATAGAAGAAAACATAAACAAAAATCTCTTGAATATAAACATGAGCAACTTTTTCCTCAACACACCTCCTTGGGCAAGGGAAACAAAATAAAAAATGAACAAATAGGAATACAATCAAACTAAAAAGCTGCTGTACAGCAAAGGATACACAACATCAGGGGAACAAAAAGACATCCTACAGTATGGGAGAATATATTAGTAAATAACTTATCTGATAAGAGGTTAAGATCCAAAATATATAAAGAACTCACATGCCTCCACACCCAAAAAAACAAATAACCTGATTAAAAAATGGGCAGAGGATCTGAACAGACACTTCTCCAGAAAAGAAATTCGTATGGCCAACAGGCACATGAAAAGATGCTCCACATAATTAATCATCAGGGAAATGCAAATTAAAACCACAATGAGATATCACCTCACACCAGTTAGAATGGCCAATATCCAAAAGACAAGGAACAACAAATGCTGGCGAGGATGCAGAAGAAGGGGAACCCTTACACTGTTGGTGGGAATGTAAATTGATTGAACAGCTGTGGAAAGCAATATGGAGGTTCCTCAAAAAACTAAAACTAGAAACACCACTTGACCCAATTATTCCACTCCTAGGAATTTACCCAAAGAAAACAAAATCCCCGATTCGAAAAGACATATGCACCTCTATGTTTATCTCAGTACTATTTACAATAACCAAGTTCAGTAAATAGTATATTCTTATCATTCTCTGAATGTAATGGCATCAAACTCAAGGCTTCATCTACAACACAATTTCCCTGAATACCTTTAGTCAGGAATATTGCTGGGTGCTGGGACACAGAGAAGAGTAAAACCAATTTCCTCACTTTAAGGTGTGTTAGGAAGACAAGACAATCACCACATAGTGTAGTAAATGAGAGCAAGGCATCAAGGGAAGTGGGGAGACTTTAGCACAACTGGGCAAGAGGGTCGGCAAACGGACCCCCAGAGGAACTAAGCGATAGAGCTAAATCTCAAGGAGGAAGACAGGGAACTGACAGGACGGTGGGGGGAAGGGAGCTGGGCATTCCAGGCAGACAGAGCTGACCGGCCAATGAGCTCTCTAGTCCAAAACTTTATATCTCAACATTCTCCACTTCTCTATCCTCCTTTAACCTGAAAACCTAAAGCGACAGGAAGACCCACACAGTGGGAAGCGCACATTCCAAAGCACGTCTCATGAGAGGGCAAAGTGCACATGTACACACACACAAATATGCACAGCACATAGTGTGAATGTTTTATAAACATCAAGATTTTTAATATGAGAGAAAGAAACATCGGTATGGTTGCTGGACATATCATTACAAAGTTTGAGGCCAAACAAAATGAGCCAGTCTTTGACCCTGATGAGCTAATGGTTTTTTGTTGTTGTTGTTGTTGTTTTTTATTTTGGTATCGTTAATGTACAATTACTTGAACAACATTATGGTTACTAGACTCCCCCTATTATCAAGTCCCCCCCACATACACCATCACAGTCACTGTCCATCAGTGTAATAAGATGCTACAGAATCACTACTCATCTTCTCTGTATAAACTGCCTTTCCCGTGTCCCTCCCCCCACTACATTATGTGTCCTAATCGTAATGCCCCGATTTCCCCCTTATCCCTCCCTTCCCACCCATCCTCCCCAGTCCCTTTCCCTTTGGTAACTGTTAGTCCATTCCTGGGTTCTGTGAGACTGCTGCTGTTTTGTTCCTTCAGTTTTTTCTTTGTTCTTATACTCCACAAATGAGTGAAATCATTTAATACTTGTCTTTCTCCTCCTGGCTTATCTCACTGAGCATAATATCCTCTAGCTCCATCCATGTTGTTGCAAATGGTAGAATTTGTTTTCTTCTTATGGCTGAATAATATTCCATTGTGTATATGTACCACCTCTTCTTTATCCATTCATCTACTGATGAACACTTGGGTTGTTTCCATTTCTTGGCTACTGTAAATAGTGTTGCGATAAACATAGGGGTGCATATGTCTTTTTCAAACTAGGCTCCTGCATTCTTAGGGTAAATTCCTAGGAGCGGAATTCCTGGGTCAAATGGTATTTCTATTTTGAGCATTTTGAGGAACCTCCATACTGCTTTCCACAATGGCTGAACTAGTTTACATTCCCACCAGCAGTGTAGGAGGGTTCCCCTTTCTCCACATCCTCGCCAACATTTTTTGTTGTTTGTTTTTTGGATGTTGGCCATCCTAACTGGTGTGAGGTGATATCTCATTGTGGTTTTAATTTGCATTTTCCTGATGACTAGTGATGTGGAGCATCTTTTCATGTGTCTGTTGGCCATCTGAATTTCTTCCTTGGAGAACTGTCTGTTCAGCTCCTCTGACCATTTGTTAATTGGATATGCTTTCTGTTTGTTGAGGAGCATGAGCTCTTTATATAATTTGGATGTCAACCCCTTATCGGATATGTCATTTATAAATATATTCTCCCATACCTTATGTAGGATGTCTTTTTGTTCTATTGATGGTGTCCTTTGCTGTACAGAAGCTTGTTAGTTTGATATAGTCCCATTTTTTTGTTTACCTTGCCTGGGAAAATATGTTCATGAAGAAGTTGCTCATGTTTATGTCCAAGATATTTTTGCCTATATTTTTTTCTAAGAGTTTTATGGTTTCATGACTTACATTTGGGTCTTTGATCCATTTCTAATTTACTTTTGTGTATGGGGTTAGACAATGATCCAGTTTCATTCTCTTACATGTAGCTGTCCAGTTTTGCCAACACCAGCTGTTGAAGAGGCTGTCATTTCCCCACTGTATATCCATGACTCCTTTATTGTATATTAATTGACCATATATGCTTGGGTTTATATCTGGGCTCTCTATTCTGTTCCACTGGTCTATGGGTCTGTTCTTGTGCTAGTAACAAATTGTCTTGATTACTGTGGCTTTGTAGTAGAGCTTGAAGTCAGGGACTGTAATTCCCCTTGCTTTATTCTTCCTTCTCAGAATTGCTTTGGCTATTCGGGGTCTTTTGTGGTTCCATATGAATTTTAGAACTATTTGTTCTAGTTCATTGAAGAATGCTGTAGGTATTTTGATAGGGATTGCATTGAATCTGTAGATTGCTTTGGGCAGGATGGCCACTTTGACAATATTAATTCTTCCTAGCCAAGAGCATGGGATGAATTTCCATTTGTTAGTGACCTCTTTAATTTCTTTTAAGAATGTCTTGTAGTTTTCAGAGTATAGGTCTTTCACTTCCTTGGTTAGGTTTACTCCTAGGTATTTTATTCTTTTTGATGCAATTGTGAATGGAATTGTTTTCCTGATTTCTCTTTCTGCTAGTATATCACTAGTGTATAGGAAAGCCACAGATTTCTGTGTATTAATTTTGTATCCTGCAACTTTGCTGAATTCAGATATTAGAGATAATGGGTTTTTAAGTAATTATAAATGCATGGACATTCAGTTGTATTTGTTTACTCTGGAGAAATGTTATTTGTAATTCTAAAAGCAGGTGAAGTGGATGAGGTGGCCCCACTTTATCAAACAAAAACTCCAAGTACTTCTTCTCTGTATATGATCCTTCATTATTTCCTTGAATCCTTGAGAAGGGGAAAATGGTTCCATAACCAAAAAGCATTAAATCTTTATTGAATGTTAACTCACACATTTTCTCATTTAAACCACAATCAGAAGAAAGTACTACTAGGCTAAGCTCAGGGCTACGTGGAATAAAGGAGGGAAGCAGGACTGGAATCCAGGTTCTCTGACTCAGAAGGCTGGGATCAGGTCTTGGTAGTATCATAAAGTTGTCACTTAAGCCATTGCAGTTTTCCTCCCTCAAAATTAATTTTGAGAAGCCAACTGTTAGAGGAGTAACTTCTACTTTCAACCATAAATTTTTTTAAAAGGCTCAGTTTCATGTTGCCTTTTTTTTTTTTAAAGAAACTAAATTAATAACATAACCCTTGGCCTACATGGCCATTTGAAAATAATGCCTCTATTTTTCCCCTTTTGTTTCTTCCCCACAATTGACCACTGGCCATACTTGTGCCTCCCAGCAAACAGCTGTTACGTATTTTTCAAAATCCCTAAATATAGTAGCTTGGTTCAGATTGGAGAGGAACTCAACCTTCTAATATGGACACTGAGAAGATGTTATTACATTATGCTGGTTTCATTCCATTTATAAAATAATTATAGAACTAAGCCTTTTCAATGATAAAAATACTTTTTTAAAGTTATAATGTGTTAAACAAGAAATAGTTTGTTAGACAAATGCTAGTTATTAAGTGAGACTAAGTTTGGAGTGAGATACTGATGCAAATCTTTTAACAACCCCCCACACTCCTCCCCAGATTTTCCTCCTATTCAACACAATCTTGTCAGCAACACCTGCCACTGCTGTTACAGCTACAGTTACCATGACCACCGCAAACAGTCTGAATAGAAATAAAAAGCAGATTTGTCAATTAAACCCAGGGGAACATTAGCTGTATGCAGAATTACTCTTGGAATATCCTCATTCACATTTCAGAATCCAGCAACCAAGAGGGAGTTCTGCAGCAAAATAAACTTTAGGAACTAAGAGTTACGATTTGGTCTCATAAATTTATCCTAGACTTCACCAAAAATAAGATCCCTCAGCCATCAAATTCTCCAAAGAGGCCTTCTTATACCACTCTTTACAGGTGAAACCCCTTCTTATATATTCCCATTGCACTTTTACTTGCCTCCTTCACAGCATTTATGACAGAAATGATGTAAGAAAACAGATATAAAGCTATGCATTTTAACTATTGTTTAACTTCTCTGAGCACCAATATTCTCATTTGTCTTGGAGAGAAAACAGTTTGAAACAAGACCTTACAGGAACCACATTGTATAAAACTGAAAAATTTAGGAAAAGAAAAAATAATTAAAATTATATACAGAGAGAAAGAGAGAAGGGTGGGGGAAAGAGAGAAAGCAGAAGGAATGAAGATAAGAAAATAAAATCAATGAACTAAAAAAGAGAGAAAAAGAAATGAAGGAGACCATAAGCTGGATCTTGGAGAAGGTAAATAAAATTGATAAATCACCAATTGGACTGATCAGGGCAAAAGAGAGAGAACACAAACTACCATTATCAGGAATGAGAGAGGTGGTACCACCACAGATTCTACAGATAGGAAAAGGATATAAAGGACTATGACAAAAAAAAAAACTATGGCAATAAATTCAACAACTTGGATAAATGGACGAATTCTTTGAAAGAAAGTACCAAAATCCACTCAAAAAGAAATAGATAACTTCAATAGCCCTAGATCAATTCTTAAAATTGGATTTGTGGTTTAAAATCTTCCCTCAAAGAAAACTCGGCATCTACATGGCCTTACTAGTGAATTCTAACAAATATTTAAGAAGAAAAAACAGTACAAATTCTACATGAACTCTTTTCAGATAATTAAACAGGAAGAAATAACTTCTCAACTTATCCTATGAGATCAGTATTAACGTGATACACTAAAGCTAGACAAAGACATTACAAGAAGCTATTATGTCCCTCATTAAAACAGATACAAATATTCTAAATAAAATTTTAGCAAATCAAATCCAACAATACATAAAAAAAGGTAATACATAATGATCCAGTGGGGTTTATCCCAGGAATAGAAGGCTGGTTTACCATTCAAAATACAATAAATATAATTCACCATAGTAAAAAACTAATAAATAAAAACCATAGGACCATTCCAATAAATACAGAAAAATATCTAATAAAATCCAAATCCATTCCTAATAAAAACTCTAAGCAAACTAAGAATGTAAGGGAAATTCCTCAACCTGATGAAGGGAACAATTAACATCACACTTAATGGTGAAAGACAGAGATTTCCCTCTAAGAACAGTAAGATGAGGATTGTTCACTCTCACCACTTCCATCCAATAGTATACTAGAGGTCTGGGCAGTAATGAGGCAAGAAGAAGAAATATCAGGCATCCAGATTAGAAAGAAAGAAGTAAAACTGTCTTTATTCAAAAACAACATATTTATGTAGAAAATTCAATGAACTCTAGAAAAATAATGCTGTTAAGAACTAATAAGTAAGGCTAGGATTCAATTGTATTTCTATGTTAGTAATGAACAATTTTATATTCAAATTAAGAAAACCATTTATAATAATGATAAAAAATATGAAGCACTTAGGGATAAATCTAACAACAGATGTGCAAGATCTGTACTTTAAAACAGCCAAGAGAAACTAAAGACATAATAAATGGAGAGAAATAACACATTCATGGGTTGGAAGATTCAGTGTCTTTAAGGGGTCAATTCTCTCCAAATTGATAAACAGATTCAATAAATACCAAACAAAATCCCCGCAGGCTATTGTGTACACATAACTTGATAAACTGATTCTAAACTTCATGTGGATATGCAAAAGACCTGAAATAGCCAAAACAATTTTGGGGGAAAACAAAAAGAAAAGAACAAAGTAGGAGGACTAACTATACCAAATTTTAAAGACTTATTATAATGCTACAGTAATTAAGAAAGTGTGGTACTAGTGTAAAGATAGACAAATAGATCAATGGAACAAAATAAAGTCCAAAATAATGAACAACTGATTTTTTGACAAAGGTTCAAAGAAAACTCGCTGAAGAGAGAATGGTCATCTCAACAAGCGGTGCTGGAACAGCTAGATATCCATTAGCAAAAAAACAGGAACTCTGATCCACACCTTGCTCCACATACAAAAAAATTAAGTCAAAATGGATCATAAACCTAAATGTAAAACCTAAAACAGAACTTTTCAAGAAAGAATGGAAGACAATCTCTGTGGCCTAAGATTAAGTAAAGATTTCTAAAATGTGATACCAAAAGCACAACCCATAAAAGAACAAACTGATGAACTGAACTTCATCAAAATTAAGAACTTCTGCTCTTTGAAAGACACCATTAAGAGAATTAAAAGACAAGATTGGGAAAAAATATTTGCAGACCATATATCTGACAGAGAATCTATATCCAGAAGTTATATATATATCTCAGAACTCAGTAATAAGAAAACAATCCAATAACAAATTGGTTAAAGATTTGGTATTTCACATAGAAATGACAAATAAATACATGATAATATGCTTGACACATCAGTCATTAGGAAAATGCAAACTAAAAGCACAATGAGGCACCACTACATGCTTACTAGATTAGCTAAGTTAGAAAGACTGACCATATCAATTTTTAACTGAGATGTGGAGCAACTGGAACTCTCATGCATTGCTGGTGCAGAACGTAAACAGCTACAACTGGAAAAATAACTGGCAGTTTTTAAGAAGTTAAACACACACCTACTATATGATCCAGCCATCCTATTCCTAGGTATTTGCCTGAGAAAAGAAAGCACATCCATACAAAGACTTCTACATAAATGTGCAGACAAGTTTTTATGTGTAATAGCCGGAAACCGGACTTCCAAATGGCCATCAATAGTGAATAGATACACACTTTGTGGAATATCTGTATTTCTCAGCAATGAAAAAGGAATAAACTATTGATATACTCAACAACATGGATGAATCTCAAAATAATTTTGTGAAGTGAAAGAACCCAGACAAAAAAGGGCACATACTATACAAATCCACTTACCTAAAATCTTAAACAGGCAAACTAATCTACAGTGATAACATGCAGATCAGGGGTTGTCTGGTGATGGAGCGGAGGGGTGTGAAATAGAATTATAAAGGGGTACAAAGAAACTTGGGGGTGACGGATATATTATTTATTGTGGTGATGGTTTCAAGAATATATACATTGTCAAAACTGATTAAATTGTACACTTTGAACATGTGCTGTTTATTGAACACACATCAATTATGTCTCAATAAAGCTGGAAAAAATATTAACTGCCTAAATTTTATAACACCGATTTTAAATTGTCCTTCTCACCATCAGCAAACTAAAAATCTTCCATTGTAGCAAAGCAATTGATGTAACTGCCTTAAATACACCTTTTCCTTTGACCTTTACTCTACATAAACACAACTGTAAAAGTAAGTGACTATTGGATGGAAAAGTGAACAAACTGGTCTCTCTGGATTATACAGTGATCTGTTTATTGGTTTCAAATGAAGCCTAAATGTTTAGCTCAACTACCAGTGATGAATGTCTGGTCATTTACTATTGAAAATATTAAAACCACAAGCCACCCTTGAGCAATTCATTAATTCAAATAAACACTTACTGCACATGTACTTTGTCTGGCATTGTTGTAAGTGCTGGATTTCATGCAGAACGGTCAGTACCAAATTACTAAGCTATTCTGCACCTATTCTCGTAATAATGTGTGTAAGAATTTAGTCATTGTATTTAAACAATACAACAAAAGAATATCAATGGAAATAGGCTGATTCTTCTAATTCAAAAATAAAATAATAAATGCTGGTGATAAGATAATTGAAGAATTGTACATTGACAGCTTAGAATCCCTGAATGAAGGTCTCTCTTAAAAACCTAAGTGAATTCAGGACAAACATTTAAAAAAATACTTCTGTGACAGCCGGGAGAATGCAGCTTGTCAGCTCCAAGAGGTCCTGCCAGCTTGGAAATATAAAAAGATTTGAAAAACTTAGGTAGACAGATCCAAAATGATTTATATATTTAAAAAACCAACAACAACTAGGAAGCTGTATAAGTAAATTCCCTAACCACTAGTATCAAAGACCACACTCTGTGTGCCAGCATATTCTTTCTTTACTGTCAACTTGGGAGAATTCTATGCTAGCTGCATAGAATGGTAAATTCTATGGATGGTAAATTCTAGGGATAAAGCTGACAAAAGATACGCAAGATCTGTACTTTAAAACATGGCTGAGAGAAATTAAAGACACAAACAGATGGAGAGAAATAACATGTTCACAGGTTAGAAGACTCAATATCATTAAGAAGTCAATTCTAGAATGAAGGTATCTCTTATATCCAAAATTACTCATCACAAATAAAGCTCAACATGTCCACATCTCTTGCCACAAACATGGGGTATTTTACAGTTTACTGAGGGCATCCACCTGAAAACCTTTCACTGTTTTTTTTTTCCCCTTACAGTGCTACTTTTCCTTTAGGCTTTTTCAATGAATCCAATGAACTCAGGCCATGGACGTAAAATCAATACATATCCTTTGTTAGAGGTAACTGTTGATGACACTGTGCTTCAGGTTCACCTACAAGTTATTTCTTTCCTAAAGTTTTCAGGTTTCCTCTGAACTGTCAGGTTTTGTATTCTCAAAGGAACAATTTTACTAAACGATAAGCTTTTAGAGAATTTTGACTGACATAATGATTCTGTCACATGTTCTAAACACATCACACCCATATTCATATCCACATTAAACGCTGCTAATCTTCTAAACATCCAGTAATCACAGCATTCCAGACACTGGTTCTACGTGTAGTTTGTAAATATTCTCAATCCCATAGAGAAGCAATAACCATCAAAACAAAAGATCATTCACAGTCATTTTACCTTCTGTTATTTGTTTTTCAGAATTGTAAAATGGAAATGGTTTTGTTTTAGGTAAAATGATAAGACACATATCCAAAAAGTAGATACATTAAATAATGATAGTTAACATAAAGTTCCATTATGGAATTTCTCCTTCACTCTGATACTTACTTCAGTTAAAATGGTAAGATGCTACCTACTGCAGTTTGAGTTCCACTCAAGCTGAGAACCAAACCTGTTTCTTTACAACACTTCCATGTCAATTACTGCCCCACTATTATATTTCCATTTGGAGGAAAATATTGTTCCACTGCTAACATCTATCAGCAATCTATAATGTGCCAGGCAGGGTGCTAAACACTTTATATGTGACATTTCCACTCATCCTCACAACACTATGATGGAGCATTTTACAGCTAGGTGAAGTCTTACTGAGCTTTAGGACTTGCCCAAGGCTGCAGAGCTACTTCCCACTACTGATGCACAGAGGAAATCCCGAACTCTTTAGCAGTGAGTCTCCCAAGCTAGTGTCCAAGTGGGAATACACCTGGCTGAGAATGTGGACTCACCTAACCATGAGTACCTGGTGTTTACTGTCCTCAGTGTGGTCATTATTCTCTAATTCACTTTAATAGACTGTATGCCTTAACATAATGTAGAAACATTGTGCCAGGACTAGGTATATTCAACAATATATTTTTTCATTCAGCAATTATTTTTCACACTTTGACTTTCAGGTTCCCATTGTTATCAAAATCTCACAAAGTCAGGCAAGGTCTCTTTTAAGAAGATAAGACTGTTTTAAAGCTATGGGACAGCCAAACTAGTAGTGTGATTTTAACTCCTGACCATGTATAAGATAGTGTTAAGAAAGGGCGGAGCCAAGATGGCGGCATGAGTAGGCCAGTGGGAATCTCCTCCCAAAAACACATATATTTTTGAAAATACAACAAATACAACTATCCCTAAAAGAGAGACCAGAAGACACAGGACAACAGCCAGACTACATCCACACCTGCGAGAACCCAGCGCCTGGTGAAAGGGGTAAGATACAAACTGCAGCCCAGCAGGACCCAAGGCCCCCCACCCCAGCTCCTGGCGGGAGGAGAGGAGTCAGAAAGCAGGGAGGGAAAGGGAGCCCAGGACTGCTAAACACCCAGCCCTAGCCATCTGCACCAGAGCGCAGACACACAGTGCATACGTGGAGTGCTGGAAACTAGGGAAGCAGGACAGTAAGACCTGTGAGTGGATCCCGCAGCCGGCACTCCTGGGACAAAGAAAAGCGAGTGCTTTTTGAAAGTCTTAAAGGGACAGGGACCCCACGACTGGACGGAAGCATCCCAGGTCACAGTCCAGCAGCTGGAAATTCCAGGGAACTCCGGGTGCACTAACCCCCTGGGCAACAGCTCTGAGACCCTTCACGGAGGTAAACAGCCAAACAGCCCCCCGTGCATTACCACTCCAGGGCCCCGCCATAGCAGAGCAGCAGCCTGAGGCTGGCAACGCCCACAGCAAGGGAGCTTCCTCCATACTGGCCGGGCAAGATACAGAGACCCAGTATACACACAACTGCCCAACACAAGCCACTAGGGGTTGCAGTTGTCCCAGTAAAGAAAGGCCAGGAGCAAGTGGAAAGAGTCATGGCTCTCCCAGCTGACAGATGAGTCAATAGCATACCACTGCACCTATCAACATGCAAAGGCAAAAAAATTTGATCCAGACAAGACTAACCCAGACATCTTCGACATCTTCTACATCTTCCCCTGAGAAGGAACCTGGGGAGATAGATTCAACCAATCTTCCTGAAAACGAATTCAGAACAAAAGTCATAACCATGCTGATGGACTTGCAGAGAAATATGCAAGAACTAAGGAGGGAGAATACAGAAATAAAACAAGCTCTGGAAGGACTTCAAAGCAGAATGGATGAGATGCAAGAGACCATTAATGGACTAGAAAACAGAGAACAGGAACGCAGAGAAGCTGATGCAGAGAGAGATAAAAGGCTCCAGGAATGAAAGAATATTAAGTGAACTGTGTGACCAATCGAAACGGAACAATATCCACATTATAGGGGAACCCGAAGAAGAAGAGAGAGAAAAAGGGCCAAAAAGTGTATTTGAAGAAATAATTGCTGAAAACTTCCCCAAACTAGAGGAGGAAATGGCCTCTCAGACCACAGAGGTACACAGAACTCCCATGACAAGGGATCCAAGGAGGGTAACACCAAGACACATAATAATTAGAATGGTAAAGCTCAAAGACAAGGACAGAGTATTAAAGGCAACCAGAGAGAAAAAAAAGATCACCTATAAAGGAAAACCCATCAGGCTATCATCAGACTTCTCAACAGAAACCCTACAGGCCAGAAGAGAATGGCATGATATACTTAATGCAATGAAATAGAAGGGCCTCGAACCAAGATTACTGTATCCAGCACGATTATCATTTAAATATGAAAGGAGTAAACAATTCCCAGACAAGCAAAAGTTGAGGGAATTTGCCTCCCACAAACCACCTCTACAGGGCATCCTACAGGGACTGCTCTAGATGGGAGCACACCTAAAAAGAGCACAGAACAAAACATCCAACATATGAAGAATGGAGGAGGAGGAATAAGAAGGGAGAGAAATAAAGAATCATCAGACCATGTTTATAATAGCTCAATAAGCAAGTTAAGTTAAACAGTAAGATAGTAAAGAAGCTAACCTTGAACCTTTGGTAACCACAAACTTAAAGCCTGCAATGGCAATAAGTACATACCTTTCAATAATCATCCTAAATGTAAATGGACTGAATGCACCAATCAAAAGACACAGAGTAATAGAATGGATAAAAAAGCAAGACCCATCCATGTGCTGCTTACAAGAGACTCACCTCAAACCCAAAGACATGTACAGACTTAAAGTCAAGGGATGGAAAAAGATATTTCATGCAAACAACAGAGAGAAAAAAGCAGGTGTTACAATACTAGTATCAGACAAAATAGACGTCAAAATAAAGAAAGTAACAAAAGATAAAGAAGGACATTACATAATGATAAAGGGCTCAGTCAAACAAGAGGAAATAACCATTATAAACACATATGCACCCAATACAGGAGCACCAACATATGTGAAACAAATACTAGCAGAATTAAAGGAGGAAATAGAGTGCAATGCATTCATTTTGGGAGACTTCAACACACCATTCACTCACTCCAAAGAAAAGATCCACAAGACAGAAAATAAGTAAGGACACAGAGGCACTGAACAACACACTAGAACAGATGGACCTAACAGACATCTATAGAACTCTACATCCAAAAGCAACAGGATACACATTCTTCTCAAGTGCACATGGAGCATTCTCCAGAAGAGACCACACACTAGACCAGAAAAAGAGCCTCAGTAAATTCAAAAAGACTGAAATCCTACTAACCAACTTTTCAGACCACAAAGGCATAAAACTAGAAATAAATTGTACAAAGAAAGCAAAAAGGCTCACAAACACATGGAGGCTTAACAACATGCTCCTAAATAATCAATGGATCAATGACTAAATTAAAATGGAGACCCAGCAATATATGGAAATAAATGACAACAACAACACAAAGCCTCAACTACTGTGGGATACAGCAAAAGCAGTCTTAAGAGGAAAGTATATAGCAATCCAGGCATATTTAAAGAAGGAAGAACAATCTCAAATGAATAGTCTAATGTCACAATTACCGAAATTGGAAAAGGAAGAACAAATGAGGCCTAAGGTCAGCAGAAGGAGGGACATAATAAAGATAAGAGAAGAAATAAATAAAAATGATTAGAATAAAACAATAGCAAAAATCAATGAAACCAAGAGCTGGTTCTTCGAGAAAATAAACAAAATAGATAAGCCTCTAGCCAGACTTATTAAGAGGAAAAGAGAGTCAACACACATCAATGGAATCAGAAACGAGAAAAGAAAAATCACGACAGACCCCACAGAAATACAAAGAATAATTAGAGAGTACTATGAAAACCTATAGGCTAACAAGCTGGGAAACCTAGGAGAAATGGACAACTTCCTAGAAAAATACAACCTTCCAAGACTGACCCAGAAAGAAACAGAAAATCTAAACAGACCAATTAACAGCAAATTGAAGCGGTAATCAAAAAACTACCCAAGAACAAAACCCCCGGGTCAGATGGATTTACCTCGGAATTTTATCAGACATACAGAGAAGACATAATACCCATTCTCCTTAAAGTTTTCCAAAGAATAGGAGTGAATACTCCCAAATTCATTCTATGAAGCCAACATCACCCTAATACAAAAACCAGGCAAAGACCCCACCAAAAAAGAAAACTACAGACCTATATCCCTGATGAACATAGATGCAAAAATACTCAATAAAATATTAGCAAACCAAATTCAAAAATACATCAAAAGGATCATACACCATGACCAAGTGAGATTCATCCCAGGGATGCAAGGATGGTACAACATCTGAAAATCCATCAACATCATCCACCACGTCAACAAAAAGAAAGACAAAAACCACATGATCATCTCCATAGATGCTGAAAAAGCATTCGACAAAATTCAACATCCATTCATGATAAAAACTCTCAACAAAATGGGTATAGAGAGCAAGTACCTCAACATAATAAAGGCCATATATGATAAACCCACAGCCAACATCATACTGAACAGCGAGAAGCTGAAAGCTTTTCCTCTGCAATCGGGAACAAGACAGGGATGCCTACTCTCCCCACTGTTATTCAACATAGTACTGGATGTCCTAGCCAGGGCAATTAGACAAAACAAAGAAATACAAGGAATCCAGATTGGTAAAGAAGTTAAACTGTCACTATTTGCAGATGACATGATATTGTACATAAAAAACCCTAAAGACTCCACTCCAAAACTACGAGAGCTAATATCGGAATTCAGCAAAGTTGCAGGATACAAAATTAATACACAGAAATCCGTGGCTTTCCTATATACTAACAATGAACCAATAGAAAGAGAAATCAGGAAAACAATTCCATTCACAATAGCATCAAAAAGAATAAAATACCTAGGAATAACCTAATCAAGGAAGTGAAAGACCTATACCCTGAAAACTATAAGACACTCTTAAGAGAAATTAAAGAGGTCACTAACAAATGGAAACTCATCCCATGCTCTTGGCTAGGAAGAATTAATATCGTCAAAATGGCCATCCTGCCCAAAGCAATATACAGATTCGATGCAATCCCTATCAAATTACCAACAGCATTCTTCAGTGAACTGGAACAAATAGTTCAAAAATTCATATGGAAACACCAAAGACCCCGAATAGCTAAAGCAATCCTGAGAAGGAAGAATAAAGTGGGGGGGATCTCACTCCCCAACTTCAAGCTCTACTAAAAAGCCACAGTAATCAAGACAATTTGGTACTGGCACAAGAACAGAGTCACAGATCAATGGAACAGAATAGAGACTCCAAACATTAACCCAAACATATATGGTCAGCTAATATTCGATAAAGGAGCCATGGACATACAATGGGGAAATGACAGTGCTGGGAAAACTGGACAGCTACATGTAAGAGAATGAAACTGGATCACTGTCTAACCCCATACACAAAAGTAAATTCGAAATAAATCAAAGACTTGAATGTAAGTCATGAAACCATAAAACTCTTAGAAAAAAACATAGGCAAAAATCTCTTAGACATAAACATGAGTGACCTCTTCTTGAACATATCTCCCCGGGCAAGGGAAACAAAAGCAAAAATGAACAAATGGGACGAGATCAAGCTTAAAAGCTTCTGTACAGCAAAGGACATCATCAATAGAACAAAAAGGAACCCTACAGTATGGGAGAATATATTCATAAATGACAGATCTGATAAAGGGTTGACATCCAAAATATATAAAGAGCTCACACACCTCAACAAACAAAAAGCAAATAATCCAATTAAAAAATGGGCAGAGGAGCTGAATAGACAGTTCTCTAAAGAAGAAATTCAGATGGCCAACAGGCACATGAAAAGATGCTCCACATCGCTGGTCATCAGAGAAATGCAAATTAAAACCACAGTGAGATATCACCTCACACCAGTAAGGATTGCCACCATTCAAAAGACAAACAACAACAAATGTTGGCGAGGTTGTGGAGAAAGGGGAACCCTCCTACACCACTGATGGTGGGAATGTAAATTAGCTCAACCATTGTGGAAAGCAGTATGGATGTTTCTCAAAATGCTCAAAATAGAAATACCATTTGACCCAGGAATTCCACTTCTAGGAATTTACCCTAAGAATGCAGCACTCCAGTTTGAAAAAGACAGATGCATCCCTATGCTTATCACTGCACTATTTACAACAGCCAAGATATGGAAGCAACCTAAATGTCCATCTGTAGATGAATGGATAAAGAAGATGTGGTACATATACACAATGGAACATTACTCAGCTATAAGAAAAAAAACAGATCCTACCATTTGCAATAACATGGATGGAGCTAGAGGGTATTACACTCAGTGAAATAAGCCAGGCGGAGAAAGACAAGTACCAAATGATTTCACTCATATATGGAGTATAAGAACAAAAGAAAACTGAAGGAACAAAACAGCAGGAGAAGCACAGAACCCAAGAATGGACTAACAGTTACCAAAGGGAAAGGGACTGGGGAGGACGGGTGGGAAGGGAGGGATAAGGGTGGGAAAAAAGAAAGGGGGCATTATGATTAACATGTATAGTGTGGGGGGGGCATGGGGAGGGCTGTGCAACACAGAGAAGACAAGTAGTGATTTTACAGCATCTTACTATGTTGATGGACAGTGACTGTGAACAGGTATGTGGGGGGGACTTGGTGAAGGGGGGAGCCTAGTAAACATAATGTCCTTCATGTAATTGTAGATTAATGATACCAAAATAAAATTAAAAAAAAAAAAGATAGTGTTAAATATTTAAAACAATTCTGATTTAAAACTGTATCAATGTTTATCATGTGTTTCTCATATGTTATCAATGTTTATTTACCATTCATTATAATTTTATATGTAATTATAATGAATGGTATATAAATGAGCAAACTATCTTTTGTTCCTCCCAAGATTTGACAAATTTCATTGATGACAACATGGAATAGTGGTTTCAAATGGCATTCCTGGAGTCCTGCAGAGAATGTCTGTTCAGCCTTCCACTGCCCCCTGAAAATAACCTGCTGTACATATACTGGGGTTTCATGGATAATAACTCATAAGACAAGTCTACAAACCACACACTCTCACCCTTATAGAGTGTCTGTACACTTGTTTCACTGTCTTGGAGACACAGAGTAAAACTCACTTAAATTCACACTTTACTAACATAGCAAGACTAGAGGAATAGCTTCTGCATTCTCTTTGTCAATTAAGAAAGACTTTCAGTAGAGAGCATGAACAAGATTGGTCAGCTACTCCAACCAAGAAAGTCCATTTGAAACACATTAAAATGTCTACAAACAGAATACCTATAAATGACTTAGAATCACATCAGATTCTTTATATCTGCTAGACAACACATGAGCCTAAATCCTGGACATACTTAACCAGAAGTGCATTTCAATTATCTGATACATTCCATAATTCAAATTCTTCCCCTAATTAAGCTAAATCTAGATAGAGATGAAAGATATGGGTATTCCCCTTCCCCCATTATTTAATGCTACTTTTTGAATTACATTTATCAGTCATAAAAATATCCTAAAATTAAATGAGTGTAAATAATGTGTATGTGAATGTGACCTTGTTGTTCTAGGTGGTGCAATAGAGAAGGGACCCTGCCCAGCCCAGAGACCAAGTGCAGGAGGGATTCAGGCCCTGTTGCTCAGGGCCACGTGTTCACTACTACCTGTAAGCAGCTTATTCTCTGACATTTAGACTGTCAATGTTCCTATTTTGAATGATGCTACCTTCGAAGAACTAATTATAAAGAACAAAGCTAACTACTTCTTAAAGAATAAAACCATTTCAGAATATAGAATAAACCACAGTATATCAGATACATTTTAACTATTTTTTTTCCAGGGGCTAGTAAGAGGTGGCCCCAGAAATCAATATTCTTTAGGTTCAGCTCTGTAACTGATTTAAAAGAGAAAATTTGCAGGGGCCTGGGGTCTCAGCACAGAGATCTTCCCATGTATTTATTTAACTAATTTATGCAGGAATCAAACCCATCATTTTGATCTCATTATCACTGAAATCTGAAATGTATTCTTTCCCAGTCTTTGGTAGAATTCAAAATATACAAAGTTGTAGTATAAGACATTTGTTGAAACTCTACCTGAAAAAATAATCATTAATCTATAAACCAAAAGAAAATTACCTGAGTTATATATATATATTTTACAGTAATTAAAAAAAACAGATGCTATCATCTTCTCAATCTGAGTTCTTAGACAGAAACGCTCTATTAAATTAAACTTTCTAAGACATTGACTTGCATTCATAGTCACAAAAATTTAGCGAAAGTTCTTTGGTAAAAAATTAAATGAATACATGAAAATGGCTCACATCTCTACTGCAGAGGGGATAAAAAGGAATCTAGACAATAAACAAAGACTCTAAAAATAAGTGCAATTGACTGTAATATTTTGTCATATGGCAGTGTGGTAGGAGGACAGTGTTTAGCCTACAAAAGTAATAGAATTGTATTTATGTCTTAAAATGAAACAAAACAAACCTTTGCCAAGTGTGAACACTACCTGACTACTTTATATAAGCATAACTATGCTTTTCTAATATTTAAATAATAAAAATTATGGTATACCCAAGCTACCAGTGGTTTGGTTTTCCTGAAAATAGAGGGCAGACAGCTGGAAGCACACTCCCCTCAAAATTAAAGGGTAAAAAACCAAAGTCAAATTCCATTTCTAGACTAATTCCAATGGTTATTAAAAGATAGGAATCAGGAGTCAGATTACAAGGCCAAGATTTGAAATCTGCAATTCATTTTATTTTTATATAAAAGATTAAACTAAGTTAACATCTGCTATTCAGAATACAAAATTTAAGTCTTGACATGAACTGAATTCTTACTTTTAAGGTGAACTTCTAGCCCTTTCCATTCACAAATAGGACTTGATTTATTAAGTTCCCTGCTTTGTATCTCCAGAGTTGATCAAAGCACATTTTCTCAGTACAATCTGTATTGTTCCAAATGTTTTATAAACATCTTTTGTGAGAGTTTACAGAAGTGATCTGAAATCATATCCAAGGTTTCATCCTATGAGTCAGTTATTCTTAAAAGGAAGTAGAATCTCTCTGTTTTTAACACCTTTATTTCCCTATCACAAATCTAAGTCTAATCTGTCACAAAATATTTTTAAAAATCATTGGCAGAATTATCAGTAGATAATTACTGGTATTAAATATTAAGCAGGGCAAAGAAAGAAAGATAGGAGAGAGAAGTCGAGGAGGGCAGGGGAGGAGAGGAGAGAAAAGAGAGCACAATTTTATTACCTGGACATAAAAATCACATGGTATGTCAACTTTTATAAATGTCCCTTAGCCAATAAAGGCCAGTCTACTATCTAGCCTTACACTGATAATCCCCAAATATCTACTTCCTGTCCTCATCTGAGATCCAAATGGTCCATCCAGCTGTCTCCTGGGCATGTTCTCCTGAATTCATTCATTCCCACAGATATTTGCTGAATACCTATGTGCCAGGTACAGCATGCTAGGCTCTGGTGCTTCAAAGTGAACTGACAGTCCCTGCCCTCACAGAACTTCTAATTGTGCAGGAAATCAAACCAATCAAATAAGCATAAAAATATGTGATATACCAACTGCGATGAGCCCTATATCCCAGTCTAAGCTGGTCTAAAACTGAAATTAGTTTACCAACTGCACTCCAGTCTGCTCACCCTGTGAAGGGTGGACACGGTCACATCACTGCAGTTCCCAGAGCCACACACCTGGGAGGCGCCCCTGACCCACCTTCCACCTCAGATTTGCAATCTCTGGGTCCAACCTGCATATTCCCAGAGTACATGCACATGGCTCCCAATGTGATGGTGGAAAGCTTCCAGCAAAGCCCCTAGTACCTGGGGGAGGCACAAAACCTGGGATTGTGGGAGCCCCAGGGTTTTAAAAGCCAAAGCTGGGTAACAGTGCTCTTTCCTTCCTCGTGACTGGAGAGTGTGAGGAAGCCTGAGGGAACAAAGGAGAGGGACCCCCAGGGGTAAGGAGCACCATTTCCAATTCCTGAGGCCCCCATGCTGTCCTGGTTTTTGCAGCATTTCCTTCCTTTCAGGACCTTCTCCAGGAACCTTCCAATTAATCCCCCTGCAAACTTAATGACATTTTGAATAGAGTTTCTTTTCCCTGTAGCCAAGATTCTCTGCCATGAATGACCCAGTTCAGGTCCCCATCACCTGTTCACATGGACTAGTGTAACAGCCTAACGGGTCTCATGTCCCTAGTGCTGCCCCTTGCCTCCAGCATCCATAATATGGCAACCGGATAGTGGGGGTCAGTGCACATCTGCAAACAGATTACAATTCACTGGATCGTATGCTTTAAACAGGTGAACTCTGTGGTGTATGAATTATACCTCAATACAGCTATTATTCTCAAAATGACTGCACAAAATCATATAGTAACACCTCTTTGCAGGGGCCTGAATGACTCTGCCTACTACAAGATAACCTGTCATAAAAAACACACAATCTGTTCAAACAAGGAAATTATTTACTTTCCTACCACTAAATCCCTACTGTGACCAACCATAAAATCCGAACCAAAGTAAAAAGAGGAAGGAACAAAAGAGCACACAATTTACAATTTACAATTTGCTGGGAGGTACGGGATGGAATAAACCAAAGACTGCAGAAAGAAAAATGTTTATCAGAACTGCTTTCTTCCCTCTGATTATACAGATTGAAACAAGTCTAAGTCCTTTCTAACTCATAAGAAAATGTGCCAGCTTCTTTATTAGCACAGAGCGAGGAAAAACAAGCATTCTCTCCTATAACAAAATTAACATCCCACAGAAGGTCTGTTTGTACTTGGCCATCATGAACCTTTCATCTCAGATCACTGCTACATTAAACAAGCCTATGTTGTATTGAACACAATGAGCCAGACACCCTGGCAGGCTCCTAAGCTTCATCAGTTGATGTTGAAGCACATTAGCACATTAGAAATAAAGAAGATGGCAAAATGATGGTGATAGTGGTGAGAAGGGAGTTTTATCTTCACTCTCTCCAACATTGCAATTATCTACAATAATAGAAACATTTTAACAAGTGTGAGACCCCTTTCCCTGCTGGTGTTCCTAATAGGAGAACACAGACTTCGGAGCCAGAGAGATCTGAATTCAAGTCATTGTTTGTTTAACAGACTAGCTGAGTGCCCAAGGACAAAATTCATAACTGAGGCCTTCTGTTCTCTAAAACCCGAGTGAGTATAGCTAACCTCACAGAGTGGTTGTAAGAACAAAATGAAGGAATGCCCACAAAGGGTAGAGTCCAATGCTCAATATGTATATCCCCACCACAAAAATCTTCATTGTTCTTAACTCGTCAAGGCAAATACTCATGTTAGAGCTTATATCACAGAACACTGACAATCTTTTCCTCCAAGGACACCTAAAAGACTAAAAGTTCATATGAAGATTTCATATTAAATAAAGTATTCCCTACCCACAGACTGAAAGTAAGAAAGCCATCAATAAAGTCTGTCTTAAATGTACTAAAGCAGGGTATGACACAAAGCAACCATTCACCTAGAACGTGTTTAAAAGCACTGAACTGAGAGACACACCAAGAGAAACACTATTAGAGAGAAATACCTATTTTTCAGTGCAATAATTAGTAACCTTTCCATAAAGATTGATGCAATCTGATTATAATCCCCAAGTGTCAGTAATCAGTTCTTAAGGTAAAAGAAAAAGGAAGTGGGATGGTTTCAAGCACTCCAGAAAAGATGTAGGAGGATATCCTTTCTCACTGACAGCAATTAATACCTGAGTGATAGTTGCTAGAACATTCAGACTGAAGAACTCTGTCACATTAGAACAGATTGAAATCTACTGAACAAAACACAAACACAACCCTCACTGTGAACTGGGTGTCCTCTCTGAAAGGAAAGATTTCAAACCAGGTGTTTGTCTGAAAGAAAAGCTTGCATGGAATTTCTGTATTTGTCATTACACTGCTATGATACGGAGGATCTGATGGTGTCCAGCCATATTCCCATGTTGGAAGTCTATTTAAAGATAGTATCTAGACTCTGCACTAATAGAGTCAGAGTCCCTTTACCTAGCTCCAGACAGATTTCCATCATGCCACAACATCAGGGAGAGCTTCCAGGGCTAGCAAGGAAGGCAATTTCTCGAGAATGGGACATTCAGAGGCTGGAGATATCCCTAGGGATTTTCATTAAGCACTACGCCCATCACAAAACTTGTGGCCCAAAGCTACTGTTCTTCACTCCCTTCCCAAGATTCTACTCTTAAGACTCTGAGTTAGTAGTAACACCTTTGTGAGAGACCAACTCAGTTACAGATACTGTGGAAGTCAGTCTAAAGTGTTGGCCTTCCTTGGGTTCTATTACCTATATTGCATATAAGCACCTAAAAATTATTTCCTCTCCTACTGCAGTTTAATAATCTCACCCAGATCATAAAAGTTTGTCTGAATATGCTACCACCACTAATCCTGCATGTGAAGGCAGAACTTCTCCTTTTTCCAAATTTCCAATCTAATAACCATTTACAATGCCAGTCTAAACTTTAGCTTTATCCCTAAAATAGGAAGAAACTGTTACAAATGCACAAAACTCAACCCAATAAATACGTAAGAATGTCTTGAAACCTATTTAAATACAGTATAAAAATGTTTACAAATGCAGCTAAGAGGACAAATAAATGATAAACTCTTAATTTTAATGAAGACTTTGGTTTAACTACTACTAGTAATTCCTTACTTTCCAGGAATATTTTTTGAATTAGGGCTTTAAAGAATACTATTAAAGAAATTAACTCATCAGTGAAAGGATAACTACTGTAGAAGCAAATTCCTATACTACTGTAGTAAAGAGATTCAGGAACCCAGAACTTTGGTTATTTCAGAAAACAAATAAAAGATTATACTATTAGTTACAATAAGCTTTCAGAAGGAAAAGTCCAGGAAATCTCATTAATTTAGATCCTACAAATGAAGACACAATAATTTCCTTTCAAATTTGCCTAGATTTAATTTGGACTATTAAGAAAGGAGTTGCTAAGGAAATTAATGTACAAATAAAAATTGCTAGGGTATTAGTTAGCCAACTTAAAATTTTTTACTTGCAAATAATTGCTACTAAAATACTAAGTAAAACTAGCTCAGACATTCCTTAGAATCAAAATGTATGAAACAACCACTATATTGCTTAAATCTATTAGATAATTGTTCCATCCTGTTTATTTTGGCTGTGAAAGACTCATTTAGGGAGTCAGAAAAGCTTAACAGGCAGGATACTGGACAAAGATTTATACACCCTTCTCAATGGCTGGCAATCTAATTCACTAGTTTTATTTTTAATAAATATCGAACCACACAACTAAAATATGACTCAATTTCTCTCCATTATAATTTAAAATGTATTTTGGGGCATTCACATTATTCTTGTCTGCAAATAACACCACAAAAAAATATTCCCATGTCTATATCATCAAACATAAACAGGATTCCTTAATAAGATCTAGTATCTTGTCTAGCTTAGATATTTACTTTGCCCTAACAGCAATCATCAAAAAAAACAAAAAAAAAACAAAAAAACAAAACTGATTTAAACCCAGTAGTGTATGTAATTCTGAAAAGAACTGGGATATAGTCCAAATCAATAGTCCAAACAAAACATCACAAAATGCTATGGCAGCAAGTGTCAGACAATCATGAATGTCTAGATTTAGGTGCATTTAAAAACCACAGATATTTATTTTCTTCTCCAAGAAATTTCTTACTTAAAATGTAAGGCACTTCTCGGTGGGAATGTAAGCTAGTTCAACCTCTGTGGAAAGCAATATGGAGGCTCCTCAAAAAACTAAAAATAGAAATTCCATTTGACCCGGGAATCCCACTCCTTGGAATTTACCCAAAGAATACAACTTCTCAGATTCAAAAAGACATATGCACCCCTATGTTTACCACAGCACTTTTTATAATAGCCAAGATACAGAAGCAACCTAAGTGTCTGTCAGTAGATGAATGCATAAAGAAGATGTGGTACATATACACAATGGAATATTATTCAGCAGTAAGAAAGAAACAGATTCTACCATTTGCAACCACATGGATGGAGCTGGAGGGCATTATGCTCAGTGAAAAACGCCAGGCGGAGAAAGACAAATGCCAAATGATTTCCCTCATTTGTGGAGTATAACAATGAAGCAAAACTGAAGGAACAAAATAGCAGCAGACTCAGAGACTCCAAGAATGAACTATTGGTTACCAAAGAGGAGGGCTGTGGAAGGACGGGTGGGGAGAGAGGGAGAAGGGGATTGAGGCGTATTATGTTTAGTTCACATGGTGTGAAGGATCATGGGGAGAACAGTGTAGCACAGAGTAGGCACATAGTGGATCTGTGGCTTCTTACTACACTGACAGACAGTGACTGCATTGGGGTATGGGTGGGGCCTTGACAATATGGGTAAATGTAGTAACCACATTATTTTTATAATTAAAAAATTTTTTTTATTTTGTTATCATTAATCTACAATTACATGAAGAACATTATGTTTACTAGGCTCTCCCCTTCACCAAGTCCCCCCCAACAAACTCCATTACAGTCACTGTCCATCAGCGTAGTAAGATGTTGTAGAATCACTACTTGTCTTCTCTGTGTTGCACAGCCCTCCCCTTTCCCCTACCCCCCCCATTATACATGCTGACCATAAGGCCCCTTTCTTCTTCCCCGCCCTTATCCCTCTCTACCCTCCCATTCTCCCCAGTCCCTTTCCCTTTGGTAACTGTTAGTCCCTTCTTGGGTTCTGTGATTCTGCTGCTATTTTGTTCCTTCGGTTTTACTTTGTTCTTATATTCCACATATGAGTGAAATCATTTGGTATTTGTCTTTCTCCACTTGGCTTATTTCACTGAGCATAATACCCTCTAGCTCCGTCCATGTTGTTGCAAATGGTAGGATTGGTTTTCTTCTTATGGCTGAATAATATTCCATTGTGTATATGTACCACATCTTCTTTATCCATTCATCTACTGATGGACACTTAGGTTGCTTCCATTTCTTGGCTATTGTAAATACTGCTGCGATAAACATAGGGGTGCATCTGTCTTTTTCAAACTGGGCTGCTGCATTCTTAGGGTAAATTCCTAGAAGTGGAATTCCTGGGTCAAATGGTAAGTCTATTTTGAGCATTTTGAGGAACCTCCATGCTGCTTTCCACAATGATTGAACTAATTTACATTAGCACCAGCAGTGTAGGAGGGTTCCCCTTTCTCCATAACCTCGCCAGCATTTGTTGTTGTTTGTCTTTTGGATGGTAGCCATCCTTACTGGTGTGAGGTGATATCTCATTGTGGTTTTAATTTGCATAACCACATTGTTTTTCATGTGAAACCTTCATTAGAGTGTATATCAATCATATCTTAATAAAAAGAAGTAAAAAAAAAAATTTAAGGCACTTCTCATTTACATTTTACTTCTATCTTAACAATGACAATATACACTAACCATTAATTCTTCCAAAAATTATTCTGAGTGTCTGCTATATACATGACATATCATCTTATCAGTTGATGAATGTAAGCTGGTGAATCAGACACACCTGATCCCAGCCTCAACAGTGTTAACTTGGAGAGAAAAGGTAAACGCCACATGGAAGGCAACCTATATTACAGGAAGATCTATTTTATATTTAGGAAAAAAGAGACTGATTTTATCTGGCTTTTTAATAGATCAAAGAACAGTTGGTCAAAGACAAAGATGGTGTGTTTAGTGAGACCTTCCTCAAGTAACTCCTATTCCAGAGAAATAAAATCTAAAACAAACAAAAAATCAGAGCTCACATTCATATCAGAAACTGGCAAAGTCCTTTGGACAGGTGAGACTCACATCAATATCCGCAGATTTACATGTGAATGCATATTTACATAATTCACACAACTCAGTATTTACACTATCACCCAAGGTTGTAAATCATATTCTGTATGTTATTCTGCAACAGCTATCCATGTTTTAAAGCTTCTTCCAGCTCCATTATAAATGAATAAAAATTAAAGGTAACAGAGGGAAACTGTCATTATCCAAAACAATCAGTGGCCAATAATTTGAAAATATTATAATGAGTTAATCAGGGCAACAGACCTAAACACAAAGAACTCAACATATTTTAACATTTATTTGCATTACATTTAAAGTCCAAAAGACTATCTCACTTATGTGTAATAAGAATCACAGGCACTTTCTCAATAAGGAAGTTCTTCATGTAAGTAAGAATATCAAATATCAAACACAAAAGGTTTAGTTCAGTGAAAAACTTTGCTATGTCAAAAAGATACCATTTTTTCTCCTATTGGATTGGCAAAGATTAAAAAGATTAACAAAACCCAATGTGGGCAGGGGTATGGAAAACGGGACTCTCAGGAACTTTGGGGTGGGTATTGGTAATCATGAGAGAGCGGTTTAGCCACTGTATCAACATTTAAAATGTGTATCATCTTTGATCCAGCATCTTTGATACATCTAAGAAGACAAATGGATATACAAAGATGCAGCTATAGGGTTGATCAATACACCACTATCCCCTGGAAACAATCCAAATGGCTGTCAAAGGAATGACAAAATCAAGCAGGGTGCCTCTCAACAATGGAATATTACAAGAAAATACAAAAACTTTCATTTAAGAAAGATGTATTGCTAAGGAAAATCCATCTCTTTTTCCTAGACATAAAGTACATCTTCTAATAATATCGACTGTCTTTCATGTGGGTGCTTCTCTTGTCACTCCAAGTTGACATCGTTGAGGCTGGGGCTCGGTGTGTAAAATTCACCAGCTTATATCCAAGAACTAATATGATACCTGATATGTACATGGCAGATCCTCAAAACTGTTTTTGGAGGAATGAATGATCGGTGTATATTGTCATAGTTCGTGGTTTTTAGTCAGTAAAATGACCATGTATGATTATGCACGTCTTTTACAATTCTCGTGCAGTTAATATATAAAACATACTGTTGTATTAAAAAAAGACCACCGTGTAATGTGTGAGCCAGTTTATTTAAAGATTTGTACACAAATACTTCTATACCCATAGATTAGTCTCTAAAAGCATATTCACCAAAATATTAATAACAATCACTTCTGGGTGGCTTGAGTTAGGTATTTACTTTTGTCCTTATATTGTTTTTATACCGATGCAAGTTTTTTCTCATGATAGAAAAACACAGAAATTTTCATTTAAGGAGACAGTATTGTTTGTTATCTTACCAAAAGGCTTCAAATCCCTTCAACTCCTACTTTAAAAACAAAGTTTTCATTGAAAGGTGCAAGTATTTATAACCATTAAACAGTTTATGGGTTCCCACTTGCTGGATACCTTTCTCAGTGCCATGCTTTAAACAATGAGATAATGAGAATCTAACAATTAGATTCAGAGAAGTAAGGGAAAGACAAATAACCTTACTGAAACAACCTATGTTCCTGGCATCCACCTTAAGAACCCCAGGTTCTATGAACTTAAACACTCATAAAACAATAGCCCTCTTACATCTTAAGAAAGCAGGCTTTGGAAAGGAATTTTTAAAATAATGAGAGAAGTTTCTATTTAAAAAAAAATAATGAGTCATAAAAAAACTTACCTTAGTAAAAATATTTAATTATTTTCCTGTCTTACATTCTTTTTCTTAGCACCTTTATTGTGAACCTGGGTGAGGGGGGAAAAAGTAAAAATTACTTCTTACTGAACATTTTTCCAGGAGGGGTGATCAAAGTCTCCAGGGGAACATGAAGCATAAGATAGATTGGGAAGGACAAAACAGAAGTTACTAAAATGGGATGACTGGGAAGGAAAATGGGAAGTTGCAAGTGTAATTACATAACTTGTCCTAAATTGTTAAAAAAAAACCTTGTAATGCCTGTATTTAACAAACGGGGTTATAGCACTAGCAGGTTAAGAGCTGGGTTGCTAGACTCAGATCATCTGATTTGAATCCCAGCTCTACCACTTCCTAGGCTGTGTGATCTTCAGCAAGTCCCTAAAAATGCATGTGCCTTGGTTTCCCCTTATGTATGATAGTACCCAGCTCATAGAATTGCTGGGAATTAACCATATGAGAAAATCCACATCACGGACTCGAAAATGGTTCCTGGAACATAACAAATGTTCAATACATGTTTTTATTATTATTGTATGCTCTTATGTATTTGTCCCTTACTTCCTCTACCACCAATTATTATTATTATTATTATTACTGAGGAATGTCATAATTCTTGTCTTCAAGGGGCTTTCTTTCTCTTAGGCAAAAATGTATAAGGGATTTTGCAAAATTTAGAGCCTGTTAAAAACTACTTATAACTTCAGGGTGCATCAATTTCTGTACTTATTCAGAAATCAACAGCCTTTGCACATACAAAGTAACTTAGAAAGGATGAAAAGAAGACCTCACATAAGCAACAAAATGATCAAATATGTAACATAAATTTAACAAGTGGGGAAAAACTGTAAAATGTTTCAGAAGGATTCAAAAATAAAACCAAAGAAATGAAAAAATACACAATGTTCTTTGATAGGAAAATTTAGTATCAGAAAGATATCAATTCTCACTGGGTTTATAAGTTTAACATGATCTCAAATTTTTTTTAAGTGTTTTTTTCTGGAACTAGACAAAATGATTCTAAAGTTCACATGGAAAAATAAACAAGCAAGAACAGCCAGGAAAATAAAGGGCAATGGGGGAAACTAGTTTTACAAGATTCAAAACATTTTACAAAACCAGTAATGTATACTGGTACATGAATAGAAAGACTAATGGAATAGAAGTCCATAGAGGTACCCCAATGATACCTGGAAGTTCAGAATACAGTAAAAGTATACTGTATTCCAGAACAAATGGGTAGAGATAACTGGTAGCCATATGGGAAAAGGCAACATTGAATCTAAACACCACCTCTGAACAACAGAATAAATTCTAAATGGACCAAAGATTTAAATGTAAAAGTGAAACCATAAACATACTAAAAGAAAACATGGGCAAATTCCAAATTTTTGGAGGCCTTTCTGTGACTCAAAATCCAGACACCATAAAAGATTAACATTAACTAAAATTTAAAGAAAAAACTTTCAAGCCTTTTCTATACCAAAATACCTGAAACTAAATAAATATGACAAACTGGAGAAATCTGCAACTTATATCACAAAGGGCTAATATATAATTTATAAATTCCTTGAAATTGATAAGAAAAAGACAATCCACAGAAAAACTGCAAAGAATATGAACACAGAGTTCCCAAACAGAAATAGCTTGAAGCATAAGAAAAGATGCTCAGCCTCATTCATAACCAGATAATGCTCATTCATAAAGTAAATACATAATTCATAATCAGAGTTATGATTACTGAGTTATTATTTTTCACCTACCAGACTGATACAAATCCAAAGGTTGCTAAACACAGTCTGTTGGAGAGGCTATGGAGAAACAGGTACTCTAAATGCATTACTTGCAGGAGTTCAAAATGGTACAATTCTGGGGAAAGCATTTATAGAACTATAAATGCGCTGCTCACTAATTCAGCAATCTTACTTTGGGAAAGATATCCCACAGATACACCTCACACATAAGAAATAACATGTGTACAAGCTTCTTGACTGCAACACTGTGATTGTAAGAGATGGGAAAAAAATTCAAATATTCATCAGTGGGGGCTAGTTTAACAAACTATGGTACACAGGTTACCATATGTAGATATGGCATAGAATGGAATGTTCTGAAGCTGTTAAATAAAGAAATGTTCTCTATACACCAATATGGAAATATCTCAAAGGTATATTAACAGAAAAAAGCAAGTGGCAGAATATTTTACATAGTATGCTACATTTAAAATAAAAAGGAATAAATATATGTGTGTATATATACACACATATAGATAGATATATATATATAAGTATGTTGGTATTCACTTCTATCTACACAAAGAAACAACAATTTGAAAAAGACAGATGCACCCCTATGTTTATCGCAGCACTATTTACAATAGCCAAGAAATGGAAGCAACCTAAGTGTCCATCTGTAGATGAATGGATAAAGAAGATGTGGTACATATACACAATGGAATATTATTCAGCCATAAGAAGAAAACAAACCCATTTGCAACAACATGGATAGAGGTAGAGGGTATTATGCTCAGTGAAATAAGCCAGGCAGAGAAAGACAAGTACCAAATGATTTCACTCATATGTGGAATATTAGAACAAAGGAAAAACTGAAGGAACAAAACAGCAGCAGAATCACAGAACCCAAGAAAGGACTAACAGTTACCAAAGGGAAAGGGACTGGGGAGGATGGGTGGGAAGGGAGGGAGAAGGGGGGAGAAGAAAGGGGGCCTTATGATTAGCATGTATAATGTCGGGGGGGGGGCTTGGAGAGGACTGTGCAACACAAAGACAAGTAGTGATTTTACAGCATCTTATTACGCTGATGGACAGTGACTAATGGGGTATGTGGGGGGGACTTGGTAAAGGTGGGAGTCTAGTAAACATAATGTTCCTCATGTAACTGTAGATTAATGATACAAAAAAAAGAATAAATGAAGAAGTTACTGAACTTGGTTGATTCAAAGTAAAAAGGATTCTAGCTTACTCACATGAATCATGATGGCTGATATCAACAAGACAGGAAATAATAAGTGTGGGGAGGATGTGAAATGGGAACCCTCCTACCCTGTTGGTGGGAATGTAAATTGGTGCAGCTATTGTAGAAAGCAGTATGGAGGTTTCTCAAAAAATGAAAAACAGAAATATTGTACAAACCAGTAGGGTATTTACCTGAAGAAAACAAAATCACTATTTCAAAAATATATGCACCCCTATGTTTACTGGCACATTATTTACAATAGCCAAGATATGGAAGCAAACTTAAGTGTCCATCGATAGACGAATGGATAAAATAAACATGGTACATATTCACAATGCAATATTATTCACCCATAAAAAAGAACGAAATCTTGCCATTTGAAAAATATGGATGGACCTAGGGAATATTATGCTTTCACTTATATATGGTTTCACTTATATGTGTAATCCAAACAAAACAAAACAAACAAGCAAAGAGGACATAGACTCATAAATAAAGAGAACAGACTGGTTGCCATTGGGGAGGGAAGTGGGGTAATGCATGAAAGAGGGGAAGGGGGAAAAGTGGTGAGAATGCTTGGTATCTTCATCTGGGTGCTGGTTACGTGAGTGTGTACACATGTCAAAATGCATCCAGCTGTACACTAAGATCTGTGCATTTTATGGTATATATCTCAATTTAAAAAAGGTAAAAAGGATTCCATGTTGACTCAGTGTATTAGTTTTCTACACCACGTAGCAAGTTACCACAAACTTGGTAGTCTAAATAATGCTTGCTCATTATCTCACAATTGGTGTGGGTCTGGTGTCAGGGCATGGGCTAGCTGCTGGGTGCTTTGCTTAGGCCCCCACAGGAGGCAATAAAAAAAAAAACAGACATCTATAGGAAACAAAGAAGTTATCTATCAAGGAGGGGACAGGTTAGGCCACAACAGATTTGGAAATTAGTCTCCTCACAGTATATGCCATTTTAATTTTTTAACCATATGAACATTTTATCTACACAAAAAGAATTTTAAAGTGTTAAAAGTGTAACTCACAGAAGAGAAAGAGAACTGCCTGCCTATAAACCAGAATAAAAATCCAAGTACTAAAAAAGCAAAGTTTTTTTTCTGAAATTAGATGATGACAAGCAGTTTTAGCATGGCCATCACTAAAAAATAAAAGGCAATATAATTTTTTCTTCAAACAAGCTAAAGCATATGATTATAATAATCTATAAAAAGCTATTTGGAGGGGTGACGAATCAGGAGAGAGAACAGGAAAGTGTAATCTTTAATGACTCTCAGTGGTCCTGGCTCAGCAGCATCAGCATCACCTGAGAACCTGTTACAAACCAAGTTCTCAGGCCCCAGCCCAGACCTACTGAACCAGAAGCCCAAGGAGTAGTAGGCAGCAATTCCTGTAATATACAGTCAAGTGTGAGAACCACAAATCTGGTCCAGTGCCTCCCACACATTCATGTGCATCACTTGGAAGGGGATCTTGTTAAAATGCAGGTTCTGGTTCAGGAGGTCTGGGTGGGTCCCAGGGTCTGCATTTCAAACAAGCTCAAGAACACTGCTGATGGGGTTCGGGGACCACACTTTGAGAAGAAAAGCTGAAGTCCACCTGGGGAAGAAGGTACTGCAAAGAGTCTTCATGTGACTGGGTTTCCTATGAAACCTGCCTTCATTGCCAGATGGAAGAAGTCCTTACACAGGGTTCCTGGCAAGATACGATGTAGCCTCCTATATAAATTCTGTACTTAGTAGATAGTAAATATATTTTCAAACATATTTCTTATTAAAATAACAGCTATGAATTGCTGAAAACTAATTTAGGAATGTCCCATTTGAGAAAACTGGTTTGTAGGTGGACCTATGAGCCTTCCAGAATGGAAAAAAACAAAAACCATATCCATACATCTCCCTGGTTATCCCTGTATGATTAACTTTACCTCAAACACATTAACCACACCATCCGTTCTCCATGACAAATCACCAACCAGACAGTTTCCTTCTAAACATCTTCAAAAAATGGTTCATATATTTACAAACGCTGATTCTTTGTTTTACATGTGGGTTGGGGAGAGAATTTTTACAGGAATCCTCAAAGTAAAGAATTCTAGTTTAGGCTGAAGATCTGGAAATGTGTATCTTCATTTGCAAGTCATCCTCTGGATAAAGTTCTTGGTGTTAAACATTAATCACTGTGCTGAAATTTCCACATATTCCCTTTTTCATTGAATCTACGATGCCTTCAATTTGTGCACACACTATTATTTTGTGTACAAAGAAAAATCGCCAGTTAAACCTTGACATGCCAATTTTAAGATACCATTCCATCTTAGCTGTGCATCTTTAAAAAAAATGATGAAATAGCTTAATTATAAATCCAGAGACACGTGAATAGTAAACTAGTCATTTTCATCCATACATAAAGGCATGGATTTTTGCCCCTTCCGCAATGTATCTCCCCACGCCTAAAAAGGGGAATGGTTTCAATATCTATGCAACTCATGTTATTTGTTTTTTTGTACAAACTAACACATTTTTTAAAAGCCCAAGTAGTTTTACCTTGGAACATGATAGTGCTTGCTCAGAGTAAAAAAAATTAATTACTCTCAATATGGATAATTTTTTCAACCCAAAAATATTCAATATATCTATTGCTAGACAATTTAAAATATATCCTTCTATTTTGGTAACAGCCTTTACTTGCAAGTTTGTTTCCATAGCACCTTTCAAAAGTTAACAAGCAATGAACAACAAACAAATATTTTAGGACAAGAAACAATTCATCCATTCAACAAGAAAAATAAACTGGCTTTGCAGATTTAACAAGAGTTAAAGGAATTTATAAGATTACACTGTAACTATAGAATAGTCTGAGTTGAAAGTTGCTTATTCAATTTGCATTTTCCTCTCTGCTCTAAGACTAACAGTTTCAAATGAAAGACAACTCCTAACCATCACACCAGGACTGAGGACATGTGATCATAGGTCATTTTAATTACTCCTTTGTATATTAGAGAATTTCCTAAATTAGATATTAGTAAGTAGGAAAGAAGGTTATATTTTAAAGTAGTTACGCTAATTTGTATTTTATTTAACTCGGACCTTTTTAGTTATTCTTCACATTATTGCTGTCACTTCCTAATTCCATTCTAACCTCAGACTGCTCACTGATTCAAGCACTTAGTTGTCAACATTCCTAACAAGAATTTCAATGAAAGAAAGCAAATTTTTTAGATAGAGGGACATAGGTTCTAACTTTGTCTCCCACCTAAGAGTCCAGAATAATCAGTAAAAGTGGCACTAACCAAGAGCCTGCCTTTTTGGTATGTCAGACACTTTAGAAGGAATTGGGGGGAAAAATATTTCCCAATAGAAATTGTTTAAGTGTCAGTTAAATTCTGCCTCCTTTCCCATTATACCTGAGTAGAGCAGACAATGGAGGTTGTTCTTTGCAGTAGACCTCAAGGCAGGTGGTACTGTCCCCTAAGAGACACGTTTAGTTACCAAAGTGACTGGGGGACATTACTGGCATTTAGCGTTTGGGGGGCCAGGATGCTTGGCTTCATACCAAGTTTGGGACAGACACATTAACGGAGATTCATCCTGGCCCTGAGAGCATTTTAAATGTCCAGCCAGATTAATCCTATAAACTGCATTACTTTGGAACATAATACTGAAAAGTTCTTGTAAGAAATTACAGAAAAACCCTAGTAATTTAGGAGAAAGTAGCAAAGGTGAGGCAGGTTGAGATAAAATACTAATGCCTGAAAAATTAGTGACCACTTCCCCACATCGTGCATTAACATCTAACTGCAATGTCATAACACTGAGCATATCTAAACCAGTGAGATGGGTGCTGAATCTAAACATTTCAATCTAGCTAATATTTTACTCATTATCAACAATAATGAGGAGGAGGAATCCAGCACTGTGCCTTCAAGTGCCTCAAAGCCTGTGGTACAAACACGCAATAAAATGTAATTTGAAAATATGACATCCATGGAGGGGTTATATTAATATTTATGTGTTGGTTAAGACAGTCTTGTAATTTATCTTAGCATGTTATCCCTAATTCAATCTAAGCTGTTTCTCTCTTGATCATCATAAGTAAGTTATCCAACACAGGTGTTTCTGCTCCCTCCTCTCCTAAAGTCCATCTATATCTCTGCTCTTTCGTTTTCTTGTTTGAAATAGCTCATTTTTTTCTACTGCTCTTCAATGAATCCAAACATATTCATTACAAGCAGGCATATATGCACGCCAGTGCATGCCCTCTCCTAGCACACTAGTAATGGCAATGAGTGTTAACACATTTTGTTCTCCTTTTATTTATCCCTTACATTTAAATTGGAGCATGATACTGATTTTCGACTACATGTGTAGGAAGGTTATAGTGTTGATGAATTTCATTTCAGGGCAGGAAAGTGGGCTTTACGAATGTCTGCTGCAGAGGAGACGGACCTTAGTTCTGATAAGGTTGAGCACCACTGCTCCAAGAGTGGAATCACGTGTTTAACAAAACTCCAAAGTTTCCTTTGCCCAAGCTAGGGCCGGAGCTAGGGACGTTTCACGTCCACTGGCCTGACACTCCACACGCCCAACACACACCCGCGGCCCTAGAACCACTTCTGGTCTCATGCAGGGCCTTGACCATTTCGGGGTGAGGGACCCTTCTGGGCATAGGACAAAAGCCAAGGACCCTCTCTCAAGAAACCCATTTTACACGCTGCATCAATTTCAAGGGGGGCTCCGGTCACACCCTCTGCAGCCCAATGGGAACTCCCGCCAGGAACAGAGGTCGAGCCCTAAATCCCTGCGAGTGGGGGTGGGGAGTGGGCGCTGGAGCCAGTGCGCCTGCGTTCGGACCCCGGGTCCCCGCTTCCCAGCGGCGCGCCTTTGACCAGGGCGCTTCACCTCTGCCTGCAGCCGCGGGGCAGCGCCGCGCAAGTTAAGTGCCTGGCTCATTGCAAAGGCTCACGAACTCGTGCTGCCCTGATGGGCAGCGCGGCGTCCTCGGCGCGGAGTTCGCCGCCGGAGGAAACCAAGGAGGGCCAGGGGTCGCACCGGAGAGCGGGGACCAGCGGCGAGGGGGACGGGCCCCGGCGGCCCGCAGCCCCGGCCCGGCCGCCCCGCCCCGCCCGCGCGGGTCCCGGGACGGAGGGGACGCTGCGGCTCCGCTGCAGCTGGGGCAGGGCTGCGGCGACCGCCCAGGACGCCGGCCCGCTCCTCGGCCCGGCCCTGCGTCTCTGCCGCCCTCACCCCTCCTCGGCCCCATCGGCCGCCACCGCCCGCCGGAGCTCACCTCCCCGGCCGCCGCCGCCGCCGCCGCCGCCGCCGCCGCACGCGCGATCTCGCGAGACTTCGCTGCCCTCGGCGCTCCCCCGCCTTCCCCGCGGCGCCACGCGCGCGGACCCCAGCCAGAAACTGGTTCGGCTCGCTCCCAGGAAGCCGACCCCGGCCTCGGGGTCAAGCCCAGCCGAGCTCACGACGCCGCGTCCCGTTCCCTGCATCCATGCAGCCCACCCCGTGACAGTGAAGAGTTAAAAGCCAGGTGCGAGGCGGCCGCCTCCCTCTTACCTGGCCGGCCCGTGCGCGTGCGCATGCGCGAGCCCGGGCCCTGGACCTGTGAGCCTCTGCAGAGGCTCGGGTCCCCGTGACGCTAATCCTACTAGCAGCCAGCCTGGGACTGCTTACTGTGTGCCGAGTACTTTCACAACTCCACTTCGGGCCTCAGGACTACTCCAAGAAGTGGGTGTTAACCATCTTCCCCATTCCAGGGAGGAAAAAACGCAGGTTTAAGTGACTAGCTCCAGGTCACACAGTTGTCTGACGCCCAACCCAAAGCCCCGTTTTTCCACCTCCATGACGACCCCCAGGCCCTGGCCTGGTCCCTCGTTCCGGTGAGGATGTCATGTCTCAGCCGGTCTTTTCTTCCCTCCCAGGGTTCACCAAGGTGAGGGGTGGCGCTGCTAGGAGTTCAGCTGCTTCACAGTCTCCAGTCGCTCTCGTTTTATGGAGCTTCTCCGTCATTACAGGAACTTCCTAAGGCCTCCCCCTGTGCCGGATCCTGTACAGGGCCCTGAAAACTGACTATTTCTATTCTGTCTTCTCTTTACACTCGTGTCATTCGATGATACTAAAGTGGGCCACAGGACATAAAAACCAGATGCACATAACACGAGGAGCACAGGTTAAGGTGTGACCCTTCCTAGGGGTAAAAATCTTAGCGTTATATAATCTGAAGAAGAGGGCTAGCATTCACTGAGGGCATTTCAAGGTCATTACCAATATCCTTCCAAGTTAAATCATAGGAAAATGGAGATTCAAGGAAATAAAGAAACTGGCCTAAGGTTCCATAGTGAGATAGAACTTAGGTCTGAGTCCAGAGCCTAGTACTACTTTGCACTAAAGTCCCATGAACTGACACGAACTGGTTCATCTGCACCGACAAGCTGCTGTAAAATCAAGGGCCTTGGAGGTTGGAGCTCTTCCTTCATCAGGGTCTATATCAGCTTGCTCAGCTCACCTGACAGCCACATCAGGGTCGCAAAGTCACTGCCCTGCCCACTCCCTCCAGAAACAATGCCACCCTCTACAGGCCAGAGATCATGGTGTCTCTCCAAGTGCCAATGGCACCCAGTCCACCTGACGGAGGAAGTGAGGGAGTAAGGGAAGTTCTGCCCCATCGGCAGCTACAAGCCAAGCACTCCTCCAGGGCAAGCAGTCGGAGAACTCATTCAGTCCCCCCAACAATCCCACAATGGAAGGTACGGTTGTCCTCATTTTACAGATAAGGAAATCAAGGGGCTAAAAGGGGAGTGAACCTGCCTGAGGGCAGTTGGTAAGTGGAAGGGCTAGGGTTCCACCCCAGGTTGGTCTGTCCCTAAACCCACAAACTTTGGCCTCAGTGATGAACAGATGTCTTCCCTGCCCCCAAAGCCTGTGTCTTCATGAAACCAAAACTGAGAAATCCCCTGAGGACAGGACTCCAGTCTAAAATACTGTATGTTCTCCTCAGGGTGGACTGTGCCTCAATATTCTCATCTAAAATAAGAATATAAATAGGAGATTGGGAGGATTAGCCAAGTTAATATATGTGAAATATGTTGAAAAGCGCCTTGCAACAGATTACACTTTTAGGAAATTATAGCTATTATTACCATGGGTGGGATGTCTGTGATACTTTCTTTTTTCTCCATCTCCCAATATAAACTCCAAGTTAAGTTGGAGGATGTGACCTTATCTGCTCAAACACAGGAATAAAATTAGTTCTAGCACACTGGAAACAAATGTTCCTTAATGGACAAAATTACCCCCACACTTCCTCCTGATGGAAAGAGACCTGACTCTCCTGAAGCTCAGATGCCTTCCCTCTCCCCAGTTTCCTGGGAGACTGGCAGCCAGTTTTATAAAAAGTCTCCCCTTCACTGGGAAAGCCACTCAAATATTTTAAAGTTATTTGGCAAAAGCAAAAAAGGGGAAAAAAATAACTATGCTGAAACTTCTTAAGAGAATTTTGGTGAGGTTGGGGATTAATATAGCCATAGTGACATCATGACTGGGGAGAAAGTTTTTACAGGAACTGAAGTTTCCACTACCCTCAGGCCATGGTCCCCCAAAGTAAGGTTTCTCCCCTGACCCAAGTCATGCTTCATGTTTCCCTCATGGGCAATGGCTTACCATGGAAGTGATCCTCACGGGGGATGAGGTGGGCATAGCAAGATCCATAGAGGGCAATAGATTTTGACAAACAAAAAACAAAAGACTGGGGAGATTCTAATATGCACACCTCTAAGGTATAGTTTCCACAAAGTGCTATTAAAATGTCTTTTGATCCGAGAGGAATCTTAGAAATGCCTACAGTGGGATTTGTTTAATGCCTATTCATTCAATAAAAACTTATTAAACACCTAAGTGCCAGTTAGTGTGTTAGTAGCTGTGAGCAAGACAGACACAGTCCATGTTCTCATCACGTTTATGGCCTAGAGGGAGAGAGGTATTAATTAAATAACTGAACCAATAAATGTTGAAATGTTATGTGATAAAAACAGTGAAAAAGAACAGTAAATGGCCAAAAAATAAAAAGAGAAAAAAAGAGCTGGATGAAAGGGCAGGCAAGGATTGCTTGAACTCAGTTCGGAAGGATGCATTAGAGTGAGCCAGGCAAGGAGGGGAGGGGAAGAGCATTCCAGAGATAGGGACAGCATAGATCCACAAAGTCGGTAAGTGCCGGTGGCTGGAAAGGCAGGGTGCACCAGGGCCTTACAAGGCATCTCAGCCATGTAACACCCTGAGCACATGAGGACAGTGAAGAAGAGAGAACTTACCTGGATGCAGAAGTGTGTCAGGAGCTATGCCACTGGTCCCTCCATACCCCTCCCGCTCCACTGGTCAATCCAAGCTCACTGTGGAATGCGACCACCTCTCCCCAACCAGCGCTTGCTCATGGATGAGCAGGCTGTAGTGATACAGATGTCATATATCTAGCTGATCTGTATTTGAGGGCATTTCACATTATACATCCTAGCCCCCCAGAGTAGAAATCAGGATACAAGCCTGCTGCCTCCTTTGCCCCTAGGAAAAGGAATAAATAGGTTCTACCGGCCAGATGCATGAGGCTGAATCCAGTCGTGAGCCTCATTCTGTTGATGTGCCCAGTGACCAAAGCAGCCAGCTATGGGGCTGGCAGATGCAGGGTTCAGCTCCCAGAGGAGAAGTCACACCGGTGCTGACGGCAGCAGTGGTTGAGGGGAGAACAAATTCAGGCAGGGTGGTGGTTACCTTGCTGGGCCAGGCCTGCCATGTGGTTTGGGGCATTTTTCCTAGAAGCATAGCCTCAATTTCTTTTCTCCAAGCCTCGCAATGATTCTGTGGTAACCTAACATCCTTATTACATTCTCATTTCTGCTTAAGCCCGCTAGCATTTCCACCAAGAATGCTGACCCTTCACAGGCCAAAGCCAGCTGGAGCCAATGAGACTTGGCAAGAAGCTTGCACAGGACAACGACAGGGGAACCTTCTCTGCTATAAATGAGAGCCTCAGGAAGCCAGCTCACTCTCCTTGCTTTACATGGATGCTTAGTTGCCACCACTGGTTTTTCCCACAACTGTGGGATAAGATAAGGCCTGTACTGCAGAGAGCAGAATGGATAAACCAAAAGATCCTGGGTCCCTGACTACATCACCAGGGTGCTGGACCAACCCCAAGCCAACAAGGCCTTAGACATCCCCTTCCCTGAACTAATGCATGTAATTAAATCAGCTTGAGCTCCTTGCAGCCCAAACATTCACACTGGCACAGAGATTCCAGCTGCCTAGAATCCTGGGGAGCTTTTTACATCTATCCCCCACCATCCCCAACTCCCACCCAGTATCAGGTAAGACTACCTGGTTCCACATGCTTCATTCCAGAAAACACATCCTTCGCCCTTACCATCCTTTGACTATCTCTTTGATGGGCACAAAATAGTTCTGTTATTTGCCCAGCTCACACATCTGGTAAGTAACAGAGTTGAAGGTCTGGAGGTAATCCAGATCCCAGCCATTTAACCACTAAGCTTAATGCCATACACCATCCAGCCTCATTACATTAAAAAAAGGATAAAAAAGAATGGCCTTGAGCCAGGAAAAATAGAAAAAGAGCTCAAATGCAGCTCCATATTTGCTTTCTGGCGTTGAGCAAGCTTTTGGTCTCACTTTGAAATGAAAATGAAGGTAATGATGCCAGGTTCAGAGTCTGGCAGCCATCTGAACTGTTCACCCATGCCTTCTGGCTTCCCACCTTCTGGGCACATGCAGGATTGTACTTCCTGGTGTACTTGGGTGAGGTCATGTGTGAGACTAGTCCCCCTAGTTTCATGGAGTGTGCATGGAGGGAGTATGTATCACTTCTGGGCTGCTGCTCTGTTGAGCCAAGTCCCCAGCCAATCCATCGTGGATATATACAATGAGAAAAACCCAAACTTTTTACTGTTTTTAGCCACCGAAAGTTGAGGGTTGATGGTTGTCATAGTGTGTGCTAGTCTTTCTAAGTGATACACACAGTAGGGTCATTTGCTCATTTACTCACTCCAGAAACATTTTTCTGCTGTGGTTCAGACCTCAGCTGGACAAGAGAGGGAGCTCAGGTAGCAGTCCTACAGATTCTGGTTCAATATGTCTGGGATGGGGTTCAGACCTCTGCAGGCTTCTGGGGCTCCCCAGTGATTCTGATGCACAGGCAAGCCTGAGACCCTTGCTTTACTGTTGGTCCCTTGTGATGGTAGAGTAGGACCGAGTCCCTACCCTTGAGGGCCACATAGACTGGGGACAGTGGGTGCTGAGATAGAAAAATTACAATGCAAACATGAATAAATGATCTGAACTCTGTGAAACTAAGTGAGAATATATAGGAGCTTTATGAACTATAAAGGTGTACATGTAATACAAAGTAAATGTGTATCCTGTCAAATCCATTCAACTGTGTGGCCCAAGACCAGGTACTTATGCTCTCTGAGCCACCATTTCCTCAATATGGATAGTATCATTTGTCTGTTTCCAAAATATGAAAATTGGAACTCAGAGAAGTCCTAGAACAGCACCCATGGTCACACAGCTAGGACATGGCTGAATTGGAATTCACACCAGGTCCTTTGGTATCTAGAGCCCCTGTTCTTAAACAGTGGGCTCAGCAGCTTCGTGCAAGCCCCTGCTTATCTGCAGCTCCAGCTCTTGTCTCCCTCCACCTGAAACCCTGTCTCCTAGCCACACCAAACTGCTTGGCATTCTAGCTCACACCATGCTATTCACACCTCTGTGCTTTGATTCATGCTGACCCCTCCACCTGGCATGCCTTCCCTTCATTCCTGCCACCCTGCCTCCAAACACTGGCCAAATCTTAGGGTGCTCAGTTTGATGACGCCATCCTCTGTACTCTGACCCCTCCTAACTCCAGCAAATGGTCCTACCTGCACCTCTTCCATTAGATCGCAGCCTTGTGGAGCTTTCCTTTCTCTGTGCCATCTGGCCAGCATCATAGGCACTTGTGTTGCAGCATTAGCCACAGCCACCTGAATACCTAGATTGGCAAAACCACACCACTACAGCTTACAAGACAAATTCTCCCTAGAAAACCACATGGCAACGTATTTGAGAAAGCAGGTTCGGAGTCGGAGTCTAATCCAGCTTCTGCCACTTGTAGCTTTGTGACCCCAGCACCATACCTAATTTCTTCTGAGCCTCAGTTACTTAGATGTCAAATGGGACTATTGACAGTACCTGCTTCACACAGTTGTGAGAATTCAATAAGATACAATGTGTACAATAACCTTATGCATACTGCCTGGCTCATATGCAAAAACAGAATTAAATTCCAGCCACGTTTGTTGTTGTTATCATTGTCATTGTCTCCATATTATTATTATCTACTACTACTCAGCATGCCCCCATAGCTGTCATTATTAATATTATTCCTCACCACGTCCGCCCTCCCTTCCCACCAATCCTAAGTGACTGTGCTAAGCATTCCTTCCAAGACTGGATAGTATTCTTGGAATTTCTGAAATGAGTTCTTCATTGTCCCATTGACGGTTCAGTGCCCAGAGTGATTTAATGCCCTTGGTACCCCTTGGAAGCTGCCCAGCTGGCTCCTTAGGAAGATTGCAGCTGCCATACCCTTCTATTCGGGCATCCTGGATACAGCTAAGAAAATAAGTGCTTTCTTGAGGCTGTCTCTCTCTCTCTTACTGACTTCACATCACCCTGTTCTGAGATTTTCTGGGTTCATTCCTGGTCAGCCCAGGCCACTGTGAAGGTGGTCCCCACCCCTGGCTACGGGAGTGGAAGGATCCTAGTCCAACCAGCTTGTGGGCTTCTGGAATCGCTGATAACACTGGAAGGCATAATACCTGGAATGGGCTTCTTTCTTTCTTCCCTGGGGGAACCAAAATACTCAGGCTTTTGAGTTTCAAATAATAAATGCTCTATATGCCATCAGAGTGAGCAAGTCTTGCCCTTCCTTCCTTGTCTTTCACACATCCGGAGAGTCGTGGGCAAAATTTGGGTTTTCAATAAAGCATTCCTTGAGGTTTCATGCTGAACAACTCCAAGCTGTTATGAAAGGACGGAAAAGCTGAAAACTCCCCCACACCCTAAGTGTTACAAGAACAAGGGACCCAGGAGAAAATCCAAACCTCAGACAACAAAATAAAGGAAAATGTAACCTTGGCTTTTCTGATTGAAAAGATTCTGAAGACCCAGCCATGAAAGGTTTCTGTTAGGATCCACTTTCAGGTGAAAAGTCCTGGGATCCATGAAAAGGGAAATAAAGATGGGAAGTCATCAGAGGGAAAGGGAAGAGCTTGTGTGTTGGAAGGGGGAGGGGCAGAAGTCGATGAGGAGATAAGGAGGCAGCCAGCAAGAGGCAAGGGACCTCTAGGAGCAAGTCAAGGTAAGAGGACCACTGGGTCAGAGTTTTCTCCAGAGGACTGGGGCAGAAACAGGCAAACTTTCTTTTTTCAGAACCATGTTGATACACACTGCTCAGAGAAACGTGTATTCCCACCTCAAATGACTCATTTGGAACACTGAACTCACAACACTTTCAGAGCCTGGGCTGCCCCTTGTGCACCCTGCTGCCAATAAAGTACAGTTGACCCTTGAACAACACAGGGGTTGGGGCACTAGCCCTCACAAACCCCTGCAGTGGAAAATCTGCATATAACTTTTGATACCCCAAAAACTTAATTGCTAAAAGCCTACTATTGACCAGAAGCCTTCCTGATAACATAAACAATTGATTAACACATATTTTATATATGTATTATTTACTGTATTACAATAATGTAAGCTAGAGAAGAGAAAGTGTTTTTCAAATTGCCACACATCTCCAAAAATTTTTCCAATATCCTAATTTTAAAAATCTGTAAGTGGATCTGCCCAGCTCAAACCCAGGTTGCTCAAGGGTCAACTGCATAAAATGTATAATTAGTGCTTTTTGCACTAAGAAGTACTGTGAAATATGTTGGGTTCCCTTTGGTCTAGCTTCTGACAGCAACATCCAACATTCACTGCTATGTTCCCATGTCAGCCATTTCCAGGGGAGAAAGGGGGAGCAGAGGGATGAGAAGAGAACTTTTTTTTTGCAATATATCAAGATTTACAGATCAGTCCTTCAAATAAAAAACAAAGTTACAAACAAGGAAAGTTACAAATAAGAGGGAAGCAAGAATGATCCTATGGTAGTGAATTCAAGTGAGTAGTACTGGTATGAACTAAAGTTTTAAAAAATACATAGAGAGAGATAGATACAGATACAAATATAGATGTGTGTATATGCATGGATTGGTATATGTAATATGTTTCCAATCTCCAAACACTGAAAGGGCCTAGAAGCAAGGATTCCCCAGTAGTAATGAGCATACTTACCACTCACATCTTGGTTTCCAAAGACCATTGTCCAATAAAAGGAACCAGGACTCTTTGGAAAAATACATGATGAGCCTGGAACACCATGTAGTACTGGAAAATAGGTAATTACTTGAAAAAGGTTGGGGGTTCATTGAGAGGATATAGGAACCAACCTGAAAGAACTTTCACTGGCCAAAGCTGGAGTAATACAAAAAACAAAAACAAAACAATAGTATTGGATTATAGCACATAGAATAAAATAAATACCCATGAGGCCATGTTAATGGAAGGAAGGAAGGAAGGAAGGAAGGGAGGGAGGGAGGAGGGAGGGAGGGAGGGAGGGAGAGAGGGAATCTTTCCTTAAAAAATAATTACAATTAATAAATGTAGAAGGAATGCAGGAAGTGGGGACTTAGGGAGGTGATTAGGTCATGAGGGTGGATCCCCCATGAACGGGATTAATGTCCTTATAAAAGGGACCCCAGGGCACCCCTGTACCCCTTCCACCAGGGAGGACACAGCAAGAAGACAGCCACCTATGATCCAGGAAGTGGGTCCTCACCAGACCCCGAATCTGTTTGCACCTTGATCTTGGACTTGACAGCCTCCAGAACTATGACAAATAAGTGTTTGTTGTTCATGAGCCACCAAGTTTTGGAGTTTTTGTTATAACAGCCTGAACAGACTAAGACACCAAGCCAGTATTTTAAAGTTGTGTGACGGTGTGGTACATAGTTCACATCAGGGGGGAAACTGAGCTCTATGCTACTGTCTTCCCCTGCAAAATCACATGTGAGAAGAGGCCACAGAAGGCCTGTGGCTTGGCAGAGCACACTCATGAGAGAAGAGATGTGCAAGGGGGCATCCAGAGCAGAGTTGAAACTGGGGAGCTGAGAAGCGATGAATTGTTCTAATAAGAAAAAAAGTGGAGGAGAGTATTTGGCAGGGGTAGTAAGAGAAGGGAGGGAGGGAAGGATGCTCAGCGGCTCTGAAGGAAGATACCTCATCCTCGTTTGTAGGTTGTTTGTACTGAAGATTCCTTCCAGACCTCCAGTTCCTAGTAAAGTCTACTGTGCACACAGGTCTGGTGTGTTTGTGTTTGTATGTCTCTGTGTGTATCTGTGCGTGCATGCATATGTGTGTGTGTTTGTATGAATGTTTCTGAGTCTGTGTGTCTCTGCATCTTTCTGAGTTTGTCTGTGTTTGTGTATGTAGGTCTGTGTGTGTGTCTATTTCTTTGTGAATGTTCCTGTATGAGGCTGTGTGCCTGTGCTTGTGTCTGTCAGTGTGTATCTGTGTAAGTCTGTCTATCTCTGAGTTTCTGTCTGAGTCTCAGGGTATGTGTGTGTGTGTCTGTGTCTGTGCGTGTCCATGTCTCTGTGTGTCTTTGAGTGTTTCTGCTTGAGTCTGTATATATTGCTGTGCCTGCCTGTGCTTGGGTGTGGCTTTGTCTTTATGTGCCTCTGTTTGTGAGTTCCTGTCTGTCTGTGTCTGTGTGTGTCCTTGTCTTTGTGTATGTGTTGGAAATCACAGCAAGGGGCTGAATGCCCGCCAGAGCGAAGACGAATGAAAGCTGTCATAGGCACCAGAGGAAGAAGGAGAAGTCGGCAAGAAGGAGGAAGCTGAGGCCCAGGGGCCAGGCAGATGGAAGGCCCCAGGAACTCAATGACATCTTTGCAAGGACGCTGGAATTCCCCTCAGGACCCAGAATGCGGGTAGGGGTGGCAAGTCAAGTCAGTGTTACAGAGACTCCATAGGGCAGGATGACTCACCCCCAGATTGGCATCTGGCTTCCAGGGTGTTATCTCCATTTTCAGCTGAGAAAACGGAGTGTCACAGTTAGGACCTCACACTGAAGAGAAACACACTGCAGCTGAGCTCCCAGAGGACTTGGATGGACTGGACCTTGGATGAAAACACTGAATCACACAGTGAGAAAAGCATTTTTCTTTCAATTTGCTCTCAGTCCTTTGGCTGAGAGTGTCTCATGGGCGCTACTCTACATTTAGCACCTCTTTACCACTGGCTAAAACCTTCATATTCTTTTAAGGAAAATATTTTTCTTATTATCAGTCTAGACCATCCCAGCCTCAGTCCACACTGCCTGGATATACATAATTACAGCGCTATAGATATGATATCATACCAGCAGTCATGATGACAAAACAAGTCCAGGATCATTCTTTAGTTCATTTGACCTTCTTATCAACATATGTGTGGTGGCATGGAAGTACCATTTTTCCACTTAGTAGATCTCGCGATTGTTGTTAAGTACTTTGGGGATAAAATATGAGGCATTCGATTCATTAGAAACTAATGTTGAAGCCCTCCTGAACTTTTCAAGTGTTCAAGATTTTTATGATCTTAAGGTCCATGCAGGAGACATTTTGTTTGGTTATTTTCTTACTTTTAATTTTTATTTTGCAAAAATTAAAACCTACAGAAACGTTGCAAGAGCAGTACAGTAAACCCATACTCTTCACTTAGATTCAACAACTGTTTACACTGTGCCACATTTGCTTTCTTTGTGTATATGTGTATGTGTGTTTGCGTATATGTGTATATATACTTATACACATATACACACATACATATATACATCAAATATACACATACACACATACATATATACATCAAATATACACATACACACATGTATATATACACATACTTATAAATACATACATATTTGTGTACTCATATACACATGCAATATAAACAATTTTTAAAAAGCACTTGAGAATGAGTTGCCAATATCATGGAATTCTGTTCTTAAATATAGCATGTATCTCTTAAAAACAAGGACATTTCTTAACATAACCATAGTATAGTTACTAAAGTCAGGACATGCAATATCAATATCACGTCACTATCTAGTATGCAGTCCATATGCAAAGTTTGCAAATTGTCCCAATCAAGTCATGTCGGTAATTTCAGTTTTTCTGATCCAGGATCCAGTCCAGAGTTACACTGCATGTATGTGTCATTTCTCTTTGCTCTTATTTAACCTGGAAGGGTTCCTTCATCTTTCTTAGCCTTTCATGACATTAACTAAACTCCTTTTCAACAAAGGGAAACCCAGAGCCTTGAACTACTAACAATGTCCAACCAGGAGGTAGTCAATCTTTGTTTTCTGAGGGTTTGTACTTCCAACCATCTTCTACTCATGGCAAGGGACACTGGTTTCTTATTTATGGTAGTGATATATGGTATATCTAAAGTTTTTTGGAATTTAAAAAGTGAATTCATTTAAAGGGAAGTGTTAAGGAAATAATAGAATGGGTAATGCAGTCCAGGTCTTCTCAACCTCAGCACTGTTGGCCTTTGGGCTTGGATAATGCAGCACTGCGAGGCCTCTCCGGAATATTGTTGTATGCTTAGCAGCATCCCTGGTCTTTACCCATTAGATGCCAGTCGTATCCCCTGCCCCCACTCTGGCTGTGATGACCAAAAATGTCTGCAGACATTACCAAGTATCCCTGGGAGGCAGACTCACTTGGTTAAGAACCACTGATGTAGCTCCAAGCCAGGAGAATGGAGTGTGGATGGCCAAAGTTTGGGAACCCAGGCATCAGGCCCTTGCCTGTGTCCAGGTCAGCTCAAGGAATGTTTACCATGTGCAGCCATGTGCCTGGCCCTGGGCTAGGTACTGGGAGGACACAGGAGGTCCACGAGGTAGAAAGAGTAATCTAAGAAGGATGAGCTGGGAGAAACTATCCCATCACCTAGGATTAAGGCTCCTGAAGCCTTGTGATCCTCACAATAGTTTTTCTGTCCCAATAATTCCTTTTAAGACACGAATCAGATCATTTCACTCCTCTGATGAAAACCCTCCAAGAACTGCCCAACATACGTTGAACAAGATTCAAACTTCAGAGGACCAAAAAGACCCTGCACAGTCTAGCTCTTGCCTCCTCTTTGGGTCTTGTTTGTCTTGCTCCCATTACTCTCCTGCCCCAGCCACTCAGGGCTTCTGTCTCTCCCAAGATCTCACCATGCTTGTTTCCGAAGGTGCCTCTTTGCTGTGCTATGTCCTCATGTGGAATGCTCTACCTCCAGATCTTTACAGGCTGGCCCCTTGTCATCAGCTCTCTGTTTAAATGTCATCTCCCCACCCACCCTGCCCTGTGCTATATGCAGGAGCCCTGTCTCCCATGGTCCTGTTTGATTTCTCCCATAGCACTTGCTATGGCAGGCATTGTTGGCTGGATAACGTGATTTCCACTATCAACACCCTCCTCCTTAGTGCCCATTCAGGCAGAGGTGGCCATCTGACCCATATCTGGCCAATGAGAGATACCAGGACTCCACCTTCCCCCTTTTCCACCTGCCTGCTGAGTCACAGGGGTGATGACTGGAGCTGTTTAGCCATTCTGTGACCATGAGGTAAAGACCATGCAAATATCAGAGTCTTGAGTCATAGAACTAGAACCAGCCTCTTTTTAGCACCTGCTTCACGATGCAAAATAAATCCCTAAGGATTATGGCACTATAATTAGGTTATCTGGAACTTGCAGCCCAAAGCATCCCTATATGAAACACTATTGGAAATTATTGAGTTAATTGTTTGTTTCTTGTCTATATACCTCCACTACACTTTAAGTGCCATGCGGCAGGAATTCACATCTGTCTTATTCACTACTACATCTTCAGCCCCTACGTACAGGGCCTGACTCACAAAAGAGGCCAGTAACTATTACCCTATCTGTTCCTAGTCCCCTCACAAGCTCCCCTCACAGCACCTTGAAAGACGGTAGGCATGAAATGAGTCGATATATGTATAGTGCTCACAGCAGGGCCTGGTGCATAATCATTGCTCAGAGGATTGCTGTTCTATGTTAACTTAGTGAAGTCATTAATGAGTGGAGGAAAGGATTCCTTCTCTGTGTGTTTTTTCAATGTGTCCTTTAGCTTCCTCCTCTTCAAACCAAAGCTGTGTTTACTTGGTGCTGACAAGCCAGGCTATTGATTAAGAAACATGCCCAAGGCAGCTGGAAGAAATTCACACCATTTACAGTGAGCTACTGGATCAGCACCTTTAAGGTGTAGAGACGGAGACAGACCCTGACACACAAAAGGGCAGGGTGCATAAAACCTGGCATATCCCAAAACTCAGGCCAAGAAATGCTGGAAATGAAATCTGAGATTTTGCTGTTACGGACTGTGGGAAGAACAGACCTGTGCATTGCAACTGGTATTCACCTGAAGTCACTCAGAGGTCAGTTGGAGGTAAGCAGGGACAGAGATTTAACATGTGTTGGGGGGTGGTGAGCTCTAGCCCACCAGGGTCAAAGAGGTTCATTCATTCATTCACTCAACAAAATATTTATTAAATACTTACTATATGTCATGCAAAGAGGGATCTAGCACAGAATACGAGTACTGCCTTGTTTGAAATGATTACAACTGGGTGATTCCAAAGGACCCCACAATCTGTCTTCCCTAATTGCCTTGCAACTAAGTAGATGCCAGCCCACATTCCAGATCCCATGAAATGTCGTTCACGATCAATATACTACTGCCACTGACATTTTCCAGTACTCTGTGCTAGGCACTATAATGAGACCACTTCACCAACACCTATCCAACACCTATTTCCTTCCTCCTTACTAACAAAAAACCTCACTTTTATTCAGCATGGCACCATAAAGCACGTATCCCTGAATAAAATTGGCACCAAATTTTGATAATTAGCACCCAAACACACATCCTAATGAACACAGGGGCATTATTTAATTTACTTCTCATGAATTAGTGAGGAAGGGGTTAATATCATCCCCATTTTGTAGTTGAGCAAGCCAAGGTTCAAAGGGTTTAAGTGACTTGCCAAAGGTCATAGAGCTTCTAGCTGGTGGAGGTAGAATGTGAACCCTAGTAGCTCAACTCTAGAATCGACACTCTTTCTGTTCTTTTGGTGTATTCCCACGTGTTCAGATAACACATATATACATCCCCCTTTTAACCTTCCTAGGAACCTTGGTATGTAGTGTAACAGGTATGATTTCCAAATATCTGCCAACATACATTCCCTAATCAGTCAGCTGGATTCCTTCCTTGACCCACCTTCCTCCATACCCCTAGGGCTAACCCCTTCCAGCCCAGCAGAGCGGACAGGATAGAATGAGAGAGAGAAGCCAGAAACAGTCAGCAGCTGTGTCTGGATGCCCATCTAGGCAGAACTTCCAGGAGAAGATTGTTAGATAAGGGGTGGGACAAGCCAAACACTGAAAAACTTTAGTATCATTTCTCATATGGGATTCTAGAAAGAGACAGCATTATAGAAAATCAGTACACAATATGGCTAGGCAGAGGGAAGGCTTGAATTTTGCTTCCAGAAGGTTCCATGTGCCCTGTGGAGGCATGCAGAGAATAGCTGACTGTGCCAGTGGGTGAAATGAGTGGAAGTTGCTATGGGAGAGGAGAAGTGGCTTGAGACTGAGGGCTCTGAGGTGACCAGGGATGACCAGGGCAAAACGAGGGTGGCAGCCAGACCCCAGAGGGAGCTTCCATACCAAAAATAGCTGAGGTAAGGCTGGTCCGCTGGGAGGGGCCTTGAGCGGACCGAGCTGATCAACAACTGAGTAGCGTCCACTAGGTGCAGACCCTACATCTGTGACCTGCTGGGACAGTGACCAGGGGAATGGGAATAACAGAGGCCACTGCCCAGGATTATAAGGATGAAATCAGAGCTAGGAAGGAGTGTGACAAAGGTCAAATGCTAGACACAGGACTTCAAAATTCATTGCCCTTTCATCTTGCTATCTTGCCAAGGACGTGGCCATGAATGATACCCAGAGCCACTGGGACCTGGGTGGTGGCTCAGGGACAGGAAAGGCACAAACAGGCATCATGTTAATGTTTGTGCAGAACCTGGACCTAATTTCCCAGGGTAAGGCTCATTTCGTCACCAGTCAGTGTTTATTAACACTTGGTAGATTGATTAAATGAAAGAATGAAACTACTGGAATTCTGGAAACCTGTAAAGTGATATCATTTTTGTTAGACAATGGAGACATTCAAAGGGATTGAAACCCTATTACAGAAGAGAGGAAATAGTGAATTTTGTGCTTTTTCAGCACAGAACTGAGGTAGATCATGACAAAACAGCCAGGGCCAGGGCAGATAGGAAAGGCCTTCCACTAGATACAGCCACTGGCTGGTGTGTGAGGCTCTGGAGTGCTTTGGCCGGATCGCCTAAAGAGCAGAGGCAGTCACTTTTCAGGCTCAGTTCAGATGCACCTCCTCCAGGACGACTTCCTTGATACCCCGAGTCTGGTTTAGGTGTCTTCTCTGTGCCCGTCTCCATCACCACACTCATATGCTGGTCTGCTCACTGTGGCTCTCTCACTTAAAGGTGAGAGCTTAGAGACAAGGCTGCATCTCATTTCATCTTCCTGGGTCCGGCTCAAGGTGGGCATTCAAGAAATAAGAAGAACCATTTATTGAATATTTCCTAGGTACCTAGAGCTGCACTAAGGGGTTTAGCTAGCAGTATCCTTGACTCCCTCGATAGACTCGGGAGCCAGAGTGGCCTTATCATGCCATTGCACAGGTAAGAAGGCTGAGGCCCAAAGAAGCTAAGAAGCTCCACATCCCTTCCTGATTTCTGCATCCTTCTCTGCCTGAGTGGCTCGCCTAAATTCCTGAGGTTTGGAAACAGTGGGGAAGCTCAGAGTGATGGGGCAGTCTGGCTGGGTGGGTGGCTGGGTGGCTGGGTAGGAAGATGGAACAATGAAGAAAGAGCACATGTTAGCAATCGGCATCTGTGCCGCATGCCAGACACAATGCAATCTCCTAGACCACCCGAGGAGAGATGCTTAGTGGCCTCTGGGCAAGGAGTGTGAACCACACACTCTACAGGCACCATGTGCTAACTGATTTGGAACAAATGGGCACAAGGGAGCTCGTGCTGTTAGGTGCACAATGCTTCTGGAATTGGGGGTTGGGGGAGGAAGCCCAACCTCAGAATCCCAGCAATACCTCATGGGCGAGCTGGCATGGGACATAGTGGTATGAACATACCAGTACCAACAGCCAAGAAGGAAGAAAAACCCAGCACACTGTTGCACATCCAATTTTAAAAATAAAATAAAATAGGACAACAATTTTACTTTTCAGGGGAGCCTGAGATAGACTGACCTCCCCCGTGGGACCCGTTCCTTTGTGGTCTTTCCTGATGCTCCAGGCTACCGGTAAATCTGACCCTCTCCACTGCCAGCAGTCCTTAAGAGCATGAAGGCTCACTGGAGCAAACAACTCCACAAAAACAATCTGTCCCATAAACAAAGCCGGTGGAAAGCGTCCAGCCCCACACAATGGAGCTAATCTTCTGGGCACACATTTCCTATCCAGGGTATTAGCTTAGACACCACTTCCTCCTAGGTGGAAGTAAAGCCACTTGGCCTGCGGATCCGAGAACAATAATGCTCTGTAGATTCCCTACTTGTCAGAGACAGAAAAGGCAAGAATTCAGAAGCGAGGAGTGGCTCTTTACCCTCCTTACTTTTCTTAAAGAAGCACTGCAGATTTAAAGGCAGAGTCACATAAAGGGAAGAACTCAGATGTATGAATCCCACAACCTGGGTTCTGATTTGGCTCCACTGCTGGCCAGTCCTGTGCTTTGGGACAAGTGAATGAATCTCCCAGAACCGTCGTCTCCCTGTGGTTCAAGTGGAATTGTGTAAAGATGCCCAATCTCATACTTAGGCCAATGTAAAATTACAAGGTTGAGTGGGAAGTGTCAAAAAAAAAAAAAAACAGAAAAGAACATGTAATGGTGAGGATGTGGAGAAACTGGAATCCTTGGGCACCACTGGTGGACTTGTAAAATGGTACAGCCACTATGGAGAACAATATGGCAGTTCCTCAAAAAGTTAAAAATAAAATTACCATATGATCCCACAGTCCCACTTCTGGGTATATACATAAAAGAGTCAAGAGATGTTGTATTTCCATGTTCACAGCAGCATTATTCACAATAGCCAAGAGGTGGAAGCAATGCAAATATCCTTCTTTGGATGAATGGATAAAGAAAATATGGTCTATTCATATGGTGGAATATTATTCAGTCTGTAAAATGAAGGAAATCCTGTCACCTGCTACAGCATGGATGATCCTTGGGGACATTGTTTTAAGTGAAATAAGCCAGTCACAAAAAGACAAATGCTGCACTCCTTTGAGTTGTCTAAAGTAGTGAAACTCAGAAACACCAAGTAGAATGGTGGTTCCCAGGGGTTGGAGGGAAGGGGAAATGGCAGGGGGGCTATTGTTCAATGGTTTAGAGCTTCAGTTTTGCAAGATGAAAACATTCTAGGGCACTGCTGCACAACGATGTGAATGTACTTAACACGACTGAGAGGTACACTTAAAACTGGTTAAGATAGTTGATTTTTTTTGTAATTTTTATTCTTTTTTTACTGAAGTATCATTCATAAACAATCTTATATTGGTTTCAAGTATACTACACAGTGGTTTAATAGTTACTCATATTATTACATCTTCGCCCCCACTAGTGCTGTTACTGTCAACATAGAAAGATGTTACAGGACTATTGGCTATATTACCATCACTGTAACCAACCTACATTATGATTGAGAATTTTTGTGTCTCTTTATCCCCTTCATCCTCCCCATCCACCCAGTTCAACCCCTCCCCCATGGTAACCACTAGTCACTTCTCAGTGTCTATGAGTCTGCTGCTGTTCATTCTATTTTGCTTTGTATTTATATTCCACAAATAAGTGAAATCATGTGGTGTTTTTCTTTCTCCACCTGGCTTATTTCTCTGAGCATAATACCCTCTAGCTCCATTCATTGTTGCAAATGGTAGGATTTCTTTTTTATGACTGAATAATATTCCACTGTGTATATGTACCACCTCTTCTTTAACCATTCTTCTACTGATGAATGCTTAGGTTGCTTCCATATCATGGCTAGTGTAAATAATGCAATGATAAACATAGGGGTACATATATCTTTTTTAATCAGGGATTTTGGTTTTTTTGGGTAATTTTCTAGAAGTGGAATTACTGGATTGAATGGTATTTCTATTTTTAGTTTCTTAAAGAACCTCCATACTGCTTTCCACAGTGGCTGTACCAATTTACATTCCCACCAACAGTGCACGAGGGTTCCCACTTCTCCACATCCTCACCAACACTTGTTATTTCTTGTCCTTTGGATAGTGGCCATCCTGACCGGTGTGAGATGATATCTCATTGCGGTTTTGATTTGCATTTCTCTGATGACTAGTGATGTGGAGCATCTTTTCACCTGACTGTTAACTGTTGGCCATCTGTATGTCTTCTTTGGGGAAATGCCTGTTCAGGTCCTCTGCCCATACTTTAATCAGGCTTTTTTTGGGGGGGGGGGTTGTTAAGGCATATGAGTTCTTTATATATTTTGGATGTTAAAAGTTGGTTAATTTTATGTGATGCTTTTTTTAAATTAATGTATCATTGATATACATGATGGTTTCACATAAACAACACAGTGGTTTCACCATTCACCCATATTATCAAGTTTATACCCCCATTGGAGTCATTGTCCATCAGCATAGGAAGATGTTACAGAGTCATGAATTGTCTTCTCCGTGCTGTACTACCATCCTGTGACCTACCTATATTGTGATTGCAAATTATAGTGCCCCTTAATCCTCTTCTCCCTCCTTACCCACCCTACCCAACCCCTCCCTGTGTGATGCTTTTTTTAAACCACAATTTTGGAAATTGAAACATTGTGATACCATTTCTCTACCTCTCATACTGGCAAAAATGAAAACATCTGACAATATCAAGAGTAAGTAGTACTGTCCAGAAATGAAAGCATTTTTATCTTGTGGGGGAGTGTAAATTATTTTAACTATTATAAAGAGCAGTTGGCACAGTCTAGCAGAATATAAAATATACATATTCTAGATTAAAGATGACGGCATGAATGGAGAGACAGAGGCTTCCTCCTAAAACTGGATACAATTAGAAAATATAGTTGGTGCAACTAATCCTGAGAGAGCAACAGGAAAGAGGATGGCGTCAGAATGCATACACCTGGAGAAAAGCGCAGACCTCACAGGACAGGGTAATGTACCAGAGCTGTGGCTCCACAGGACCCGAGCCCTTCCCCCACCCCAGCTCACCAGCAGGAAGAAGAGAAACGGAGCAGGGAGGGAGTGGAAGGCTTGGGACTGCTGAATACCTAGCTCTGGAGATCTGTTCTGGGAGCACAAACCTATATTTCATGGTGCTTTCATGAGACTCACATGACTACCAGGTTGGAAAGTTAATACAAGCAGAGTTCCTGGGGAGACTGGGATTCCAGCCACTTGTGGAAAGCATGGATCCATATCTGGCTGCTCTGGGACAAAAACTTATACCTCTGTGCTCGGCCCACTTACTCAGGCAGTGGAGACGGGCACAGCAGCCAGGAGGCAGGGAACAGCTCTTTCCTCTCCCCAGGCACCAGTACTGCTCCCCTGCGACCCCCAACATTGCTTCAGGGGCTGAGCAGCTCCAGAATAGAGCTTCTGGACACTAGAGGGCGCCATATACAAACATGAAACACCAAAGGAACCTTGTCCAGAGTAAAATTATTAATACAACTCCTGAGAAAGATTTAAATGATATGGACCTCGTGACTCTCTCTGAAAGGGAGTTTAAAATAAAAATCATCAAAATTCTAATGAAGGTACGGAAAGACATCCAAGAGCTCAGGAATGAATTCAGGTTGGAAATCCAATCGTTGAAGAGCACGATGGAGGGTATTAAAAGTAGGTTGGATACGGTGGAGGAGACAATAAATGAAATAGAAACTAGAGAAGAGGAATACAAAGAAGCTGAGGCACAGAGAGAAAAAAAGGATCTCTAAGAATGAAAGAATATTGAGAGAACTGTGTGACCAATATCCAAGTGGAACAATATTCGCATTATAGGGCTATCAGAAGAAGAAGAGAGAGAGAAAGGGATAGAAAGTGTCTTTGAGGAGGTAGTTGCTGAAAACTTCCCCAATCTGGGGAAGGACATAGTCTCTCAGGCCATGGAGATCCACAGATCTCCCAACACAAGGGACCCAAAGAAGACAACACCAAGACACATAGTAATTAAAATGGGAAAGATCAAGGACAAGGACAGACTTTTAAAAGCAGTCAGAGAGAGAAATAAGATCACATACAAAGGAAAGCCCATCAGGCTAACATCAGATTTCTCAGCAGAAACCTTACAGGCCAGAAGGGAGTGGCATGATGTATTTAATGCCATGAAGCAGAAGGGCCTGGAACCAAGATTACTTTATCTGACAAGATTATCATTTAAATTTGAAGGAGGGATTAAACAATTTCCAGAGAAGCAAAAGCTGAGAGAATTTACCTCCCACAAACCATCTCTACAGTCTATTCTGGAGGGACTGCTATAGACGGAAGTGTTCCTAAGGTTGAATAGCTGTCACCAAAGGTAATAAAACCACAGTAAAGAGAGTAGAACAGCTAATTATAAAGAAATACAAAATTAAATTAACTATCCCCAAAGTCAATCAAGGGATAGACAAAAAGTACAGAATTTGATACCAAATATACAAACAATGAAGGAGGAAGAAAAGGAAGAGAAATAGAAAAGAACCTTTAGATGGTGTTTGTAATAGCATACTAAGTGAGTTAAACTAGACTCTTAGATAGTAAGGCAAGTACCCTGGAACCTTTGGTAACCACGAATCTAAAGCCTGCAAAGACAATAAGTACATACCTATCGATAATCACCCTAAATGTAAATGGACTGAATGCACCAATCAAAAGACATAGAGTCACTGAATTGATAAAAAAACAAGACCCATCTATATGCTGCTTACAAGAGACTCACCTCAAACCCAAAGACATGCACACACTAAAAGTCAAGGGATGGAAAAAGATATTTCATGCAAACAATAGGGAGAAAAAAGCAGGTGTTGCAGTACTAGTATCTGACAAAATAGACTTCAAAACAAAGAAAGTAACAAGAGATAAAGAAGGACATTACATAATGATAACGGGGTCAGTCCAACAAGAGGATATAACCATTATAAATATATATGCACCCAACACAGGAGCACCAGCATATGTGAAACAAATACTAACAGAACTAAAGGAGGAAATACAATGCAATGCATTCATTTTAGGAGACTTCAACACACCATTCACTCCAAAGGACAGATCCACCAGACAGAAAATAAATAAGGACACAAAGGCACTGAACAACACACTAGAACAGATGGACCTAATAGACATCTATAGAACTCTACACCCAAAAGCAACAGGATACACATTCTTCTCAAGTGCACATGGAACATTCTCCAGAATAGACCACATACTAGGCCACAAAAAGAGCCTCAGTAAATTCAAAAAGATTGAAATTCTACCAACCAACTTTACAGACCACAAAGGTATAAAACTAGAAATAAATTGTACAAAGAAAGCAAAAAGGTTCACAAACACATAGAGGCTTAACAACATGCTTCTAAATAGTCAATGGATCAATGACCAAATTAAAATGGAGATCCAGCAATATATGGAAATAAATGACAACAGCAACACAAAGCCCCAACTTCTGTGGGACGCAGCGAAAGCAGTCTTAAGAGGAAAGCATATAGCAATCCAGGCATATTTAAAGAAGGAAGAACAAACCCAAATGAATAGTCTAACGTCACAGTTATCAAAATTGGAAAAAGAAGAACAAATGAGGCCTAAAGTCAGCAGAAGGAGGGACATAATAAAGATCAGAGAAGAAATAAACAAAATTGAGAAGAATAAAACAATAGAAAAAGTCAATGAAACCAAGAGCTGGTTCTTTGAGAAAATAAACAAAATAGACAAGCCTCTAGCCAGACTTATTAAGAGAAAAAGAGAATCAACACACATCAACAGAATCAGAAACGAGAAAGGAAACATCACGACGGACCCAACAGAAATACAAAGAATTATTAGAGACTACTATGAAAACCTATATGCTAAGAAGCTGGAAAACCTGGAAGAAATGGACAACTTCCTAGAAAAATACAAGCTTCCAAGACAGACCAAGAAAGAAACAGAAAATCTAAACAGACCAATTAACAGCAAATAAATTGAAACGGTAACCAAATTCTACCCAAGAACAAAACCCCCGGGCCAGATGGATTTACCTCAGAATTTGATCAGACATACAGAGAAGACATAATACCCATTCTCCTTAAAGTTTTCCAAAGAATAGAAGAGGAGTGAATACTCTCAAACTCATTCTATGAAGCCAACATCACCCTAATACCAAAACCAGGCAAAGACCCCACCAAAAAGAAAATTACAGACCAATTTCCCTGAGGAAGGTAGATGCAAAAATATTCAACAAAATATTAGCAAACCGAATTCAAAAATCCATCAAAAGGATCATACACCATGACCAAGTGAGATTCATCCCAGGGATGCAAGGATGGTACAACATCTGAAAATCCATCAACATCATCCACCACATCAACAAAAAGAAAGACAAAAACCACATGATCATCTCCATAGATGCTGAAAAAGCATTTGACAAAATTCAACATCCATTCATGATAAAAACTCTCAACAAAATGGGTATAGAGAGCAAGTACCTCAACATAATAAAGGCCATATATGATAAACCCACAGCCAACATCATACTGAACAGCGAGAAGCTGAAAGCTTTTCCTCTGCAATCGGGAACAAGACAGGGATGCCCACTCACCCCACTGTTATTCAACATAGTACTGGATGTCCTAGCCACGGCAATTAGACAAAACAAAGAAATACAAGGAATCCAGACTGGTAAAGAAGAAGTTAAACTGTCACTATTTGCAGATGACATGATATTGTACATAAAAAACCCTAAAGACTCCACTTCAAAACTACTAGAACTGATATCGGAATTCAACAAAGTTGCAGGATACAAAATTAATACACAGAAATCCGTGGCTTTCCTATACACTAACAATGAACCAATAGAAAGAGAAATCAGGAAAACAATTCCATTCACAATAGCATCAAAAAGAATAAAATACTTAGGAATAAACCTTACCAAGGAAGTGAAAGACCTATACCCTGAAAACTATAAGATACTTTCGTAAGAGAAATTAAAGAGGATACTAACAAATGGAAACTCATCCCATGCTCTTGGCTAGGAAGAATTAATATCGTCATAATGGCCATCCTGCCCAAAGCAATATACAGATTCGATGCAATCCCTATCAAATTACCAACAGCATTCTTCAGTGAACTGGAACAAATAGTTCAAAAATTCATATGGAAACACCAAAGACCCCGAATAGCTAAAGCAATCCTGAGAAGAAAGAATAAAGTGGGGGGATCTCACTCCCCAACTTCAAGCTCTACTACAAAGCAACAGTAATCAAGGCAATTTGGTACTGGCACAAGAACAGACCCACAGACCAGTGGAAGAGAATAGAGACTCCAGACATTAACCCAAACATATATGGCCAATTAATATACGATAAAGGAACCATGGACATACAATGGGGAAATGACAGTCTCTTCAACAGATGGTGCTGGGAAAACTGGACAGCTACATGTAAGAGAATGAAACTGGATCACTGTCTAACCCCATACACAAAAGTAAATTTGAAATGGATCAAAGACCTGAATGTAAGTCATGAAACCATAAAACTCTTACAAAAAACATAGGCAAAACTCTCTTGGACATAAACATGAGTGACTTCTTCATGAACATACCTCCCTGAGCAAGGGAAACAAAAGAAAAATGAAGAAGTGGGACTATATCAAGCTGAAAAGGTTCTGTACAGCAAAGGACACCATCAATGGAACAAAAAGGTACCCTACAGTATGGGAGAATATATTCATAAATAACAGATCCAATAAATGGTTGACATCCAAAATATATAAAGAGCTCACGTATCTCAACAAACAAAAAGCAAATAATCCAATTAAAAAAATGGACAGAGGAGCTGAACAGACAGTTCTCCAAAGAAGAAATTCAGATGGCAGACAGACACATGAAAAGATGCTCCACATCACTTGTCATCAGAGAAATGCAAATTAAAACCACAATGAGATATCACCTCATACCAGTAAGGATCGCCACCATTCAAAAGACAAACAACAACAAATGTTGGCGAAGTTGCAGAGAAAGGGGAACCCTCCTACACTGCTGGTGGGAATGCAAATTAGTTCAACCATTGTGGAAAGCAGTATGGAGGTTCCTCAAAAAGCTCAAAATAGAAATACCATTTGACCCAGGAATTCCACTTCTAGGAATTTACTGTAAGAATGCAGCACTCTAGTTTGAAAAAGACAGATGCACCCCTATGTTTATCGCTGCACTATTTACAATAGCCAAGAAATGGAAGCAACCTAAATGTCCATCTGTAGATGAGTGGGTAAAGAAGATGTGGTACATATACAGAATGGAATATTATTCAGTCATACGAAGAAAACAGATCCTACCATTTGCAACAACATGGATGGAGCTAGAGGGTATTATGCTCAGTGAAATAAGCCAGGTGGAGAAAGACAAGTACCAAATAATTTCACTCATATGTGGAGTATAGGAACAAAGAAAACTGAAGGAACAAAACAGCAGCAGAATCACAGAACCCAAGAATGGACTAATGGTTACCAAAGGGAAAGGGACTGGGGAGGAGGGGTGGGAAGGGAGGTATCAGGGCAGGGAAAAAGAAAGGGGGCCTTACAATTAGCATGTATAATGTGGGGGGTGCATAGGGAGGGATGTGCAACACAGAGAGGACAAGTAGTGAATCTATAGCATCTTACTACGTTGATGGACAGTGACTGTGATGGGGTTTGTGGGGGGGTCTTGGTGAAGGGGGGAGTCTAGTAAACAATGTTCTTCACGTAATTGTAGATTAATGATGATAAAATGAATTTAAAAAAAATATATATATATATACATATTCTATAACCCAACAATTTCTCTTCTCATTGTCTGACTTAGGATGTGTACAGGGATGTTTCAGCCATCATTGTTATAAGTGCAAAAAACTGGAAACAATAAAAAGTGGCCATTAATAGGGGAATGGATACATATAATGTAAGGGAATGAAACAGATCTACTTATATCAACACAGACTGATATCAGAAACATATTATTGATTTTAAAAAGTAGATTATATATTCATGTATAGCATATCACTCATGTAAACTTAAAAGAGCACAAAATCTTAGATATATTTTCAGTATATACAAATACAGATAAAGTGACCAGGAAAACAGTTAATCAGAAACTAAACTTCTTATAAATTTCTACTGCACGAGGCTCTGAGCCAGCCCCAGTGGTCCTGTGTCCTGGTGGTCCTGGTCCCTCCCACTAGGAACAGGGCTGACTCGTGCCGTATGCATTCCCGTCTCCCGTAGGGACACTGTAGAAATGAGAGTGTAGGACTTCTGAGGCTAGAACGTAAAAGACATTGTGTCTTCCTCCTTGTTTTCATTTTCTCCACTGCTCATTCTAAAGGAAGCCAGCTACCATTTTGTGAGGCCACTCAAGCAGCCATGTGACAAGGAACTGCGGGATCCCTCCAATAGCCTTCCAGATGTTTCTACTGGTGCTAGTCAGGCCTCTAGGTGACTACACCTTGTGAGAAACTTTGACCCAGAGCCACACAGCTAAGTTGCTTCTGAATTCCTGACCCATAGAAACTGTGATATAATTGTGAATTGGTTTAAGCCACTAAGTTTGAGGGCAATTTGTTACATAGCAATTTGTAACTAATACAGATTTAGTTGCCTGTATCTGTATTAGTTACCTATTGTGCCTGAGGCCTGCTCTCCATTTGTTCTGGCAAGTGCCAGAAAGGGATTAAAGGCACATTATTATTAAAACAAATACTTTCTTCTTCAAGTATTAGAAGGACTGATTTTTCTTCAAGGCTTATTTCTGCATTTGAGGAAAAGTCTATTGCACTAGAAGCAGGAGCCCATACAATGAGAAACATTATCTTGCCTGTTATAGATAAATTGAGCCTCCTCCACCTCCCATTCTTATGTTGAAATCTTAACACCTAGTCTCTCAGAATGTGACTATATTTGGAGATAAGGCTTTTAAAGAGGTAGTTAAGATGAGCTTCCTTAGTGTGGCCCCTAATGCAATCTGACTGGTGTCCCTATAAGATTAGGACACCGGTGCACAGAGGGACAACCGTATGAAGACACAAGGAGAAGAAAGCCATCTGCAAGCCAGGGAGAGCACACCCACCAGAACCCAGCCCTGCTGGCACACTGCTTGTGGACTTCCAGACTCCAGAATGTGAGAACACACACTTCTGTTGGTTAAGCCACCCATATGTGCTACTGTTTCTGTAGCCCAAGCAAACTAGCCCACAGTCTAACACACTCGCTTTACAAATAATGACCTTAGGTCCGAAGGGTGGAAGGGACTTGGCCAAGGTCACAGTGAGAATACAAAGCAGAACAGAACAGTGAGAGCCTCCATCTCCAAACTGAGTCCAGTGGTTCCTCCAACGAGCAAGACCGTGGAGGCAAAGTCTTGGAAAATGCTTATTGATACCATTTGAGTTCCTTGTTCCTTGTTCACGATGGCAAGTGTGTGGCCTCAGCCTGCAGCCTCCATTACCCATCCTTCAGGTGCCTCAATTTCTGAGAACCAGCCCCAGTTTGACTTTCTCTTTCCAGGTTCACCATCCATTGGAAGAGCAGCCAGTTCAGGGAACTGCTCTGCTTTCCAGGAAGCAATGGCCATCAGCCTTCAGCACATCCAACATGGAGATGGCAGCCAGAAGCCAGTGAACTTTCAGAACCCTCAAAAGCATATAGAAGGGAGTTTTTTTTAAGCCTTACCTTTAAAGAAACTGTAAAGAGAAACTTTCAAAGGAAGACCTCCCCTCCCCCATGTGAAAATCTCCTGCTTTCCATGCACATTTCCAGCGACCTCTGGACAATTCCATCCTGGGTGTCTTCTAGACTAAAACTTGACAACCTCAAAATGAATTAGCTTTCCTTGAACATCTCTGCCTACCATAATGCTGACTTCAATTCACGTCACTGCCGTAAAAATAACAGCCATCTGCCATCTATGGAATGCCAGCAGCATGCCAGGTAATTTACTTGGATCGAGAATCCTGCAAACTCAGTCACACAAAATGGGAATTACCATGGCCCTTCGACGATGAAGACCCCCAGGCTTTCAGCAAGGATGTGGTCGCAGATCTGGGGTACACAGCGGCAGAGCAGGACACAAAACCATGTTTGCCCTACTCCAGGGCAAACTGGTGGCCCACCAGCCACAGCTGGTCTGCAGGTGGGTTTCGTTTGGCATCAACCATGGGGTTTTTGCCTTTTTTGTTTTGAATCCTAATTAGTTGCTAACATTAAAGAGTCAGGACATTTCACATAAAAAGCCAGATTTCTGGAGTCTCCAGCAAAAAAAAAAAAAATGATGGTCTGGCAGTGCCACCTTGACAAGATCATTAAGTTCTCTGGACTCAGTAGGAATTTTAAAAAGGGGTGGGGGGGCAGATCCTACTGAGCTCTAGAGGGTGTTTGGAGGTGGGGAGGGTGCTAGCCTAGAGTGTCATGATGGCGGTAATGGCCAGGAGAGTGTAGCATGGCTGGGGTTCTGTCCTTGGCCAGACTCTGAGCCCCTAGGCCTGTGAAACCCTGGACTATGACAGATTTAGGCTTTCCAGGTATTAGGTACCTTGGAATTGCTCTGTGTCCCCTGCAAGACTGTGAGAATAGCGTTCAAGACTGACTCATTTCTGTCTCCCCAGAAGTTGTCCAATATGTGTTAAATCACACTGGATAAGAATTGGTGATCAATGCAAAGTTCGTTTATAGCCTGGTTGCTCAGCAACTCCACTCAGAGCATTTATCTAAAAGATAGATTTACATATACACAGGAAGCATATATGTATAAGGAAACCCATAGCAGCATAATAATAGCAAGGGATTGGATGCTGACCATATTTCTGATCAACTTCCTGACCATATTTCTGTCTCCATGGGGTGGAGGAAAACATACTCTGCCTGGAACAAAAGGCAGGGGCAATCCAGCAGAGAAGCTGTGGAGGATATTGGGGCTGGGGGCTGCAGTCTGGGGCCCTCTTTTCCATTCACTGAAACAAGCTTGTGGTGGGTTGAATTGTGTCCCACCACCAAAGCTGTTCAGGACCCCAATACCTGCGAATGTACCTTTGCTTGGAAATTGTCTTTTCAGATGTTTGAGATACAGTCACATTTGATTAGAGGGGCCCTCATAAAAAAAAAAAAACGGTGTCCTTATAAAAAGGGGGAAACTTGGACACAAGAGACAGACACATACAGAAGGAAGGTGAGAAACAGCATCCATAAGCCACAGGGCGCTTGAGGCCACCAGAAGCGAGGAGAGAGGCATGCAACAGTTTACCTCTCCCAGCTCCAGAAGGAGCCAGCTCTGCTGCAACCTTGATCTTGGACTCTTGGCCTCCAGATGGTGAGACAATATATTGATGTTGTTTAAGCTACCCAGCTTGTGGTTCTTTGTTACAGCAGCCGCAGGAAACTGATACAAGGCCTGAATGCCAAAAAGCAGGGATGAGATCCTGGGTCTGGGTGCCCTGTGCCTTGGGCCCTGGCAGAAGAGAGGCAACATAAGAGGGGCAACACAGGACCACCTGTTGGTGCCAGAACAGACCTGAGCTCACAGCCACAACACGAGGAGGAGGAATGTGGGCGCTTTCCCCTTCGCTCCCTTGTCTGTCCCTCTCTAGTAGAGGTTTTCCCTATTTAATATCTCACACCCCCACCATGGTGTTTCATGTCTATTTTAGAAGCACAAGGGCCTGATGGGACCCAAGGTCCAGAACTTCCCAACTGTCAATCATTTTCTAATAACCTTCCTGACTTTCACACACCCATTGTACCTCTGACCCTGTGACTTAACATTTTCCGTCCACTTAAACAACAAACTTGAATACTTCCTTTACATTCATCTTAATAGCATCCATTTAATTGTGGATCTGATGCATTATTTTTCTAGTACACTTTGAAATATAAAACTATTAAAATGAGAAATGTTCTGTGTACCAAAGTTTGGGAAGCTTTGGCCTCATCGACTTCTAGCCTTTCTTCCTGTTATTCCTTTTTCCCTAGTTGACTGAAGGGGGCCCAGGGCTGCATGAGCCCAGTCTTGCAGGGGTCCTGGGTGCCCCTCCCCAAATGTGTCCTCCCATCAGAGGCCTGCCATTGGGCCTGTCCTCACAGGAAGGTCCTGTGTTCCCTGGATGTGCCTAAGGTACAGGTTTCTCAGCTGGGGGCTCCTGGCATTTGGAGCAGGACAAGTCTTTGCATGAGCCTGTCCTGTGCATTGCAGGGCATTCCCCATCTCTGGCCTCCTCCCATTGCATGCTGTCCTTGGGCCTCTGTCATCATGACAGTCAGCCTTCCCCAGCCCCCTGTTTCCAAACCCCTGGTTGAGAACCACTCCTGGGGAGTGTTTCCTGGTCAAAACAATCCAGTCCCCAGCCCCACCCCATGAAGCCAGCTCTCTGAGTCTTGCCATTTTAGTGATAGGCCAACATACATGGCACACCACGACATCACCTGAGATAGTCAACTTTAATCCTCAGAGTCACGCCCATGGGTGTCTTTCACCAGCGTCAGGATATGGTTCCTAAAAGCACAGACCCAGGATCCACTGGCTCTGCCCTTGCCTTGGGTGAGTTCCTCAGTGCTCTGGTGCCCCCACCTCCCCATCTGTATGGGGCAGTTGAACAAGCACCTGTGGGTCGGGAGGATGAGGTGTGGTAATACGTGTGCAGAGCATCTAAACAGTGTCCGGCACACAGGACGCCATTGCGGTTCACTTAACACAGCCCCCACCCACTTTTAGTGCCTACCATGTTCCAGCCATGTATGCTGCCTGTCTTATTTCATACTCAGAGCAGTTCTATGAGGTTCCTACTATGATTTCATTTCACAGATGATAAAATGGAGGCATAGAACAGCAGCTTTACCTCCCATGGCAAAGCAGTTGCAGAACCAGGGGCTGAACCTGGTACATCAGCACACCCGACTCTGTGGCACCACAGGGAGAGGGGTACGCAGAGAGGGAAGCATTTATTCCTGCCTGTGTAGGGACATCGCTCACCCTCCTTGGACCTGTTTCCTCATCAGAAAATAAGGGCTTTGGACCAAACAGTTTCTGAGGCCCCCACTGACTCCTAAGACCGGTATCTTCTCTAAGACCCAGGCAGCTGGGCCAGAAGGGGCGTCACTGGCAGGCCCTGCCTTTCAGAACACAGAGTTCCCTTCCTTGCTGTGCCTGGTGAGGCTGACGCTGGCTGATCGCGGATGGGCTTTCACTCCCTGCCCTCCCCTCTCATGTCCAGGCATCTACCCGAAGAAGCTCAGGGCATCTGAGGACATGGAAGATGTTATCTGGCCCAGAGCACTGGGGCCCAGTGTCCGGGGACTGAGTCAGGTGAGGCTGCAGGTAGCCAGATAGCCACTCTCTGCACGGTCCCCAGAGGAGGCTGCCCACGAGAACTGCTGTGCCCAGGGGACAGCGCACAAGGGCAGCTGCCTCAGCTCTGCTTTGCTGGCTGCTCACTGATTCCTTATGACAGCCGTGGGGTGGAGGAGCAGCAGCTTCAGCAGCTGCAAACATCTGCAAATGAGGAAACTGAGATTCCAAGACCTTAAATATGGTGCCCAAGGGTTGACAAAGAGCAGAGCTGGGAACCAAGCCCTGGCAGCCTGACTTACCACCAAGACACTGCGTCTTGCCACCTTCGCCAAAGCCCCAACCACAGCCTGCTTCTCTGTCTCTCTGCGATTGCCCTGGGCGCCTGCTTTCACTTACTTTCAGCTGGTTACAAAGGACAAGTCAGTGGGATGGATCAGGGGAAGAACAAACCCACCCAGGATGCACTCCCCTCTTCTATTGGCGCCAGTTACAAAGAGGAAGGTAAAAGGCATCGTGTTCCCTGAGCACAATAACTTGCCTAGCCTGGTGTCATGAACCAGAATAATCGCCATAGCCACACAAGCATCTAGCAAGCTAAGGGGATTTTATTCCATTTTCACATGGAAACACTGAGGCTCAATAAGATGGTGACTTGCATCAAGATTATACAACTAGGGAAACACATAGGGATTGAAATCCAGGTCTGAGGCCCCAAGGGGGACAGGAAACTTCAGAGCGTTGTAGGCAAGCAGTTCAGAGCAGCTGAAAGCACAGGTTTGTGCCAGGAGAAGCGGCTCCCTCCCCCCAGAGCTCTCCACCCAACCCAATGGCCAGAAAGGAACCTGGGAAGATCATGTCCCCTGCCAGGCCTGGGCCAGTGCTGGCGCCCTCTGCCCACCTGTTTGCTGCTCTTGCAGGAATCCCCAGCTCTGTCACTCAGCCTCACATCTCCCTGCTCCAGGAAACCTGAGCTTCCCCACACCTGTTCACCCGGGATCCTAGGAAGCAGCCTGGGGGAAGGGCAGCAAGGAGCAGGGAGACCTAAGTCTGGGCTCCTTTTTTCCTACCTGCAGAGTCAGACCAGGACAGACACTGCACTGAGGCCATGCACTTATTTCCAAGTCACTGGCGAAGTCCTCGCTATTTGCTGTACCCTGTGGTAAGCACTGGGGAAATTATAGCAAATAAGATGGCACTACTCCCTAAAGATACTTCATCCCTTTTTATGGCTCTATACTGCTCTATGCTGTCCCTGAACTTCCTGAATAAGCCCCTTTAACGTTTTTTTTTTGTGTGTGTGTGGGGGGGAAATCTTTTTGTTTTGAAATAATTTTAGACCCACAAGAAGTTGCAAACATAATAGAGTGCTCATGTACCTTCATCCAGCGTTCCTCAGGGGCGACATCCTATATAACCATGGGACATTTTCAACCCCTGGAAACTAACAATGGTATAGCACCATGCATTAAACACTAGGTAGACCTTATTCAGGTGTCAGTTTTTACATGCATTCATTTCTGGGTGTACTCTGAAATCTCAACACGTGTACAGATTTGAGTATCCACCCTCATTATCAGGATAGAAAAGTGTTCTGTCACCACAAGGAAACTCCCTCCTATTACCCTCTGATAGACCCTCCCCCAGCCTAACCCCTGACAACCAGGAATCTGTTCTCCATCTCATTTCAAGTTACCGTACAAAATATAAATGGAATCATATAGCATGTAACCTTTTGAGATGTTTCTTTTTTTCTCCTCAGCATAACACCCTGGAGATCCACCCAAGTTGGTGGATATACCAATACTTCATTCCTTTTTGTGGCGGAGTAGTAGTGGAACTTACCCATTTGCCTTTTGGAGGACATTGGGTTGCTCCCCGTTTGGGACCATTATGATAAAGATGCTGTGAAAAATCATGTGCAGGCTTTTGCGTGGAACATACTAAAATGTACACACAGGAGTACACATGGGGAGTGCAGGTTTAGCTATAAGGAACTGCCAAGCTCTTTTTCACACTCACTGTAGCAGTTGACCTTCCTACCAGCCCTGTAAGAAAGATCCAGTTACTCTACATCCCCACCGGCATTTGCTATGTCAATATATATTTTTTAAATTTGAGCCTCTCTGTAAGGTGCTTTATTTTCCTTTTCCCTAATGGCCCTATCGTTTCATGGGCTAATCTGCCACCTGTATTTCCTCTTCAGTGAAATTTTTGTCCATGTCTTCTGCTCATTTTCTAATTGAACTTTTTGTTTTTCTGCTGTTCAGTTTCTAAAGTTTTTATATATTCTGGACCTAAGTCCTTTATATATTCTGGATCCAAAGTTTGGCAAATATTTTCTCACAGTCGGTGGCTGTCTTTTCGTTCTCTTAACTGGTTCTTTCATAATTTTCAAAGTTTGATCAAGTCCCACTTAAAAATATTTTCTTTTTTCTTCTTTGTGCTTTTGATGTAATGTATAGAACTATTTACCTAATCCTAGGTCATGAAGATTTTCTCCTATGTTTTCTTGCACGTTTTATAGTTTTGTGCTTTCCATTTAGATGGTGACCCATTTTGAGCTAATTTTTGTGCAAGCTGTGAGACTCAGTTTAGGGTTAGAGTTTTGCTTATGGATGACTAGTTGTTTTTGCACCTTTGTCAAAAATCAGTTGGGTGACTGGGGAGGATGGGTGGGAAGGGAGGGTTAAGGGGGGGGAAGAAAGGGGGCATTACGATTAGCATGTATAATGTGGGGGGGCATGAGGAGGGCTGTACAACACAAGGAAGACAAATAGTGATTCTGCAGCATCTTACTACGCTGATGGACAGGTGACTATAATGGGTTTTGTGGGTGGGGACTTGGTGAAGGGGGGAGCCTAGTAAACATAAGGTTCTTCATGTAATTGTAGATTAATGATAACAAAAATAAAAAAGAAAAATCCGTTGGGTGTACAGGTGTGGGTTCACTTCCGAGCTCTCTATACTGTTCCACTGATCTATGTATCTATCCCTCTGCCCACACCATGCAGTGTTTATTACTTTAAATAATAAGCCTTATTCCAGTAAACCTATAACCTCCCACATGGTCCTTCATTGTCAATACTGTTCTAACTCTTCAAGTTCCTTTGCTTTCCATGTAAACGTTTGAATCCTATTGGCTGTATCTATAAAAAACACTGCTGGGATTCTGATTGGAAAAGTGTTAAGCCTACAAATCAATTTGAGGAGAATGGACACAATGGCTCTCTATTTACTGACATCTTTTTCCTTTCTTTCACCAACACTATTGAATATTTATCAGTTTCTGGACACATTTTGTTGGGTTTATACAGAAGTATTTTATGTGGGGGGAGTGATTCTAAATGGGACAACGTCTCTAATTTTGGATCCACTGGTTCATTGCTAATATGTAGGAAAATGGTCAATTTTTGTGTGCCAACCTTGCATCCTGCAACCTTACTACAGCCAATTAATAGTTCTAGGAGTTGTTTTCAGTTTTGTTTTTTTTTAGGTACCTTATTGCTTTTCCAGGAATCCATAACTCTGTCATTGAGCCTTGAAGACCGCCATCGCTGTGTTCAGGGAAACCTGAGCTTCCCTCCACTTGCCCTGCCAGGATCTTAGGAATCACAGGGTCTTGGGGAAGGACGACAGCAAGGAGGATGAAGACCTGGGTCTGGGCTCCTTTTTCCTACCTGCAGTCAGACAAGGGCAGGAAGTGTACTAAGATTGTTCATTTATGCCCCAGTACTTGACAAGTTTTTATTATGTGCAAGGTGCCTTGGTAAGTGCTGAGGAAACAAATGTAAACAACTGGGCCAGAAAGACATACTTCATCCTTTTTCTGGCTTTATGCTGTTCTACAGCTATCTCAGAACTTTTGGGATCAAGCATCCTTACATTTTTGAACTTTAAACAACCATCAGTTGTTGCATATTACTTTTTCTGACATTGCAGTTGAACAAATATATTAATATATTAAGTCCCTTACAAAAAGAAATAGCTGCTTAGCATAGTGATTAATCGCACTTACTTGGGAATCAAAATTCCAGCTGTGTTAGCTAGCCTTGGGGAAGTTACTGAAGTTCTCTGTGCCTCACATTACTTATCTGTAAAATAGAGATAATCATAGTCCCCACCTCATAAAGTTGTTGTGAAAATTAAGTGAGAAAACAGGGCCTTTCTCATGGCAAGTTTGCCATTCTTATTAAAACAGGTAAAGCACAAGTAAAAATATTCCATTTAAAAATAGAGATAGAAGTTCTACATGCACTTGTGCCAGCTCTCAGAAGTTCACTGTGTTTTATTTAGCCGTTCCTCTTTGGGTGAATGTGTTGGCCGTCCCACTTTAGCTATTATGAAGAAGGTAGCAACCAGCATTCTGCTCTGCGGTATCTTTGGCATATATGCCAACATGGCTCCAAGCTGTCTTCTGAGAAGTGAAACCACTGAGTCATGAGAAATGCCCATTTTTAATTCTAATAGCTACTGCCAGGCTGCCCTCTGCAGAGGCCATATCAGTTTACATTGTTCAGGGCATTTCCACGTCTCCACATCCGCGGTGATATTTGACACTGTCAGGCTTCGGGCTTCCTCTCTCTCTCTCTCTCAGAGAGAAGGGATCAGGAGAAAACACGGTGTCCCAAATTTATCCTCAATGTTTCAATTTGCTTACAAAATGTATTCTTAATGACTTATATGATTAAGAACTAATCATAAACAATTCCCCTCAAAATAACAGCCCGCATGGTATTTAAATTTAGTGGGAGTTACACACCCTGTGCAAACACCCACACAAAAGTTCTGCTTGCAGATGGTCAGAAGGGCTGTGAAGGACACCACTGGGATGTGGCATGTGGCTGCTGATGATAAGAGAGGGTGATGGTGATCGATGGCTGCTGCCAGTAAGCCCTTAGCATATGTGAACTTTCCTCCTCGTGACTACTCTGTGGGGTAGATGTTACTCTCTCCGGTTTACAGATGATGAAACTGAAGCACAGTGGAACTTATCTGACTGAGGTCACACAGTAGGGGGGACCAGGATTTAAGCGCATCTGGCTCCAGAGTCCGGATTTACCTGACTCCATAATAGGTAACCCTTTCTGGAGAATTACTGAAGGTGGCAGAGGGGGCACCACAAACCATATGCTCAATCATAGTACCATGTGATATAAGAACAATAATAACAATGACTTATATGTGGATGCTGAACTGATGAACTGCTTTTACACACGTAATTTTATTTAGGCTGAAACTGTAAAATGGGGGGTGCAAACTTTTGCTCACATCCCTCCTCTACTGAGGTGGAAATTAGAACTCAGGGGGTTAACAGGTTTGCCCATAGTAACAGTAAGAGTCAAAGCAAATCCCATTACTCTGCCTGCTTGTCCAGAGTGATGGACAGCATGGCCCCCCAAAGATGTCTACGCTATAATCTCTGGAACCCGTGAAGATGCTATGTTACGTGCAAAAAGGACTTTGCTGATCTGATTTAGGTTATTGACCTTAAAATAGGTATATAATACTGGATTTTCCTTAGGGGTCCAATAATAATCACATGATTTAAAAAAGTCATTGGAGGCCGAGAACTTTCTCTGGCTTCCTGCAAGAGATAGCACAGAAGTCAGAGAGATTCAAAGCGTGAGAGAAACTCATCCCACTATTCCTGTATGGGTGCATATGGAAAGCATGAGACAGAATGTGGGCAGCATCAGGGTACAAAGACCACCCCTGGCCGGAAACAGGGACCTCAGTCCTACAACCACAGGGAACTGAATTCAGCTAACAACTTAAATTATGTGGGAATCAGATTCATCTCCAGAGTCTCCAGAAAGGATTATAGTCCTGCTGACACTTTGGTCTCAGTCTCATGAGACTATAAGCAAAGGACTCACTGGGTCATGCTGTACTTGGACTTCTGACCTACAGAACTCCGATATTATAAATACATGTTTTTTTTAAGCCACTAAAATTGTGGAAATGTGTTACAGTAGCAATAGAAAACTAACCCACTGTGGGGTAAACTGCAGAATTTCCAGAATCCCCTGCCTAGCCTTAGTTCATTTACATGTTAACCACTGCGGCCTCCAGCAGTTTCCAGGGCAAGGAGTGAAAAGGTAACAGCCACTCTCTCCTCCCTCCGTTCCTAGTATGTAACTGGTCTGGTGACTGCCAATCACCAAGGACTCACCAATGGAGTTCCTCCCACAAGGGGCAGGTGGAAGAGAGAACACACGTGGCTCCAGAGCACGAGCAGCGGCTAAAGGAGGTAGATGGGACCAGGCCTAGCTAGTGAATTTAAGCAAGCAGTGAGCAATAAAAACAGTTTCTCCTAATCCGTCCTTTCCTTTGACTTATTTTGGTATTACCAGTTTCATAGGGGGATTTGTTCCAGGCCCAGAACACCCTTTCCCCCTGGAGCTACATACAGGCGATTTGCAGGGTCTGAATGCTCACTGAGTCTAAAAATACCTCTTCTACTAACCTGCCACATTGACTGTTATTCCTGCTGTCAGAGACCCATTTTAAAATTAAGGCATTTTTTCCTCCAAAATTCTCTTTAATAAGCATAGACACTACCTGAGACGAAGTAATGCATTAGCAGCCTATCACTAATACGCAACCAGAGGCATTTCCTGCCCCCAGAACATAGAACAGGCATGTTTTGATGCAGAGTACAGAAGTTTCAAACAGAAAGGAACCTGCTCTGAAAGGGACGATCTAGGTAGGAGACAGAAGCAGGAGGGCCCTGAACAGCATCCAGAGACTAAAGGGCTCATTAGAGACTGGAAAGACAGTGTGGCCCCCAATATCATATAAGCCAAGGCAAGGCAACGGGACACCAAGGGTGCTCAGGCAATGGGTGTCAATCCAGTTTGGCCAGAATGAAGAGCTCCCAGACAGAGATGAATATACTTGTTAAGCTTTGGGGTGTGGCCCTTGCATGTGTTGTGCAAAGGCCCTAACAAAGTGCTCACATGGTCATATGTTTCTATAAAATTTGCAAGAATATGATAGTTTAACCACAATCAGTTAAGACCCATGTATCCTTCCAGTTGACTTCCCTATGATCTCCTCCATCTCACTCCCTCTTGTATTGGGTACCACTGGCATTTCTATGGATTTGTTTTGGATTGAGCTAAGGGAAGTTGAGTTGGGGATACATTTGGTTTGGGTTGAGTGGGATATATTTATGCAACTCATTCATTTCTTCAGATAGTTCGGTAATTGCTAACTATAGGAATAGTTTCCAGGTACTCTTACTACCTATCTGGCCAGCTCACCTGGAATTATAACACAAAGGTACGTCATGATATGACCATACTCCCAAGTATGTGGGTAGCAGAGAATGAACAAGATTTGAAACATAAAGAGTCAGAAGCTGGTCTGTGGAAAATCATTTCAAACCTTTGCTGAAAGATTTGAACACATATGAATGGAACTTCATAGCAACTCTCCCAACCTTAACAATAGTTCTAAAACTTCCTATGATATTACCAATAAAAGGTTGTACAGCTGAAAGAAAATTTTATAACCTATCAAGAATAGGAAAATCCAATTAATATGTTGATGGAAAGATGGAATGATCTTTCTATTCTCTCTCTAGAAAATGGTATATTAAAGTCACTGTCAGCTGGAGAGGCAGAGGAGAGGCACACAGGTATGGGTGGTCATGTAAGTCAAAGTCAACCATAGGGAGCCAAGGATGGAGGTATAGGAATTGTTATGCCCACCCCAAACAAGAGGGCAGACAGTGAGCAAAGGGGCCAAGGGACGGAACCTTGTGGATTATCTTCAGTTAGGCAGAGGAAAGGAACTAGCCATGATTCAGTAACTAGTATTTGCCAGTCCTTGTGCTCAGACCTGGGTATTTATTCTCTTAAATCTTTAACAACCCTACCAGGTAACAATGTGTACTCTTTAAATAGATTAAGAAACTGAAACTCAGGAGAGTTAGGATTTAACCCAGATCTGTTCTGCTCTGCAAACCATTCCCACCACAAGAGGACAGAGACAAAAAAAAAAAAAAAAAAAAAAAAGAGCTGCTTTGGGGCAGTAATGAGGAAGCTGGTAAAGGAAAGAATGTGAGAAGGAAGCAAGAGACAGACAATGGTTAGACATCTTGCAGAGCCAGAGATGGAAACCTCAAATGCCTGCAGGGGCCGGGCCGTGCTTCAAGTGAGTCAAGGTGTTCTTACAACATAAAACTCATAAGCATCATCTTTACTTACACAGACAGATTCATGCATGCTTTCTTTTAAAAATTTTTTGCTTTGGTCCAGCTTTAATTTTCCTGGGTACAAGAATGATTTCTTGATGGTAAGGAATTGGACCACATACATGAAATGACCCTGGGCTATGGATTCTTGATTGCAGTGCTGGGGACTTACAGAGAAGGATGGCAAACTGGAGGAACTTACTCAAACTTAGCCCATAACACCAAAGGGGAAATGTGGACCCAGGATTGTCAGATATGATTTTCTAAGCAGAGCCCAAACCCCAGATTTTCTTGTGCACCCTTAATTTCTAACTGTTGTCAATGAATACATTTTTTTTTTTGAATAATGTGTGGCCCATAAGACACATCTGTGAGTCAGACATGGAACCATATTTGATCTAAAATGAATGAAGTTGGTGAGAATAATAAACAATGAAATTAAAATGATGACAATAATGATGAACATGTGAGTAATATATGCCAAGCATTGTTCCAAATGCCTTGCCTGCATTAACTCATTTAAGTTGTACCAGAACTCTGTAAAGTCAGATATATGGCTTTTTTTGTAATTGGGGTAACTAAGGCTCCGAGAGGCTTATGTTTATGCTGGAAAGGGTGCAGCCAGGATTTACAACAAGCAGTCTGACTCCAGAGTCTGGGTTCTTCATCGGCAAAGCTGGGTAGGCAAAGACTCTGGATTTTGCTTTAGGAATAGGATTATTATTCTGGGGAATCGAAGTTGGGGTTTAGAAGGCACATGGACTCCTGAATTTACTTTTAAATTTTTACGTGGGTACAAGAGAGGTTTTCACTGGAAAGGGAGTCCATAGATTTCATAAGGTTTTCAAGGAGACCCCAAAAAAGTGAGGAGTGACTGATTTAGGGCCACAAGTAACTTAGGGCCAGGGAAGGCATAGACTAAAGGGCAACCAGGGGTTAAAGAGAGAGTAAGCTGCAGATGGTGCCTATGGGCCCCTCTGGAACACTGGCAGTGAAGGAAGAGAAAGCAGGGGTAAGGGAAGGTTCTTAAGATGAGGGAGAACTGGGTTTTTTGTCTGCTGAGGAAGGGGCCAAAGGAGCGGGAAAGGAAGGGACTTGGATACTCACAGAGCAAGGACACTTTGAGAAAGGGCCAGGCCCTGGCTCCCAGGTGTGTGGATTCCAAGAAGTTGATTGTGCTGAATTAAATCAGGGTTTCCCAAAGTGCATGTAGCTTCCCTTCTGTTCCCTGGCTCTCCCCGGAGTGACGGAGTGATGCTGGAGACCTTCCCCCACCCCTCCGCCTGCCCACCTCCTTCCTGCTCCCCAGAGGGCTCCCGCCAGCTGTGCTCAAGGTGTGGGGCAGGGGTGGCATCTGGTAGTGTATTTCTCTCCACAACCATCAGCTTTCACTTCCTTTCAGGACTGGGGAATGCTCACGTCCTCTGCATCCTCAAAGGAAAATGGCCTCCCTGCCCTCCAGGCTCATGTTCTTTTCCTCTGGCCTAATTCTAACTCCTTGTATCCATTTGATCTCAAAATTATACAGTGACCACTTCCATAGGCAAGAACTGTATGCTCATCTGCTGTTAGGACAGACTTTCAGCAGTATGCCTGGACGTCCATCTAGGTTACCTGCACCCAGCTGACCTATTGCTTTATCCAACAGCTGTTGACAGTGTGCTTGCCAGGCCGGGGAGCCGGGGGCTGGGGATCAGTGGTGAGCAGAGCACCTGGTCTTCAAGTCCAATAGAGGGGACGGGTTTTAAAATATGTAAGCTATGAATAAGCAGACGAATTTATAAGGACAAGGGACTATGAGCACATGCTATACATGGAGTATGTGTGTCCCTTCCGAATTTATGTATTGAAACCTAACCCCCAAAGTGGTGTTAGGAGGTTGGGCCTTTGGGAGGTGATTAAATCATAAGGTGGAGCCTCGTGAACAGATGAGTGCCTTTTAAAAGAGACCCCAGGGAGCTCCTTCACTCCTTCTGCCACGTGAGACATAGTAAGAAGAGAGCCATGTGTGAATCAGGAAGTGAGCTCTCACCAGACGCCAAATCTGCTTGTGTCTTGATCTTGTATTTTCCAGTTTCCAGAACTTTGAGAAATTAATTTCTGTTGCTTAAGCCACCCAGCCCATGGTACTTTTGTTATAGCAGCCTGAACTGACTAAGACGGTGTCTAACTGAGGATAGGAGTCAGCACTGGCTCACTGAGGATATTGGTTTTGAGCTGACACATGAATACATCAAAGTTAACTAGATGAAAAGGCAGAAGGGTGGCGAATGGGAGGTAGAGAGCAATTCAGGCAGAGTGAAATGTACGGAATTGTGAGTGGAATAAAGTACCCTTGATTGGAGGGAGGAGTGGACCAATGAGAACCATGTACACATTAGCTGTAGACATAAGGTCCTATGAGCATCTATGAGGAGGGGCCAGTGGGTGGGTCAGATAGTGGCAGTGGTGACATCTTAGCAGAATCAGAAGTTTAATGTACAATATCTTGTGCTTTTGCCTGCACCTCTTAATACAGTTCCTAGGTTTGGGAAATTTTCCAATTTAAGAATCTCTTCTCCTAAAGGAGGATTCCAGAAACTCACTTTCCTAGACTCCCTTGCATGTACGATACAGCTATTGTTGCTGGCTGTGTACCTTCCAAGTCCAATTATAGGTTTTGTGAGTTACCTAAAACAATCTAACATTTTCCCTTTCTTTTCAAAGAGGCTAAAATGGATTCTGTGGTCTGCAACCAAGAACCCTGACAAATACAGTAAGGATGCATAAGTAAGCACTGGAAAAAGGTAGGAAAAGGAGCTTAAGCATAGGGGTGAAAATAGTATGACGTGACAAGGAGAACATAATAGTTCAGGATGTGAATTTTCCCAAAAATCCTAGAAGGAAATATCTATGAAAGTAAAATAAGCCCCAGAGATGCTCTGGTACCAGATATTAGAGAGCTTGTTGGACATGTGCTACTCTGTACAGATGAGGGTTATGGGGACAGGTAATGAGGCTGCAGGAAAGAGAATGTTGGGTTCAATGAACAGTATATCTTGTTCGTGAAGTTAGGGTACTACCTTCATCTCCTCAAACCCTTTAATCATCTGCCACAGGTATGAACAAAAGACAAGTTCTGAGAACCAGAAGCCCTAGTCTGGAGGTCACAACCTGTGTGGCCTTGGGCACAAGGTCACTTCAATTCTCAGACCCTCAGTTTCCTCATCTGTAGAATGGGGGTAATACATGGTTGGTTGTATGATCCAGCACCTGTGGAAGCCTTTTGTCAACTGCAAAGTGCTGTATAAATGTGATAGATGATTCTCACCATCTTTGTGGTGCCAAAACAAAAGCAAAATGAAAAATCAAGATTAATCATTTCAGTGGGTCAGTGGGTTTGTATAGGACCTGTTAGAAGTATTGACCAGCAAGAGAGAAGCAGCTCTTAGCAAAGATGTTAAGAATACTATAGTCAGTCAGGACTCTCTCATGGGTGCAAGTGATACCAAACTCATGCCAAAGTGGCTTCAGAATAAAAAAATAAGCAAACACAACTTCCATCTCATATCAAAAAGCTCAACCATGCAGGCACAGCTAGATTCAAGGACTCGAGTAATTAAATCACAACTCTGTCTCTCCATCTCTTGTTCCAAGTCCTGTTGCTCATTCTCAGAAAATTGTCTCTTCCTGTTGCCAGGACGTCTGCAGAGACTTCAGCCCTACATCAAGTTGGCTCTGATCTATTTGAAAGGAACATGATTGCATCTCAGAAATTTTTGTAGAAGCCTTCTTGCATCTTATTTGCCAAAACTAAATGATATACTCTTATGTGAACCAATAGCTTATGACCTGGGGAATGTGATGATCTAATTGGCCAATTCTGAACCGCATGACCATATCTTGAGCCAATCAACACCACCTCACATGGACTGGGGATGGAGCAGGGTGGTTTACACATTTAGAAGTTGTTAAAATAACAGCAAATCCCCACCATGGATGGTTACTGATAGAGGGTATTTACTATGCTTTAAAGAATCTACGTGGGATCCACCCATTAAAAAATCATGCTTAAAATTGATGTTGGCTCTGCAAGTTCTTTATTTCTGCTTGGAAGGATCCTTATTCCTGGGGCCTCTAAGATTGTTGGTCATAAAGGTGACTTGCTTGAATTCAGCTCTCTGAACAGACCTTTTACATCTTATGACTCTGCAACTTTCTAAGAGCCCCCTTCTTTGTTCTTTATTTGATCTAAATTTGACAACGCTCCTATTAGTCAGAGAAGTTAAGTAACTTGCTTAAAGTCACATAGCCAGCCAGATTTCCTGCCTCCTGTGTATAAGCAGAGTAGTGAGCTCATCCACTCTAATCCTGGGGTATTAACAAGAGATATGGGAAAGTTAGCAATTGGAGAGGCAGGGTACATGAAGGACTATGAAGGCAGAATGTGAACCGGACAGATGGTCCCAGTATGCACAAGATCAAAGTCTAGGGCGGACTCAAGACAAAACAGAAGACTCTGTTCAATCCCTGTGCTTACGACACAGGTCGGCCCAGAGCTGTCTGGGAGAGCCTCCTGATTTTGATGGTGACAGTGTTCTTCAAGAGGGCCCCAAGAACAAATCAGCATCTGTTAGGATCGCACAACCCCCATCTTAATTATGAACTTGCTGTGTTATTAACTGACCAGCTGTGTGTGGCACATAACCAAGGGTCAGAACTTCGCAGTAACAATTCATTCCTGATGAGGCCAGGAGTTCTGACACCTTCTTGGGGCACATTAAGAACCTGATGAATATGGGTGAACTTCCTTCCAGAAAAATGCACAATTTGTCTGCAATTTGAGGATTCAGCTACGATTAAGGCCCTAGATATTTCCTCCCAGTGTCCTGAGGGACTACCCACATCAAGTCTAATGTCCCAGGTCCCCCGAATAATAACCCCTCCCACAGGGCTGCTGTGAGGAGAGGGGGAAGAAAAAGAGATTAGGAGGCAGGACTTAACTGTACAGGCCTAAATTATTAGAGGAAGAGAGTTCTCCTCACTGAACTGCCCTTCACAAGGGACTGGCCGAACAAATCAGTAAGTGGATATTCCCACAATAAACATGCATAGGTGCTGCATTTGTTCCCAGAACTTGAATCACACAGACACCACCTTCAAGGCCTCTGTTTCATCCCACCTGCGCTGTTACAATTTTTTTTTAAACCATACCCTTGAACTTAAATTTCTTTTAAAAGGAAATTTTCTGTCACCACCATACATGGAGGACCAGAAATATTACTTTAAAAAAAAATCAAACAGTGTTATTAAATCCTAGCTAGCCTTGGTAACTTCCTTAGCTCTGAGTCCAGAGATGTTCTTCTTGTTAAAAAAAAAGGTGGGGTGTGCGTGTAAAAGAAATGTCAGCGATACATGAACACCAAACTACCACTCTTGATGTTATCAGAAGGAATGAAATGATTGCAAAGGCAGTAACTTTCTTGCCAATGGTTAAACATACTTCATTCTTCACCCAGATTGGGGAACACTGTGATTTATTTAACACATATTTATTGAGTTGTCTATGAAGTACTCTTAACCCTATAGGAATGGAGGTGCATGGGAAATATACACAGGTCCTGCCCTCCTGGAGGGAATATTCCCATGGTGGAGACAAACAACTAAATGGAAAACAAAATAATTTATAATTGAGTACTACTAAAAAAAAAAACAACAAAAACAAGGGTTACAAAGCACACTGGAGAAAAGCATGGGAGGTGGCACGGGTGCACTTGACATGCTGGAGCCAAGGTCAGAAGTTTGGTTCTTCAGTGAGTGGGACCAGTTTCCAGGAGAAAACTCATGTTCAGGATCAGATTCTTAGGGGGTGGGAAAGTGGTTAGCAGCTGTAACTTGATATCCGAGGCATCATCTGAAGGGCACTGGAGAGACCTGCTCTTTGCCCCTGATTCAATCGGAAAGCAAAGCAGATGTTGTCTTAATAGTTTTCCAGTCCAATGGCCAAGAGAAAACAAAATATGTCATACATGTGGTTGTATTTAAAGGCAAGATTACAACACATGTCCAACAAATGCTGGTCGTTGCTAGAGCAAGAGATTCCAGTTGTAATTGCCGCTGAGTTCATCCAACTGCAAATGAAGACGCCCATTTTCAAGTTCAGTCAAAACGGTCACGAGGACACTGAATTTACAATGCTTTTGTTCCTCTTCTCTCATTTTTAAGGCCCTCACTTGTCATCCTGTTTTTAAAATGCCCAAGGGCTAGTGTTGGGGCACGAGGGTTTCTGTTTGCTGTTTCAGCTTGATCCTTGCAGAGGCAATGCCCCTCAGAGGTTAGGTCTTTTAAAATATAAATCAGAGAAGACAAGTAGTGATTTTACAGCATCTTACTATGTTGATGGACAGTGACTGTGAACGGGTATGTTGGGGGGACTTGGTGAAGGGGGGAGCCTAGTAAACATAATGTCCTTCATGTAATTGTAGATTAATGATACCAAAATAAAATAAAAAAAAAAAGAAAACGGGTATATAAGAATATCTTTAAAAATATACATGTATATAAATCAGCACTACTGGCTTTGATTGCAGTTGATCAATATCAGGTCCCCAAATGGAGATCGCACAACCCACCAGCGCACTACATGCATTCCGCGCCACACCCCCTCATCCTTACCTGGGCGCCCAGGCTCCCACCCTGCCAGCCAGTATCTCTGGGCTTCACTTATGGGGCTGTGGATAGTAAGGCTCTCAAACTCAGTTCCTAAGGTCTCAAGTCTTAGCATTGGCCTCCTCAGTGCCAGCGATTCCCAGGGCAGCAAGAGGTGGGAGGCAGCCAGGATGGAAGGTTGATTTTAGCTCTACTTTTGAGGCTTCTTGAATCATCGTTTGAGGGGTGGCTGGATAGACTGTGGGGAGGATAATGGATTCAGCTCATTCCATTTAAAAAAGCTCACTCAGATATTAGGGAAAAACCAGTTGATGACAATGCTAGCTCTCCAAATTGCAGGCTGTTTTCTTCCCTATCCCCTGAGGATTAAAATTCCAGGGTCATCCCATTTTCGACTCTGTGAGGCAGAAGGGATAGGATATGGGGCTTTGGACTCAGGCAACCTTGGGCTCAAATTCCAGCTCTATCACTTACTACCTGTTAAAATGTATGTAAACTGTTAAACCTCTCGGAGCCTCAGTTTCTTCATCTGTGAAATAGGCATGACATCACCTGCCTCTGAGAGTTGCTCTGAGGGAGTGATACAGTGCCAGATGTCAACAGCATGTAGTCTACATCTGTGTTCACTAAGGACAGCTTCTCTCTGCCACTCTGCACCTTTCCCACCTCTTCCTGCTTCTCTCTCTCCTCCTTCTTCCTCTTATGGCACCCAACTCTAAGCAATCTCTCTGATGTCATCCAACCCTGATCTTTCAAAGTCTCCTTTAGGTCAAACATTTCTCAGGGGCAATTCTGGGTGACAGCTCTCAATACAAGTACAGCCGAGGAAAGCTGCCCTTCCCTGTGAATGGCAATTCTCAAGTGTGTTTCATGTAAGAATAGCTAATACCTGTGAGCATGCCTTGGGAGAATTAAAAAGCAAAATGGAATTCTGTGATCATATCAATTTGGGAAATGCCTATAGGCATTCACAGTGCACATGAGAATATTAGAGGCTCTGAGAAGTCCTGCAGCAAATAAACCCTAAGTTTTACTCTCACTTTTCTACTTTATCTGACCCAGGAGTGTATTGTCATCCTTGGTTTTTTCCTAAGTGCTTTCCTTCGCATCCTCTTCGTTCATCCTCCTCCAAGGCCTCCCTTTACAGATGCAGAGATGGGGTTCAGAAAGGTTAAATGACACATGACTTCCCCATGATGGTCCAGCTGAGTAGCACCAGGACCATCTGCTCTTTCTGAGTCCAAGGTTCATTTCTCTACATCTGGAAGAAACAGCTTAATATATCCCTTTCTGGCTAAACAACCGTAGGATCTATAAATCACTGTGTGGGATCTTAGGCTTAGATTATCTGATTTCAATTTCTTGGAAATGAGGAAAATAAAGGGCAAGTGATCTGTCCAAAGAATTAGAGGTGGCAGAGCCAGAACTGGCAGCTAATCCACCAACCTCCAGGCCTGGCTGCCTTTACCTGTGCAGTGCTCCTGCGCCTCGGTCGTCTTCTTTAATTACATCTTCCCTCCTTCCAAGACCAGAGCAGTGCTGTCCACTAGACCTTTCTAAAATGATGATGGAAACACTTCATGGCTATGCTGTCCAATCTGATAACTGCTAACTACATGTGGCTATTGATCACTTGGAACAGATCTAGTACAACTGAAGAACTGAATTGTTAATGTTAACTTAATTTTCATTAATTTACACTTAAGTTGCCATGTATCTGGTGGCTACCATATTGGGCAGGGCAACTCTAGACACCAGAAATCATCTTTGGGCTACAGGCCACCCAATCGATGCAATTATCATATGAGTAGAAGATTCTTATAGTAACAACCAAATCTAAACTACCCAGGCCTTGCTAGGCGCTACTCCCAGTTTACAGGGCTTACAACCTCAGACATCTTTGCTCAAGCAATTTCCTCCCTTTCCTAGCAACATTCTACCCATTCTTCTAGTCTAGGCTCAAATGTGCCCTCTTTTAGGAAGCCTTTGCTGATCTACTTCCCTCACAGGAAGCAGAGTGAAGGGACTCCCCTTCTCTCTGGGACTTCCCACTATCCTATAATTGGCCCCAGATGGATGAAAAGGAGAGTTTTTGATTTTGCTGAAAGCCCTCTGGTGAGCAAGTGGATGAAAGAGGCGAGAGTTTGTCTTGGGGGCCGGAGCTGTGGGAGGGACCCCCAGGGAGTGGTGTGAGAGAGAGGAGGAAGATGTGATAGATAAAAGGAGATGGGTGGTGTGTGACTTAACCACTCCTCTGTCTCCCCTACACAGTCTCCAGTAAAAATAGACATTACGAACTATAGTGATAGATGGGTAAAGCCCACAAACAATACTGAAAGAGAATTCACAATTAAAGCACCTGACATACTAGAAATTGAAGGACGTTTCCTCAAAAGCAGATAAAGGCCATCTACGAAAAAAACTGCAGCTAACATATACTTAGTGATGAGAAAACTGAATGCTTTCCCCCAAAGATCAGGAACGAGACAAGGGTGTCCACTCTTGCCACTTCTATTCAACAATGTACTGGAAATTGTAGTTAGGACAATTAGGCAAGAAAAAGAAATAAAAAGATCAGGAAGGGAGAAGTAAAACTATCTCTATTTGCAGATGACATAATCTTGTACGTAGCAGATGCTAAGGAGTCCAAAAAGCTATTAGAACTACTCACTGGATTCAGCAAGGTTGCAGGATACAAGATCAGTATACAAAAAGTAGGTGGGTTCTGCTATATAGTGACAATAAGAACACTGAGAATGAAATTAAGAAAACAATTTCATTTTCAGTAGCATCAAAAAGAATAAATACCAAGGAATACATTTCAGCAAAGACATTTTGGAATGCTTTTGAACTGAAACTAAAGAGGACCTAAATGGAAAGCCATCCATGTTAACAGATTGTAAGATTTCATATTGTTAAGATGGCAGTACTCCTCAAATCAATCTACAGATTCGATGCAATCCCTATCGAAATTCCAGATAACTTCTTGGCAGAAGTTGGCAGACTGATTCTAAAATTCCTTTGGAAATTTGACGGACCCACAGTAGTAAAAATAACCTTGAAAAAAGAAGAACAAAGTTGGAGGACTCATATTTCCTGACTACAAAAGTTACTACTATGTCGTAGCAATCAAGACAGTGTGTAACTGGTATAAGAATAGACATATAACAATAGAATAGAATTGGGAGTCCAGGAAAAAAACCTTACATTCATGGTAATTGACCTTTGACAAGGGAGCTAAGACAATTCAACTCAACAAGTGTTTGGGAGACAACTGGATAGCCACATGCAAAAGAACAGAATTGGACCCTTAACTCACACCATAAGCAAAAATTAATTCAAAATAGATCAGAGACCTAAGCATAAGAGCTCTTAATGACCTTGGATGGGCAATGGATTCCCAGCTGTAACAAAGAACAAGTAACAAAAGAAAAAAATAGCTAAGTTAGACTTTGACAAAATGGAAAACTTTTGTGTTTCAAGACAGCAAGAAAGTGAAGACAGTCTGTGAAATGGGAGAAAATGTTTGCAAATCATGTATCTGATAAGAGGCTTGTGTCTAGAATATATCCAGAACTATTATAACTCAAAAATTAAAAGGCAACCCAATTTCAGAATAGACAAAGGATCTGAATAGGCATGTCTCTGAAGAAGATAAACAAATGACCAATAAACCCATGAAAGATGTTCAACATCATTAGCTACCAGGGAAATGCAAATCAATACCACATTGAGATACCCCTTCATACCCCCTGTGGTGTCAATAATGAACAAAGACAGACAATAACAAGTGTTGGTGAGAATACAGAGAAATCAGAACCCTCATCCACTGCTGGTAGGAATGCCAAGAGGTGCCAGCTGCTTTTGAAAACAGTTTGGCAGTTTCTCAAAAAGTTAGGCATGAGTTACCCTATGACTCAGCAATTCCATTCCTAGGTGTATAAAGAGAAATGAAAACGTGTCCACACAGAAACTTACACATGAATGTTCATAGCATTATTCATAATAGCCAAAAAGTGGAAGTCACCCAAATGTCCATCAACTAATAAAAGAATAAATAAAATGTGGTATGTCCATATAGTGAAATATTAGTCCTCAATAATGAAGCATGGAAACTTGCTCTAACATGGATGAACCTTGAAAGCACTATGCTAAGAAAAAGAAGTCAGATGCAAAAGGCCAGTAATTCCATTTATGGAATTGCATTTATGGAATGTCCAGAATAGGCAAACCCAGAAAGGATATAGAGACAGAAAGGAGATTAGTGATTGCCTAGATCTGGCAGGGATGGGGAGATTGGGGATGATGGCTAAGGGGGGTGGCAGTGTTTTGTTTTGGGATAGTGAAAATGTTTTAAAATTGGTTGTGGTGATGGACATGCAACTTTATCAATATACTAAAAGCCATAGAATTGTACATCATAAAAGGGTAAATTTTATGGTATCAATCAATAAAACTTTTTCCAAAAAGCAAATTGCATAAGCATACACACAACATGATACCATTGATATAAAAACACAAACAATGCTCTTGCTTAGGAATGCATACAAATGCAGTGAGAACATAAAAGTGCACATGAATGAGAAATACACACACTCAAGATGATAGTTACAGGCCAGGGAGGGAATGGTTAGTGGATGAGGGAGACCTAGGGTGCCTACACTCTACTGGCCACATTTGTTTCATAAGCTTGATGATGAATAGGGGTGTTCCTGATATTATTCCAGAGACCTTTTTTGTTGGCTTGAAATGCTTTGTGAAAAATTTTCAGGTACATTTCCCAGTGTTTTGGAAATTAGATATGTATGTTTGCTGTAGTGAGGTGGGAAGCTGGCCTCGGGACCCCTGGCCTAGGTGAACACAGGGCTGGATAGAAGAAAGCCAGGTCCCTGCAGGTTCCCCTCATTCAGCAAATGTTTCCTGAATTGAGTCAATCAGGTTGCCACCTCTGGGGCATCCTGGCTGATGTCCCGCAGCAAAAAGTTTGAGCTTTGCAGCCAGTAGTCAGCCCCTGGATTTTTTTTTTAAGAAAAATTATTCTTTAATCATCCAAACTGCTTTCTAGTTGGTGTAGAAAAGAACATGGTAAGCCCTGCGAGAGGGCATGCATGGTGTCTGTCTTGTTCACTGTTATACCTTCCAAATCCATCACACTGTAAATGGATAGCATATATTTACTGAATGACTGAGAATCATCTCAAGGCCAGTAATAGGAGAATGTTCCAGCTGGCATAAGATGAACTGTAGGACTCAGGGAGAAAAGATGGGTAGCAGATGAGAAAAGCCAGGATTATTAGGATAAGGGGCTTAATAAAAAAGAATTTCCAAGATGGGGAATGATACAATACAGATTTAATTAGAAAACAACTCCAGAAGTTGTATGGAATTCAAATAGGCAAAGAGAACATTGAAATGGTAATTAGGCTTTAAGGTTTTAAGTTCCAATGTTAAGCACATATCTTGAAGAAGACGTTCTCTGCTTGCATGGAGCTTAAAATCTAGCCGGAAGAGATAATTACTTAAAACAAGGAGTCATGCTAGGGAGAGGTTCTATAAACATTTTGGAGTTACACTGTATACTCCTTAATGAATATGCATTCAGAGGAGAGGACCTATGGTTTTCAGGCTCTGAAATAGGTCTGTCCAAAAAAGATGATCCCTGACTTAGAAATTTAAGTTCAGTTTTTGATGTACAACTACTACGTTCTTTAATAGTCCTAAACTTGTGTTTTAGGCATTATTTTTATGGTGTATTTCCTTTAATAGATAAAGCTGTTTAATATTGCTACTATCAGTGGGACTTACTTTTTTTTTCATTTCATAACACTAGTGTGATTATAGATCAGGAAATGTTTTATTTTAAAAATAAAAAATACACATGTATTCTTTCCCATTGCAGCCCCTGGATTTTTGAATCTCCTTTCTGCCTTCATTAGCATATGGCCTTGCACACCTTAGTTAACCTCTCTGAGCTTTCCTTTCGTCTGCCCAACGAGAATAACACCACCTACTTCTGATACCTGGTGAGGACTGAAGGCACCAGCTCTCACAAGGGGCCTGGCTTCCCCGTCTGCTGTTGATGAATCTTGCTGGGAGATCCAGGCTGTGTTGCAGCCTCCACTCCTTGGCAGGGCATGTGACTGGCCATCACTCAAAACTCACTGAGTAGCACTGACCTGCAGAGTGCAGACCTACTTCCTCTCTTCGTCCCTATTTTGGAAAGGCCTGTGAAGACAACTCCCTTCACTATTCTGAAAAGACAAAGAAATATATAAATAATCTGGCTCTGCCATTCTCCATAGGTAATTTTTGTATTCCCAGCTGTTGATCAATTCCTGGAGGCTGGCAGGGCAGGGCCAGCCCCCTGGGGCCCAAGGGAAGGGGCCATGGTGTGTACAGATCTGTCTGTAACCTCCCTGCACACAGCCAGGTGGGCTCTCACAAGCCCTTCGTGGATACTGGAGGGTCGGATGCCTTGGCCCAGGCCCTGGCAGGTAAAATTCAAGTACATTTCAGCGTTCCCCACTTGTGGTAGCCCAGCAGTTGGGTGGCAGGGGTGCTGAATGCACAATGAGAGCCAGGCAGCCGGGTGGGATCCGGGCAGGTAGCCAGCCAGGATAGATGGAGACTCTGGCTTCATGTAAGGACTTCTGGGGAATTGTACCCAAGGAGGTAATTCCAGTCACTGCCCAGAACCTGGGAAGGGCATTCTTGGAGAGCTGGAGTATTCTGCCTCCAAACGTCAGTTCCTGCACTGAGCCCTGCAGTCACTTGGCCTTTTCTTCACTCCCTCTGGGACTAGGCTGGCTGGTCCGGGGAGTGCTGCAGTCTCCGTGCCTGGCTCAGAAGTCAATGCCAACCTGAGTTCGCAGCTAATGGGAAAAGGGAACAGGGAGACTGCCCTGGCCAGTGCACAGCGTGCCCTGAAGGAACCCAAGCTGGTCAGAGCACAGGCCCTGTTTATTCCACTTCCCACTGACCTGCAGTGACCCCCGGGGGCCCAGAAAATGATGCATCATTTTAGCTTCTCCCTTGGTCCTTTGGGGTCACCTGTGGCTGCATCTGTCCAGGGACTGACCCTTATTAACCTGTGGTCTTCCTGGCCCAGGGCAGGCGAAGGTGGAATGAGACAGTTGGCTTTTGGGACTAAGGGAAAAATGACAGTCCAGTCTCTCCCCTCCCACTCATTTCTCTGGGGTCCAGCTGGGCCACTCTCCCACCCACCCACATGAGGGTCCTTGGAAATCAGGGTCCAGGGCTGCCACCAAGCCCTTGTGCTACACTGAGGGGCTCCTGGGAGTCGTAACTTGCTGCCCACTGCCACTGCCCTCCTGTCCACTCTGCTGCCAAAGCCATCCATCTAGACCTCAAATGGGACCTTGTCACAGGCCTGCCTTGAAAAACCCTACTTGGCTCCCCATGGGCTGGAGGCCCACAGCTGGGGTTCTGCTTGGACTGCATTGAGTTTTTCAAAAATTTCTAAGTTTGGCTTTCCCAGCTTATTTGCAGCACCAAGCTGTATTCCTACATCACTACAGTTGGCTGGAGCTGAACACAGCACCTCCCTAGGCAGGTGCTCCTTAGGGAACAGCTTCCTCTGTGCTTTCTTGTCTTAGGGCGAGCTGCCTGGTGCCTGCATGCTTTTGCTTCTCCCCCTCATCTCCAGACAAAGGCTTGTAGCACAGCTTGGAGGCACTAGATGACCTGCCCTCACTCTGCTTTTCCAAACCCGCTCCCACTCACCTCTCCTCTGCCTCCCTGGCCCCCATTGGCCACACCAATTTCTCTCCGCTCACCAAACAAGTCACACAGTTCCCACTCTGCCTTTCTGCACAAATGTTGAGCTCCTACTCCACATGGAGGGCCTGGGCTGGGAGAGACGGACAATAATGAGAAAGAGATGGATAATAAGACCCAATATGTCATTCTGGGTCCTCCAGGGAAACAGAACTAATAGAATAGATAGCTAGATTCTCTTATAAGGAATTGGATCAAGTGAGCATGGAGGCTGAGAAGTCCAAGATCTGTCAGCAAGCTGAAGACCCAGAAGAGCCGAGGGTGGAAGTTCAGGTCTGGGTCTGAGGACAGGAGAAGACCCATATTCCACCTTCCAGACATGCAGGTGGAGAGAGAATTCTTTCTTACTCAGACTTTTATTCTATTCGGATCTTCAATGGATTGGGTGAGGCCCACCCAGCTTGCTTTACTCAATCTACCTATTCAAATGCTAATCTCATTCAGAAATGCCCTCACAGACACACCAGATGTAATGTTCAACCAAATACCTGAGCACCCTGTGGCCCAGCCAAGCTGACACATGAAATTAGCCATCATGTCCAGCCTTAGCTCTCCTGGAGGCTGCAGCTTAGAGTCTTCAGAGAGGCAGGAAGATGATTCCGAACTGAGTGCTGGAGGAATTCTCACTTATAATCAAAGCTTCCCCTCAAACAGTACCTCCTCCAGATTTTTTCTGCTCTTCCCATACAATCAGGAATTTTCTCTTGGATGCTCCCAAAGCATGTATCTCTTACAGATGATTCTCTTTCTGTCTCTCTCTCTCTCCCCCTCCTCTAGTGAAATGTTCTAACTCTACAAAAAGAGAGGAACACAGCAAAGTCCCATATACCCACCACCCATCCTTAAAGGATGACAAGTCACAGTTAAAGCGCAGCCCAGGGTAGCCAAGTCATCCCCATCTGCCCAGAACTTTCCTGGTTTAGCACTGGAAGTTCTACATCCTGTGACTCCTCAGTCTTGGACAAACTGGGACGGCTGGTCACCTAGTGCAGCCATCCACTACCTCCCCACCCCTGTGTATACGCACCTTCCTCCGATTCATACCCCACCCTTCCCATCAGATGAAACCACTGATTTGCTAAAATTGAGGGTTACCATTTGTGCATCTTTCTTTATACTCTGAATTCATCGTTTAACGATATTGGAGTGCTGTTTTGTCCACACGCACGCACATGCACACCCCCCAGCGTGGGTCCAGAACCTTGGATAACTCTTTCCAGGTGGGTGGTGGGGATATGAGTGTGGGAAGCAATGGCTAGAACTTCCTGCAAGGTGAAAGGAAGAACTGAACGGGCAATAAACTGCACAGCCCAGAGCCCAGACACGGGTGGGAAGGGGGAAGGGAAGCTGTGGGAACCAGAGGAGGGAGAGAGTTTCCCAGGAAGGCAGTCGGAAAAGCAGCGAAGGACCCGGGGCTGGAGGAGGTGCTCGGGTGAAGGGCGCTGTGCAAGGGCCGTGTGGTGAGGTTACCACCGCCTCCCTCTTTGGATGCTCCTGTGACATACTCAGGAAAATAAATCTACAGCCCTCCCTAATGTGTGGGGGCAAATGGGTGCTTCCGGGGGGCATGGCAGGATGAGCCACCTCACCACTGCTGACCAGGCCACCCCGGGGGTCGTGGGGGAGGGGTGCGCTGGCAGACTCGGTGCCTCCCACGGCATCCAGCTGGCTTGGCCTTTGGCCCCACTAGGCTCCCTAGGGCTCCTGGCACAGGGTAAGTGTTCAGAACTGTTTGTGGAAAGATAAAATGGGAGAAGGAAGGGAAGAAGGAGGGGAAGGAGAAGGGGGGGAAGGAGGGAAGGGAGGGAAGGAAGAAAGGAGGGAGGGGAAGGAGAGAGGGAAGGAAGGAGGGCAGGAAGGGAGGCCTTCGCTCTGTGGGAGTGTCAGGCAGAAGAATAGATAGAGCAGGGTGGGGAGAGAATAAGGCCAGTAAAGCCCACTAGAAGGGACTCAGAGTTAACCAGTTAAAACTAGAGAGCCAGAGAGGACTCATGGGGGAGCCCAGAGCGCGGGGCAGGGGTCCTTCCTGCCAGGACCTAAGTGCCTGGTGTGCAGAGCAGGCCAGGAGGTGCCACCGCAGGCTGCCCCCCGCCGCACCCTGCGGCCCGGGGAGGGAGCGCTCAGGGCCTGCTCTGGTTTCCCAGCCGGCAAGAACGGCGCTGTGAGCGGGGTGTGCAGGGGGGCGGGGGGCGGGGCAGGGAAGTGCAGGGGCAGAGGCTGCTGCCTAGCAACGCCGGAGAGGAGTTGAGAGGTGACAGGCCCGCCCCCCACGCGGCGCGGGCGCGGGATCCTCTCCGGGGGTCCGGGCGCCCGCTGAGAAGGCGGCCTGGGAACTGCAGCTCTCAGTTGCCCGAGGGGGACATTCTCCTGGAAGGACGGAATGGAGCCGCGCAGGAAAGACGTGGGGCGCACCCCAGCCTCCTCTGCGCTTCTCCTTGGGCCCCAGTACCTTGAGCCTCCCACCTCCTAGGACACCAATATCTGGCAGGAAGATGTCTGGGGACCTTCCCTTCTCTTTCTTTTCCCCAGCACCCTACTAGCAGCCTGCGTCCGTCCTGCGTCTGCCTCCCCACTGAGAATTCTCGGTTGCTTTTCTTTCTTAATTTGATTTTCCCTGGCTTAAAACTGAGATCAAAAGAAGACATTCTTTCCAGCCTTTTAGGAATAATTCCCAGAATCTCCCACTGGAAATGCATGCGTAATTACCATAATTATTTTTTAAAAATCTTTCTTCTTCTCTTAATCATTTATTTTTCTCTCTCTGCTGCAGGCTTGTGGAGGAAGGGAGAGAGGGGAAGCTTCGGGCTATCTCTAGGGTTGCACGTTGACCAGTATTAACCATATTCTTGCAGGCAGAGTGTGAGACACACATCACTCCCTTACAGCCCCATGAAAGGCTTTGAGATGATGCATGAACAGCACTTCACCGGCATTAAACACCACAGAATCAGCTGCTGGGAAGTTATTCCCTTTCTAATTTGTTTTAATTGTCTTAATTTCCACCGAGTCTCAAGTTGGTGCTAAACTTCCTTTTAACGAGAGCGGCAGATATCGGCTTAGAGCATGCAAGAGCAGCGTGCTGCAACTTAATAATAGTGCTGCTTTTCATGGTGGCTATTTAGTGTGCATTGTGAGAGGGGCTTTGCGTTACGGCTGGCTCCTTTTTAGAGGGAAGACAAATCATTAGTAAATAATAATCAAGGTGGATCAAAGACATGGAGCCTAATGACGGAGGCTTTTGGAAAAGCCCTGTTTATCAGTCCCAGTCCAGGATGCTGGCTTTCCACCCTGGCAGGCTGTAGGTCCAGCCCCGGGAAGGATCCTGTTTCAGGTCAACTGGTCCAACTGGTCAGGAGCCAGCACTGAGGAGTCTGAGATGAGCGTTTTTTTTATTTTTGTAGGAGCCACTCCACCTGACTTCTCAGCCCAGTGGTAGCCCATTCTGCTCCCTGGAATTACAGAAGTCCGCTCACCAATGTCCATTTTGGGACACAAGGACACAGAGTGGGGGCAGCTGCCAAAGACAACTTTGGCAACCACTAATCTCTCCTCTCTTGGATCTGGGGTTTGAGTGGAGCAGACAACGCCCCTGGCTCTAGGGCCAGTGTGCCTCCCAGGTCTGTCTCCCCCTGCGCATCCCACTCCTCCGGCCACGGTGGTGGATGGGAAGGGTGGTGAGATGCACCGAGACTTTTGCTGGGAATGCTGGGGCTGGTTCTTTCCCTGTCCTTGATCCTAAGAATATGAGACTCGGGAGCTCCTACAGCCATTTCTGTCAACACAAGGAGGGAGCCACCAGTGAGGGAACGGGGCTGAGAAACTGGGAGAGAGAGAAACCTTATCCTGACGGTATCGGTTCCATTCCTGGATCCCCCTGTGCCTGAAGCTAGCCTCTACCCTTGGCCGCCTTTAGAGCTCTCTACTCGGCCAACAAATTCCCCTTTCATGTAATCGAGTTAGGATCGGTGATTCAGTCCCTTGCAACCACAGTCTTAACTGATGAAATGGCTCGGTGCAAATCCTGGCCACCAAGAGAAAAAGAGCTCAAAGGGCTTGTTCTACCTACACGGATGAGTGGCATTGTCATGATACACAAACACCAGCACAGGGAAAGCTGTCGTTGTACCAGGAAGCTCCAGATTCAGGTGCTCATGTACGTAGGCAGAGACAGGCTGAGCGTGTTACATACAATGGCTTATTTAATAATCCTTGTTACAATATGCATACTTTTACCACCATTTTACAGATAAGAGAGCCTCTGTGAACCTCAGTGGCAGAACTGAGGCCTGAGGCTCAGTCCTCAGTGCTGTGCAGTCCCAGCTGTGCCTCTGCACTTAGCAAGTGGATTGCTCACTGGTGCGCAGAACACTCTGAGAATGTGGGATTAGGAGGGGGCCAAGGGGTGGTGGCCCAGGATGACCGTTATGTCCCAGGGGATGTGAACACTCCTCCAGAAGTGTGGCGTGGTACCCAGCCTGCATGGCCACACACTGGCCTGCAGAAAGGGAATCAAATTCGTTTTTACCCCTGGTCAAAGGAGAGGCAGAAAAGACCCCGATTTAGATCAGCACACATTAGTGCTCATTCGCCGTGTGACTTTGGACTATTCATTTCATCTTTCTGAGCCCCACTGTTTTTTCCCTCTGGGAAATGAAGACCCCAGCCCCACCGTCCCCCAGACCCCCTGGTACCCCCCTTGCTCAGCCTCACTAAGTTACCTCCTGGAGCATCAAATGGGGACAAAGATGTGAAGGGTTATTTACAAAATAAAAAGCAGGGCTGCAGGTTGGAGGGAATCACCTAACTGCCCAGTGGTGGTGGGGCAGGCGTGGCCAGATGTAAACGGACCACCTGTACTTCCTCCTCCCCATCCGGGGCTGCAGGGAGGCAGCTCGGCCTGACCTGAAGGGACCCTTTCGGTCCCCAAAGCAGGGAGAGATAAGAACTGTGAATCGAGAGAAGCGAGCAGGGCTACAGGCGCTTGGGAGTTTATTTTTACCCCGTTATCTCTATCCTGAAATGTCAAGTGTGGAGCTGCCTCTCTCTCTGCAGCCCCCCACCCACCCCAGCCATTAAACGTGGCAACACAGCCTGGAAACAGATCCCTTTCGCCTTGTCTGGTTCTCTGCCTTTCCAAGAGCGTTACTGCTATGGTGACGGGAGGCATGGAAACCCTGAAATAGAGAAGTGGGAGGTGAAATCTTTATTTGGGTTCTGGAACAGGCTCGTTTCCTCCTAGAGGCCTCTGGGTGTAGAGGAGGCCCTCGGCACTGTCGGGTACCTATTCTAAGGTTTGCATCATATGGGCTCTTTATGTTGCAAGACACAGAAATCCCTGCTTAAAGTGCATTACATAATAAAGAACATCTAACTGGCTGAGGACCCTCAAAAGCCCAGAGTAAATGAGATTTCAGGTGAGGTTTTATCTCAGGGCTTGACACTGTTACAAGGACTCAGTTCTGTTTATCTCAGCTCTGCCTCCTGTGGTGTTTCCATCCTCAGATACCATACTAGGCTCCCCACAGACTCTAGCAGTTCCGGAAGGTTCCCACACGGTCACAACTGGCTGCAGTGGTTCCAGATCTCACATCTTCATACTCCCAAGGATGTGAAACAAGAAGAAACTTCTTTTTGCCAGATGGCCCTGAGAAATGTCTTCTTGTGTTTCATTGGCTCTGACTGGGTTCTGTGGCCACCCTGAGCCAATCACTTTGATGTAGGGGGTGGGACGTGAAAAACGCAGTGATCAGATTGAGATACACGAGATTCCCAAGAACAGGGGAAGCAGTGGTTTCCCAAAGGAGATTTCAATCACTGGATGCAGTGCAACAGAGGTTGCTGAACAACAAGCCGGAGACTGTTTTCATGGTTTATTCACTTTGCAGGTTGATCCACTTAGTGTGACTGTTCTTTCTCACAAACAGGCCAATGTTAATGTTTTCTCTTGCTATCTGTAGGTTAACCAGGGGTTCTGAGTTCTAAGATTCCTGTGCCTGTCACTCCCCAAATTTCCCTGATGCAACAGAATCTCCCCCAGGTAGATAGGCAGGTACAGGCTGAAAGGTCAGCTGTTTACCTGCCAAAGACTACCTGTACATTCAAAATAAAACTCACTAGACCTTGGCTTACTTGACCCTCCCCACCCCAGCTACATGTTAAGCTGCACCAGCTCCTCATTATGCCTCAGACAAGCCAGTCACCTTGGTGTCTCAGAATCCTCCCACTTGCTCTTGCTCTTGGTTTAGAAGGCTCTTCCTTAAATCTTTCCACAGTTGGCTCCATCTCATCCCTTTGGACTCTGCTCAGATGTTATGCCTTGTGAGAGATCTTCTCTGACTAGCATAGGATGTAATACCATCTGAAATTATTTTGTTCCTTGATGGTTTAAGCATCTCTCTCCTTCTCTAGGCTGTGAGTTCCATGAAGCCAGGACTGTGTGGGTCCTACTAATGCATGTACCTCCCAATCTTGGTTCTGGGTCTGGCATTGTAGGTGCTCGATAAATATTGTTGGATCAATGAATGAAAATTCTTTTGCTGCATGGCCTTGTAAACTTTTACAGGGCAGGTCAATCTGTTACATTTTTTTCGACTTTAACTTGGTGCCTACCAATGCACTGGGCATAAAAATGATAAAAATAAAATACCATTTTGCAAATGAGGACACTGAGCTCTCTGCTGACAGGATTTGCTCAAAGCTGCATCCAAATTAGGACAGAAAGATACCTGGGGGGCATTGCTTCTTTGAAGACTTCCCTCTCCCACACCAATACCTGTGAACATTTGAAGGCATGAAACTGCAGAGGGGGCCATGGGGCCATACATCTCCCTGGGCCTCTGAGTATGGTGGCAAGATCACCATTTACAAGCATGGAAACAGCATTGGACAATGACATCGTTCACTCCTTTCCCCAGTGAGGCAGAGTGACAAGAAACTGCCATTTAAAAAAAAGAGTATTTCACCCTATCCATTGCAGACCCAGAAGTCAGTGTCAAAGCCTCATTGTTCTGATGGGTCAGAAGGAACCGCCTTATTCTCCATGGACACAAACTTTCCACAAGGCTACCAAGACCCACGAGTCTGTGACGGACCCTGGGACATCCGAATGTGGACGGCTCAGCACACTAATGGAAACTCGAAAACACAGCTCTTACAGATAGACATCAGTTGCCTGTGTTCTCGGTAGACCCAAACGCCATTTGGAGCACCTCAAGTATTCTTAGGTATTGCTAATTCTCTGCTCACCCAACCACGTCGATCTCTCTCTTAGGCTCTCGCATGACACCCTGGACTTTGCTCACAGGGCTCCCCAATCAGTGTTTGTAAGGAGATCTATATTCAGGTGATTCTTTGATTAGTATCTATTTTCTCCATGGGATTCCAAACTCCTTAAGGGCAGGAATGGAGTGTTTTAGCCCACTACTGTGCCTCGTCACCCAGCCCTGGGACTAACATGGAGAGCGTGCCTCGTAAATACTTTTTGAATGAAAGAATGGGTAAATGAACGGTGCTCAGCACCTGCTGGGAAAGCACCTCACAGCTAGCCTTGACTACTCAGCAGAAGTGAACAAAGAGGCTGAATTTTTTTCAGTGTAAATCAGACCTTGTCACCGCATGACTCCCCCATCCTCTTCATTAAGCATCTCCGGTGCCTAGAATAGGACCTGACATCAAATAGAGAGTCAACAGATATTGGGAGAATAAATAAATGAATCAACACTGTTCTTTCCCTTCCCAGAGAAGCCTGGTATCTTCTTAAGGATAAATTCCTGGATGGGGAAAACAGGGAAGCTATAATGTGTGAGTGTACAGAGCTTAACCCAAAGGTTCCCCTGGGTCACCCCCTGCAGGCACGGCGGGTCTGGTTCTAGGAGTCACTACACCAGCAGGTCAGCACGGGGGATGCTTGGAGCGTGAATTAAATTAGTTTGCTAGAGATGATGCTCCTTTGGACTTCACACACCATGTTCTGAGTTAGACACTTAAAGTTTAAGTGAGTTCTGGCTCCTGGGCCTCATCACACACTCTGAAAAACACCCAGGAATGGTACTGTACCTCTGCACCTTATGAGATAGCCTGGCCCCAGCCTCTGCCACCAGGGCAGGAGGGCACTGGAAGGAAAGGGACATTTCTTCTCCATCACCACAGCTTCCTGAATGGGGGTGGGGGGTGGGGATCTAAGTCTCTACATCTGAAGTTTAACGACCAAGGGCTCAAGGTATTTGCTCTTCATCCCTCCTTTGCGGCTGACAGGTCCAAGATCTGTTCTTCAATCATCAACCCCAAATCAAACACCAACACTCCCCCAGACCATCCTGAAAAGCACCATAAAGCCAAGTCTCCAAATACAGCTGGTTCTCAAGCCCGCCCCAGCCCAGCAAACAAAAGTGGCTCACCTTGGAACTACAGAATCCCTTCCAGAACCAGAAGGAAAAGGAAAGGGATTTACGGATCGTCTCAAGGGTTGTAGGCTCTGGCTTGTCCCCAGGATGAGGTCATTATTTATTCTTAGAGACTGGACTCAAATTAAACAAACAGTGCCTATAAATAGAGTGGGATACGCTCAGCTCAGTGTCACTGAAAGGTCCTTTTCACAGGGATGGGCGCGCTAAATGGATGTTCTCGGGTTACCCTGCCTGTACGACGACGTGGGGAAGGGCTGTGCTTTGACTCTCTGAGTGAGGTCCAAGACGGGGGAGAGCAGGTGAGTCAGACATCGGGATTTGGCTCAGTTCTGGTCTTCGGCTCTTTTTCTAAATGTTCATTCACGGTATAACCGAGAAGGAGCTGTAGAGGAAGCATGTCACTCCATAAACACCCTGGCCAGGCCAGTCTGGCAGGTCCCTCTGGGAAAGAACCCTGGTTCAGGTTGTATTTGACAAAGGGTTCTGGTCTTTCTGATCAGATTGCAAACTCCCTATGGGAAGGGACCAAGTGCTAGGATTTCCTCTTGGCTTCCCCCACTGCTGCCAAGGGCAGGTTGGCTAGGGGTTTCCATGGCACACCCTGAGCTATGAATTTAAAGGACCCTCTTCATGCATGGCCATCTTTATGGTGTTCCGGGCCTGGAGGGACTTTGCTCTGAATCATACTGAGGTGTGTGCTTGAGAGATGGAGTAATCACGTCACCATGTAGACAAAGGAGTGGGAGGTGATGGAAACACCTGGATAACTGACTTAAATATCAAGTGATGGGCAACAAAGTGAAGTCACTATAGTAACAAGAAGATCTACCCTTGGTGCAGCCCTTGGAAGGATCCCCCAGAAACGATTCTAAGCACAATGTAAACGCTCATTTAATCTTTCCAAAAATGCTACGAGGTAGGGATTTCTCCTTTACATGAGGCTCCAAGAGATTCTTGTACCTTTGCACAAGATCACACAGCTGGTAAATCAGGATTATAAGTCAGGCAGTTAAGCAACAGAGCTGGTCTTCTGTAGTGAAAATTAAGTACGCAGAGTACATATCTGTTGGTTTTATTGCCTGGTGCTGGCCCTAGTCTGTAACTCCCCATCAGCATGAGACACAGGTCAGGCCAATCACAACAAACGTCAGGACTTCTGCTGGGAATACAAGGATAAAGTCACGCTGAATTTCCCTCTGGATTTGCACCGTAGGCAGGCGGCCTCCGAAAGCATCACAGCCGTCTCCCTACCCCAGGGTGAGCCTGGCTGAGAGCGCAGTCAGCCCTGAGAAAAAGCAGAGCTGCAAAGCAGACCCTGGTGACATCATTTGAACCCTGAATCCAGCTGAACCTGATACTGGAACCTACATTTCAACTCTGCACTTTCATGAGCCAATATTGTCCTTTTGCTGTTCAAGCCAAAACTGGTTTTCCCTCACTGAGTGAGGCTGGCCCACAATGAAATGCAATTTGGCCAAACTAATTACCCAGCCCTGTCCATAGCAAGAGCTCACGCTGTTAGGCTTTTCCAGAACCAAGTACCATCCTGCTGCCAGTCACTTGCTTAAAATCTCCATTCTCTGTTTACGGAAATCCCAAATCCCTGCTAAAGCTTCTTGGTCACACCCATCAGAACTGCCTACCACTTCCCTTGGTTGCCATGATATGAAGCTTACTTAGAACTTAGTCATTCTGCCTTGAAATATGGCTAGTTATCTACAAGTCATTGGTTAACACTGACTATGTGTGATCCTCAGCAAGGTGCCAGAGATTTGGAGTGAGTAATAGCATATATCTAAGGTCTTTCTAAGTGCGGGGCACTCTGCTTATTAGCACTTTGCATCCATCAATTATGTCACTGTATTGTCAGGACATCAATTATATCCTTAAAAAGTCCCACAAGACTGTGAAGGGGTATATGGGGGGGACTTGATGAAGGGGGGAACCTAGTAAACATAATGCTCTTTCTGTAATTGTAGATTAATGATACCAAAAAAAAAAAAAAAGTCCCACAAGGCAAGTATGAGCAATATCTCCACTTTACAGGATGGTGTAATAGGATGGTGATTTAGGAAGTTACGGTTAGGAAGAGACACCACGATGGAATACATGGGAAACTGTAAGACAAGTTACTAGATCAAGATGTAGATTTTCCCAGCAAATACTTTAGACCTAGTTTCTCAGTTATAATCCCTCTAGTTCACAAATCCCTAATCCACAAAGAGGATATAAAAGGCTCAGTAGGTATTAAAAGAGGATTTTATAAAGATTTTTTCTTTCTTGAATACCATGTCATCATTCACCTCTCAAAACACACACATAAAAGGTGGGGGTTTAACCTATTCTTGCAGCTCATGTCTGGTGAGAGCAGCTTCTTCAAGGTGCTGTAGAGAATTTGGTGAGGGGTCCCTGTAGTTGGAGAGATGGGAACAAGGGACTGTGATCTCTCCTGAACAGTGCAGAGGGTGGGACATGGCTAGGAAGCTGACATGGGCTTGCACAGCCAAAGCTCATTCTGGTGAACAGCATGAGTGTTTCCTATGATCTTCTGTGGACCTCACATGAGTAATCTGGCTGATGGATCATCTTAAATATTACCTCACAGGGCAGCCTAGAAGGGCATCAAGCCCTCATCAGACAGGCTGAGGTGGATTACCAGAGTCCTAGGGGTGTGAAGGGGCTGGTGATCTGATTTGCATCTCCCAACGCTGGAGACCCTCTAATACCCACCCGTCACCCCATTGGGTACTTGAGCAAATGCATAGTGTTCAACACCATCTTTTGACTCTTAACAGTTACATAAGTACTTCTCTCCTCCACCTTTATTTGCTCTGTAGTTTTTCTTCCAGCCCCTTGTAGGTGTGAGCTGGGGGGAGAAAGTGTCTATTTCCCTCTTCCCTGAAGGCAAGCAGCTCACTATGATGGGTTGCCGATGGAGGAGGAGGAAAAGAGGCTGATCTTTAAATGAAGTATTGATTAATACATTGTATTGGACATTCTGATTTTGGAAATGGGACTGATTTATGACTTAGAAATCATAAACTTTTTTTTTTTTAACTAAGAGTGAAAAGGAAGGTCATGGTGGCCACCTGAAGTTCATCCAGTGCCAGGATAAGGACTTGGCCCGCCCACTGAAATTTTAAAGAGATAAGAAGAGGCAAAACTCAGGTTGCCTTGGTGATCTTACTCCATGTGTTCTCCTAGACAGGCCAGACAGGTTAATGGACCTGCTGAAGGTCACAGCTAATAAAAGGGCAGAACCACATTAAGAACATGGTTAACTACTTAACCACAGTGCTACATTATTCTTCCCTTGAGGAAATTACTGCCTTTCCAGTTCCTAGCTGGCCCATCCTTCTCCTCTTCTTCTGTTTCTCACCTTCTTGAATTCCCTTCCCTTTCCTTGACTTATCATAAATGGATCTGGACCACTGCTGACAGATCAGAGGGCATATCAGAGGTGAGTAAGGTCATGCAAGGATGACTTCAATCAAGAATATGATTCAAAGACCAGCCAATCCCTTAGCACCAAACTGGAGCATTTCCTATTTCCATCTACCTGAATACTTTGATGATGACTGAGGATACTGGTATTATTAACATGTTCACTGAGACTAAGATCTAGGCATGATGCCAGGTCCTTTTCACATGGTGTCCAGTTGAATCTTGTGAAATGGATCCTTCCACGTTTTATTCCCATTTACACAGGAGGGAACAGAAGCTTGGAGGAGCACCTTGGCCAAGGCTTCCAAGCCAAGTCAGCTCCTGGAGCCTGTACCCCTGACCACTACCCTGCACTCAGCACATGATACCTGGAACCCCACAGTCGTCCAACCTTCATGGCACCCACCAGGACATGGGCAGAGAGATACAATTTGTAGTTGTGAAGGAAGTGGCAGGACCAGTGGTCCTCTCCACCTTTCAGGAGATAAATTACATGGACTCTAGTATGAGGCAGAAACTAATATCCAGCAGAACTTGGTGACTACCATATGGATCTCTCTAGTCCTATAATCTATCACTTTGTGGATCAAGCAGACCTGTGCCAAAGCTTTTCACCTACCCTCCCATGGGGAGGTCCCAAAAATCTAACGGCAATGAACAGAATCTTGGAAACTTTAATGTAGTAGTTGAGAATGCAGGCTTGGGAATCACTCCGCTGACTGGGATCACCTTGGTGTGATCGATCAACTTCACGTCCTCTGCCAAGGCACTTGGGCTCTGAGCTTTAGTTTCCTAGCCTGTGAAATGGTGATAGCAGTACCTTCCTCTGAGTATTTGTGCAAGTCTAGTTCATCTACTCACAAATATTCCCATTCCCCTTCCCCTCCAGGTACACATAAAATTATCATTATAATTTTTCCCTCTTTGAAGTTGACCATGACCGTGTGACTTGCTGGCCAATGAAATAAGAATGACAATGATTTTTCACTACCAGGGGGAGGCTTTAGGAGCTGCTGTGAAGTTTGTTTTTTAACTTTAGGAGTTTCTAGTAGCTTGGGTCCCCGAGTTTCTTTGATGAGCACCACCCTTTCCCCTCCTCCCTGCTTCTAATCATTGCTGGACATGCAGCATAAGTGAGAAATAAACTTCTGTTGCTGTAAACCAGTGAGGTTTGGGGAGCTGTTCGTACCACAACATGACCTAGCCTATCCCGAGTAACACAATGCTGGGGGAGGATTAGCTATGAAAAAATAAGCATACCTCTAGGTACCTCTAGATACCCACAAGATATGGCTATAATAAGATACCTTTATACGCCCACAAGAATAGCTATAATCAAAAGATAGATAATAGCAAGTGTTACCAAAGATGCAGAGAAATTGGAAGCCTCATATGTTTTTGGTGCAGTTATAAAATACTACAGTCACTTTGGAAAACAGTTTGGCAGTTTCTTAAAAAATTAAATGTCAGCTACTGTACAACCCAGCAATTCAAGTCTCAAGTACCTACCCCCTCAAAATGAAATCATACGTCCATACAAAGACTTGTGTGTGAATGTTCACAGCAGCATTATTCATAATAGCTAAGAAGTCAGGACAATTCAAATGTCCATCAACCAGTGAACAGACACATAAAATGTGGTATATCCATATGATGGAATAGTATTCAATGATAAAGGAACAAAATCCTGCTAAAAGCTCCCACATAGATAAACCTCAAAAACATTGCACTAAGTGAAAGAAGCCAGATGCAAAAGACTACATACTGAATGACTCAAATTCTATGATACGTGCAGAAAAGACAAGTCTGTAGAGATGGAAAGCAGTTGGGTGGTTGCCTGAGGCAGAGAGAAGGAAAGGGAAGTGACTACAAGTGGGTTTGAGAGAGTGTCGGGAAGTGATGGAATATTCTAGCTGGATTGTGATTGTGACTGCACAAATCTATACATCTTTTGAAAATCATTGAATGGTACACTCACAATGGGTCAATTTTATGGTATGTAAATTCTATCCCAATAAAGCTGTTAAAAAAATAACTAGTACAATACCTGAAACATAGCGAAAGTTCGGTAAATGTTTGTTATTATGTACCAAGTTAGGAATGAAATCCTAGGACTGAGTCTCTGCAGTGTATTGACTGGGAGTGAAGATCTACATTCAGGGAAGAAGGGAGACCTGGCAACTGGGGCTCAACAGAGACCTCACCATACCACTCAGACCTAAACTGCTTTATGTTTAGGTTATTTAGTCAGCTCTCATCACAGTTTCCCTTTGTCTTTATCTTTATGCTCCTGAAAGAGTCCTTCACAAGACTCTCCAGGGGCAGGAGGAGAGAAGTGCTTGCTACAGAGATCAAGGCAGGCATGGGGGCAGGCTCTTGTGCCAGGTCTAGGACTCATGCCCAGTGCAGTTGTCTGTCATGTCTAGCCACAGCATTCTCAGGCTGGTTGATGCAACTCCAGACAATCACCACTTAGGCCCCTGAGCCTCCCAAATAAGAAAAAACTGATTCAGAGAGGCCTTGAATCCTGTGGGATAAAGGGTCACAGTTATAGTAGCACTGCTGGAAAGATAAGAGTCCAGCCCTTCACTACTGTATTCATCTGTTTGAGCTGCTATCACACAATATCACAACCTGGGTGGCTTATGAGCAACAGAAATTTTTGCTCACAGTTCTGGAGGCCGCAAGTCTGACATTTGGTGGCTGGTGAGGGCCTGCTTCTTGGTTAGTAGATGGCTGTCCTCTTGCTGTGTCCTCACATGGAGGAAGGGGCTCTCTTGGGGTCTTTTTTAGCAGGGCACTAATCCCATTTGTGAGGGCTCCACCCTCATGGCCTAATCACCTCCCAAGGGCCCCATCTCCTGATACCACCACTTTGGGGGTTAGGGTTCAAGCTATAAATTTGAAGAGGACACAAACATTCAGGCTCTAGCAACTAGGAACCATGTGGGCCCTCCAGCAAACACTCAGCAGGAAGCAACAGTAGAGAACAGACAACGCGTGTGGGAGCCTTATCTGAACAACCAGCTTTTTGAGGCACGGCCAGGTCTCCAACCGAGAAATGCGTTTTTGATCTTTTCTATTTCTTGGCCTTCTCTCCTAGCTACAATGTTCTCACAGGGGATCCATCTCTCTGGCTAAACACTAGAGAAAAGATAAAGCTTAAATGCTTTTGTTATTGAATAAAAATGAAAAATAGAATACCAATTAACTCAAAAACTTAGAAACAAAAGGAATAAAATAAATCTAAGGATGACAGAAAGGAAAAATGAAAGATGAGAGCAGAAACAAACAAATTAGAAAATGGAAAACCAATCGAATAGACGAGATAAATAAAAAAGCTGGCTCTTTTAAAGGTCACACACACACAAAAAAGAAAATACAAATAAAAAGCACTAGACTGTGAAAAGGAATACAAGCAACAGTACAATAAGAATCGTGTTGAGAGTATACTGTGTTTAAATTCATGTTCATAAAATATTAACCCAAATAAGACAGTGCAATTCACTAAAGAAGAGGTAGAAAAATCCAACTAGACAAAAAGTTGGGGAAGAAACTGGTAAAGAACTCTCCACCACTTTGACGAAACATATAGGCTCAGATGATTTGGGGCAGATTCTGTCAAACCTGAAGGTCAGAGATAACTTCTTCATGATTTAGTCGGTTCCAGAGTAGTAAAAAAGCTTGAAAGTGCCTCTATTAATTTTACAAATCTAACCCACACCTGATAACCAAATACTATGAAGAGGCAGAGAGACAGAAACAGAAACACTGAGGCTGACAACAAGAGCACTAGAGGCCAAACTTACTTAGGGACAGTGTACTAGGTTGAATCATTGAATATGGAGACCTCAAACCCACATCCACCCGGAACCTAGGAATGTGACCTTACTTGGAAATAGGGTCTTTGCTGATGCCACTACTGAGATGAGATCATACTGGGATTTAGGGTGGGCCCTAAATCCAATGACTGGTGTCCTAAGCAGAGGAGCGGACACACAGAGACACATTCGGAAGGATGAAGGCCACGTGAGGGTGGAGGCAGATGCAGCTGGAGGTCTGGAGCGACGCAGCAACATGGAGTGTCATGGATTCCTAGGAGTCCCTAGAAGCGGGAAGAGGCAAGGGAGATTCTTCCCTAGAGCTTTTGGAGGGAGCACAGTTCTTGTTTGACACCTTGATTTTGGATTTCTGGCCTCCAAACTGTTGAATTGGAAGAAAACAACGTTCTGTAGTTTTCAGCCATCCGATTTGTGGCCCTTTGCTATGGCTATTCATCAGGAGATGAACACAGATGGGGATTCGAGTATTTTTCTATTTCATTAGTTATTTCGGGAGTTTTGTAAGCAAAGAGAACGCATTTACCATCTGGGAAACAAATGAATACAAAAGTCCTGGCACTGCTGCCTATTGCATCTCCCCAGGTAGCTTCCAGCCCACCTGGAGGACGGCCTCAGCAACAGGTTCATCCCCGGCACCATGGGGACTATGCTGAGAGTACAGAGAGGCCCAATGCTGTGTGGCCCACGTATTTAAAAGCTTTAAGTCAAGCTAACAAAGTGTGTTTAAAAACTGTTATGCTTCTACTGGATAAATTTATTTCCTAACTACCTGGGATGCTAACTTTGGATTTTGAATTCTCCCAGGTTCCTTGCCATTCTGAGATACTATCTGGGGGTGTAAAGATGGTTGAACACCCTTTCTGCATGACTCCAAGCTCTGTCTACATCCTGATGGGCCTTGTGAGAATGGTGTGGACACTCCAGTGCACATATCCAGGCTTCGCCCACACTCCACACAGTCAGTCATCCTTAGTCACCTCTCAGGCCTCTCCTTCCGTGAGGTCACCCCCTGCGATAATGGATGTAGGAAAGAAGCCCACACAGGTCCTGGGTGCAGGCGAGGTCCATTTAGGTAGAGAATTCTGGGGTCCTGGGTATTCAGAATATGGTCTAGAAGGCAGGGGATGCTGGGCCCAGGCAGCTAGGACCTTAGAATTCCCAACCCAAACAGGCCTGGGTATACCTTCAGGGCCTCTCTCCCTGGCCCTGTGGTCTCCTCACCTGCTGGGGAAGTGTGGCCAAAAGCGGGACAGAGTGGGGCCCTACAAGGCACAGGCAGAGCCCACCCTTGCTTGGGTCTAAGGGTCGTGCTGCTAAGCACTTTGTCATATTGCAATGAAAGATTCAAGTCTCCAGCACAATAAGACATATGGATACTTTATTAATAGTCTTGTGGGACATCAGAGAAAGAAACCACAGTATAAACCACAGCAGACACCATTAGATGGTGCCAGTCCTGTCCCCCAGGTTCTTTTCCTCTCTTGCTTCAAAGAGCCTTTTAAAAAATAAGATTTCTTTACCAAGAACAATCTAGCTTTAATCTTTCTCTGCCAGCAAAACAAAAGCCAAATAATTATCTCTCAATCCACAAGTATGAGTGGGTGGGTGGGATGAATTAACCCCTCCCATCCCTCTAACCAGCAAGTCACACTATTTACCTAAGAAGACACATGGGGATAGAGACACAACAGGTGAATTTTGCTGCTAAAAATAAAACAAAACTTTCCCCCTTCCTATTTGGAATCATTAAATAAAACAGAAAATGGAATAGAACAGTATATATAAAAGAATAATATAGCATGACTGAGTGTAGCTTAATTCTACAAATCACAAAAGCGACAATGGTGTGATAGTAGAAAATTTAGGGAGTCATCATATTCACAGGTCAGAGAAGAAAACCCTATCAGCTAAGAGAATTCACATTTCTCCAGTACTCACATTAAATGGAGAGAGACAGAAGCTTAACATGAAACATGGTAAATCAAGGGTCTACACAGTAACTAATTGGCCAAATGAGAGAGGCATTTTTGGTAAACTAGGATAAGACAAGACTGCCTGGTATTCCAAATCAATACATGCTTAAATTCTGGAAGTTCAAGCCCAGGTGGGGCGTACTGTGAGCCTGGATTGAATCTGACCATCAGATATTCTGTATTTGACTTGCCTGATGAAATATTTGATTTTCAACATTTAAAAGAATTTTAGACTTCACATTAAAAAGTGATCTTTGGTATCTTTTCTTAAAGAATCTGGCCATTTGTCAGCACTAGGCCTCATTCCCAAATGGCAGAAATTGGCAGGAGCTGAGGAAGAACTGCCCCCTTTAGAGAAGATCTGGCTCAATTCACTCACTTATGTTACTTGCCTGGGCCCCATGGGCATCTGAATTCCTTAACCCATGCAATAAGACAAGAAACAGAAAAAGAGGTATGGCTATTGAAAAGAGGACAAAATTATCATTATTAGTTTTGAATGATGTGATGGCCCACTTGTAATATCCAGAAGAATCAACTGAAAAACTATTACAATGAATAAGAGTTCTGTAAGAGGGTCGGCTGCAAAATCCATAAAACTCATCCCAGAATGACGAGGGGTTGGAGGAGAGAAGAGTGTTTAGTCATAATTTGTAAGGACAACAATTAACTCTGGATTAACTGGGCAAGAAATGTGCAGCATATATAGACTCAAGCTACCAAATGCTACTTAGGAACATGAAAAATGACTTCAACACAAGTAAAAACACGCCATTTTCCTAATTTTGTAAGGATGACAATTATCACCAAAAGAACAGAAATGTAATGTAATTTCAACAAAAACTGAAGCATAACTTTTTGGGGGAAATTTGACCAGAAGAGTCTTAAATGTTCATCTGGAAGAATCAAAGCTTGAGAGTAGCTGGCTGGCCAATAAAAAGTTCAAACAGCATCATCATAGGGAGGCACCTGCCCAACAAATTACTAAAATTTATTATGAAGTGATAACTGAACTTAAGAGATGTTATTACAGGAACAATCAACATAACAACAGAAATGAGAGCACAGAAACACATCCAAGAGTAAACTGTTATGAACAGAGTATGACAAAGGTGCTAATTCCAATCAGCAGGCAAAGCAATATATATTTTTTTAAATGGTGTTAGGCAACTCACTAACCATTTTCTTTTAAAGTTAGCCTCATACTTCAGATCATAGACATAAGTTTTGGATGCAACAGAGATTTAAATGTTAAAAAAAGAAAAGAATACCAGAAGAAAATTTAGGTGGATTTACACACTCTCAAAGAAAAAAGACATTTTTAAACTGAAAGATTTGACAACATACATAATTTAAAAAATCTGAAAGGCAAAAGCACAGGAAAAGAGACAGAAGACACAGTTAGAGAAAGATGTGTAATACGTATGACATTTATTAAAAACTCACCAGATAGAATTCTTACAAATACATAACAGAAAGAACAGTGGATAAAGGGGCAAATGACACTAGTAGGCAATTCACATATGCACACATGCAGAACAAGAATGCACACTGAAAAACAAATGGCCAAGAAACATAGGAAAAGATTTAACCTCAACAGTAATTGAAGAAATACCAACTATAATAGCGAAATGGCATTCGAACTCAGTGTATTGATGAGAAAGGCACAATTCTCCGTGAGGGTGTGGGGAAATAGGCTCTCCTATCGCCCGCTAATGTGACTATAAACTGATAAAAAAAAAACCTTTTTGGAGAAGCACGCAGCTGTGTATATTAAAAAGTGAAAATGTGTTCCTTTTGACAAGGAATTCCCACTTACCAAAATTTGTCCTGGAAAACATTATCATGGATATGCACAAAGGGTTAAGATCAAGGTAACTTATTTTATCATGGCTTCTAATAGGGAGGAACGGGAAGGGGAAGGGTCAAACAGTTCAGAACTGATTTAATAAAGGGCAGGGCTGATGCAGTGTATGAAGGTGCAAGTCCGCATCCGTTCAGATTAGTCAGTGTCTGTAATGCTCTTTCGATGAATATTTTAGATGTCACTCACACAAGGAAATACTCCGTATCACTCAAATAATGGTGCACATATATCATATTGAAAAACTATAAATGCCAGGCAAAAAACCTACAGAATACCATATATAGGAAGATTTCATTTTAAATGAAATGAAATATGGATGTAAGTAAAGACAGAAAAAGTCTAGGATACATCAAAATGCTAGAACAAAATGCTATGTCTCTGACTAATAAAATGAGATTTTTTTCCCCTCTACCCTTATTTTCTAATAGTTGTACAAGATTGTTCTTTACCAGTAGTTTGTTGTTGTTTTTTTTAACGTGATAGTCAACACTGGTAGAGGCTATTCCTGGGTCAAGGAAGGTAATGTCTGGGAAGTGTCCATGGCCAGTATCAGGGTGTGGGTGGCATGATAAGTGGTTGCCTCCTTTCCAGAGACGGAGATTCATGTGTAACAGGAAATATGTACAGAAAAAACACCTGAGTAATGGAGTTACAGTTTTCATTTTCTTTTCTACATTTTTCTCTATAATCCAAATTTGATGACATTATGTTACGACTATAACCAGGGGACAAAACACAATATAACTAATACATATTATAAAAGGCTACCATGGCTATAAATCCCACCAGGACCTGGCCCTGCCACTCCCGTGTCTACCCCGCAACCCCAGGCAGCTGTGCTCCAGTGCTGGACTCTGCTGCTTCCTTCTTCCCACCTCTACTTCCACTTTCTCTACTGTGGAAGAGCCTTTCCATGTTTAGCATAAAGTACAGATATCTTTTTGACACTGTAGTATGAAAAGATTTATTAGGCAATCTCTTCAAAGATTTAAGCAAAAAACACTATAAAAAGAAAGGATCCAACCATTTCACTACACTAAGAATTTGTATTCATCAAGAGATACCTTAAGGAAGGTAAAAAGAAGTACAGGAAACAAAGGTTTAGCATTAAGAACACATCAAGTACTCCCGTAAAGAGAACTGCACAAACGTGTGGAAAAATGGACAGAATACATGGACAGACACTTCTCAGAAGAAAGGAGACGTGTCCAGCCAATCACATCATCGGTAAAAAAATGCAAATCAGCCCCTTGACCTCATCAAAGGGCTATTTCATGCATGATCAGCAAAAATAAAGAGTCTGCCAATACTAGGTGTTGTAGAGGGTATGGATCCATCAGTTACACACAATGATGATGCAAATGTAAATTGTTTGGCTTTGCACCCTAAAGTTGAATATCCATATACTGTCTAGCTCAACAATTTCACTCCTAAGCATGTGCCCAAGAGAAATGTTTGCACATGTCCAAGATTAGGCACAGAGTGCTCATAAAAGTAATGTTCATGATACCAAGAGTCTGTGAACAATTCTAACGACTGGTGATGAGAGGCATAAACTGTTGTTGAATAAACTGTTCATATACTGAATATTGTAGAGTAGTCATAACAAATGAATGACAGCAACATGCACCAAGAGGATGGACCTCACCTATCAAATCTGACAAAATTACATACGATACGACATGACATCTTGTTTTATAAAGGTAAGAATAACATATATACATACACATACACACATGCTTTTGGGAATACCTATAATGCATATAAGAAGAAATGAGTCTAGATAAAAAAGAAAGCATGAGAATATTGCACACAGTCAGGATGAAGGTTGACTTTGGCTTGGGAGAACCACGGATACAGGGCAGGGAGTGGATCCATAGGGTTAGCAAAGGCTATGATCTTATCGCCAAGGTTCTAGCTTTTTTTCAAGGGGAGGTGGTAGCTTCATAAGCACTTTCTGCCTTATCAAAAATTAAATGAATAAAAGCAGGCCACGCATAGATCAATGGTGAGCCTGTTCACAACCCAGGGTCACAAGAACTCCAATTCTGCACACCAGCAGTCCAATTTAAAAAAGAAAACCTATGTCCAACAAAAGCTTGCATAGGAGAAGGCAAACAACATTATTAATTAGAGGAAACAGCTTGAATCTGGACAACAGACTGAAGATTCAGGGTGAAGGGACAGGTCCAAGATTTGGAGCACCCGCTGAAAGCCACATTATAAAGATACCTCCTAAACTGCTCTAAGGAGTGAGGGAAACCGACCTACCTGGAGAATGTCTATTCTTTTAGAAAATTTCTCTCCCATTTCTGACACCTTCTGTGGGTAGCAATAAGATCTGAATGACTGAGGCCGGGGGTTCCTTGGTTTTTCAAGACAACCAAACTCTGTCATCTGCTTGAAGGAAACTTCGTCTCATGCTCTCTTACTCCTACAGGGCATTAAATGTGAAATAAGGCCTTGCTTGGCAATTTGCCGCGAAGTATACTTTTACAACTTCTGTAACCTATGCTCACAGCACTGCCCAGCTCTGTAAAGCGTATCACTGTGCTTTGAAGGTGTGGCCATTTCCAAGCAATGAGTGTTTGTTTTTTGATATATATATACATGATACTTATATTCCTCTAATTCCATTATTACTGGCTCAAAAGCAGACTGTTCTTTCTGGACTCTTTAAGCCCTGGAAAAAACAACCCGTAGCTCCAATCAAGGGGCTGTTCTGGCGCACGGTAGGCACTTCACGAATGTTTGTTGAGTAAATGAGCATTTGCTTTCCAAATAAAAATTTTAAAGACCCCAAATTTCAAGAGAAAACATTTGTTGAGGGAAGCATCCTTCCTACAGATTGTATTTATTCAGCAAAGATTATCTAAAAAGTATAAATGCATTTATGGGTGTATGTCAAAAGAATAGTTGGAATTTGGGACTCTGGAAATTAAGGGCAGAGAAGGTTGTTCTATGTGAGATCAGCTGCTGTGACAAGAACATACCTTCAAAGTATATTCAGAACCCAGGGAGTCAGAAAATCACACACACACACTCACATTTAGCAATAGTGGACTACTGAGATGTTAGAGTAAGACAAAGCCCTCCTACATTAATTACCCTTTTGTCAAGGTGATAGCCAAATTCTCCAAATCACTTTGATGCGTACATTGAATTTGTTCACCGACAGCAGCAGGAAATATGAAAGAAATACTAAAGACCTTTCCTGTAAGGTTTGCAGTCTGAAGCAGTTAGCAAGAGATTATCTGTAGCAAGAAGGAAACGTCAGTCTTCCTTTCCACTAAGGGTATATGATCTGAAAGGGCGAAACTATCACACCTTTTCAGAAGATCTTAAGTCCACACATTAAAAAACAAACCCATGTTCATATTTTCCCAGTTGAAATTGTTTACATTTAAATGTTCTGGGCCACCCCTGTCCTCATCACTGCTCTCTCACTAGCCCCACCTGCCAAATGACTTTTTTTTCCCCCATCTAAGCACATACGTGTTCATTTCCCCCTAAATTAACTTGCTTGCTGGGTTGCTGGTTTCCAAGTGTTAAGTCATTTCACGTGCACAGGATCTGTTGGCACAGCCCATCAGCGAAGCTCTTGAGATCAGTCATGCTGGTGGCCCGGCCTGACTTGTATTCACTGAAATATGAAGGCACCTGGGGCATAAACAGACTTCTACAGTGTGGTGGCTGCCCCGGATGGGGTGGGGGCAGGCACGTTAAAGGTGCTTCATTTTCCCTTTGCTACCAACCTATGCTTTTCCTATCCCCACTGCTTTCCTTCCTTCAGTAAAAATAAAGCATGCACTGAGCATTTGGGATCAACATACCAGCATTAGATGCAATGACCTCAGCATCTCTTCAGGCATGTCCCCTCTGTCCGTGTTTGCACCCAAACACAAAGCAACAGATGGCGATGGGTGGGGAAGTGCTCTGGTTCACAGAAGGCTTTGTGCCAAATCACAATTAAAATGGGTTGGCCAGTTCCCACCCCCACCACTAAATTAACTATTTCTTCTTAAACATCTTCGAGGTATAATTTACATACAATAAATGGCACACATTAAAGTGCACGCTTTGATGATTACAGGCATATTATGTTTTGAAAACCAGCATGCAGGATTCTGGACATTTCTATAAGCTCCAATGAGTTTCCTTGGGGTATGGCCAGTTATTACCTTCCACTGGGAAGCCTTTTTGGGAATTTGACCTCTCCTAGAAGCCTAGGGCTCACTATGGAGTCACTGATAGGGTTTAAGAAATCAATAGCACTCCCCCCAAAATCCACCTCTTCCGCAGTGGGGTAAAAATCCCTCAGACCAACAAGATACTTGAGACTTCCAGTCTGACTCACCCTCAGTCCTGGGGCGCAGACTCAGGCTCTGATACGAGACAGTCAATCTGTCCTCCGTTTGTTTATAATGAGTCATGCTGGAAATCAGGCAGCTACTTTTTCTCTCCCGTGTCATGGTTAGGCAAGAATCGGAGGCAGATACACCCCCATTCACAGGCGCGGTCATCTTTAAAGTGTCCGGTGACTCCGCGGCTGGGTAAGGACCTGTGACTCAATGGGGTCCCCTACCGGTGGAGACGAGGAGTGCCACATCTTGGAGCTGAAGTCCGCCTTTTCTCCCCACACTTCAAGGACAGGTCTTTAGCAAGTTACAGATTTGCAAGAGGAATTGAAAGGAGCAGCTGAGTTTTCTGTGCATGCATCCTGTCCACCCTCTCCCAATTGTTAGTGACACAGTGGAGCGTGAGTCACAACTTTCAGTCTGGGCCTATGCCGGAGCAATTAACCACATAATTGCATCAATGATTAACCTTCCCCAGCTGCAACCCACCCCCGCCCCCATGGCAGAGCTCTAGGCCTGGGGCCAACAGTGCTCACTCCTCTGAACTGAGAAGGCCCCGGTTTCAAAAGCCCAAGCTTAGATTCTTTTAGCCAAAGACTTCTTGGCCCCAATTTAAAATTCCTACACACAAGTCCTGATGGGAGAATGGGGGTGTTTCAAGTAGAATTAATGTCACGGGCAAGTCAATATAGAATAGATTTATCTTCTGTTTCATGTATTGCGGCAAAGTACTCTGTTTTGAGAACAGATCACCATAGCAACTCAGCCGCCCCTGTTACAGTAAGCTCAGTAGGATGAAAATAACAATGCTTACCAAGTTTTAGGATTGGCTAGTGAGAGCTGCTCAACTTCGACTTTCAGTTTCCAGACATTAGCCAGCACGATTTTGGTCTCATAAATCACTGCAAAGGATGCTTTAAATAATAATACTATACAGCCAGGCTACAAACACATGCGCTCTGGGCCCTTGCCCCAGCCAGCTTAGACACAAGCAGGCCTCTCTGCCAAACAGCAGAATTTTTTTGTTCAAATAGAAGGCTTCAGAAAAGGGCTCGTTGTTATTTATTGTGGCTTGCCAAGTTGGGGTATGTGGTTCTTTAGATGCTGGTTTTTAAGAAGAGGTCAATCGACACAAAAACAGGTTTCTGTAGGTACGAAGGAAGAAAAGCCAAGCTATTCTTGTTTTTCCCCACTCCCCTGACTCCCCATACGAGCTTTTAGTTCCTTTAATTCTGTTCTCTCTTTCCCTAGCATCTTCCTTTTCTCACTCCACTCTGCTCCTTCCTCAGACCAAAACCACCTTTGACACTTGCCCATTCTTTTTTCTTCATGGACGCTGTCTCATGACTTCCGCAGCCGCTCAGGCTGGTGTGTGTCTGCAGACGTCATCCAGGATGACCTTCTGCAGCAGCTTCTGCACTGGCTTCTGCACTGTTGCATCCTGAGGCCACCGGCGTTCATATTGCTCAACTCCTAACCCTGTGGGCCACTCCCTTGAAATTCTCTCCTGCTTTTGATTCTGATGGCTGTGTGATTCAGAATCTTCTTCCAATAGTCTGCCTCCTCTATCTTCTCACCTCCTAAATTTAGGCTTTTCCAAAGTTGTTTCCTATTTCTTTGCTTCTACCATTTATCTGATGTGTTTAACTCTCACTTCAGTGCAGATGCCTACAGCATCTTAAATTGAGACCGTCTGCCTATTGGCTCTCTCCAAATCAACTCCATTGAAACTGAATTTAATCTTCTTCCCAAACACAGTCAGGTCCTTCTCCAGACTCTGTTTTGTTTAGTAGCATCATCATTTCCTGAGCCTATGCTCAAAGGCTAGGTCTGATTTAGACTCCTCCTGGGCATATACTCTTTGTCACATTCCACAGACTGTCCTTTGATGCTTCTTTAATTTGTGTCCTTTCCATTTCCAAAGCTATAATTAGTTATGGTGGCATTACCTGGTACTTTAAGATTGTTACAACAGCTTCCAAAATGGTCTTTCCACCTCCAGTCCTTCCTTCTAGGTATAGTGGAAAGAAAGCAGGCTTTGGAGTTGGCACATCTCTGCCATTTACTTCCAATGTGACTTTACTTTCTTGATTTCTCAGGGTCTTAGTCTCCTTGCCTGTCAAGTAGGTGTAATCCCTGTATCAGGTGTGAGGATTTAGCATGGTAACCTACATACAATACCTGGCACATTGTAATTGATCAATTAACATTAGATCTTTTCATTTCAGACTCACTTCCCCTAGACTGACATTTTAAAACAGGCTTCTTGATCACACCCTTCCCTTGCTTAAACATTCACTTTTCTGCCAAAATAATAACAAACTCCTTAAGCTTACCTGTTAAGAAACTCCTAAAATAATGGCCCCAGGGCTTTGCTCCAACTCTACTGTTCACAACTCTTTATTTAAACACCAACCGCTCTGTTTCTTATTTCTTTGCTAACACTCTGGACTTGGTCTGAAGTGCACTGCCTGATCTCTGATGAAATCCTAGCCATTTATTAAGACTCCTCTTGAATTCTACCTTCTCTGTGAGGCCATTCCTGATGCCTACAACTGGATGGTATCTTTCTCTGCCCTCCAGAGCACTTACACCTCTCTTGTGGCATTTTCCTTACTCTACTTGCTCAGCATTCTGTGTTTCACTTCTCTTCACTGCAAGACGAATGCTCTGTGACGGCCTGGACTGTTACACCATCAGACCCAGAGAGAGTCCTCTGCCTTACTCAGTAAATACCTTATGCCCAAAATAGACCTGCCTAGTCTTGCTTCCCTAACCTACTAAACTATCTTCTTTCATCTAAGCTTCTGTTGGGTGTCACTCTTCCCAGATATAAAGTTGCCCGGGGAAGCAAATCTCTTACTCCATGAAGGGCATTCTCTCATTTACACCAAAGTCTGGGGCTTGTAATTACAAGAAAAATGTCCCCACATATCACCATCTTAAATATACTGTGCCACCGTTTCATTAGACCTGGTTTATTCACTATTTTGGTGAATCCCAGGAACAAGTTGATTTTGTTTACCTGTCTCCCAGGCTTTCAGGGAGTGGTGTTCTTTTGATGTAGAAAGAAATATCTTCGTCATGCAAATGGACCCTTCAGAATATCTAAAATTACTCTTTTCTTTTTCATTCATGAATCAGTCTCTTTAACACAGTCAATGGCTACACAGAAAAACCTTGGATTAAATATTTGGTTGAGTGTTTACAATGTAATACTTACTCGTTTGTAATCAGATGAGAAACAGGGTCCACTGAGCCAGCATTTTAAAATGAGTACTATAGTTCTTAATATCTGATCAATTTAGTTTTAATATTAACATCTTAGTATCAAAGCACAATTCTTGAATATATATGTATTTATGTGCATATTTAAATTATCCATCTTCTAGTTTACAAGTTTTAGGTTGAAGGAGACTGCAAATATGCTTTAATCATTATATGGGTGATCATGTTGACAAAACCATTTGCAAGTATAATTTTCAGAAAGTTAAAAAGCAAGACTCTCACACAAATAGGAAGAAAACCAGAAGTCTTAGATTTTGTTAGATGCAATTAATAGAGAAACCAGGGAGCTGTTAACACTGATTCAAAAGAAAATTCAAGGACCCAGAGAGTTATAGGTGGTTGAAGGATTGCAGAAATAGATTTGCTAACAAATGCAGACCTGGTTAACGTCCCACTGGGCAATAACCTTTGCAATGCTAACTGGAAAAGATCACTTGTACTGCTGTCAGGGTTTTCTACAAGTTAACCTCTATTCTTATAAACCTGCAAAATAGCCTTCCTGGTCAGACAAAGGTACACAGACCTGAAACATTGGGAAATCCCCAGGCAGCATAGGCTGCTAGATAACATCTAGCTCCACACAGAAAGGGTACTCAGGATTTTCTCTGACCTGTTCCCATTTTGCATACTTGCTCTTGACCATATTAACTAAGAGAGGCATGAAAACAAATCAGTTTGCTTTTTCTGTGACCTATTTATAATTAGATATATAAAAGTGGACACAAAAAATCTCCCATTGGCACACCTCCCCTCTCCACCACTCGCCCCCCATGTTTCATCTTGGGCTCCCAGTCAGATGGCTTGGGTTCAAACCATGGTTCCATCATTCACTACTGGGTGATCTTGGGCAAATATTTAGCCTCTCTCTACTTCCGCTTCACCATCATAAAAGAGGATTTTAAATGATCGTACCTTTATGGCCTTGCTACGAGGATTAAATAAGATCATGCACAAGTGCCCAGGAAATGTGAGTTGTATTATTAGTACTAGGAAAAGGTTAATTATTTTACCAGAGTCTTTATGCCAGACATGAAACATTTTGAGAAATAACCTGTCTTAAGTCTTGTTAAAAAGGGATTGGCTCTACATTTTAAAGCAGAAGAAAACTAATTAAATCATTGAAATGAGCCAATGAGTAAACTAATAATTAAACTTGTTTAAGAGATTATAATAAATTCTAGATGGTCAAAAGGATAATTCACTTCAACTTTGATGTTAAAGGAACAAAAATGTATGAGTCAGGGGTGGCAGAAAATTAATCTCTGTTGAGTTAAGGTGTCCCAGGCAGTGTGTTCACACGTCAACAAATGAGTATTTTCAGAAAGAGAATAACTTCCCCCCATTCTTAAGGAGCCATGTTAAAAATGAAAAGCAAACAGAACCAAGATGGCAGTGTGAATAGAGCAGTGGAAATCTCTTCCCAAAACCATATATATTTTTGAAAATACAACAAATACAACTATTCCTAAATGAGAGACCAGAAGACACAGGACAACAGCCAGACTACATCCATACCTGCGAGAACCCAGCGTCTCACGAAGGGGGTAAGATACAAGCCGCGGCCCAGTGGGACCTGAGCGCCCCTCCCCCCAGCTCCTGGCGGGAAGAGAGGAGTCGGAGTGGGGAGGGAGAGGGAGCTCAGGGCTGCCAAACACCCAGCCCTAGCCACCTGCACCAGACTGCAGACACACAGTGTGTGTGTGGGGTGCTGGAAACTAGGGAAACAGGACAGTAGGACCAGTGAGCAGGTCCCGCAGCCGGTGCACCCAGGACAAAGAAAAGTGAGTGCTTTTTGAAAGTCTTAAAGGGACAGGGACCCCACAGCTGGACCGAAGTGTCCCGGGACACTTAGAATCCCAGGGAACTCCAGGTGCCCAAACCCATGGATGGCAGCGCAGCTTGGAGGCACCTCACGGCAATAAACAGCCTCCTACCTGTTCCCCATCCAACACGGCTCCACCATATTGGAGCCTGACACAGGCCACACCCACAGCAACTGCAGAGCTCCACAGTGGCCAGGAAAGAATTAGAAACCCCGCCTGCACACAGCTACGCAGCACAAGCCGCTATGGGTTGCTGTTCTCCCAGGAGAGGAAGGCCACAAACCAGCAAGAAGGGACTTTCTCTTAGCCAACACACGTGCCAGCTCCCCACAAATACCTCTATCACCATGAAAAGGCAGAAGAATTTGATACAGACCAAGATCACAGAGGTAAACCCTGAGAAGGAGATAGACCTAACCAATCTCCCTGAAAAAGAGTTAAAAATAAAGCTCATAACCATGCTGATGGCCATGCAGAGAAATATGCAAGAGCTAAGGGATGATGTCCAGAAGGAGATTGCAGCAATGAAACAATCTCTGGAAGGATTTATAAGCAGAATGGATAAGATGCAAGAGGCCATTGATGGAATAGAAACCAGAGAACAGGAACGCATAGAAGCTGACGCAGAGAAGGATAAAAGGATCTCCAGGAATGAAACAATATTAAGAGAACTGTATGACCAATCCAAATGGAACAATATTCACATTATAGGGGTACCAGAAGAAGAAGAAGAGAGAAAAAGGGATAGAAAGTGTATTTGAAGAAATAATTGCTGAGAACTTCCCCAAACTGGGGAAGGAAATAATTGATCAGATTACAGAAGTACACAGAACCCCCAACAGAAGGGACCCAAGGAGGACAACACCAAGACACATAATAATTTAAATGACAAATATCAAGGACAAGGACAGAGTTTTAAAGGCAGCTAGAGAGAGGAAAAAGGTCACCTACAAAGGAAAACCTATCAGGCTATCATCAGACTTCTCAACAGAAACCTTACAGGCCAGAAGAGAATGGCATGATATATTTAATGCAATGAAAGGGAAGGGCCTTGAACCAAGAATACTGTATCCAGCACGATTATCATTTAAATATGAAGGAGGGATTAAACAATTCCCAGATAAGCAAAAGTTGAGGGAATTTGCCTCCCACAAACCACCTCTACAGGGTATTTTAGAGGGACTGCTCTAGATGGGAGCACTCCTAAGACTAAATAGATGTCACCAGAGAAAATAAAATCACAGCAAAGAAAGCAGACCAACCAAATACTGACTAAAGGCAAAAAATAAAATCAACTACCCACAAAAGCAGTTAAAGGAAACACAAAAGAGCACAGAATAAAACAACCAACATATAAAGAATGGAGGAGGAGGAATAAGAAGGGAGAAAAATAAAGAAGCACCAGACAGTGTTTAAAATAGCTCAATAAGCGAGTTAAGTTAGACAGTAAGATACTAAAGAAGATAGCCTTGAACCTTCAGTAACCACGAATCTAAAGTCTGCAATGGCCATAAGTACATATCTTTCAGTAGTCACCCTAAATGTAAATGGACTGAATGCACCAATCAAAAGACACAGACTAATAGAATGGATAAAAAAGCAAGGCCCATCTATATGCTGCTTACAAGAGGCTCACCTCAAACCCAAAGATATGCACAGACTTAAAGTCAAGGGATGGAAAAAGATATTTCATGCAAACAACAGGGAGAAAAAAAGCAGGTGTTGCAGTAGTATCAGACAAAATAGACCTCAAAACAAATAAAGTAACAAAAGATAAAGGACATTACATAATGATAAAGGGCTCAGTCCCACAAGAGGATATAACCATTATAAATATATATGCACCCAACACAGGAGCACCAACATATGTGAAACAAATACTAATAGAACTAAAGGAGGAAAGAGAATGCAATGCATTCATTTTAGGAGACTTCAACACGCCACTCACTCCAAAGGATAGATCCACTGGACAGAAAATAAGTAAGGACACAGAGGCACTGAACAACACACTAGAACAGATGGACCTAATAGACATCTATAGAACTCTACATCCCAAAGCCACTATTTACAATAGCTAAGAAATGGAAGCAACCTAAGTGTCCATCAGTAGATGAATGGATAAAGAAGATGTGGTACATATACACAATGGAATATTATTCAGCCATAAGAAGAAAACAAATCCTACCATTTGCAACAACGTGGATGGAACTAGAGGGTATAAATAAGCCAGGTGGAGAAAGACAAACACCAAATGATTTCACTCATATGTGGAGTATAGGAACAAAGAAAGACTCAAGGAACAAAACAACAGCAGAATCACAGAACCTAAGAATGGACTAACAGTTACCAAAGGGAAAGGGACTGGGGAGAATGGGAGGGAAGGGAGGGATAAGGGTGGGTAAAAAGAAAGGCGGTATTACGATTAGCATGTATAATTGTGGGGGGCATGGGGAAGGCTGTGCAACACAGAGAAGACAAGTAGTGATTCTACAACATCTTACTATGCTGATGGACAGTGACTGTAATGGGATATGTGGGGGGGACTTGGTGAAGGGGGGACCGTAGTAAACATAACATTCTTCATGTAATTGTAGATTAATGACAACAAAAAAAAAAAAAAAAAAAAAAACAACAACAAGAAAAAATGCTGAGGCCCTAGAAAGTGGGTTTAGCAAGCAAGTCCAATGCAAAAGCAGTGGTTCAAAGACCAGTTCAGCTTTAGTCATTTATTCTGCACAACAGAAAGCAAATTAAATATTCTCTGAATTCTAAATGATATTTACCAGCATACTGGTAAATATAATGCCTTGGGAATATATGCCCTTTCACTACACATTGTTTTTTTACTTTGTCCACAGACTGCTGGGGATAATACTGAATAAATAGACATTGTATTAAAAACACACACAAAAAACTGTTACAAATTGATATAAATCAATTACCTCTCCCTCCCATCTGTATTTTGGCTTACATACCCTAAAATCAAAAACCAACAGTGGTGTAGGCCACCAAAAACCTGTGGATAAAGATGGTAAAGTAAGTACTGAGGTCCAGGATTGGACAGGAAATAGCTATATACACCAAAATAGAAAGCAAAATAATGAAGACAAATGACAATGCATGGGTAAGTCTGGACACATTTTAACATATTCAAGCCTGAGAAAAGAATTTTCCTAAAATGTTGATGTTTAAGAGGACATTTCTAGGCTAAACTGCACACAAAAGAGGAGGGAATTTCCCTAATGAAGTTTTCAGAGCCAAAGAAAATAGAATTATCCTGGAAAAACAAAAGCAAAGATTAATGTTTGTCTCTCTCCACCAACCCTCTTCTTCAGATTTGCTTGTGTAGATTTCCTGCTAAAGGCCATTTTAAAACTCTACACTCTGTTATCTCAACACACCCAAATCTGGACTTAACCCTTTGTGTCCCAGTGGGTCGATGAATGGGACAATAATTTTCAGTCTGTCTGGGAAATTGCATGCTGAAGGCAAAGTTAACAAAATGCTAGGAAATATAGTGAAAGGTTAATGTTGCATTAATTAATTGATTAATTAATTAATTGTGTGCATTTCTAGTTCCTTTGCCAAAGACTGTTAGATTGTAAAAACCTGTAAAAGAATTTGGTAAAACTAAATAGGTGATGGTTGTATTGAATGGAGCCTTTAATGTGAAGACACATAAAAATATATTTATTTAGTTGGAAGAGGAAGTGGCAGTGAGACCCTTTCATCTATCAAGGGATCACTTTTTAGAGTTCATTAGAAACAATCGTTCACAATTCAAATACACATCAGACAGTGCACCTGTCTTCAGATGTCCAGTAAGTATAACAGCAAATAACAGAATTCAGAGCCAGAAGATACTGGGGCTGTCCAAGCACAATTAAGACAATTATCTATATTGTGCTAGATAACAAGGACTGTTTAAAATGGTAGCTTTAAGAAGAGCTTATTTTTGAAAACTTCACTTGGAAGTAAAACCCTTATCAAAGAATGTGCTATATTAGGAAAGAAGAGTATGTAATGAAAACGACAAGATGTAATTTTTATGTAACGGAAGAACAATAAAAATCAGGTTCAATTACACAAGAAGAAAACATAGAAATTACACACCACAAGCAGAAGTGCTAGAACAGGGTGAAGAAAAATTATAACAACATTACTATTTGAGGCGGTATGTCTATTTTAATGCACTTTTAACTATGAAGGAACCTTAAACAAAGAAATACATATGCAAGTGAAAGCTAACACATGTATCAGACATTTCTGTTTTCTATTCTCAAGGCTATCTTTTTGACCCTGGGACAAAATTAGTAGCCAAATCTTTATTCTACTTTAATTTGTGTTCGTGTCTTCTTCTTTATGCCTCAAGTCATTGTACAGAGTTCTATGATAACAATACGGTTCTGCTCAATGTGTTCTTCAGTACCCTGTATAGAATTCAAAATCCACACATACTAAGAGTATTAACATATGGTAACATACCAAGAAACCAGAAGTCAAGATGAGAGGTTCAGTGAGCAGAGGACAGTTGGAAGTGCTTTTGTGCAAGGTGGACACTATTTCATATTTCATGGCCCACTGTCTATTCTGAGTTTAGTGTGACAAAAACACACGGGGCTGACATTGATGGGTGACATGTTAAAAGTATGTGATGTGGCTCGCAGAACTGATGTCTACATCTACATCACCTTTTCAGGTAGAAAATTTACTTGTTACCATGTGAATAATACTTAAGTTAATAATGTTTAAATATAAAATTTTAAAAACTACACAAAGATGCTATGAATGTCTTGTTTGTACACTTCAGTAAAAAGCTAAACTAAATCAATCAGGAGGAGGTTTACAATGAGATTGGTTTCTTTATGGATTTTTAAACATATATTTTCTAAGAATTCTTATATATTTGGTGCATTCATCTTTCATTTACTTACAACTCTTGTATCTCAAGTCAAGGAAGGTAAACCAAGTCTTAAAAACTTTGTGGGCCATTCATTCACTTGAATTTTAGTTGAAACACAGGGATGGAAATAGGCACCCTGCCCAGGAACAAGGAAAGTGGAGAATCACATAGGATGAGTTTATGCTGCCTTTTGAGAGAATATGGTGCTGGTGGTTTTAGGATACTTGAAGAGAGGCTGGAAAAGAGGAAGTCTTAAGAGACGCTGTACCTAGTCATTTGGGACTAGATATCTGTGGGATTTAAGTTAAATATCTGCAAAAACTAAGAAGTCTACGGGCTCCTTCATCTATACCATCAAATTCTGTAAATAGGTAATTCATTTTGTTTTAAAGGTACTGGTTTTGCACAATTGAGGTAAGTTCATGCTACATATATTCAGGGGATTAGAAAATTCATCAGCTGGTTTCAGAGGTGGCTGCCTTAAATTAGCAGAAGTCCCCATGAATTTTAGAGGGAGACAGGTGGAAGAGGTGTGCGGGTGAGACAATGTGGCGGGGAGAAGTGGTCAGGAATGGCAGAGAGGCTCCTTCCCAGTGTGCAGGGGCCCTCTGTCAACAGTGGGCTAGGACACAATGGTGTGTTATCAGTTTGTATAGGAAATGCAAATTTCTGCTTGTTTCAACAATGGCCTTCTATGAACACTTGTAGACACTTTACCGGATCCTGACACACCTCATTTAAAAACCCAACCTACTGAACCTGGCATGGACAGCGCATGAGGGAGGGGAGCAGGCACGGAAAGGTAAAATGATGCCAAAATGCAAAGTGCAGAGAGAAACTGGCTTCTGGTCCACTGACCTAGGAAACAGACCACACGATTATTAAAAAGTGCTGGAAGAAAATGGAGCTGATTAATGATCTCTTAATGCTGGCAAAGAGGTGCTGAAAACTGGGATAAGAAAACGGCCACGTTTGTTCATGTTTTCACTTTTCCTTTAGAAACCACCTCCGCGTAAGAGGTGTGCATGAAGTCATACAGCTGCTTGGCGTTTGCAGCATTGCCCAGCACACCTGCGAGCTCGTTCTGGGGCAGGCTCGCCAACTCCGCGATGCTCTTCACGTGGCTCATCAGGGAGCGGCAGTTCTTGGCATTTACCCCGGGCATTTTTAACAAGAAGTCTTGGGGGCCAGGATTATACTTTTCTGACTCGGGGAGTGTTTCAGAATCCGCTGTGACGGCCATGGCCGTCGTGGCGTCGGGCTGCGGCTTATTTTGCTTCAGCTCCTCGAACAGCTCCGCAGTCGCGTGGGGGGAGGCACACCAGAGAATCCGCAGTCTGGGGAAGTGCAGCGTGAGAAGGGTGAGTTTGGAACTGAGGTCGCTGCTGGAGATCTCCTGGTGTAAGGCACCCCGGGAAGTGAGAGAGAAGGGCTTACTGGGGTCAAACTCGATCAGCAGCACTGGTCGCTTATAGTAGCGGGACATGGAGATGCACTGGCTGTACAGGCGGCCGTTATTTAAAGAGCCAATCAAATCGCTGATACTCTTGCGCTCCACGCACATTTCTGGAGTCAGAATGTAATCTCCAACCTCTAAGGTGACGGGGTCAATGTCAATGCCCCGACGATGGATCAGGGACGGGAGTTCACTTCGGAACTCACGCATATCCACAACTATACTTTGCTGCATACTGTTCTGCTCCTGGCCACCTAGTAAGAAGAAGTAGCATTTTAAGTAATGTCAATGAGGCAGTTAAAGAAGCAAGAACAGTTAAAGTTTAAAAAGCTGTATTTCTGTGTGAACCTCTGATGCACGGTCACATATACATGTTACTATTCCATATCTTTCTATATTTTCACAAAGGCCTATTCACAGAGTTAATAGAGGCAATTTCCCTTAAAGTAAATAGAGTTAATGGTAAAGTTAGACTGTTGGTGGTGCCTTACATAGGACAATTCACAAATTCCAGCATTTTCTATCACCTTCCTTCTGTGCTCCCTCACTGCTGCACTGACCACAATTTACTAGCCATTGTTTTCCCACTTCCCAGGACAGAGTCTGGCACGTAGAAGATGCTGAAAAATGCTTGGGTTGTGGTAAGTTTTCAAAGCAGCAACTGGAGACTAATATGGAGGGCATGGAGGACTGAACTCAAAGGACAGACTTCTATCCATAGCCTTCTGTGGGGTCCCTACGTGCTCGTCTGCCTTCCTTCATATTGCCTGATGCTCTGTGGTTCTGCATGAAATGTTACCAATTTACCTGAGTTAATAAGAATTTTCCTTCCAAAGTGTTTTCCAGAGGATATTTAAGAACCACATCCATCAGAAGCCCCTGAGACACTGACCACATTTCAGACCCACTCAATCAGAATTTCTGTGGACTGAAACCTGTGAATCTGTAGTTTCAGCCAGCACCTGAGGTATACTTGAATACTGAATCCTGACTCCTAAAGTGTACTAAGTGCTGACACCCACTGCTCTCGCTGAGCTTGACTCCACCAAAGAGGAGATCGACTCACTTATATTGCTCTTCTCGTGCCACTCAGCTGGTATCAGCTGCTGCCATGAGGAAGTGAGATCCAGGGAGTGGGGAAACAGTTATTCCTGTATCACAGCTGGAACTCGGCAGGTCGTGGTGGTATGCCGAGGTTCGGAAATTGCACAGCGATGGGAGCACCACACGTGGGATACGCATAAGTGCCAAGAAGCAGCAAACGAGTCCAAAAGGACAGGTGAGAATGTACCCCTAAATGACTCCCATCCATGAGTTAAGGATGAGATAAGAACCTAATCACCATTTATAAAAGTTTCTTTTGCAAAAGCACATTCTGAGTCTCAACTGACCACATTTAAAACCAACCCTAGAACTTAACTGTTTTCTAAGTTGGGGTGCCTGGAACCTAAACCCTCTTCCTTTACAGATGAGAAGCCTTAGACCCAGGAAGGACACATGGGTAGTAAATGGCAGACCTGAGACTAAGGTTTGGGAGCAGACATCCATTTCAAAGAGGTTGCTGAGGAAAAACAGGCATCTATAGAAAACTCTGGAACCACCTTTAGTGGCAATGGGCATGCTTGGAAGGGTAGGACTCACCTGCCTTCCGAGTATCAGTGGAAACACTTGCAGACAAGGAGCCCCTCACTAAGTCTAGGTTTGTTTCATCTCTGCCTTCTCTTCCTTCAGGGACAACCATGCTGGCTTTTTCTCTGGGGGAGAAAAACATTTTAGACATTTGCAAAGCTAATTTTAAAATTCAGATTTTAATCTTCTGTAAATTATTATATAGGAAATGATCTATATGACCATAATGTTAAAAAAGAAGTACATCAGAAGTACATATACACAGACAAGTAACGGGTAAAGGAGGCAGGAAGATTTCTTGTTTGGTACTACTTCTGACCTTCCAGAATTAAGGAAGCTGCTTATTTTCTGTTCTATGTATCCTTCAAATCCTCTGAGACATGAAATTAGCATGTAAAATATGCCACAGAGAGACTATTGAGAATTTTTATAAACATGGTATGTGTTACTGAGGATCAAAAATAAATAGTTTATATTCCAATATTTTCAGTTATCATAAATAGAGATGGGTTAAAAATCAATGCTTAAGAAAATTAAAACACCTATTACTTTGATTTAAAAAACTCCAGGTGGGAGGCCCCACTAAACACTCTCAATTTTAAAAGAAAATTAAGGTTAGTACACGAAAGCAAATTTCCAGCAGAGATTTAAACAAACAAAAAAAAATCAACATCTCAGGTTATGTGGTAGAGCCGTACTGATTCACACATTCACTCATGCGTTTATTTAAAAACATTTATGGAGTGCTCCTACATTTTGTGGTAGGTATTTTGGCTATAAATAAGGTTACACAGTGATTCCTGGTAGCTCAGTGTCTTATATATGGTAGATCTACAGGACTGTGCAATCATAGGTAAAATTTGTAATAGGGAACAACAATCATGACAAGAGCCAGAAACCAAAGAAAGAATAAGCCAGGTTTGCTTCAGTCTGATTTTTCAAAACCAGTCAAGTATGTTATAATCAATTCATGAAACAGCAAATACAATGTGTCCAATGTATGCCAGGTAAGAGAAAAGATGTGTGAGCCGGATCTCTTCCCTCGCAGGGGTGGCCTGCAATGGAGTCAAGGAATACAAACTATAGTAAAAAAGCACAGAGGGAGACAGAGGGAATCTTCAATATTAACTAATAATTTCTACAAGGGCTAAAACAACAAAGATCTTCTGATTAAAGGAAATAAAACCAGATGGACCAATTCTCCAACCACTCTGGATAAATGATGTTTTAGAACAGGGTACCACTCAAGACACCATGAAAGAACAGAAATGATGATTCTAAATTCTATGCTACTTGAAACAATACACAGATGCAGACATTATTAGTGCCACATTTTAGAAACAGATCACCAGAGGGCAGACAATAGTCCCAGTTCCACTTTTCCTCTTGGTTCTCAGTACCTGTGTCAAGTGCTGCCCCCTGGAAAATTCTTTAAATGGCAATGGCCTTGGCAGCCACTCCTTACTGCTCCATTACAAGTACCAGATTTTAGCTGAGGGCAAAGGTCAAAATGTTCAAAAGAAACTATTGCTCTTCAATTCCTTCCTCCTTTCTCCCTTCCTTCCCTCCTTTCTTTTCTTTTTTTGGTAAACATTTGGGATTAACATTGGGGAAGTTTTTTTTCCCTCTTTATTTCCACTTACTTTACTGGCTAAGCTACATATGACACAAAGGGGCCCCCAATTACCTGACTGATCTATAATCTGTGGGCAGACAGTACAGTGGGTTATAGAGCAGACTCTGGATCCATATTTCTGGCTATGTGGCCGTAGGCAAATTGTTGAATGGCTCTGTGCCTCGATTTCTTCTGTAAAATGGGGATAATAATAATAAAACCTACCTCAAAAGACTGTTGGGGAATGCACACTATGTATAAGGAACTCAGAACAGTGCCTGGCACGTAACAGGCATTATATACATGTTAGCTCTTACTGTAATTGTGCTTTTCTTATAATGTGGTGACCCCACCTCCTAATTATCCATGATTATGGATAATAAAACTGAAGATTCACTTTCAAATGCTTCCCCAACTATTTCAATTAATACTACTATATAAAAACAGCTAATTTACCATGAAATATTGTAACATAACTGCAAATTGAATCAGAGTAAAAAAAAAATCTACTCCTGAAATGAAACCTGTGGTGAAGAAAACAGTAAGTCTTCCTAAGTATTAACTCAAATTAATTTGAGATATTTGCCATAATCATAAATATTCAGTTCCTTGTTTTCAACCTTTAGCATAATTATCCAAGTTAGTCTGTGTGATAGGCACAAAATAATAATTAAAAAATTCAGATTCCTATTTCCACTTAAAGTCCTGAGGTATCTTGTTTTTGCTTTAACATCTTCAATGATATTTGAATACTTGTGGATGAAATAAGGGGGGAGGCACTGAACTAGAAGTCTCTTCAAACGGGCATTTATTCAAGCCCTCAGACTAATGCATTTTGTCATCGTATTTTCTAATTATAAAATTTCAAATAATATTCTCCTTCCTTTGAAAAGCAGTGACCTCCTCCAAAACTATGTATGCTCAGAATGTTACCACGAATTTTTCCACCCAGGGAGACTTTTATTATCAATACTTGAAAGTGTAATCTTTTCTCTTGTCATCTATAATCTACTGATCTTTATTTAGTCCAGCCAACAATCCTTCCACTGCCAGTTCGCCTGATTCATCCCTTTCTGGTTATTTTAAATAGTAGCAATGCTTTTGTTCTTAGACTATCATCCATGGAGGTCCTGGCAAAAACACATTATTTTATTCTCACATTAAACTTTCCTCTCAGCACAGCCTCAGTGCAAATGCTCTTTTGCTGATGCACCTCACATATATTCTGCTTTTCAAAATAAACACCTCTCAAATTCCCCAATTTTCCTGGGGAAGTAAATATCTTAATATTTTAAATGGTGTAACTATCTGTCTCATAGCTAGTAATGCGAGAAGATCTAACATAATAATACAAAAAGACATTGAAAGAGTTTAGGAAAGTTATGCCAGACTATAGATAAAATTACATTACAATCTGATATGAAAATTACTGTATACGCTGAAATGTGGGAGATTGTCTGTATGCCAGGTCCTGCTGCGTGAAGTTTCCAGTATGTACCAGGTTTATCCACATCTTGTCACCAAGCTCTCTGATGCAGAGTCACTTGTGTAACCCCAGGAATAACATGGGGTCCCCAATACCTTGCTACAATTTACTTAAAGTGTTCTTTTCTAGATTTGGCTGCCTGGGGTACTGGAGAAGAGGCAGCCATGAGAAGAAAGCCTGGAGCATAAAAACTCACTGACTCAGGTGCCTTCTTCCCTACAATGAACTGGGCGCCTTTGCCTTCAACAATGCAGGGAAGGGTTAACTCAGCAGGCCTGGGCTGCTCAAACCCTACACTTTCCCAAGAAAGGTCTGTCTGTATCCTTAGGTCTGGCCCTTGACCAGCTTCTGGGAGTTGAGCTCTGAACCCTTGGCATATTCTGCCTGACGAGGGTTTTGTATGGTTGAAGCCTGAGGCCATGCGGCACCAGCTGGATCAGATGTTTACACTAACAGTGTGACGTATGGTGCATACCTGTTTTTGTTCTGGGGGCTGGAGTCAGTCACAGAGGCTGGCACTGTCTATGTAACTAACCACCAGTAAAAACACTGGGCCCCAAGGCTTGGGTGAGCTTTGCTGTTCACAACACTTAGTATGTGCTATCTGTCACACACTGCTGCTGGGAGAACTGAGGCACATTTGTGGGACTCCACATAGAGGGGACACTGGGAAGCTTATGTCTGGACTTTCCTGGACTTTGCCCCATGCCTGCTTCCCCTTCACTAACTTTAATCTGTGTACATTGGCTGTAATAAACCATAACTGGGAATATACCAGTTTTTCTGACTCCCATGAGTTCTTCTAGTGAATCATCGAGCCAGAAAGTGGTCTTGGGGACCCTCAAAATGAACACCAATAACCTCATCTGAATTACTGTATTATCTCTGTGCTCACTGTAACTTGGTGACAGTCACTTTAATTAGAGATGCCTCAGACAGCAGGTGTTTAAAAACAGTGAAGGAATGATTAAGAGGTACTGACCCACACCCAGTATCACCAATTCTTTGATTCCATCTCGTAAATACCTCTTAAATCTGTTCCCTTCTAGGACTAGTGGTGACCAAAGGGAAGGGGCTGGGAAGGGTGGGTGGGGAGGGAGTGGGAAGGGAGAAGGGGATTAAGGGGCATTATGATTAGCACACAATGTAGGCGGGTCACGGGGAAGGCAGTACAGCACAGAGAAGACAGGTAGTGACTCTGTAGCATCTTACTACACTGAAGGACAGTGACTGCAATGGGGTATGTGGGGGGGGACTTGATAATATGGGTGAATGTTGTAATCACAATATTGCTCATGTGAAACCCTCATAAGACCGTATATCAATGATACCTTAATAAAAAAGAAAGAAAAAAAATCTGTTCCCTTCTCTCCATTAGCTTAATCTTGGCTACCACCTTTTCTTATCAGACAACTGCAGTGCCTCCTGACTAGCTTCCCTGCTCCATCCACTCCTCAATTTGATCCAGAGAGAGCCTTCACAATATACATCAGTGACCCCTTATCTGCAGGGCATATGTTCTAACACCCCTAGTGGATGCAAAATCATGGATAGTACCAAACCTGATATGCACACACTGAGCTTTTTCCCATATGTACATACCCACAATAAAGTGTAATTTGTAAACTAGGCACAGTAAGAGATTAACAACAGGAATGGCAATGTTGTAATAAATACAACAGTTGCAACAATATACTGTAATAAAAGTTACGTGAATGTAGCCTTGCTTTCTCTTTCGAAATCTCTTACTGTACTGTACTCACCCTTCCTGGGATGATGTGAGCTGATAAAAAGCCTACATGATGAGATAAAGTGAATCATGCAGGCACTGTGACATAGCATTAGGCTACAATCAACCCTGCTGATATGTCAGAAGGAGGAGCATCTGCTTCTGCACCACGGTTGACTGAGGACAACTAAAAGCTTGGAAAGTGAAACCACGGATGGGTGGGGGGAACTACTGTACTTATGCCACTTTCTTATTTAGAACCCTTCAATGCTAACTTATTGCCCTTAGAGTCAAATTCTAAATCCTTCACAGGGCCTCTTGCACCTCTAAGGCTTTAGACACACCCTTGTTCAACAGAACCCATTTTTCCACCTCATCTACTTAATGACCAGCACACATTTTTCATGTATTAGCTTAAACATCACCTCTTTAGTGAAGCAATGCTGATCCCGCACACAGGGTAGGTCTCTTTGACATAGTCTCTTCTGCCCCTTTTCTTTCACTTTGCAGCCGGCAGTGCTCTGAACGGGCCTGCTCATTAGGATATTCACAGTCACTTAGTGTTGTGTTGGTCTTTCACACTAGAGGACAAAATCTAGGCGGGCACAAGCTTTTTCTGCACCACTACAATTTCAGCACTTTAATAGCAGCTCAGGGCTTGGCACATAACAGATGCTCAATAAAGATCTGTTGGTTTGTTTCAGGCTTGGGAGAGTGGGATCTAGAAGACAGAGATGTGCCAAAAGCTTTGGACAAGAGGGAGCCTGAAAAATAACTGGTTTGTTACAACATCTTCTGAAACATTTTTTCAAAAAGCATATATACATACATATATACCATATAAATCACCCGACAGAGACATTAATAGGAAGTATATTTCCATAGGCTGACAGGACTGACCAATAACTGCATGACTAGTAGCTGGAAGAATCCATGCCAAGGCATGTCACCATCACTGAGGACTTGAAAGGAAGAGTATGGCCCATGCTCCGTGAGTCCTGCACAGGGACTCAATGGCACTGATTCAAGAAGTACCCCTATATCCTGGAATGCATGCCCTGCAATACTGGGGTATATGTTTACTTCATTCATAAACCAAGAGCCTGCAGCCAGTGTCGGAGGATGGCTGTTCATTTTGAGACTCTGTCTAGGGCCCTGGCAGGCTAACTGTCACTAGAAATGATTTCTGCCCTTGGGCTGCCACCGATACATTGTCAATGTCTGAGGCGTGGAAGCTTGGTCTGGCCCAGTCACACTCAGTCCGGGCCATGGGTCTCCTCTGATCTAGTCTTTTCTGTGGCTCAGCTCAAGGATGCCCCAATCCAGCCCCAGCCCTGGCCTCTGAGTCCCCTTAGAAACCATCTGATCAATCTTCCTCACCAAGCTATAACCACCCAGACAACATCCCTGGTGGAAGGCTATCAGATTTCTCAAACACCTGCAGATGTAAGTAGTGGCTATCCAGTTTGTGAATATCTCACTTAGAAACATTTCCCTTGTGTGAAACTGAAAAGCATTTTCTATTTGGACTTGGAACATTACTGGACAGCTATTCTAAAAAACAGACACATATGTTCAGACAAACATTACAGCTTTTAAAACATATATTCCCAGAGTGATTCTATTGATGGGATCTGAACTGACTGGCTCTTAAAAGCATTTCCCAGGAAATCATAAAGCAGTAAGCCACCCAAAGCAATGGACATTTGATGAAGAGAAAAAGAATCATAACCCAAAGGGAAGAAATCTTGTGCATGGGGGAAGGGGCGATTTAAGAATGTGTATCTTAGAAAAGTAGGTGTGAGTTGTATTTCTGTGATGTTATGTTTCTGTACAAACAGAGGAGCAGTTCTTTTCATATTTGTAATATTCTATTAAACCACTGAAAGGCTGGTGGAAAAGAGAGGGGCAGAGAAACAGGCAATGTGCTCTGATCTATAACCTGGGATGAATCAGACCACCTGCTCATCTTGATGTGATCCTCACTAACTTCTTCCCCTCTCCATCTTTCCTGACGGCTGTTAGCTATTCCCCTGTCCAGAGAAGCCTCTGGATCTTGAAAGGCCTCCAATACTTTCATATTCATCTTCTGTGTGTTACCTGATCAGTTTTTCAAAAGCTTCCTTTTCTTTCCTCAAAGCAGTGAGATAGCGTTGTTCCTCAGTGGACCCTCCGTATATGAGAAAGTAAACCCTGCAAGTTAAGAGAACTCTTTTAGGCTGCAGAAACATAATTTTTAATCCCCAAAAGTTATGAGTATTTGAAATCAGCAACCTGGAGTGCTCAAACAATACATCTTTGACTAAGAATAAAAGCTTCCATTAATCACATACTTACTAAAATTAAGCTGCCTAAACCCCACCTACTAAAGGTCTCATTACCACATTTTTTTTTCTTTCGTCAAAAGGAGGAACACAGTTTAGGTAAACACTAAAATACCATTAGAGGGATAGAATAATCCTTTCCTCTTAACTGTAAACAAACCAGAAAACACAAAAATCTTAGTGGCTGCTCTTTTTTCAATTTTTTTCTTTATACTTCGGCCAGGCAATCATTCAAAAAGTTGAACAGTAGTTATAAAAAGACCAGTTTATGAAAGCTCATGTTAGTGTAAAATAGACAAATGAAATCTATATGGCCTTTATTTCCAGAAGTAATTTCTCAGTTCTTTTTATTCATGTCTTAACATAACCAAATCACCACACATTGCATGGAAACACATGGTCATGGACAACGTATGGATATCAGGCTCCTCAAGAATAATTTCAAATATTCTTCTCCCTTACAAAAGGCGTTTCTTTCTTGTTTGTGGCTAAGATGCTGAATTAAACAGCTTCTCTGTCTCTTTTCTTTACCTTCCATCAGTTATTTTCCTTTTTTAGCCCTCGATTTTTATTTTAGACTTTATTTTCCTGGATTATATGTCTTGAAGTATGGGTAGAGAAAAGACCACTGGACAGTGAGTCCAGAGACCTCAGTTACCCGCAAAATGTGCTGTGTGACCAAAGGCAGGTCATTCACCATTTCTGGGCCTCAATTTCCCATGGACTAAGGGGTTGAACTCACAGGTCCCTTCTGATTCCGACATTTTGTTTCTAAATATCACATTATTCTGTTCTCAGGCAATAAAGAACTCTGGAGCACACAAGCTATCTACAAAGTTGATCAATAAATAGCAAAGTATGAAAGTTTTACCAGCCTCATCTAATCTCTCGATCCTGCATGGTTTCTGCTCCACCTCCCCCAGTCACCTTTACTCGGAAAGGCTGCATTAGTTAAATTGCTCAGAAGCTTTCTTTTGGCTTTGTTTTTGGTTCAGACTGAGTTCAGGATATTAATTTTGCTGTTTATTTCCTTCAGATAATTGGAGAGCCAGAACACTATATTCTTTGGGAGGCAATGTTTTCTGATCTGGTATTTCTGTAGATTTTTCATCTGATACTTCTTGAAACTCAAGACAACTTGGTACAATACTTCCCCAAATATTTGAGTTTTATATGGCTATAACTTAGAGTCACTTTTAAAATTTACAAGAAAGGCATTTTTAGAAAACTGAAATTCTTTGAGTCATAATTCTATTCATTTTTGGTAGAAGTTAGCATATTATAAATTTCCTAGAGTTGTTCAGATACAGCACCCCGTGAGCCACACAAACACATGAAGAACACGGTAGAGAACAGGAGAGCAAGGTCATGAGAACACCAGAGTCCCCTCCATCTGCTATCCCACTACAACAGCTGACCGCCTTCCTCTGCAAACTTCCCTGATTGATGAGAATGCAAAACAGTTTCACAAACTCAACCAACATGATAACAATGGAATGCTAAAGATAAGAAAACCCATATACCAATAGGTATAGTTTCCGTATTAAAGCCTAAAGAACTGTGAGTTTGAAGCCTTTGAGAAACCTTGCCATATCTGCTATAACTTGCCTCAGAGGTTTCCCAGGCCTGCTTGCCCTGTAAATTTCAAGCTGACGAACGAACGTTAGTTCTGCGTCATACAGAACCACATATCTTGGCTCCACTTCATGGAGAACCCTTGTCAGAGCATAGGGGTCACTACAGCCCAGAAGTGGATGGATTATAGTGAGGGGGTCTTTCAGGATTCCATAAGCGGCATCAGATGACAAGTTTAAATCAAATTCTTCATGCTTAATTTCTTCCAAGGAGCTTTCTGGGCTGCTGCTTAGGTTTCTAGGATATCCTTCCTTGACATTCCCTTCTTCCTCTAGTTCTTCAGGTTTTCCCATCATCTGAGTTAAAGTTAACCTTCGTTTTTTCTTTCTCAGAGGCCTTTCTTTGGCAGGAGCCCTTTTGTTTTGGGGGTCTTTGAGTCGTTTGTTAGATTTCACAACTCTCTTCGAACTGTCCTCCTTTCTAAATTTCACCCACGCTTCCTCAGTGCTGCTGTCCTTCTCAAAGGTCTTCCTGTACAGTTTCAACAGGAAGGCCTCGGCTCCAACAGCGACATACTCCCTCAGCTGGGAACATGTGCGGTCATCACTCGCACAAATAAGTACTTGACCTAAAGTTAGAAAATGATGCTATGTTACTATTACCTCACATGTTCCCCTACTCCCCCTGTGCCCCCTTGTCCCATCTCCCACAAGGAAGACACATCTTACCCCTTGGCGCTGACAAAACAGGACATTTGAAATTTGTTGAAGGAGTCTCAGATGCCTATCCACTGCTGTCACCTCTCTGGCAGGATTAGTTAAAGCTTCTGAGTAAAGTTGAAGCCAGAAGTATTTAGAGCCTTATGAAGCCATGGTATAATGGAGGCTTTAAGAAAGCTCTTCTTAACTGATAATTTTCCAGAGTACTTTATGCACCAAAATAAATTCCAAAAGGATTACCGAGGCAAACATTAACTATTAATCATGAAAAAAAATAAAAAGGTGACTATTCTCCATCTCTCTGGCTGGAGGTGAATTTCTAGGCTTAAAAGCAACAAAAGAAATCTCAAAGAAGATTGATATTTATAGTCTAAGATTAACTCCATTATAATAAAAACTGCATTGAAAAATGCTAAAGACAAAAATAACTTTCTGCAACAACTATGATAAAGGGTAGTATCTTTGATATATATAATGCAAATGCCAACACAAACACAGGATATAGCTTAAATTGGCAAGGGAAACAAAGATAATTCACAAAAGAGGAAACTCATTTGAAAAGATATTAAGCCCACCAAATATCAAAATTTAAGAAAAGATAAGATTTTTCTCTAAATTAATAAAATTGTTATACATATATATTTATATACACATACACATAGATTTCCAGTCACTGTTAGCTAAATGAAAAATAGATAAGCTCTCAAACTTCTAGAAGAAATAAAAATTGACAAAATTTTTCTATAAATCAATGTGGCAATATGTCTCAAGAACTTTATCACTTCACTTATTAATTCTACATTTGGAAATTATATCTACACTATGACTTTAATAATATGAAATAAAAAATGCATAAAAGAAAACCTGGAAGGAATTAACCCAAATGGCTCCCAGACATAATTTCTCCCCTTTTTTTCTTCATGCTTTTCACTTTTCCTACAGTGAGCATATATGACTTTGGGTCATATATCATAGCACCCTAACTTTTGGGATAATAGCAGCAGCATATTTACTAATAAAGGATTGTGTGCTTGCTTTTATTGCTCTGCAGGAGTTCAAAGTCTTAAAAGGTAACTTTTTTTGTTGTTGTTATTGTTATCATTAATCTACAATTACATGAAGAACATTATGTTTACTAGGCTCCCCCCTTCACCAAGTCCCCCCAACAAACCCCATTACAGTCACTGTCCATCAGTGTAGTAAGATGTTGTAGAATCACTACTTGTCTTCTCTGTGTTGCACAGCCCTCCCATGCCCCCCCCACATTATACATGCTAATCATAATACCCCCTTTCTTTTTCCCCACCTTTATCCCTCCCAGATAACTTTTTAAATCTACTTTTATTTTCTATCTGATTTTATTTTTTAAATTTAGTTCACGTTTGGTCTACTGTGCTAATCTACTATTATATTCATGTTGAAAAGAGAAGCCCTAAAACTGGGGAACAGTTGAGACTTTTTTGAAACGATGCTTGCTGAGAACATAGAACAAGCTTATTAGCTCTCTCCTTGGGGAGTCCAGGTTTAAAGCCTAGTGAATATATAAGTGGAGATTAGCAGCATCACTAAATAGAAATCCTCAGAACCCAACCAGTAAAAAAAAAAACCCTGCTTTCATGAATATCCAGTGATTAAACCTGGAGAAAGTCACATCAAATGACCAGGAAGGAGGTTGCTGCTAGGATTTCACTGTTCATTTGGCATTTATTCTGCTACATTTTATAACAAAGTAATAGCTATTTTTAAGGACCAAAGAGACTCATTTACTCAGTTTGGTAAGTGTTACCTCATTACCTCCTTTTTTCCTACCTGGACCACCAAGGGCTTCACTCTCCTTGTTTTCTGCCTCAATTTCTTTCAGTACTTCAGTTAGCGCTTCCCACTTTGGGTTGCTTTCTAGGACGAGTTCCTTTTTTGTTTCTATATAGAAATAAGAGACAGCCTCATTCTATGATAATATTTATCCCAGAAATATTCCAAAGGCTTTCAAAACAACAGATAACGCAAGCATCATTCTCTTAGCCCTTTCCTTTGTGGGGCCTTCATAATGCTAGACAATCTATTTTCCTGAAAATTGTCTAGTTATGATCTAAATGAAAGATGCTTTAAACAAACATTAATACAGGTTTCATAATGCCTCGATAGAAAGTTATATGCATGGTCACTAATACTAGATTATTCTGTGTTAACTGTCAACTGTGACACTATGTATAAGCTGCTATACAGATAAAGGAACCAGGACAGAATAACAGCATTTATTATTTCTATAATCATCATGATTTTCACAACCCTGAACATGCAATAGAAGTAGACAACAAACTTTTATTTCTGTTAGTAAAGTACTCAAACACATCCCTAAAATATTTAACTTTTGAACTAGACCTTTGAACTAAGCAGAAAGTAAGCATTTGCCCTCTCCTATACCTTAAAAAATAATATTTATTATATCTACTAGATGAGTGTTGGAATAAAATCCATATTTGTCTCATTCTAGTATATTTATGTCTTTTAAAAGCCAGGAGGGATGTTAAAACATTCCATTAAGACTTTAAGTGACAGAAGTGGCAATTACTCTAAAGTTAAAAAAAATAAATCTAGTTCTTAAGTAGAAGTAAGAATGCTCTTATTGATACTTGGCCTTTGTTATCCAGAATCCCCAGCAACAGATTCTAAGACTTGTCACGTTAATACTTTTAACATAATTACATACAACATACATTTATCATACAGGCATACATTTTCTGATGGCTAAAGGAGACTTAAAATCACACATTAACTTGTTAAGTACTTCCAACCAATCACTGAAATAAAAGACACATTTAAAGATAAGCCTACGACATACCCTGCCCCTCTTTAAACTCCATTTTTTCAGACATTTTTTCTTTCCTGCTCATTTTGGCATCTGGAACATGATAAACCCTTGCTCGAGCATTTAGAAACATCGAGGTGCTGGAGTCCAGAAATAGCCAACCTAGTATGAAAAGTTTTGAAAAGCTTTCAATTTACGATTCATTTTAAAGAATCTCTGATGGTCACATGACTTACATATATCAAAGTGTGGCCGATGGATACCTGGGGGCCCCCAGGATGTTTTCAGGGGGTCTGTAACCTCAAAACCATTCTTACAATAGTACTAACTCATTATTTGACTTTTTCCCACAGCATTGCCATTTCCAAAGATGGCGCAAAAAAGTGTTAGTGGGTAACACTGCTAGTGCCTAAATACAATCATGGCACTAAAACCAAAGTGTGCTAGCAGTCAATGTATTCTTTAGTTCTAAGTGTTTGCAGTTTATTACTCACGAATGTCCCTGATGAAGCAGTAAAAATTATTAATTGTATTAAATCTTGGCCCCAGGGGCTCATGGACCACACTTTGAAAATCAATGATCTAACCAGTGACAGAAAACAGTGCGGGTAAATGTGGCTGGTAGGAAAACAAGATGGTGGCTAGTTGTATTTGTATGTTTCTCTTCCAATCTCTCCTCTTCAGTCTTTAGCACTCGAGCTAATGGCCCACACTCTCTGGCTGTTTCTTTGGAGAAAATGAATTTTAAGTTCTTAACAACCAAACTTCCAAAACACACCTATTTCTAAGTTGGGGGCTGCCTGTAATATATGCAGTCTTTTCTAGAAATAAAATTGCCTGGAATAGATATGAATATTTATTATTATACAGAACAGACGTTAAGTAGGTGGAAACATTAGCTATCAATAAAACCTACATCCTTAAGCTACGAACATAAAACTTAATTTGAAATCTTAGTATACCATGCAGTTGAATACAGTACTCCCCACACCCGATTCCCCAACAAAACCCAGCACTGTATTCAAGTCAGTTCCTAAATAATATTAGCATTTTTATCTCCCACCTGAATTCTGACCAAAAGCCTTTTCTGTTGCTCTCAGAGATTCCAGAAGTTTAAGAAATGTGATACAATCATACTGAGAAAGATACTGCAGCAAAGTTCGTAGTATCTTCAAATCCTGAACCAAGGATTTAGTCTTGGCTCCAAGCTGGTGCCACAAAGGATCCAGATAATGGCGGATTGTCTAAAATAAGGGTAAAATTTAATATTGCTAAAAATATGTTCTATGTAGCTACTATTAACACTATAGTTTCAATAAACACTATCCCTGTGTACCTAAAAATGGTTAAAATAGTAAATTTTATGTTCACGTATATTTTTGTCACACACATACAAAAAATCCAAAACATTATCTCCCAAGAAGGTGGACAGAAAATTTCAGTTCCTAAGATTCTAATAATATGCTTAATTTTTCAAAAATGAAACAGAGAGTATCTTATCACTAAAATCTTTATGATCAGGTAGTCAATTCATAATTATCTACATTCACTTTATCGGTCAGGCGAGAAAAGACCCGATAAACATCAGCTAATCAATTGTTTGTTTTTATGAAAAGTCAAAGCAGGTAGCTCAGAAACACTCAATTTCTGCCAAGGTGGGCTAAGATCTTATCCTGGATAGATAAAGATGTGGGATCCAGTCAGACAGATGATGAAGCTGAAGGGAAACAATGTGGTATCAAATTAAACAACAATATATCAAATTAAACAACAATGTATCTTAATTTGGTGGCATAAAATATTCGTTAATTTTTTTACCACTGTGCTTCATGGATGGGAAGATATTTGTTAAATTAACAGTGGGCTAAGTTTAAATATTTTTTAAGATCCTACAAAGCTGCCTAAAACACAGAACAGCTTTTGGTATATACTATGTGGGTTATGTGGGTATAAACACACATACACACACACGCACAAACACACATTTCCTGTCCTTCACAAACTTATTCTGTAATTAAAAAAGATAATACAGAACATAATATGGAAGCAGTATCACTACATGGCATCTTATCTAACAAATTTAATACTGAGCAGGAGTAATATTTAGAAGATTTATTGCCCAAAACACAACTCTTGTGAAAATGAAATGATACTATTAATGATTACTCCAGGACAACGGGCAGATACCAAGGCTGTCTTAGATATACTGGGACATATAATATTTGCATGCTTGTTTTATAAAATCATCTAGAAAAATCAAATTTTCTAACAAGATCCAAGTTGTACTTAGATTTGGTTACTAAAATTAATTTTGATGTTTGTTAGCCAGGGGATGATAAACAGAAATTTAGTGCAAAACATACTAGGCTACATTTTGTTTTTCTAGGAATATACAGTCTATTAAAAGAATGTGAAGATGTGGGGCTGTTTTTGGTTTCACTATGCCCTAAGCTTTAAGAGTAGAGGAACAAACCACATGAAATTAGTTTTATGCATCATTATTCCACAGTAAAATAATTTTTGGAGGAATCAGAGAAATGAGGAGTTAAATTTTTTCCTTTTCCAGCAACAAAGAGATCGATTCAGAGTTTAAAAGGCAGGAACTTGTTCTACCAAAATATCTAAATTAAGTTGTCTGGAATTTTTAAAAAGTCAGCATTTTCAGGATCTATATAATTCAATCTGTATTAATATTAATCTATGATGAAAAAAAATCAGAATAAAAATTCCTTGAACTAAAGTCTTACCATTTTCTCAATTCAGAATGTAATTTTAAGACAGAGCAAGTGTCACATTCCTCAGTAATGAAAACTCATCCAAATTATTTTTACTCCAAACAAGAGGTCATAAATTATGAAATCACTTATGTAAAACTCTTCTACCTGTAGATACCCAAATGTCGTTTCAGAGCAAAAAGGTATTTATCTTTTTCTTCATTTTACTTAAAATGAGAGATAATCACTGTATAACTGCAAATTAGAGTTGTGCTGATATGCCTATCCATGTATATTACTATAAATTATTACTTTCCACTAAACCAAAGAAGCTATACTTTAAATCACTTTCAATTTAATTTTAAAATAACAGCAAATTCCTATTAAGAATATGGCAGTACTAAATTAACTTGCATTCTCTACAGTTTTAACAGGTCAAGCTATGCTTAAAAGGGAAAAGAAACAGAATACCTTGTCAAAGGGTTTTCCAATAGCATTTTCTAAAGATAAATCTTCAACTTCAAGTGACGGGTTATGGCACTTCAGTTCCTTCAAACATGCATTTAAGATGTCCAGTATGGCAGTCTGTATAGCAAGCATGGCTGGTGTCATAGAGACATGAATTTCTACGACTTCAGGTTTGTGCTGTTCTAAAAATGAGTTTACTGCTACATGGAACCTAAAAAGACAAATGTTTTTGAAATATTTTCTAGAGTTTCAAGAGCTGCATATTTCTGGTTTAAAACTCCAATGGTTTCTTTGTAAATGCAATTAAGAAACAAAATGGAAAGCCAAATGGCAATGTTTTCAGGAATACTTTGAATCTCAGTGAATGGAAGTATTATTCAAATAAGGCAGGGGTCTGCAGACGATGATCTGGGTCCAACCCAGCACCTGTTTTTAGCATCTTAGGAGAACACAGCTGCCCTCATTGTTTATGTATTGTCTATGGCTGCTTTCACACTCTAACAGCAGACTTGAGTAATTGTGACAGACGGCAGAGACTGCAAAGCCCAAAATATTTACTATTTGTCTTTTTATGGGAAAAGTTCATTGATCCCTGAAAAAAGGTATCATCAAGAAAGAAAAAAGATCACAATCACCCTTAGATAAGATACAGTGTAACCAAAACACACATTAGCATAGGCGGCAAAATGTTCAAAAGTTGAAACCTATGGCTTTTTTCCTAGAAAAGTTATATAAAACTTCTTCAAGATCTTTGTTTTATTGCATTGTTTTCCAAGTGGAAGTGGAAGTCTTAGCCCATAAATCTGTAGTTCACTGGCCACTGTTTTGTATGTGTCTCTCGAGCCCTGTACAAGAAGGAATAAAGTGGCTGCCCTTGGAGATATTTGATGGGATACCAGAAAAAGACTATCAAATCTCTCTCTCCTTTAAAAGAATCACAAATGTGGCACCCACACACTTACCTTTGGAGTGTACACCAAAGGTAAGTGTGGCACCCATACACTTGTTATGAGCCTGACTACCACATGCCAAGCACAATCACAGTACATTTTTACATTACGTTCACTGAAGTGCAAAACTGAATTATAGCAGGTGCACTCAAAGATGTCTGCCACATAATGCTGTTTACCTGGGCCACAGATACAACTTCCTTACGAAGAGATTTCTCATCACTCTTTCCACGTGACAAAAACCAGTGTCAAAGGCAACAGCATTGTCTGTGAAAGCTTTAATGAAGCCACATTTGTTTTTCTGGCGGAACAGGCGCAAGATGAATGCTTCTTGACAGGACTCGATGATTCTGTGAGCTCTGTACACCAAGATGCCTGACAGAGGAAGTTATCATTTATTTCACAGAACAGACATGGAATTTTCCCACTCGTGTTCATTCACTTACTCATCCCATTTTTCTTCAGCACCTGCATAAGCTCGGGCAGGCACTGTTCTAGGCTGGGGACACAGCCATGGACAAAACAGATGCAAACCCCTGTCCTTATGGCACTTACGATAAGCAATATAAAGAAGTATATACAGTATTTGGTAGTATAAAGGTGATAAGTGCTAAGTAGAAAAATTAACCAGAGGAAAAGAGGGAGTATGTGTGAGTATGATGGTGGGCTGCAACTTTAGACAGGGGGGCCTCACATCTGAGTAGAGGCTTAGGTGAAGTCGAGGACGTGACCTGTGGGCCAAGAGGGCTCCAGGCTGAGGAAACAACAAAGAGCAAAGGCCCTGGGGTGGTGAGTGTCTGGCATGGTGGAGGAGAGTTTCTGAAATCAAAGTGGGTCACTGATTTTCCTTTTATATCTGAATCAGCTGTGAATTACACAAAAGAGCTGCATTTCAGAAGTCCGGGCAACATCTGTGTTGCCTACTAGAATAATTCAGTTATCAGAAGCAGAGTATATTCGATTGAGAGATAATACTGAAAATACAAACCTTTAATGATATATTATATTTAATTAATCTGGTTTTTTTGGAGATGGTATGATAGTGACACCTTTGAATCACAAGAACAAACACCGTTATGCATGTTTCCTTAGTTATAAAATGAAAGCCCTTGACCAGATTATCGATCTACCTATCATCTATCTATAAAATGTCTATATAATATATATGTATGTGCCATTTTGGTACAGTGTGATTAGTGATAAATTAGGGAGAGACATGTGATGATATATACAAGTGCATAAAAATCATTTATGGATCAGAAGTGCAATTATTTATGACGATTCTGTCTTCTGGACTTAAATCAAGCCAGTTACCTTTTACGTGTGTGTATAAATGTGCTCATGTGTTTTTGTTCCAGTTCTCCTCATTCCTATAGGGTTTGGAAAATGACACTAATAGTAATTTATGATCCCTTCTACTAGTTCAATAAACCCAATGCAGATTCTATATTTTGGTGTTTAAAGTCTGGATTGAGAGGATGGAGTTAACATTTATTCTATCTAAACAAACTGGTTTCCAAATACAGTAAAAATTAAGAGTGTTACTTAGGAATTTATAGATAAAGGATTTTGAATTACCGATGTATATAGCTAATTTACTACTCAGAAAACATTCTCTACCCAGTAAGTGGGCTTTTCCAAGTATTGTACTGGGCCACATTTGCTGGCCTGCATTGAAATATTACGTGAAGTTAAAAATAATAAAAATGGACTTTTAAAGAAAAGGAGACCCTTAATTTAAGGAAATGTGCTCTAAAAGGTTGTCATTCTTTCAGAACCCAGAAGGAGGAAGAAGAGAATATTATATCCCAGGCACTGGGTTTGAGTACTTTTACAGTTTTTTATTTTATTTAACCCTCACAATGATTCTATAGGGTAGGTATTATTATGTGACCATGGAAGGACAACTTGATCAAACAACTTGATCAAGATCATTCAGCAAGTAATGGGAAACCAGAGGTTCCAAATCATGTGCATCTGACAAGCCAGGACCTGCCCTTTCAAATATAAAAATGAAGATACCACAAGCAGGTTATATTTCTGGAGGCAAGTCAAGAGTCCCACAAAAGCATACTTAAATTTTTATGCACCGATCACAGCTCCTATTTCATATTATAATTACTTCTTTCCATCTATCTGCTCCACTAAACTGCTTGGGGACAAGAGCATTCTAACAAGCAGAAATCACACAAATGTTTATTATGTGCCATGCATGATGCTAAGAATCTGATATGCATTATCTCATCTCACCATCACAACAACCTCAGAAGGGAGGTACTATTACTGTTGTCAATTGATAGATGAGTAAACTGAGTCACATGGAAATTAAGAAACTTGCCCAGGGTCACACATTTAGTTCGCCGTGAAGGTGAGCTCAAACTCAGGGGCAGCCCTAAGAGTTCAACCACACTGTGCAATTTATCTTTGTCTTCAGCACCTACCACATTCCTGCCAAACATGGGACACATGGAACTACATGTTTGTTGAATGAATGCAAAGCTGAATTATGGCACAGTGGGCACAAATCTAACGTGATTTACTTTTTTTAAGTGTCCTATGGAAAGTGTGTTCTGAGTTCTGTTTGGAGCTGTAAGGAGCTGTTCTAGAAGGGAAAGCATTGTCCTGTCCCCATTCTTTTCAAAGTACAATCTGCGTAAATACTTACACAGTTCTCTCACACTGTTTAGGAGATGTGGTTGACAGGTGCCCCTAGGGTGGGGTGGGGTGGTGATAATGGGTAGTAACAGGGGCAAGTTATGGCTGGGGACATACAGCACTTCCCAAATGATGCATGCTTTAGGGACTGCTCTTTGGTCTGTAAAAGCTGAGGTGAAAGCACAAATGGGCTCCTGGGATGTGATCCCAGGGGGTGGAGAATTTGAAGGAATTCGTTTTTGGCATTTATTTGCATTCTATTCATCTGAGCAGCAGTGGCAGCTCCAGCTTCATTACTGGTTGGAACTAATCAGAAATGGGAATGGAATCTGGCATTTTTAATCAGGAACTACCCATAAGCTACGGACATTGCTTTGACAAACTGCTTTCTGCCTCATTAGGTTGAACTGTTCCTGTAAATCTGAGTAATACTGACATCTAGTGGTAGTCTCAACACTTTTTTTTCATTATACCAATTTAAAAACAGCTTATAAGAAAGCAGCAAACAGCAAAAGAATTTACGACATATTAAGATTTCTAGTTACAAAAAGACAATACTTTTTTTGCTATTATTTATGAATTGTATATTATGTATCAGGCACCATTCTAAGCAATTGACTTATTTTATCTCTCTTAGTCCTCATGATAACTCTAAGGAGCAACTCAATCTCTCAATTTAAGAAATGAGAAAAACGGAGGCTCACGCAATTAGGTAACTTGCCTGTCAGCAGTAGCATTACCAGTCAGAGCCAGGTAAGTCTGACCACATGCTTGTGCCATAGTTTGTAACAATTATTGATGTTATGAAAGTATAATGAAACTTTTCCTTCATCAGTTTACTATGAACCGTATAAAGCATTCATTCATACATTTGCTTATTAACTATTTCTTCAGGGTCATCTAAGTCTCGGGCAGGAGGATAGATACAGTGGGAAGTATGATTAAGAATTTCATTTTCTCTCTGCCCTCCAGAGGTTCACCAAAGATCCCAGGATAGCCATGAATCATTCATCCAACAGATATGTGTGTAGTACCTGCTATGGACCAGCTACTTTGTCCGGGATGAGTAAATTGTTCCTTGTACTTACGAGGCTTATTATCTCATAAGTGAGATGAACAAATAAACAGCAAATACACTGTAGTGTTTTGAAGCGCTATCACTAGGGAGAAGCACAAGGTAACTTGAGGTCACAGAAGCAAGACCCCTACATTAATTTTAGTTAAATCATTAAAGGTTTCTGAAAGGACAAATAATAATGAAAAATAATTCACGTTCTATGTGAATTCTAGCTAAGATTAAACCATTCTTCTCAAAATAACTAGGCAACTATGTGGTTTAATTTCAAATGAAGGGAAAAAACAGTCTTTAAAGAGGAAAACCAAATATTTTAGGAAATATACAAAGAATATTTAATAAACGCTTCAAGTCTGATCAGGTTCGAAAAGCAAAGGCCAGCCAACTACTAAGTGTTTACTGGATATGAGCTGAGAAAACAAATAAAAGTCAATCTCACATTTAGTTACTTATTCAGGCCACAAATATTTATTGAGCATCTAAAATGTGTCTGGTATTGTATTAATGCCTTGGACGCAAACGGTTGAGCAAAAACGCCTAGTGCTACCCACAAGAAGATTCTAGTTTAGAGTAGCAGAGGGGACAGACACCCCAAAAGTGCAGATTTATATATAAATAATAAGGTTTCTTACCAGTAATTAAATCTGAAGGAATTCTGTCAGTCAAGAAATCAACCACAAGTATTCGACTGGTTGCAAATATCACACCGCCTTGTGTGTAAACCTCATAGCGACTGTTACTTGGGATTTCATTTGTTACACGGCGCGGAAGGTGTTCAACTCCTTCTATCTTCAGCTGATTGATAAAATATTCCTAAATCAAATCAAATTTGATTAGTCAGCTGTTTAAAACAGGGCAGCTTTTATTAGGGGGCATTATTTGCATTTAAAATGATAGGCTGCCCTTTCTCAGAGATAACAAACTTAATAATAAATTCACAAGTTAAGTTCCTCTTTCATGGTGATCAACCAACCACTCTACATTTAACTAGCGTTTTGTTTTTGGGTTTGCACTAAGGACATCATTGCCCTTGAGATTTTACTAGCATTTTAACAACAAAAAAGACTTTTTTAAAACCCTGGGTTAAAAGACTTCTGCTACCTAGAAAATACTTCCCACCTAAGCCAGGTTTTGCAGGCAAGATAGTACTGTGTGAGAAGTTAATAAGGAATCCTTTTCCCAGGCAGGGTTTGGTCTATTAGTTCTCTGTCTCCAACCACCCTAGAGGGGATTTCATAATGCCAGTGTATCCCCTTTCCGTCCTCAGCGGCTCCATCCTCCTTACCCCCAGGTATCCCACCCCAATATCTTCAGCTTCCAGCTCCCTTCAATTCTGACCCCGTGTCCCTCTTCCCACAGCCCGGGTGACCCCCTCAGTCCCTCTTCTTACCTGGAGGGCTCGCCCCAGCCTCTGCGGCTCCTTTCACACGTCCCCATTACCCCTCAGAGGTTCCTCCATCCCCATCACAGTTCCGTTTCACAGACCCTATCCCTCTGACCCCAGCAAGCCCTGAATATCCGACTCTGGGATTCTCTCGTTATTCCTACCCACACCCACCTCCAGACAACCCCCATCCCTTTCAGGGACCTCCCATTCTCTCGGTTCTCCTCCTCAAATGACTCCCCTGACCCTCCCAGGCCTCCTCCGCCCCTCTCAGCGTCAGGGACCTGCATCCTCCTCGGGACCCTCCTACCCCATCTGTGTCCTCGCGCCCTGTCAGGGACCCTCATCTGCCTCAGGGACCCCCCATTCAACGCCCTCCCGCCCGCGTCAGGCCCGGCCTCGCCCTCAGAGGCCTCGCGTCCGCTCAGGAGGCCCCGACGCAGCCGGGGTCCCCTGATCGCCGCGTCGGCCGCCGCACCTCCTCGGCTGGCTGCGTGTTGAGCACCAGCACCAGGCATGCCGGGTGGCAGTGCAGCCGGAGGAAGTGGTAGAGGAGTCGGTCCGCGCCGAGCCCGCGGGCGCACACGACCAGCCCGTCCGTGTCGAGCAGCTCCAGCACTAGCTGCCGCTCATACTCCAGCAGTGGTGCCATGGCCGTTGGGCTAGCCGGTAGGCCCGGCTCCATTGGCGCCCTTCCGGGGCCGCGGCCGAGTTTAGCCGAAGAGAGCCGAGCCCGAGGACGAGAGCCGGCTCGAGGAAGCCGAGACGAGAATCGGTCGAAGGAAGCCGAAGAGAGCCGAGAAGTGGCCGAGCTCAGCCGAAGAGAGCCGAGCCTGAGACAAGCGTCAGCCGAGCCCGAGAGGACTGGGGCTAGCCGGGCACAGCGGAAGAGCAGAGGCCGAGAGGAACCAATGCTTCGAGTCCCTGGGAGGTGCTGGCGCCTCAGACAGGTGTCCCCTCCCGGCCTCAGGCTTCGCCCCGAGCCTTTAGAGATCCCACCTTACCTGGTGGCTTGGGGCTGAGATTCGGGCCGCCTAGTCCTAGACCTAAAACGCAAGCTGCCAAAATGCAAGGAGAGGAGAATTAAATCCAAGGAGCTTAATCCTACGAACTTGAGAACGGAAAAGCTAATTGTCAATCTTCCAAGTGAGCCTAGAATTAGTAGTACCTGTAGAATGGGGTGATATTTAATAAGCAAAGTAGTTTAGTACTTTCAGTCTCTTGTTTCTCTCAAGGTCTGGAATACAGTACACTATTTTAAAAAGTCGCCACTAGGTGTCGCCGCAGCAGCCGCATTCCCTTTTCCCCTGGTCCGCACCACTGAGAAACGCTTGTCAAACTAACACCCAATCTTCATTGTTAGAACGTAGGAAATAAAAATAAGTTAAAATAAAAATCTCTTGTTATTCCATTACACAGAAATAACCACTGTAACATCATGAAATCTGTACTTTTAGTCTTTTTTCCCCATGTACACACACTCTCACGGCACAGAGTTCTTATGTTAGGAGATAATAAATAACCTTGACTTAAGTCCTGAGTTTGTCACTAACATTTGACAAAACTCTAGACAGGGTATATAATATTATTATACAAAATCCTTTTCTATGGCTGATGACATTTCTGTACTGAGTTTGTATCGTACTTGTTTACCTAACCCTTTGCTAAGACATCTATTTTGTTTCCATCCCCCACTCCAAGTATTATAAATGATACTTCACTGGATATCTTTGTACATAGACTCAACCATGTCCCTAAGACACACTTTAAAAGTGCATAATTACTGGGATAAAGAGATCAAACATTTATAAGGCTGTTCATTATATTCACAGTGCCACATGGTTGGGAAGGGAGGGATAAGAGGGAAAAAGAGGCAGTACAATTAGTACACATAATGTAGGGGGGTGGGTGGGTACAGGGAAGGCAGTATAACACAGAGAAGACAAGTAGTGATTCTATAGCATCTTACTACGCTGATGGACAGTGACTGTAATAGGGTATGTGGTGGGGACTTGATAATAGGGAGAGTCTAGTAACCATAATATTGCTCATGTAATTGTACATTAATAATAGCAAAACAAAAATAAAAATACAAAAAATAATAAAAATAAATGAAAGGCCTTATCCTACAGTAGGGGAGAATATATTTGTAAATGACTCATCTGATAAATGGTTAACATCCAAAATATATGAAGAATTCATATGCCTCAACACCCAAAAAACAAATAACCCAATAAAAAAATGGGCGAGGGAAATCAGGAAAATAATTCCATTCACAATTGCATCAAAAAGAATAAAATTCCTAGGAATAAACTTAACCAAGGAAGTGAAAAACCTAGGCCCTGAAAACTACAAGACACTCTTAAGAAAAATTAAAGAGGACACTAACAAATGGAAACTCATCCCATGCTCTTGGCTAGGAAGAATTAATATTGTCAAAATGGCCATCCTTCCCAAAGCAATCTACAGATTCAATGCAATCCCTATCAAATTACCAACACCATTCTTCAATGAACTGGAATAGTTCAAAAATTCATATGGAACCACCAAAGACCCCGAATAGCCAAAGCAATCCTGAGAAGAAAGAATAAAGTGGGGGGGATCTTGCTCCCCAACTTCAAGCTCTACTACAAAGCCACAGTAATCAAGACAATTTGGTACTGGCACAAGAACAGAGCCACAGACCAGTGGAACAGAATAGAGTCTCCAGACATTAACCCAAACATATATGGTCAATTAATATATGATAAAGGAGCCATGGACATATAATGGGGAAATGACAGCCTCTTCAACAGCTGGTGTTGGCAAAACTGAACAGCTACATGTAAGAGAAGGAAACTGCATCATTGTCTAACCCCACACACAAAAGTAAACTTGAAATGGATCAAAGACCTGAATGTAAGTCATGAAACCATAAAACTCTTAGAAAAAAACACAGGCAAAAACCTTTTGGACATAAACATGAGCAACTTCTTCATGAACATATCTCCCCAGGCACGGGAAAGAAAAGCAAAAATGAACAAATGGAACTATATCAAGCTGAAAATCTTCTGTACAGCAATAGAACAAAAAGGCATCCTACAATATGGGAGGATATATTCATAAATGACATATACAGCAAGGGGTTGACATCCAAAATACATAAAGAGCTCATGCACCTCAACAAACAAAAAGCAAATAATCCAATTAAAAAATGGGCACAGGGTCCAAACAGACACTTCTCCAAAGAAGAAACTCAGATGGCCAATAGGTCCATGAAAAGATCCTCCACATGGCTAATCATCAGAGAAATGCAAATTAAAACCATAATGACATATCACCTCACACCAGTTAGGACGCCACCATCCAAAAGACAAACAACACATGTTGGCGAGGTTGTGGAGAAAGGGGAACCCTCCTACACTGCTAGTGGAAATGTAAACTAGTTCAACCATTGTGGAAAGCAGTATGGAGGTTCCTCAAAAAACTTAAAATATAAATACCATTTGACTCTGGAATTCGTCTCCTAGGAATTTACCAAAAGAAAACAAGATCCCAGTTCAAAAATACATATGCACCTCTATGTTTACTGCAGCACTATTTTCAATAGCCAAGAAATGGAAGCAACCTAAGTGTCCATCAGTAGATGAATGGACAAAGAAGAGGTGGTACATATACACAATGGAATATTATTCAGCCATAAAGAAAACAAATCCTACTATTTGCAACAACATGTATGAAGCTAGAGGGTATTATGGTCAGCGAAATAAGCCAGGTGGAGAAAGACAAGTACCAAATGATTTCCCTCCTTTGTGGAGTATAGCAACAAAGCAAATCTGAAGGAACAAAACATCAGCCGACTCACAGACTCCAAGAAGCGACTAGGGGTTACCAAAGGGGAGGGGCGTGGGAGGGAGAAGAGGATTCAGGTGTATTATGATTGGTGCACCTGGTGTGTGTGGGGTCACAGGGAAACAATGTAGCTCAGAGAAGACAAGTAGGGACTCCGTGGCACCGTGCTACGCTGATGGACAGCGGCGGCAATGGGGTATGGGGGGGACTCGATAATATGGGTGAATGTAGTACCCACATTGTTTCTCCTGTGAAACCTTCAGAGCAGTGTATATCAACGATACCTTAATAAAAAAGAAAAAAAAAGTTCACATTATACCAACTGACTTTATGAAAGACTTAAATGCTTTTCTTTTCCTTTTCCTGTTTCTTTTTCGCCGTCTCGCCAGCGGGTCTCGTGCTGAGTACCTGGTGCCCGGGGCGGCAGCGCTGGTCGAGCTGGCTGGGAGGCCGCCGCAGCCTGGGGCGGGGGGTGGGGCCTGAACCGCGAGCCCCGAGCTGCATGCCATTCGCGCGCCGTCTCCTCGCAACTTGGGAGCGCGAGCCGCCAGCACACAATGCCCGCCGGCGCACAATGCCCGCCCACCTCTAGCCCCAGTGCGCCAGCGCAGGTAGGCAGTCTGGAGGAGAGAACCGCGGAAGCCGCTCGCCCGCAGGACAGAGCTCGCTCGTCGCTTCAAATGGGAGGAGTTTTGAGCAAGCTCCGCCCCCCGCAGCCCGCCCCCGATCCGGAAGCCAGGAGCCTTTCAAGGAGCGCGCGCCCGGCCTTCCTCGCAAGCCGCGCCCGCCCCACAAGCCCCGCCCCACCGGCCCCCACGGCCCACCGTGATCCCATCAGCCCTCAGTCCCCACTCGTATCCTCGGGTCCCCTTGGAGGCCTTCCCGCCGGTAAAACACGTTGACTCTCCCCAGACGGAGGACTTGACTTTGAAAGTTTTTTCTTTAAGTCCTCAGTGGGCTCTGTGCCGTTTTCACCTCTTCAAACACCTTGGTGCGCGTCCACCGTGTCCTGTCTCCCTTTAGCCTCTGCTATGAGATGTGCTGCCAGAACTGTTCCCTTCCTTCAGTTCTTTTTTTTGGGTCATTTTTCTATTCCTTTTATTTTTAGTTTTTAATTTTTGGGGGGATCATTAGTGTACAGTTACATGAACAACATTGTGGTTACTAGACTACCCCCATTATCAAGTCCCCCCTCATACCCATTATAGTCACTGTCCATCAGCGTAGTGAGATGCCACAGAGTCACTACTTGTCTTCTCTGTGTGCTATACTGCCCTCCCCGTGCCCACCCCCCTACATCAAGTATGCTGATCCTAATGCCCCTTCTTCCCCTTCTCCCTCCCTTCCCACCCACCATCCCCAGTCCCTTTCCCTTTGGTACCTGTTAGTCCACTCTCGGGTTCTGTGAGGCTGCTGCTGTTTTGTGCCTCAGTTTTTTCTTTGTTCTTATGCTCCACAGATGAGTGAAATCATTTGATACTTGTCTTTCTCTGCCTGGCATATTTCACTGAGCATAATACCCTCTAGCCCCATCCACATTGTTGCAAATCCTTCTTTCAGTTCTTAAAGCTCTGAACTTTAATACAGTATGGGTTTAGCAGAATACTTGGTAAATCACTTAAAATATCCTTGCTTCAGGTGAGGCTACCTTCTGTCTGTAAAGTATAGTACTCTAAAAGGTTTTGTTACTTTTTTATCTTTGGACCAATAAATTGTATCAGCCGAACTCAAAGAGGTGTACCCAGGAAATGTCCTGGATGGATATAACTTGGCTGATAAAGATGATTAGATTAAAAAGACTTATGTTTTCATTTAGTCCCAGTTGAGTGATAACAACAAAATTCAAAACTTCGGTGACAACACTAGATCCTTGATAAGTACATTTATTTGAAAAGGTGAACATTCAGGTTTTTAAAATGTTTGACTTTGGGAGTATATTTCTGATGACGTAGCATAAGAGATTGAAGGATTCTTGTAAAATTTGTCCCTGCACGTCCTTACACACACTTTTCTTCCACTGTAGTTTTACTTGTGTGGGCAGTTTTTCAATTTCCCCCTCAAAGTTGTTGAATCCATTGCAGGGACAGCTGTCAAGTACCTGCCACTTTCTGCCCTTAGGTGGAATGGGGAAAGTTGCCATAAAAATGCTGTGTTTTGTGTTGCTTAGAGGCTTAAGCTCTCTGGAAAATAACTGAACCCACATGGTTCTTAAGGAATTTAAACTTTCTGTCATTCTTCTAAGCTGCTCTGATTCCATAATGTGTCTCCCATTCTCCACAGGGTCTGTGGGACTTCACCACACCACTTTGGTATAACACGTTCAAGATGATACTCAATCCAGCAGGCCCAGTATTCCTGTGCGCTTCCCACACTGTGCCGGAATGGCGGTCACAGAAAGCGTGTGCTGTCTCGCGGTCATTCCAGAGTGGTGTGCAGGCCTTTGACAGTGAGGATCGCTCCTCCTGGGAGCAACCTGGCTCATTTTCCAATGTAAGCATTGCTGGAGGAAAAGACTCCCAGTGTGTCCACTTTATTCTGCAGTTGTTCATCTGAGAGAATAACTCACTCAAAGGAAAGGAAGAAGCTCCTTATGTAAGGGAGAAATCTCAAGTTCCAGTTATTGAGCAGTTTTTTATTTTCTGGGTTTTTCCCAAGACTGTAGCCTAACAGCTAAGGGCCATTTGTGTGAGTGTATAAAGTACCCTTTTGCTTGTTGGATAGCTTCTGATATCCAGCGCCTGAAGTTCATGCTATGTAGCATGATGATCAGAATATCTTAATGCTAGAATCCTGTTTTCTGTTACAGAGCAGCGCAGATCCCTAAGGCCTCAGACCCATGGTCAAAGGAGGCTGTTCTGCTTGCCCTCAACCGTTGGAAGAGGAAGAAAAGGACAGTGGAGGAGGAGGAAGACCAAACATCTGCTGCTGGTCAGGAGGAGAAAAGAAGGTAACATGCCCTGCAGAGTACTCAACGTGCCTCCCACACGGGCTCCTGGAACTTGTTGAAAGAGAGATCACTCCCCAAAAGAATCAGAGGCCACCTCCTGGGTGTGAATGGCAGGTCCCCTTCTTTGGCTTTCATGGAAGAGCTTGGTAACAAGCGCTTTAATGCTGTGCCTTTCATTAGGCACAGGTTACATACATTTTGTAAAATACCTTTTCCATAAGTACTAGAGAAAAGCCAACAGTTAGTGCCACATCAGCTTCATACTTTTGATATAAATGTGTTAACTTTTATTTTGAGAGAATGCTGAAAGTCTTCCCCTTGTGGTGGTCAGTTATTTGGGTGACCATCAGCTTAGGTGTCATGTTTGTGCCGAAGGAAATACTTAGCAAAGAACAGTGAAGACTGGAGTATGGTAGCTTTATGAGTAATGAGAATAAAACCAATTTCATTATTTGGTTTTTGAAAATGTAATGAAAATAGAGGAAGCAGTCTGTTTCCTCGATGGAAAGAGAGGAAGTTGAAGGTGCTGAGTAAGCTGCAGAACTGCTTGTGGTTTTCCAAGGAGTCAGTTAAGAATTTTCTTGTAATTCAACAAATTCCAAGACCCACCATGTGCCAGAGCCTACTCCAGGGACTGTGGATAGAGCAGTGAGCAGGACAAAGGTCTCCTGGGACTTGGGTAATCAATGAAGCAGGGTAATTATAGATTGTAAGTATATAAAGATTTTTAAAAAGCAGTGCTATAAAAGGGTCATGAGAAAGGGGGAGCTCTGTATATAAGGTGGTCAAGGAAACATGCTCTGAGGAGACAGTGGGCCCTACATTTGAGAAATAGAACCATTGTCCTCATCAGTTACACCAGGTTAGCCATAACCTGCAGGTTCACAGCTGCCCATCTTTGATACTGTAGATGGCAACATTAGGTAAGGAAATACTAATAAATGCAAGTGTGTTCATTGGAAGATTGATTGGAAGTAACGTTGGAAGATCAGGTAATGAATACTAGGGATATGCTTTACAAGTGAGCAGTCTGAGCTCATGTCAGCCAACTAAGCAGGAGTGGCAGAGGGAGATGGTGTGTTGGAGGTCAGGGAGAAAATAACTATTCTTATGGTCAAAACAGGTTTCTCATGTTCTCCAGGTTGGTAATTTGTCTAGACCCCAGTGAGCCTATAACTGAAGGCTCTGTGTTGTGTTTCCCATAATTGGAATAAGCAGTGATTATGTGCACCATGCGCAGGCCCTTATCTGTGACCCTTGAAGTTCTTCTCTTACAGACTGAACTAAGTGAGAGCACTGGGGGATGTGTGTAGGTGGGTCGCTAAAGTGTCTTTTTGTCTTTAGTTTACAGATGGTAGGATATTAAATTTGTGATTGCAGTACTTTGGTGAGAAGTTAGAAATAATCAGTACACCTGAATAGTTCAAAAGGTCTTGATACATTTTTATACTTTTCTGATTAGATTAGGACAGTCCTAGAATAAATTGACCTTCCTGAATCTTTGAGATCTGAGGCAACCTTTTCTTGTCTAGCATGAACCTATGTTCTGTAGAAAGAGTATAAGATCCCAGGAATATGAGAGTATGCTTTAAAGGAGAAGTCATATCATCTAACTGAGGGTTTGCAATTTGTCAGAGGTGCCATGACAGCAGTGGGAGTGGCCATTCAGCTTTTAAGCCGGAGGTGGCCGACGGAGTCCCTGCTGCTTTTGTGCCTGAGTAAGTGAGAATCCATCTGGGTGAGGTTCCTGTTTGGGAAAGGGTCATTATCAGACTTATTGACCTGTAAGTTTTCCTCTTTGATGTCAGAGAGGAACATTTTGAGTAACTTGCCACAATAACTATTTTGTCTAATTCCTTTTACTATTTTTCTTTTTTTTTTTTTTTTTTTTTTTTTTTGAGAGGGCATCTCTCATATTTATTGATCAAATGGTTGTTAACAACAATAAAATTCAGTATAGGGGGGTCAATGCTCAATGTACAATCATTAATCCATCTCAAGCCTAATTCTCGTCAGTCTCCAATCTTCTGAAGCATAACGAACAAGTTCTTACATGGTGAACGAATTCTTACAGAGTGAATAAATTCTTACATGGTGAACAGTACAAGGGCATTCATCACAGAAACTTTCGGTTTTGATCATGCAATATGACCTATAAACCATCAGGTCAAATATGAATATTCATTTGATTTTTGTACTTGATTTATATGTTGATCCCACATTTCTCCTATTATTATTATTATTTTTATTTTTAATAAAATGCTGAAGTGGTAGGTAGATGCAAGATAAAGGTAGAAAACATAGTTTAGTGCTGTAAGAAGGCAAATGTAGATGATCAGATGATCAGGTGTGTGCCTATGGACTAAGTATTAATCCAGGCTAGACAAGGGCAGCAAGACATCCACGGATGCAGAAGATTTCTCTCAAAGCAGGGGGGGTGAGGTTCTGAGCCTCACCTCTGTTGATCCCCAAATTCTCACCTGATGGCCCCCCTGCGACTGTGCCTGTCTTAGGTTGTTCCTCCCTTGAGGAATCTTACCCGTCTCTGGCTAACCAGTCATCTTCCGGGGCCATACAGGGAAATGTAAAGTTGGTAAGTGAGAGAGAAGCCATATTGTTTGCAAAGGTTAGCTTTTTACTTCTTTGCAGATTTATGCCCTGTGGCTTCTATGCCTAGCACTTGTCTCGAGGTATCTTTACCACCTGGAGGAATTATGATACTCGGTAAATTCGATATGAGGCACGAATTCTATTTAAGGTTTGTAATTAGGAAGGAAGAAGAAAAGCTATAGATGTAGCATATGAAGGAAACTTGGGAGGATTGATTATTTCTTTGACATATCTTCTTGTATAGTACCTTAAGTATGCATAGGTTTTAAACTACTAACTAATTTGCACACACATATTAACATTATAGGAATACGGTGACATAAACAAAGCAAATCTATAATTACCAGCCATCTCCAGTGAAGCCAAGAAAACCATTTAGGCACCCTAGGCATTTGTGAAAATTTATCTATAATATGATGGATATTTTCCAACTGTACTTGAACCATCAGACAAATTAAAGCAGCCCATTTCTGGGATCTGTTCACATCCCATATGTTCTTTTAACCATAGATAGTCTATAGTCATGAGATTTTGGGGTGCTACAACTTGCACCCCTCCCAACTCCTGGTTGAGTTCCAACAGTACAGATCCAGTCAAATTCGTTGTCTCACTGTATGCACATGCCAGCCTAGACATCTCCCTCCTCCTTCTTATGGCAAGTCCAGGAGACGGTGGGCTGGATGCAGCCACAACCGCAGCATCGTCCGGATCCCTGGGGAGGCTTTTTGATGATCATCCCCCGGCACGAGTCCTCCAGAGAGTGCTGGTGCCGGAAGCTCCTCCTCATATCGTATCTTATTTCATTTTCTGTGTATCCAAGCTAGGCCTTGATCTTCTGCGTAGAAACAAACAGACCCTTTGCCCACACTTTGACATGCCCTCTATACCACTGTGCAGAACTCATTGGAGGTCAGCACACAGTAACTGCTTTTTTTTTTTTTTTTTTTTAATTAAGAGAAAGGAATATTATCAGAAAAGAGTACCTCCATAGCTGATCATCTGACACCCTTTAAGTGATCAACATTAAGGATATTTAAAGCATGCGTTGATCTTTGATTTACCAATAGTTTTATCCTGTTAACGAGTAATCCCCTTTTCTTTCTTTCTTTCTTTCTTTTTTTTTTTTTTTTTTTAATTTTTAATCTACCCTTACATGAAGAATACTATGTTTACTATGCTCTCCCCTATATCAGGTCCCCCCTAACAACCCCATTACGGTTACTGTCCATCAGCTTAGCAAAATGTGGTAGAGTCACTACTTGTCCTCTCTGTGTTGTGTAGCCCACCCTCCCCTTTCTCCCTCCCCCCCATGCATGCTAATCTTAATACCCCCCTTCTTCTTCCCCCCCCCTTATCCCTCCCTGCCCACCCATCCTCCCCAGTTCCTTTCCCTTTGGTACCTGTTAGTCCATTTTTGGGTTCTGTAATTCTGCTGCTGTTTTGTTCCTTCAGTTTTTCCTTTGTTCCTATACTCCTCAGATGAGTGAAATCATTTGGTATTTCTCTTTCTCTGCTTGGCTTATTTCACTGAGCATAATACTCTCCAGCTCCATCCATGTTGCTGCAAATGGTTGGATTTTTCCACTTCTTATGGCTGAGTAGTATTCCATTGTGTATATGTACCACATCTTCTTTATCCATTCATCTACAGATGGACATTTAGGTTGCTTCCAATTCTTGGCTATTGTAAATAGTGCTGCGATAAACATAGGAGTGCATCTGTCTTTCTCAAACTTGATTGCTGCGTTCTTAGGGTAAATTCCTAGGAGTGGAATTCCTGGGTCAAATGGTAGGTCTGTTTTGAGCATTTTGATGCACCTCCATACTGCTTTCCACAATGGTTGAACTAATTTACATTCCCACCAGCAGTGTAGGAGGGTTCCCCTTTCTCCACAGCCTCACCAACATTTGTTGTTGTTTGTCTTTTGGATGGCAGCTATCCTTACTGGTGTGAGGTGATACCTCATTGTAGTTTTAATTTGCATTTCTCTGATAATTAGCGATGTGGAGCATCTTTTCATGTGTCTCTTGGCCATCTGTATTTCTTTTTTGGAGAACTGTCTGTTCAGTTCCTCTGCCCATTTTTTAATTGGGTTATTTGTTTTTTGTTTGTTGAGGCGTGTGAGCTCTTTATATATTCTGGACGTCAAGCCTTTATAAGATCTGTCATTTTCAAATATATTCTCCCATACTGTAGGGTTCCTTTTTGTTCTATTGATGGTGTCTTTCGCTGTACAGAAGCTTTTCAGCTTAATGTAGTCCCACTTGCTCATTTTTGCTGTTGTTTTCCTTGCCCGGGGAGATATGTTCAAGAAGAGATCACTCATGTTTATGTCTAAGAGGTTTTTGCCTATGTTTTTTTCCAAGAGTTTAATGGTTTCGTGACTTACATTCAGGTCTTTGATCCATTTTGAGTTTACCTTTGTATATGGGGTTAGACAATGGTCCAGTTTCATTCTCCTACATGTAGCTGTCCAGTTTTGCCAGCACCATCTGTTGAAGAGACTGTCATTTTGCCATTGTATGTCCATGGCTCCTTTATCAAATATTAATTGACCATATATGTTTGGGTTAATTTCTGGGGTCTCTAATCTGTTCCACTGGTCTGTGGCTCTGTTCTTGTGCCAGTACCAAATTGTCTTGATTACTATGGCTTTGTAGTAGAGCTTGAAGTTGGGGAGTGAGATCCCCCCTACTTTATTCTTCTTTTTCAGGATTGCTTTGGCTATTCGGGGTCTTTGGTGTTTCCATATGAATTTTTGAATTATTTGTTCCAATTCATTGAAGAATGTTGCTGGTAATTTGAGAGGGATTGCATCAAATTTGTATATTGCTTTCGGCAGGATGGCCATTTTGACGATATTAATTCTTCCTAGCCATGAGCATGGGATGAGTTTCCATTTATTAGTGTCCCCTTTAATTTCTCTTAAGAGTGACTTGTAGTTTTCAGAGTATAAGTCTTTCACTTCCTTGGTTAGGTTTATTCCTAGGTATTTTATTCTTTTTGATGCAATGGTGAATGGAATTGTTTTCCTGATTTCTCTTTCTATTGATTCGTTGTTAGTGTATAGGAAAGCTACAGATTTCTGTGTGTTGATTTTGTATCCTGCAACTTTGCTGTATTCCGATATCAGTTCTAGTAGTTTTGGAGTGGAGTCTTTAGGGTTTTTTATGTACAGTATCATATCATCTGCAAATAGTGACAGTTTAACTTCTTCTTTACCAATCTGGATTCCTTGTATTTCTTTGTTTTGTCTGATTGCCGTGGCTAGGACCTCCAGTACTATGTTAAATAACAGTGGGGAGAGTGGGCATCCCTGTCTGGTTCCCGATCTCAGTGGAAATGCTTTCAGCTTCTCGCTGTTCAGTATAATGCTGGCTGTGGGTTTATCATAGATGGCCTTTATTATGTTGAGGTACTTGCCCTCTATTCCCATTTTGCTGAGAGTTTTTATCATGAATGGATGTTGAATTTTGTCAAATGCTTTTTCAGCATCTATGGAGATGATCATGTGGTTTTTGTCTTTCTTTTTGTTGATGTGGTGGATGATGTTGATGGATTTTCGAATGTTGTACCATCCTTGCATCCCTGGGATGAACCCCACTTGGTCATGGTGTATGATCCTTTTGATATACTGTTGAATTCTGTTTGCTAATATTTTATTGAGTATTTTTGCATCTACATTCATCAGGGATATTGGTCTGTAATTTTCTTTTTTGGTGGGGTCTTTTCCTGGTTTTGGTATTAGGGTGATGTTGGCTTCATAGAATGAGTTTGGGAGTATTCCCTCTTCTTCTATTTTGTGGAACACTTTAAGGAGAATGGGTATTATGTCTTCTCTGTGTGTCTGATAAAATTCCGAGGTAAATCCGTCCGGCCCCGGGGTTTTGTTCTTGGGTAGTTTTTTGATTACTGTTTCAATTTCTTTGCTTGTAATTGGTTTGTTTAACTTTTGTGTTTCTTCCTTGGTCAGTCTTGGGAGGTTGTATTTTTCTAGGAAGTTGTCCATTTCTTCTAGGTTTTCCAGCTTGTTGGCATATAGGTTTTCATAGTAGTCTTTAATAATTCTTTGTATTTCTGTGGAGTCTGTCGTGATTTTTCCATTCTCATTTCTGATTATGTTGATTTGTGTTGACTCTCTTTTTCTCTTAATAAGTTGGGCTAGAGGCTTATCTATTTTGTTTATTTTCTCAAAGAACCAGCTCTTGGTTTCGTTGATTTTTGCTATTGTTTTATTCTTCTCAATTTTGTTTATTTCTTCTCTGATCTTTATTATGTCCCTCCTTCTGCTGACTTTAGGCCTCATTTGTTCTTCTTTTTCCAGTTTTAATAATTGTGATGTTAGACTATTCATTTGGGATTGTTCTTCCTTCTTCAAGTGTGCCTGGATTGCTATATACTTTCCTCTTAAGACTGCTTTCGCTGCATCCCACAGAAGTTGGGGCTTAGTGTTGTTGTTGTCATTTGTTTCTATATATTCCTTGATCTCTATTTTGATTTGTTCATTGATCCATTGATTATTTAGTAGCATGTTGTTAAGCCTCCATGTGTTTGTGAGCCTTTTTGTTTTCTTTGTAGAATTTATTTCTACTTTCATACCTTTGTGGTCTGAAAAATTGGTTGGTAGAATTTCAATATTGTGGAATTTACTGAGGCTCTTTTTGTGAGCTAGTATGTGGTCTATTCTGGAGAATGTTCCATGTGCACTTGAGAAGAATGTATATCCTGTTGCTTTTGGATGTAAAGTTCTATAGATGTCTATTAGGTCCATCTGTTCTAGTGTGTTGTTCAGTGCCTGTGTGTCTTTACTTATTTTCTGCCCGGTGGATCTATCCTTTGGGGTGAGTGGTGTGTTGAAGTCTCCTACAATGAATGCATTGCAGTCTATTTCCCTCTTTAGTTCTGTTAGTATTTGCTTCACATATGCTGGTGCTCCTGTATTGGGTGCATATATATTTAGAATGGTTATATCCTCTTGTTGGACTAAGCCCTTTATCATTATGTAGTGGCCTTCTTTATCTCTTGTTACTTTCTTTGTTTTGAAGTCTATTTTGTCTGATATTAGTACTGCAACCCCTGCTTTCTTCTCACTGTTGTTTGCCTGAAATATGTTTTTCCATCCCTTGACTTTTAGTCTATGCTTATCTTTGGGTTTAAGGTGAGTTTCTTGTAAGCAGCATATAGATGGGTCTTGCTTTTTTATCCATTCTATTACTCTATGTCTTTTGATTGGTGCATTAAGTCCATTTACATTTAGGGTGACTATTGAAAGATATGTACTTATTGCCATTGCAGGCTTTAGATTCGTGGTTACCAAAGGTTCAAGGTTAGCTTCTTTAGTATCTTACTGCCTAACTTAGCTCGCTTATTGAGCTGTTATATACACTGTCTGGAGAGTCTTTTCTTCTCTCCCTTCTTATTCCTCCTCCTCCATTCTTCATATGTTGTGTGTTTTGTTCTGTGCTCTTTTTAGGGATGCTCCCATCTAGAGCAGTCCCTGTAGGATGCCCTGTAGAGGTGGTTTGTGGGAAGCAAATTCCCTCAGCTTTTGCTTGTCTGGGAATTGTTTGATCCCACCATCATATTTAAATGATAGTCGTGCTGGATACAGTATCCTTGGTTCAAGGCCCTTCTGTTTCATTGCATTAAGTATATCATGCCATTCTCTTCTGGCCTGTAGGGTTTCTGTTGAGAAGTCTGATGTTAGCCTGATTGGTTTTCCTTTATAGGTGACCTTTTTCTCTCTAGCTGCCTTTAAAACTCTTTCCTTGTCCTTGATCCTTGCCATTTTAATTATTATGTGTCTTGGTGTTGTCCTCCTTGGATCCTTTCTGTTGGGGGTTCTGTATAATTCCATGGTCTGTTCGATTATTTCCTCCCCCAGTTTGGGGAAGTTTTCAGCAATTATTTCTTCAAAGACACTTTCTATCCCTTTTCCTCTTTCTTCCTCTTCTGGTATCCCTATAATACGAATGTTTTTCCTTTTGTATTGGTCACATATTTCTCTTAGTGTTGTTTCATTCCTGGAGATCCTTTTATCTCTCTCTCTGTCAGCTTCTATACGTTCCTGTTCTCTGGCTTCTATTCCTTCAATGGCCTCTTGCATCTTATCCATTCTGCTTATAAATCCTTCCAGGGATTGTTTCACTTCTGTGATCTCTTTCCTGACATCTGTGATCTCCTTCCGGACTTCATCCCACTGCTCTTGCATTTTTCTCTGCATCTCATCCCACTGCTCTTGCATTTTTCTCTGCATCTCATCCCATTGCTCTTGCATTTTTTTCTGCATCTCTGTCAGCATGTTCATGATTTTTATTTTGAATTCTTTTTCAGGAGGACTAGTTAGGTCTGTCTCCTTCTCAGGTGTTGTCTCTGTGATCTTTGTCTGCCTGTAGTTTTGACTTTTCATGGTGATAGAGATAGTTTGCAGAGCTGGTACAAGTGACCGCTGGAAGAGCTTCCCTTCTTGTTGGTTTGTAGCCTTTTTCTGGGAGAATAGCGACCTCTAGTGGCTTGTGCTGGGCAGCTGTGCGCAGACAGGGCTTCTGCTTCCTGCCCAGTTGCTTTGGGGTTTATCTCCGCTGTTGCTGTGGGCTTGGCCTGGCTGGGGCTGTTCCTCCAAAATGGTGGAGCCCCGTTGGAGGGGGAGCAGCCAGGAGACTATTTATCTCCGTAAGGGGCCTCTGTGCTCCCTGCTGCCCAGGGGGTTAGAGTGCCCAGAGATCCCCAGATTTCCTGCTTCTGGTCTAAGTGACCTGTCCTGCCCCTTTAAGATTTCCAAAAAGCACTCTCCAAACCAAAACAACAACAGCAACAATGAGAGAGGGAACAGAAAGAAAGAGAAAAAAAAAAAGGAAAAAACAAGCGATTGTTTTTTTTTTTTGTTTTTTTTTTGTCCTCAGGTGCCGGTCCCAGGCACCCGCTCACTGGTCCTGCTGCCCTGTCTCCCTAGCACCAGGGTCCCTGTCCTTTCAAGGCTTCCAAAAAGCACCCACCCACCTGTCCCGCAGGGAAGGAACGCTCAATATTCTTTGTCCTCAGGCACTGGTCCCACGCACCCGCTCACCAGTCCCGCCGCCCTGCCTCCCTAGCACCGGGGTCCCTGTCCCTTCAAGGCTTCCAAAAAGCACTCGGCAAAAAGAGAGAAAAAAAAGGGGAAAAACGCGCGATTTCTTCCGTCCTCAGGTTCTGGTCTCAGGCACCCACCCACCGGTCCCACAGGGAAAAATGCGGGATATTCTTTGTCCTCAGGTGCCGGTCCCAGGCACCCGCTCACCAGTCCCGCCGCCCTGCCTCCCTAGCACTGGGGTCCCTGTCCCTTTTAGGCTTCCAAAAAGCACTCGCAGAAAAGAGAAAAAAAAAGGGGAAAAACGCGCGATTTCCTCTGTCCTCAAGTGCCGGTCTCAGGCACCCGCCCCCCGGTCCCGCAGGGAAAAACGGGGGATATTCTTTGTCCTCAGGCGCCGGTCCCAGCCACCCGCTCACCAGTCCCGCCACCGTGCCTCCCTAGCACTGGGGTCCCCGTCCCTTCAAGGCTTCCAAAAAGCGCTCGCCCAAAAGAGAAAAAAAAAAAAGGGGAAAAACGCGCGACCTCCTCCGTCCTCAGGCACCGGTCTCAGGCACCCGCCCCCAGGTCTCGCAGGGAGAAACGCGGGATATTCTTTGTCCTCCGGCGCCGTTCCCAGGCACCTCCTCACCGGTCCCGCCACCCTGCCTCCCCAGCAACGGGGGCCCGTCCCTCTAAGGCTTCCAAAAAGTGCTCGCCAAAAAAAAAACCACTCAGGTTTCTCTCCACCCGCCGGGAGCCGGGGGGAGGGGCGCTCGGGTCCCGCCGGGCTGGGGCTTGTATCTTACCCCCTTCACAAGGCGCTGGGTTCTTGCAGGTGTGGATGTGGTCTGGATGTTGTCCTGTGTCCTGTGGTCTCTATTTTAGGAAGATTTTTCTTTGTTATATTTTCATAGCTCTATGTGTTTTTGGGAGGAGATTTCCACTGCTCTACTCACGCCGCCATCTTGGCTCCGCCCTCCTCTATTTTTCTTTAATATGCATAAAATATGCTAAGGCTAAGAGGGTTTGTAGATACACTGAATAACCAAGTTATGTAACAAAAAGATCACAAGATCTGTGCAATGGATAGAATGCAGCAGTACGAAATTTAAGAAAAATGTGAGATTTCTGCCTTTTAGCTTAATTATATTTGAGGAAGAATTGGCTGGGAGGCAAAGAGGCTGAAAATGTGTGTGAAAGGCTTGGGGTAAGTTACATTTTTAAATGGAGTCAGCGCTATGATATGGCTGCCAGAAAAGCTTAACATGCTCCTACTCTATGCTGATGGCAGAACAAAGACCAGGAGGAGGCAGGTCAGCGGTGGTCCTAATGCCTTCGTCCTGCTGTCCGCGGAGGGCTGCTGGTGGGCTGTGCTGCCCTACAAGAGGACGCAGACACAGACCGAAATTCACTGCGAGAGAGTGAAGCAACTCAAGATGTTCCGGGGTGGTGGTGGGTGAGGGGGTTCTATAGGTACATAAGCACTAGCCCAGAGGAGAAAAACCTGAGGGGTGTAAGGAAATGAGGGAGGGAAGGATAATGGCCTGCAAAAACCTGAAGGACTATCACATGAAAGGAGGACAATTGGCTTGGCTTGGCTCCAGATGGGATCCATAGGTGAAGTAAGTGAAAGAGGAAGTATGTTTGCATCTAGTGCAGGGATAAACTGCTCTGTGGTTGACATTCATCAGCCAGGAGACAGTGAGCCATCTGAGCTGTCACAAAGGTTGGATGACTATTTCACAGGAAAGATGTTTAGGGAATTTCTGTTTCAGTTTGAATCTTAGAAAAAGTGATTGGTTCCTCCTAAACTTTTTTTAACACCTTTATTGAGGTATAATTGACATAAATAAATGGTTTCTCTTTGAAGTGTACCATTTGATCAATTTTGACATATATCCTTATCATAATTATTGTCCTATAAATTTTCCTCTTTGAAATCAGAGAGGAACATTTTGAGTAACTTGCCACAATAACTATTTTGTCTAAATTTCACACCCACGAAACCAGCACCACGGTCAAGATAATGAACATCACCATCACTGCCAGAAGTTTCCCCGTGCCCCTTGGTGAAGCCTTAAAACCTCCATCTCATCCTGTCCCTGTTGCCAGGCATCCATTGGTCCCCATTCTGTCACTATAGATTGGTGTGCATTTCCTAGAGTATATATAAGTAGAATCATACTTTTAATTTTTTAAATACTGAGCTTTCCCTTTCTGACTTTGTGAGACATGTTTAGCCGAATTAACAGTAAAATTAACAACATTATCCTTTTCCATTGCGTTAGAACGATTTTGTGACCGTGGATGAAGCCTTAAAACAATTTTGGTGCCTTTCAGTAGCACATCTGTGTTTTCCCCTTTTATTTCCCTGTTAGGCCTGGGCCTCTGAAGAGAGGCCTCAGTTCCCAGAGCTCAGATGGTGAGCTGTGTAAGAGAACCTGCACCTCTGCTATGAGCTGCTCGAAGGGTATGTGCACATGTGGCATCCGTATGTCCAGCCGTAATGCCATTACCAGTTCCTACACTTCTACTGGAGGCATCTCTCAGGTACACGCACTTGGTGGTGTGGCAGAATTGGGTTCTTTGCATTTATTAGTTGATTATGCAGTGTTTACTAGCCACCTTCTGTCAGATGCTGAGATCACCTCTAAGCTAACAGCAGTTACCAACCCTTGAATGATCACTATGGACCAGTGGAACAAACTAGAAAGCCCAGAATGCCTATGTGGAAACCTGATACAAGACAGAGCCACTATTATAGATAAATAGACAGAGGATGAATAATTTTAAAAAATGATACTAATTTGATTAAAAAGTAGATTGAGTCTGAATTGCATTGGGTCGTAGATTCATCCTCTAGGCACTGGGAATTTAATGAAAGTTTTAAAAATAAGTGGTTATAATTATTTTTAGAAAGGATGTAGTGTAGACTGGAGAACAGATCAAGTTTTGCTACCAGAATGACTTGGGTTCAAATCTTGGCTTTGGCACTTAGTAGCTATAGACTCTTGGGCAGGTAAATGACTTAAACTCTCTTTTTCTCATCTCTAAAGGATTGTTATAAAGACTGAAGGTAATGTTTGAAAAGCACCCATTACAGTGCTTGTCAGTAAGCAGGCACCCAATGTATAGGAGCTGGAAAAAAAGTAATACATGCGTGAAGGAGGTTTTTGAGAGGAGAAAGAATTTGACATAAGTTTTCATCCATACAGAAGGCTCTTAGAGTAATATAAATGACACATTAATGATAAATGACAAATATAGGAGATGAAGGCCCCGGCCAAGCAGTTATGACAATGCAGAGCATGAGAGTACGAAGCTTTACCTGGATCTATTCTGCACTAGGCCCTCTGCTGAGCACTGTACACACATTTCCTCAATCAGTTATCACAACAGACCTGACATACATAGTCATTGCCCCTTCTTACAATTTTATGTCAAATGTCACACATACACAAAAGGAAGGAAAAATATCATAATGAACCTCCATGTGGCTCCAGCAGTTAACAGTGTTTTGTCAGTCCTGATCCATCAACACCCCCACCCCAAATTGGTTTTCCTCTTGTGTTTTAAAGTACAAACGTTGTTTCACCTGTAGGTACTTCAGTGTATTTTTAAAACTTTCTGAACATTAATAACCACAATGCCTCTATTCCTCTGAATAATAATGACTTAATGTTAGTTATTATCACTCCAATTTGCCCTTCTTACCCTACCTCTTATTACAGTTACTTTGAATCAGGGACCAAAAATCAACTCATTGTGTTTGGTTCACATATTTCTTAGACTCTTTTTTTTTTGAGCATTAAAGGTATTTAATTAATATATGTAACAAAAAGTCTGAAGGTAAGGTTGTACACTTATGGAAATAATGATTTTGACCTATTTCGTAAGATAGTTGTGAGGCAGTACATGTAAAGTGTTCATGCGTCTACACTGTCCATAGTAAGCATTCAAGAAGTGCCACCAAAGTAAGTACCGAAATTTACATTTCAGGGGACTTAATTCACACTCAGAGCTTCAGACTTAGCATTATACAAGGTTGTACCTGATGGCCTAAGAAGCAGACAGGTTAAAAATAATCAACTTTTTAACAGGCCTGGGCAAGATGCTGGGGGTGGGCGGGGCGAGGGACGCGCCCTCCGCCGCCCGTCGGTCCCCCGGGGGCGAAGCCCGCGTTCCCACTGCCCGCCACGCAACCGCGCGGGAAGCCACCCCCGCGTCACGGGCAGCTGCGGGGTCGACCGCGGGAGGCGCGCGTGCACCGGGGCCTCGGCCTCCCCGGGCGCGCTGCTCAGGCCGGCCGGCCCGGCGAGCTCCCCGCGGTGGCAGAACCCCTCCGCGGTCCTGGGGCGCGCCAGACACAGCCCCGGGGTACGCAGGCCCCGCCAGGATGCCGGCTCTCCTGGGTGCCGGGCCCCGGGTCCCAGCGCCTCGGCCCGTCCGAGGAGCCGCTGGTGGCAGGTCGCCAGCCTCACAGCGCCGCCTCCCCGGGCGCTCCGGGCCCACGCGGCCGCCGCCCCCTGGCGGCCTCCAGCTGTCAGGCTTCCCCCGCGGGCTGGCCCTGCGGCTCCTGCCACCGAAGCCGCAGGTGCGGAGCTCATGGGCTGGGGCGGCGGCCGCGCGCGCCCTCCCCCGCAGCGGGGACGTCAGGCCTCTCTTAGACTCAATCAACGGTACTACTACTACTCTTTTTCTTACTTTTGAAAAGTCTGAGTCATTATGTTCTATAGAATTTACTACATTCTGGATTTTGTTTTCGTCATGGTGCCATTTTGACAAGTACTCTATCCCTATTTTCCCTGTAAACGGGCAGTTGGCTCCTGAGGCTTGATGAGTTTCGAGTTCAGTGATTTGGGCAGAGGTGCTGCTGTGCACTTCTGATCACATCACATCGGGAGCACGTGCTGTGTGGTTGCCTCCCACTGGGCTCAGGTGTCAGTCTGATCCTTCACTTTATTGTTCCTATGAGCTTTTCACCTGCTGATTTTAGCGGCCATTTTTCGCCTTTGTCTATGTCCATTGTGGCAAAATGGTGATGTTCTAATTCTGTCCCTCCCTCTGCATGTGTTAACTGAAGGTCTGTGTAATTCTAGATAGAAGAACAAACCCTATCTATAGGAGTGGTAGGATAATAAGCAGGCACTGATGCCGTAGTTAACTCCAAAGGTGACCAGTATGATTCTTGCTGTGTTATCTTTATGAACTGATGAAATTTTATAAACATTTCATGATCCTCAGTATAGTGTAGCTGCTGTTTCTGATGCAACTTTTCCAACTTTGGCCAATGACAACCCTTTCAAATACTGGCAACTGACTCACTTTTCAGAAGCCCGACTTCACAAAGAAATGTTTTTTTAGTCACTTGAAAAGGAGACTTTTTATACAGTGATGGATTAGAGCCACAGAATTATGTTGAAGGTCAGATCCTATGTTAGTCCCAAGGTCAGTCACGTGACTTGTGTTTGGCTTTTAGCTCTGGAAGAGGCGTCCCAGTGCCTCACCCTTCTCCAGCCCAGCCTCGTCCCGCTCACAGACACCAGAGAGTCCAGAAAAGAAAATGAGGTGATCAGTGATTTGCTGTGTGGATTAATGAGAGGGTGGGAAAGGAGGGAAATTTACTTGGCTCTTAGGCTTTCTGAGACTCCGAATTGGAGAATCAAAATGGTTCACATCTAAAGGGCAGAGACGGTGCCGCCCTGAATCACTCTCATCCCTTGCAGTCATCACATAGTGTGACCACACCGGCCTCTGCTTCCCCTCATGCTGCAGCATGAGGGGCTGGGGCGTGAGGGGAAGGGCTTGCTCGGGACAGAGTGAACAAAGTGACTGATGGGGGTGGGCAGCAGGCTTCACATTCTAGACCCCAGCTGACCCCCTAGGTGCCTGACTAGAATGCTGCTTTCTTAGAGATAGAGGTGTGACTAGGACTCTCAGAAACTTGGCAGGTTGTATGTAAGGTTCTGAAGATTGTTTTCTGCCTGTTTTAAGACAAGGGTGTCTCTATGGCTTCTGTGAACTGCCTCCCTTCGTTTCTTTAGGAATTTTCTTTGTTTCTTTTTGTTGTCTTGACACACTGAGATCTTAGTCATGGTTGTTCTAGACTTTGGTCAGTTGGTAGTTAGGAGGGTGTAAGAAGTTATCCAGTGCTTTTCTAAACTTAATTGTGCCTCTTCCACCTACAGAGAAGAGGACGGTCCTCAGGGATCTGGCTCTTCCGCTCCGCCAGTAAACAAGGAGTCCCAGGGAGAACAGGGTAAGTTGATGAACACGTGGCATGTGTTGGTGGTAGTGTATGGAGGGCACATGGACCACAACCCACTGGAAACACGTACTGAGCCTTGATTTGTGTGGGGCTTGGTAGTTACAGAGAGAGATGTTCCTGTCCTTCGGGGTTTATGGTCTGGTAAGGGAGAAAGGTTGCCCAGACTCATATAGCATAACCCAGGCCACCTGGGGGGTTTGGGGTAAGGTAAGCCTAGGTGGGGGAATCTGAGCAGACCAGGCAATTTCTGTCCAGTAAGCAGCCATGTGCACGCATTTGGAGCAATGACCACTTCACGTCGTCTTGACTGTTAGAAATAATCTTGCCAACACCATCCAAGCGCCCAAACCATAGAAGATAGAATCTCAGAGACACCTAGTGAAAGTTCAGTATTAAAAACTAAGCTGGATAGACAAACCTCTCCATTTCTGGAAGAGAGCAGGAAGAAAGTAAATCTGATACTTTATTTGCAGATACAACCACATGGAGGGAGCAGAACTCCTGGGATTCTCCAGTGACACCCAGCAGCTCCCAGCCATGCAGATGCAAGTTTCCCCTGGTGCCCTCCAGGCGAGGGATCCCGCTGATGTTGGTATGGTCTGTACACCCACCCCTGCCCACACCAGTCTGGCTCCCCTGCGTCTCAGGAACGGAAGGGTCTGTACAGGTTTCTTTCACTTCCTTCTGACTGGCTTGGCTTCTCCTTTTTCTCTTGGTAGCCTCCAGCTCCCTGGATTGGCCGCTTGATCACGGTCGAAGAGTATTACCAGGAGAAACAAGCTCAGTCACAGTGGCTGAAGAGGATCTTCGAGGATAAGACTTGTAAGGAATATGGGTTAATTTCACACTCCAGAGATGGTTCCCAGAGTCATATTTGTTGACTTCTGAATCCCTGGCCCAGCAAGGCTTCTAGAGCACCAAATACCATCACGTTTGAGATACCATAGTTGACATTTTCTGTTCTTCCTAGAATCTGCTGCAGTGGCAATGTTGGGTGGGAGGCATTGTGTATTTTCCTCTGTTCTTGTCCCCGCTGTGACAAAGAATTGAAGGGCAGAGACACAGTAGTGAAGCAGAGTAAAAGTTTTATTTAAAGTTACTTAGCCAGAAAGAAGTGCAGGTGACCTCAGAGAGGGAGGAGTGCCCTGAAAGGTTGGGGAGAAAGAGTTTAAGATTAAAAGGTTACACACTTAGAAAGTGTGGGTGACTTCAGAGAGAGGAGTGCCCTGAAAGGTTGGGAAGAGTTGAAGTTATGCACTTAGGAAGTGCAGGTGACCTCAGAGAGAGGAGTGCAGCACCCTGAAAGGTTGAAAAGAGGGAGTTTAAAGTTAAAAGGTTATGCACTTAGAAAGTGCAGGTGACCTCACATAGGAGCACAGTGAAAGGTTGGGGGCTCCCTGTTTAAGGATTTTTCAGGAATGTGACAGAGGGCTAGGGTGTGGGCTTGTAAGTGGTCTCAAGTATCTTTGATGAGACATTAAGTTACTCATCAGTCCTCTAGGTAATTCTGCAAAATTAGCTTATCAAGACTGTCTGCCTTTCTTCCAAGGTGGGCAGAGTTAGTTGTTTGCTAAAGAGTATGTTAAGAATCTTTCTTCTGAAACTTCCTACTTTTTTTTTTTAATACAATTTTGGCTTTAAGGTGGGATCTCCCTGTCTTTACTTTGCTGTTTATAGGTGGGCCTTTTAGCAGGCTAGAGTGAGTCATACAATGATCTAATGGACACAATGAAGACATGGGCTGTGCTCAGATACTTTTATCTGGGGAATATTCAAACCTTCAAGGCCAAGTTTCTCTTGACCTTTTGAGCTTTAACTGATTAACTCACTAACACTGAATCTTTTCTGGATTTCTAGATTTAACTGGTTAACCGAGTCCTTTCTAGGGGGCTTTCCTGGCCCTGTACTCTTTCCACCCCACTCATATGTATTTCCCTGCCTAACAGCCATGCCCATGGCCCGTTCGCCCCTGCAGACACCTGGCCTTCTGGGCTCTCTTGGCTCTTCACAGCCAGGGCCCCTCCCTGGCCCCTCCCCAGACTCCAGATACACAGCCCCTTTCTCGGGGCTGACCCCTGCCTCTCCCGCAATACCAGCCAGTGACACCACCAAGTAACCTCCAGCCTCTCAGGCTGAGACATCTGCCAAACCCCAGGCCCCGCCTGCCCCAGGCCCCACCCTGAAGCCCAGTGTTCTCTTTGGAACACTGAACAGCCCACCTGCTAACCCTTCTGCCTCAGCAGCTCCTGTTGTGTCTTCAGCACATCCCATGTTCAAGCCCATCTTTGTGGCTCCACCTAAAAGTGGGAAGGAGGGTCCTGTGCCATCCAGCCATTCCCAAGTCACAACGGAGGCATCTTCCAGCTCTGCCCACACCCCGACTACCAGCAGACTGCCCCTCACTTTCAGTCCTGTTTTTAGCAGCACAGGGCTACCTACATCTTTGCCTTGTCAACTCCTTCCTCCTTCAGTCAGACAACTACTTCAGGCACCAGCATGAATACCCCTCTGTTCCCTGGCCTGGCCAGTGTCAGTGTTCCCTCAGCAGCGGCTTGGGGGACCACCACCGGCACAGCCGCAGACTCCACCCAGAAGCCTGTCTTGGCTTTGGTGTGAGCAGTGTGACCAGCACTGTGAGCAGCATGACCAGCCCCACTGCTTCCACTGCCCAGCCTGTCCTCTTTGGGTGCCCCCTTGCCTCTGCTGCCAGTTCTGTCCAGCCATGGGCTCCATACTCCAGTTTGGCAGGCTCTGGCCACGCCTGCTCCAACAACAGCCATCACCTTCAGCCAGTCCCTGCCCGGCACCATCCAGACAGCTGCTGGCAGCAGCACCACCAGTTTCAGTGGCTTCAGTGGCACCATCACGACCTCCGCCTCCATCACCCCGAGCCAGCCTGCACTAACATTTAGCAGCACTACTACCCCAGCCTTCAACATTCCCTTTAGTTCTGGCACCAGGCCCTCCATCCCATCCTATCCCGGAGTCACCCCACAGCACACGTTCGGAGTCACTGACAGCAGATGTGGACTTCCAGCCAGCACTGGCCCCCAGCTTCTGCAGCTCCTTTCCTTTTGGAAGCTCAGCAGCCCTGGCCCCACCCCAGCCAGCCTTTGGCAGCACTGTGTGGTCAGGTTTTCGTGGGTTGAAACCCGCAGCCTCTCTTTTTGGCACCATCTCCAGCACCCAGCCAGCCTTTGGCAGCACCACAGCTGTTTCCTCCAATTTTTTTATTTTGTGGTTATCATTAATCTACAATTACTTGAGGAACATTGTATTTACTAGACTCCCCCCTTCACCAAGTCCCCCCCACGTACTCCATTAGTCACTATTCATCAGCGTAGTAAGATGCTGCAGAATCACTACTTGTCTACTATGTGTTGCACAGCACTCCCCACGCCCCCCCATGCCCACATTATACATGTTAATCATAAGGCCCCCTTTCTTCTTCCACCCCCCTTCTCCCTCCCTTTCCACCTATCTTCCCCAGTCCCTTTCTATTTGGTAACTGTTGTCCTTTCTTGGGTTCTGTGATTCTGCTGCTGTTTTGTTCCTTCTGTTTTTCCTTTGTTCTTATACTCCCGAGATGAATGAAATCATTTGGTACTTGTCTTTCTCCACCTGGCTTATTTCACTGACCATAATACCCTCTAGCTCCATCCATGTTGTTGCAAATGGTAGGGTTTGTTTTCTTCTTATGGCTGATTAATATTCCATTGTGTATATGTATCACATCTTCTTTATTCATCTACTGATGGACACTTAGGTTCCTTCCATTTCTTGGCTATTGTAAATAGTGCTGTGATAAACATAGGGGTACATCTGTCTTTTTAAAATTGGGCTGCTGCATTCTTAGGGTAAAGTCCTAGAGGTGGTATTCCTGGGTCAAATGGTATTTCTATTTTGAATTTTTTGAGGAACCTCCATACTGCTTTCCACAGTGATTGAACTAAACTACATTCCCAACAGCGGGGGAGGAGGGTTCCCCTTTCTCTGAACCCTCACCAGCATTTGTTGTTTGTCTTTTCGATGGTGGCAATTCTTACTGGTGTGAGGTGATATCACATTATGGTTTTAATTTGGATTTCTCTGATGACTAGCAATGTGGAGCATCTTTTCATGTGTCTGTTGGCCATCTGAATTTCTTCTTTGGAGAACTGTCTGTTCAGCTCCTCTGCCCATTTTTTTTTTTTCTTTAAGTTAAATATTTTTTTTTTTTGAGAGGGCATCTCTCATATTTATTGATCAAATGGTTGTTAACAACAATAAAATTCAGTATAGGGGGGTCAACGCTCAATGTACAATCATTAATCCATCTCAAGCCTAATTCTCATCAGTCTCCAATCTTCTGAAGCATAACGAACAAGTTCTTACATGGTGAACGAATTCTTACATAGTGAATAAATTCTTACATGGTGAACAGTACAAGGGCATTCATCACAGAAACTTTCGGTTTTGATCATGCAATATGACCTATAAACAATCAGGTCAAATATGAATATTCGTTTGATTTTTGTACTTGATTTATATGTTGATCCCACATTTCTCCTATTATTATTATTATTTTTATTTTTAATAAAATGCTGAAGTGGTAGGTAGATGCAAGATAAAGGTAGAAAACATAGTTTAGTGCTGTAAGAAGGCAAATGTAGATGATCAGATGATCAGGTGTGTGCCTATGGACTAAGTATTAATCCAGGCTAGACAAGGGCAGCAAGACATCCACAGATGCAGAAGATTTCTCTCAAAGCAGGGGGGGTGAGGTTCTGAGCCTCACCTCTGTTGATCCCCAATTTCTCACCTGATGGCCCCCCTGCGACTGTGCCTGTCTTAGGTTGTTCCTCCCTTGAGGAATCTTACCCGTCTCTGACTAACCAGTCATCTTCCGGGGCCATACAGGGAAATGTAAAGTTGGTAAGTGAGAGAGAAGCCATATTGTTTGCAAAGGTTAGCTTTTTACTTCTTTGCAGATTTATGCCCTGTGGCTTCTATGCCCAGCACTTGTCTCGAGGTATCTTTACCACCTGGAGGAATTATGATACTCGGTAAATTCGATATGAGGCACGAATTCTATTTAAGGGTTGTAATTAGGAAGGAAGAAGAAAAGCTATAGATGTAGCATATGAAGGAAACATGGGAGGATTGATTATTTCTTTGACATATCTTCTTGTATAGTACCTTAAGTATGTATAGGTTTTAAACTACTAACTAATTTGCACACACATATTAACATAATAGGAATACGGTGACATAAACAAAGCAAATCTATAATTACCATCCATCTCCAGTGAAGCCAAGAAAACCATTTAGGCACCCTAGGCATTTGTGAAAATTTATCTATGATATGATGGATATTGCCCAACTTGAACCATCAGACAAATTAAAGCAGCCCATTTCTGGGATCTGTTCACATCCCATATGTTCTTTTAACCATAGATAGTCTATAGTCATGAGATTTTGGGGTGCTACAACTTGCACCCCTCCCAACTCCTGGTTGAGTTCCAACAGTACAGATCCGGTCAAATTCGTTGTCTCACTGTATGCACATGCCAGCCTAGACATCTCCCTCCTCATTCTTATTGCAAGTCCAGGAGACAGTGGGCTGGATGCAGCCACAACCGCAGCATCGTCCGGATCCCTGTGGAGGCTTTTTGATGATCATCCCCCGGCACAAGTCCTCCAGAGAGTGCTGATGCCGGAAGCTCCTCCTCATATCGTATCTTAGTTCATTTTCTGGGTATCCAAGCTAGGCCTTGATCTTCTGCATAGAAACAAACAGACCCTTTGCCCACACTTTGACATGCCCTCTATACCACTGTGCAGAACTCATTGGAGGTCAGCACACAGTAACTGCTTTTTTTTTTTTTTAATTAAGAGAAAGGAATATTATCAGAAAAGAGTACCTCCATAGCTGATCATCTGACACCCTTTAAGTGATCAACATTAAGGATATTTAAAGCATGCGTTGATCTTTGATTTACCAATAGTTTTATCCTGTTAAGGAGTAATCCCCCTTTTCTTTCTTTCTTTCTTTCTTTTTTTTTTTAATTTTTAATCTACACTTACATGAAGAATACTATGTTTACTATGCTCTCCCCTATATCAGGTCCCCCCTAACAACCACATTACGGTTACTGTCCATCAGCTTAGCAAAATGTTGTAGAGTCACTACTTGTCCTCTCTGTGTTGTGCAGCCCACGCTCTCCTTTCTCCCTCCCCCCCATGCATGCTAATCTTAATACCCCCCTTCTTCTTCCCCCCCCTTATCCCTCCCTGCCCACCCATCCTCCCCAGTTCCTTTCCCTTTGGTACCTGTTAGTCCATTTTTGGGTTCTGTAATTCTGCTGCTGTTTTGTTCCTTCAGTTTTTCCTTTGTTCCTATACTCCTCAGATGAGTGAAATCATTTGGTATTTCTCTTTCTCCGCTTGGCTTATTTCACTGAGCATAATACTCTCCAGCTCCATCCATGTTGCTGCAAATGGTTGGATTTTTCCACTTCTTATGGCTGAGTAGTATTCCATTGTGTATATATACCACATCTTCTTTATCCATTCATCTACCGATGGACATTTAGGTTGCTTCCAATTCTTGGCTATTGTAAATAGTGCTGCGATAAACATAGGAGTGCATCTGTCTTTCTCAAACTTGATTGCTGCGTTCTTAGGGTAAATTCCTAGGAGTGGAATTCCTGGGTCAAATGGTAGGTCTGTTTCGAGTATTTTGATGAACCTCCATACTGCTTTCCACAATGGTTGAACTAATTTACATTCCCACCAGCAGTGTAGGAGGGTTCCCCTTTCTCCACAGCCTCGCCAACATTTGTTGTTGTTTGTCTTTTGGATGGCAGCTATCCTTACTGGTGTGAGGTGATACCTCATTGTAGTTTTAATTTTCATTTCTCTGATAATTAGCGATGTGGAGCATCTTTTCATGTGTCTCTTGGCCATCTGTATTTCTTTTTTGGAGAACTGTCTGTTCAGTTCCTCTGCCCATTTTTTAATTGGGTTATTTGTTTTTTGTTTGTTGAGGCGTGTGAGCTCTTTATATATTCTGGACGTCAAGCCTTTATCGGATCTGTCATTTTCAAATATATTCTCCCATACTGTAGGGTTCCTTTTTGTTCTATTGATGGTGTCTTTCGCTGTACAGAAGCTTTTCAGCTTAATGTAGTCCCACTTGCTCATTTTTGCTGTTGTTTTCCTTGCCCGGGGAGATATGTTCAAGAAGAGATCACTCATGTTTATGTCTAAGAGGTTTTTGCCTATGTGTTTTCCAAGAGTTTAATGGTTTCATGACTTACATTCAGGTCTTTGATCCATTTTGAGTTTACCTTTGTATATGGGGTTAGACAATGGTCCAGTTTCATTCCCCTACATGTAGCTGTCCAGTTTTGCCAGCACCATCTGTTGAAGAGACTGTCATTTTGCCATTGTATGTCCATGGCTCCTTTATCAAATATTAATTGACCATATATGTTTGGGTTAATTTCTGGGGTCTCTAATCTGTTCCACTGGTCTGTGGCTCTGTTCTTGTGGCAGTACCAAATTGTCTTGATTACTATGGCTTTGTAGTAGAGCTTGAAGTTGGGGAGTGAGATCCCCCCTACTTTATTCTTCTTTTTCAGGATTGATTTGGCTATTCGGGGTCTTTGGTGTTTCCATATGAATTTTTGAATTATTTGTTCCAATTCATTGAAGAATGTTGCTGGTAATTTGAGAGGGATTGCATCAAATCTGTATATTGCTTTCGGCAGGATGGCCATTTTGACGATATTAATTCTTCCTAGCCATGAGCATGGGATGAGTTTCCATTTATTAGTGTCCCCTTTAATTTCTCTTAAGAGTGACTTGTAGTTTTCAGAGTATAAGTCTTTCACTTCTTCGGTTAGGTTTATTTCTAGGTATTTTATTCTTTTTGATGCAATGGTGAATGGAATTGTTTTCCTGATTTCTCTTTCTATTGATTCGTTGTTAGTGTATAGGAAAGCTACAGATTTCTGTGTGTTAATTTTGTATCCTGCAACTTTGCTGTATTCTGATATCAGTTCTAGTAGTTTTGGAGTGGAGTCTTTAGGGTTTTTTATGTACAGTATCATATCATCTGCAAATAGTGACAGTTTAACTTCTTCTTTACCAATCTGGATTCCTTGTATTTCTTTGTTTTGTCTGATTGCCATGGCTAGGACCTCCAGTACTATGTTAAATAACAGTGGGGAGAGTGGGCATCCCTGTCTGGTTCCCGATCTCAGAGGAAATGCTTTCAGCTTCTCGCTGTTCAGTATAATGCTGGCTGTAGGTTTATCATATATGGCCTTTATTATGTTGAGGTACTTGCCCTCTATTCCCATTTTGCTGAGAGTTTTTATCATGAATGGATGTTGAGTTTTGTCAAATGCTTTTTCAGCATCTATGGAGATGATCATGTGGTTTTTGTCTTTCTTTTTGTTGATGTGGTGGATGATGTTGATAGATTTTCGAATGTTGTACCATCCTTGCATCCCTGGGATGAATCTCACTTGGTCATGGTGCATGATCCTTTCAATGTATTTTTGAATTCGGATTGCTAATATTTTGTTGAGTATTTCTGCATCTATGTTCATCAGGGATATTGGTCTGTAATTCTCTTTTTTGGTAGGGTCTTTGCCTGTTTTTTGTGTTAGGGTGATATTGGCTTCATAGAATGAGTTTGGGAGTGTTCCCTCCTCTTCTATTTTTTGGAACACTTTAAGGAGAATGGGTATTATGTCTTCTCTGTGTGTCTGATAAAATTCCGAGGTAAATCCGTCTGGCCCCGGGGTTTTGTTCTTGGGTAGTTTTTTGATTACCGTTTCAATTTTTTTGCTCGTAATTGGTTTGTTTAACTTTTGTGTTTCTTCTTTGGTCAGTCTTGGGAGGTTGTATTTTTCTAGGAAGTTGTCCATTTCTTCTAGGTTTTTCAGCTTGTTGGCATATAGGTTTTCATAGTAGTCTTTAATAATTCTTTGTATTTCTGTGGAGTCTGTCATGATTATTCCGTTCTCATTTCTGATGCTGTTGATTTGTGTTGATTCTCCTTTTTTCTTAATAAGTTGGGCTAGAGGCTTATCTATTTTGTTTATTTTCTCAAAGAACCAGCTCTTGGTTTCGTTGATTTTTGCTATTGTTTTATTCTTCTCAATTTTGTTTATTTCTTCTCTGATCTTTATTATGTCCCTCCTTCTGCTGACTTTAGGCCTCATTTGTTCTTCTTTTTCTAGTTTCGATAATTGTGATGGTAGACTATTCATTTGGGATTGTTCTTCCTTCTTCAAGTGTGCCTGGATCGCTATATACTTTCCTCTTAAGACTGCTTTCGCTGCATCTCACAGAAGTTGGGGCCTTGTGTTGTTGTCATTTGTTTCTATTTATTCCTTGATCTCTATTTTGATTTGTTCATTGATCCATTGATTATTTAATAGCATGTTGTTAAGCCTCCATGTGTTTGTGAGCCTTTTTGTTTTCTTTGTAGAATTTATTTCTACTTTCATACCTTTGTGGTCTGAAAAATTGGTTGGTAGAATTTCAATATTTTGGAATTTACTGAGGCTCTTTTTGTGAGCTAGTATGTGGTCTATTCTGGAGAATGTTCCATGTGCACTTGAGAAGAATGTATATCCTGTTGCTTTTGGATGTAGAGTTCTATAGATGTCTATTAGGTCCATCTGTTCTAGTGTGTTGTTCAGTGCCTGTGTGTCTTTATTTTCTGCCCGGTGGATCTATCCTTTGGGGTGAGTGGTGTGTTGAAGTCTCCTACAATGAATGCATTGCAGTCTATTTCCCTCTTTAGTTCTGTTAGTATTTGCTTCACATATGCTGGTGCTCCTGTATTGGGTGCATATATATTTAGAATGGTTATATCCTCTTGTTGGACTGAGCCCTTTATCATTATGTAGTGGCCTTCTTTATCTCTTGTTACTTTCTTTGTTTTGAAGTCTATTTTGTCTGATATTAGTACTGCAACCCCTGTTTTCTTCTCACTGTTGTTTGCCTGAAATATGTTTTTCCATCCCTTGACTTTTAGTCTATGCTTATCTTTGGGTTTAAGGTGAGTTTCTTGTAAGCAGCATATAGATGGGTCTTGCTTTTTTATCCATTCTATTACTCTATGTCTTTTGATTGGTGCATTAAGTCCATTTACATTTAGGGTGACTATTGAGAGATATGTACTTATTGCCATTTCAGGCTTTAGATTCGTGGTTACCAAAGGTTCAAGGTTAGCTTCTTTAGTATCTTACTGCCTAACTTAGCTCGCTTATTGAGCTGTTTTATACACTGTCTGGAGATTCTTTTCTTCTCTCCCTTCGTATTCCTCCTCCTCCATTCTTCATATGTTGTGTGTTTTGTTCTGTGCTCTTTTTAGGGGTGCTCCCATCTAGAGCAGTCCCTGTAGGATGCCCTGTAGAGGTGGTTTGTGGGAAGCAAATTCCCTCAGCTTTTGCTTGTCTGGGAATTGTTTAATACCACCATCATATTTAAATGATAGTCGTGCTGGATACAGTATCCTTGGTTCAAGGCCCTTCTGTTTCATTGCATTAAGTATATCATGCCATTCTCTTCTGGCCTGTAGGGTTTCTGTTGAGAAGTCTGATGTTAGCCTGATTGGTTTTCCTTTATAGGTGACCTTTTTCTCTCTAGCTACCTTTAAAACTCTTTCCTTGTCCTTGATCCTTGCCATTTTAATTACTATGTGTCTTGGTGTTGTCCTCCTTGGATCCTTTCTGTTGGGGGTTCTGTGTAATTCCATGGTCTGTTCGATTATTTCCTCCCCCAGTTTGGGGAAGTTTTCAGCAATTATTTCTTCAAAGACACTTTCTATCCCTTTTCCTCTTTCTTCTTCTTCTGGTACTCCTATAATACGAATGTTATTCCTTTTGTATTGGTCACATATTTCTCTTAGTGTTGTTTCATTCCTGGAGATCCTTTTATCTCTCTCTATGTCAGCTTCTATACGTTCCTGTTCTCTGGCTTCTATTCCTTCAATGGCCTCTTGCATCTTATCCATTCTGCTTATAAATCCTTCCAGGGATTGTTTCACTTCTGTGATCTCTTTCCTGACATCTGTGATCTCCTTCCGGACTTCATCCCACTGCTCTTGCATTTTTCTCTGCATCTCATCCCACTGCTCTTGCATTTTTCTCTGCATCTCATCCCATTGCTCTTGCATTTTTCTCTGCATCTCTGTCAGCATGTTCATGATTTTTATTTTGAATTCTTTTTCAGGAGGACTAGTTAGGTCTGTCTCCTTCTCAGGTGTTGTCTCTGTGATCTTTGTCTGCCTGTAGTTTTGCCTTTTCATGGTGATAGAGATAGTTTGCAGAGCTGGTACAAGTGACCGCTGGAAGAGCTTCCCTTCTTGTTGGTTTGTGGCCTTCTCCTGGGAGAATAGCGACCTCTAGTGGCTTGTGCTGGGCAGCTGTGCGCAGACAGGGCTTCTGCTTCCTGCCCAGTTGCTTTGGGGTTTATCTCGCTGTTGCTGTGGGCTTGGCCTGGCTGGGGCTGTTCCTCCAAAATGGTGGAGCCCCGTTGGAGGGGGAGTGGCCAGGAGGCTATTTATCTCTGTAAGGGGCCTCTGTGCTCCCTGCTGCCCAGGGGGTTAGAGTGCCCAGAGATCCCCAGATTCCCTGCCTCTGGTCTAAGTGACCTGTCCTGCCCCTTTAAGACTTCCAAAAAGCACTCTCCAAACCAAAACAACAACAGCAACAATGAGAGAGGGAACAGAAAGAAGAAAAAAAAAGGAAAAAACACTTGATGTTTTTTTTTTCTTCAGGGGCCGGTCCCAGGCACCCGCTCACTGGTCCTGCTGCCCTGTCTCCCTAGCACCAGGGTCTCTGTCCTTTCAAGGCTTCCAAAAAGCACCCACTCACCGGTCCCCCAGGGAAGGAACGCTCGATATTCTTTGTCCTCAGGCACTGGTCCCAGGTCACCAGTCCCACCGCCCTGCCTCCCTAGCACCGGGGTCCCTGTCCCTTTAAGGCTTCCAAAAAGCACTCGCCAAAAAGAGAGAAAAAAAGGGGAAAAAACGCGCGATTTCTTCTGTCCTCAGGTGCCGGTCTCAGGCACCCACCCACCGGTCGCACAGGGAAAAACGCGGGATATTCTTTGTCCTCAGGTGCCGGTCCCAGGCACCCGCTCACCAGTCCCGCCGCCCTGCCTCCCTAGCACCGGGGTCCCTGTCCCTTTTAGGCTTCCAAAAAGCACTCGCAGAAAAGAGAAAAAAAAAAAGGGGAAAAACGTGCAATTTCCTCTGTCCTCAAGTGCCGGTCTCAGGCACCCATCCACCGGTCCCGCAGGGAAAAATGTGGGATATTCTTTGTCCTCAGGTGCCGGTCCCAGGCACCCACTCACCAGTCCCGCCACCCTGCCTCCCTAGCATTAGGGTCCCTGTCCCTTTAAGGCTTCCAAAAAGCGCTCGCCAAAAAGAGAAAAAAAAGGGAAAAACGCTCGATTTCCTCTGTCCTCAGTCACCGGTCTCAGGCATCTGCCCGCCGGTCCCGCAGGGAGAAACACGGGATATTCTTTGTCCTCAGGCGCCGGTCCCAGGCACCTGCTCACCGGTCCCGCCACCCTGCCTCCCTAGCAACGGGGGCCCGTCCCTTTAAGGCTTCCAAAAAGCACTTGCCAAAAAAAAAAAAACCGCTCCGGTTTCTTTCCATCCGCCGGGAGCCGGGGGGAGGGGGCGCTCGGGTCCCGCCGGGCCGGGCTTGTATCTTACCCCCTTCGCAAGGTGCTGGGTTCTTGCAGGTGTGGATGTGGTCTGGATGTTGTCCTGTGTCCTGTGGTCTCTATTTTAGGAAGATTTTTCTTTGTTATATTTTCATAGCTCTATGTGTTTTTGGGAGGAGATTTCCACTGCTCTACTCACACCGCCATCCTGGCTCCTTCTCTGCCCATTTTTTAATTGGACTATTTGCTTTTTGTTTGTTGAGGTGTGTGGGCTCTTTATACATTGTTGATGTCAACCCTTTATTAGACCTGTCATTTATGAATATATTCTCCCATAGTATAGGATGCCATTTTGTTCTATTGATGGTGTCCTTCCCTGTAAAGAAGTTTTCAGCTTGATATAGTCCTCTTTGTTCATTTTTGCTTTTGTTTCCCTTGCCGGGGGAGATATGTTCATGGAGAAGTCACTCATGTTTATGTCCAAGAGATTTTTGCCTATGTTTTTTCTAAGAGTTTTATGGTTTCATGGCTTACATTCAGGTCTTTGATCCATTTCGAATATACTTTTGTGTATAGGGTTAGACAATGATCCTCATTTCCTCCTCTTTTGCAGCCACCACCTCGGACTTTGGAGCTATGACCCAGACCACCAGCAGCGGTGGCAGCACAACCTCATCACATTTCACATGCAGGGTGTCACCACGCCCCACTGGCAGCGGGGACTTTAAGATGTCCGTGTCAGCCCCCTACAGCAGCTCCACCACTGGGGAATTCAACTTTGTGGCAGCACAGAGTGGGAGAAATGGTGGCACGGCCCATTTCTGGGTATGCTTGAGTCAGAACTCCCTTGGTGCAGCTGGCCAGAGCACACTGATTGGCTTCTACATGGCCAGCACACCTCAGAACAATTCTGTGCTTACAGATGAGATTTGGAATGGGCTCGGTCTGCAGTGCAAGGCGCTGTTTTAAGTGCTGACATAGTCTCTGCTTTTGGAGCTGTATGCTGTGGTGAAGATTTAGATGTCATCGCAGAAGTTATCCATAAACAGCATCAGGTAGCAGTGTAACTCATGACCGGAGGAGCTACTTAGGTAGTCAGTGGCAGCTTTTCTGACACAATAGCTAACTGAGGCCATGGCTGCAGTTCCAGAGTTGGGAGCAGGGACAGCGGCTGTGTGTGAGTGTGTTGCAGGCACACGAGTAAAGGCCCAAAGGCAGAGATGTGCTCATGTTTTCATGAGCAGAGAAGAGCCAGGTGTGGCTAGAGGTTTAAAAAGGAAAGTAGGATAAAATGACATTAAGAGACAGGCAGAAAGGAAGATCATTCATGGCCTTTTTAAATGTATTTTAGTTTGGTATCGGTCTACAATTACATGCAGAACATTATGTTTACTAGGCTTCCTCCTTCACCAAATGGCCCCCCACACCCCATTACAGTCACTGTCCATCAGTGTACTGAGGTACTGTAGAATCGCTACTTGTCCTCTCTGTGTTGCTCAGACCTTCCCATGCCTGCACCTACGTTATACATGCCAATCATAAGGCCCCGTTTCTTTTTCCCAACCCTTATCCCTCCCTTCCCACCCATCCTCCTCAGTCCCTTTCCCTTTGGTAACTGTTAGCTCATTTTTGGGTTCTGTAATTCTGCTGCTCTTTTCTTCCTTCAGTTTTTCTTTGTTCTTATGCTCCACATATGAGTGAAATTATTTGTTACTTGTCTTTCTCCACCTGGCTTATTTCACTGAGCATAGTACCCTCTAGCTCCATCCATGTTGTTGCAAATGGTAGGCTTTGTTTTCTTCTTATGGCTGAATTATATTCCATTGTGTATACATTCATCTACTGATGGACACGTAGGTTGTTTCCATTTCTTGGCTGTTGTAAATAGTGCTGTGATAAACATAGGGGTACATCTGTCTTTTTCAAAATGGGCTACTGTATTCTTAGGGTAAATTCCTAGGAGCGGTATTCCTGGGTCAAATGGTATTTCTATTTTGAGCTTTTTGAGGAACCTCCATATTGCTTTCCACAATAGTTGAATGAATTTACATTCCCACCAACAGTGTAGGAGGGTTCCCCTTCCTTCACAACCTCCCCAACATTTGTTGTGGTTTCTCTTTTGGATGGTGGTGATCCTTACTGGTGTGAGGTGATATGTCATTGTGGTTTTAATTTGCATTTCTCTGATGACAGACGATGTGGCACATCTTTTCATGTGTCTATTTGCCATCTGAATTTCTTCTTTGGAGAACTGCCTGTTCAGCTCCCCTGCCCATTTTTTTATTGGAATATTTGCTTTTTGTTTGTTGAGGTGTTTTAGCTCTTTATATATTTTGGATGTCAACCCTTTATGGGATCTGTCATTTATTCATATACTCTCCCATACTGCAGGATACCCTTTTGTTCTGTTGGTGGTGCCCTTTACTGTACAGAAGCTTTTAAGCTTGATATCTTCCCATTTGTTCATTTTTGCTTTTCTTTCCCTTGCCTGGGGAGATATATTCATGGAGAAGTCACTCATGTTTATGTCCAAGAGATTTTGGCCTGTCTTTCTCTAAGAGTTTTATGGTTTCATAGGTTACAGTCAGGGGTTTGATCCATTTTGAATTTCTTTTGTGGATGGAGCTACATAATGATCCATGTTTCCTCCTTTTTTGTAGCCATCATCTCGGGCTTTGGAGCCGTGACCCAGACCACCAGCTGTGGGACCAATACATCAGTGTTTGGCAGCACCATCTCATCGCCCTTCACATCCAGGGTGTCAGCAGGCCCCACTGGCAGTGGGGGCTTTGGAATGAGCATGGCTGCCCCCCACAGCAGCTCCACCACTGGGGCATTCGGTGTTGGGTCAGGACGGAGTGGGAGAACTGATCTCAAGAACCCTTTCTGGGGAGCATTGAAACCAAACTCCCTGGGTGCAGCAGGCCAGAGCACCCCCTCTGCCTTCCACTTGGCCAGCACACCTCAGGACACATCTTGGATTGCAGGTGAGATTTGGAATGGCCTCGGCATTCAGTGCAAGGTGCTGTTTTAAGTGCTGACACAGTCTCTGCTTTTGGAGCTGTACGCTGTGGTGAAGATTTAGATGTTATCACAGAAGTTATCCATAAACAGCGTCAGGTAGCAGTGTAACTCCATACAGGAGGAGCTATTTAGGTAGTCAGTAGCAGCATTTCTGACACAATAGGAAGCTGAGGCCATGGCCGCATTTCCAGAGGTGGGAGCAGGGTCAGCAGCTGTGTGTGAGTGTGTTGCAGGCACAGGAGCAAAGGCCCGAAGGCAGAGATGAGCTCATGTTTTCATGAGCAGAGAAGAGCCAGGTGTGGCTAGAGGTTTGAAATGGAAAGTGGGATAAAATGACATTAAGAGACAGTCAGAAAGGAAGATCATTCATGGCCTTTTAAAATGTATTTTTTTTTGGTATCGGTCTACAATTACATGCAGAACATTATGTTTACTAGGCTTCCCCCTTCACCAAATGCCCCCCCATACCCCATTACAGTCACTGTCCATCAGTGTACTAAGGTACTGTAGAATCGCTACTTGTCCTCTCCGTGTTGCTCAGACCTTCCCGTGCCTGCACCTACGTTATACATGCCAATCATAAGGCCCCGTTTCTTTTTCCCAACCCTTATCCCTCCCTTCCCACCCATCCTCCTCAGTCCCTTTCCCTTTGGTAACTGTTAGTTCATTTTTGAGTTCTGTAATTCTGCTGCTCTTTTCTTCCTTCAGTTTTTCTTTGTTCTTATGCTCCACATACGAGTGAAATCATTTGTTACTTGTCTTTCTCCACCTGGCTTACTTCACTGAGCATAGTACCCTCTAGCTCCATCTATGTTGTTGCAAATGGTAGGATTTGTTTTCTTCTTATGGCTGAATTATATTCCATTGTGCATACATTCATCTACTGATTGACACGTAGGTTGTTTCCATTTCTTGGCTGTTGTAAATAGTGCTGTGATAAACATAGGGGTACATCTGTCTTTTTCAAAATGGGCTACTGTATTCTTAGGGTAAATTCCTAGGAGCAGTATTCCTGGGTCAAATGGTATTTCTATTTTGAGCTTTTTGAGGAACCTCCATATTGCTTTCCACAATGGTTGAACGAATTTGCATTCCCACCAACAGTGTAGGAGGGTTCCCCTTTCTTCACAAACTCGCCAACATTTGTTGTGGTTTGTCTTTTGGATGGTGGTGATCCTTACTGTTGTGAGGTGATATCTCATTGTGGTTTTAATTTGCATTTCTCTGATGACAAACGATGTGGCACATATTTTCATGTGTCTATTGGCTACCCGAAATTCTTCTTTGGAGAACTGTCTGTTCAGCTCCACCACCCATTTTTTAATTGGATTATTTGGTGTTTGTTTGTTGAGGTGTGTTAAGTCTTTATATATTTTGATTGTCAACCCTTTATCACTTCTGTCATTTATGAATATATTCTCCCTTACTGTAGGATGTCCTTTTGTTCTGTTGATGGTTTTCTTTACTGTACAGAAGCTTTTAAGCTTGATATAGTCCCATTTGTTCATTTTTGTTTTTGTTTCCCTTGTCTGGGGAAATACGTTCATGAAGAAGTTGCTCATGTTTATGTCCAAGAGATTTTTGCGTGTTTTTGTCTAAGAGTTTTATGGTTTTATGACTTACGTTCTAGTCTTTGATCCATTTCGAGTTTACTTTTGTGTATGGGGTTTGACAATGATCTTTGTTTCCTCCTTTATTCAGCCATCACCTTGGCCTTTGGAGCAATGACCCTGACCACCAGCAGTGAGACCAGTAGGTCAGTCTTTGGCGGCACCACCTCATCACCCTTCTCATCCAGGGTGTCAGCAGGTCCCGCTGGCAGTGGGGGCTTTCGGATGAGCATGGCTGCCCCCCCACAGGAGCTCCACCAATGGGACATTCAGCGTTGGGTCTGGACGTAGTGGGAGAACTGTTCCTAGGAACCCTTTCTGGGGTGAGTTGAATCCGAACTCCCGGGATGCAGTTGGCCAGAGCACACACCCTCTACCTTCCACATGGCCACCACACCTCAGGACACATCTGGGATTGCAGGTAAGATTTGGATATGAAATTTTTAATATTGTCCTGGAATGTTTGAATATTCCCCAGAGAAAGGACGGTACCTCAGCATAGCCCATGTCTTTATTGTGTTAATCATGCAGGCCCAGCTTATTTTTTTGACTTAGCCTCCATGCTGTTTTTTTTTCTCCTTTGGCCCTAATCAAGTAGTTTGCAATCTGGGCGATTAATAACGGCAAGCAAGCCCAGCATAAACAACATAGTCACAGGCAGGAAGGATTTCATCTTAAAAATGATTGTGTTTTAATACCCAGAAAGTTAAGAAGTAAGATTCTTAACTTACTCTTTAGCAAACAGACAATAACTCAGCCCACCCTGGGGGCCCGGCAAGCAGTCTTGTTTGATATTCTCCCACACCAAGAAGGCTTGGCTCCCCGGGAGAAATCACAGCAGGAAGTTGCTTGTGTTAAGTTAGTTCTACGTATTATTCAAAGACCACCCAACAGGTCTGCATCCCCAGCCCTTAGTCACATTCCTGAAGAATCCTTAAAAGGGGGAATCCCCAAGCTCTCAGGGTGCTCCTCTCCCTGAGGTTGCCTGCACTTTCTAAGTGCAAAACCTTTTCACTTTAAACTTTCTTTTCAACCTTTCAGGTTGCTGTCTCTCTCTGAAGTTGCCTGCACTTTTTCTGTAAGTACTTTAAATAAAACTTTTCCTCTGCTTCACTACTGTGTCTCTGCCTTTTGATTCTTTTTTGCAGTGGGGACAAGGACCAAGGAAAATAGACAGTGCTACCCCAACAACCCCACCCCATCTTCAAGGAATATGCAGGTCACTCTGACTAGAGAGACTTGCAGCTTACCAAAGGTTCCAGGTCCACCAAAGCCCTGGGCAGGTGGTGAGGACACCACAGAGGAGAGGCTGCTGCTCGATGCACCTACCCCAGGGGTGTTCTGACCAAAGGTGGGTGTGGATGTGCCTAGAATGGAGAGAGTGCAAAGAACTGTGAAAACTAGGCCCACAAGCAAAAGGTTTAAAAGCAGGCGGTAATGAACTGGGGGGAGGTCTGCTTGCAAATGCATCCCCACAGGATCCCTTAGCCCACACTGCTATCCAGCTCACCCCTTGGTAAGGAAGCACATGGGGTGACTGGGTCCTAACCCCTGTGCTCTAGGTGAGCCTGCCCCACCACCACCACTGCAGCAGAGCCTGAGCTGTTGGCCACCTGAGGAGAACCTTTGCACTCCCTTGGGCACCACAATGCAGCTGAGGGGGACACTGAGTGGACCTCTCTTCTCTCAGGACTAACATTATCTCCTCCACATTTGCCTGCCCCCACTCCTCTACTTCACCGCAGCCCCACCCCACAGTCAGCCCCCATCCTCCCACAGGCCCACTTGAACTCGGTCTCCTGCACATGCTTGCCCTCATGGAGCCTCCTGCCCAGTGCTGGGCTACCCTCCACAGCGGCTCTCTGGGAAGGTCCTCTCACATGTAACTGTATCTGTCTAGGCCTGAGGTGGGGAGGGTGCCCCCCGAGGTGCTGACCTTGCACGTAATCTTCCCCCACACCCAACCTCTGGGGGTCACACCTTATCGCAACCAGGAACTGCTCTTGCCCCCAGATCTTGGCTGCGAGCACAGTGCTGTCCCTGCTCCCATGCCAACCCCACCCACTCCGGATCCTCTGCCTCATCAGGGCCTGTAGTCGGCCCCCTGCCCCTCCTGCTCCCTGTGCCACTTAACCAGGTTGGGTTTACTCTCTATCCACTGATTTTAGGTCCACACCTCAAGACTGAATGTTGCTGGGCAGACACAACTGTGCTGACTGGCCTTGCTTCAAATTCCTACCCACAATTTCCCAGACTTCAGAACTACCTGGCATGGCTCCCACACGTCATTTTCTCCCCCTTTCCAAAATGACCACTGAGAGAGGCCCTCCTTGGTACACATCTCCCCATAACCCGTGCCAAGGAGCTCTTATATTCAGTGAGGAAAACGGAAGCTACCAGGGACCAAACTACTCATCATGCATCTTCCACATGGCAAATAAAATCACTTCCTTCTGCCTGAAATTCTATAGTGACTTCCATTAGTACTTTAACAAAAACATTTTTTTTTTTTTTGAGAGGGCATCTCTCATATTTATTGATCAAATGGTTGTTAACAACAATAAAATTCAGTATAGGGGGGTCAATGCTCAATGTACAATCATTAATCCATCTCAAGCCTAATTCTCGTCAGTCTCCAATCTTCTGAAGCATAACGAACAAGTTCTTACATGGTGAACGAATTCTTACAGAGTGAATAAATTCTTACATGGTGAACAGTACAAGGGCATTCATCACAGAAACTTTCGGTTTTGATCATGCAATATGACCTATAAACCATCAGGTCAAATATGAATATTCATTTGATTTTTGTACTTGATTTATATGTTGATCCCACATTTCTCCTATTATTATTATTATTTTTATTTTTAATAAAATGCTGAAGTGGTAGGTAGATGCAAGATAAAGGTAGAAAACATAGTTTAGTGCTGTAAGAAGGCAAATGTAGATGATCAGATGATCAGCTGTGTGCCTATGGACTAAGTATTAATCCAGGCTAGACAAGGGCAGCAAGACATCCACGGATGCAGAAGATTTCTCTCAAAGCAGGGGGGGTGAGGTTCTGAGCCTCACCTCTGTTGATCCCCAAATTCTCACCTGATGGCCCCCCTGCGACTGTGCCTGTCTTAGGTTGTTCCTCCCTTGAGGAATCTTACCCGTCTCTGGCTAACCAGTCATCTTCCGGGGCCATACAGGGAAATGTAAAGTTGGTAAGTGAGAGAGAAGCCATATTGTTTGCAAAGGTTAGCTTTTTACTTCTTTGCAGATTTATGCCCTGTGGCTTCTATGCCCAGCACTTGTCTCGAGGTATCTTTACCACCTGGAGGAATTATGATACTCGGTAAATTCGATATGAGGCACGAATTCTATTTAAGGTTTGTAATTAGGAAGGAAGAAGAAAAGCTATAGATGTAGCATATGAAGGAAACTTGGGAGGATTGATTATTTCTTTGACATATCTTCTTGTATAGTACCTTAATTATGTATAGGTTTTAAACTACTAACTAATTTGCACACACATATTAACATAATAGGAATACGGTGACATAAACAAAGCAAATCTATAATTACCATCCATCTCCAGTGAAGCCAAGAAAACCATTTAGGCACCCTAGGCATTTGTGAAAATTTATCTATGATATGATGGATATTGTCCAACTGTACTTGAACCATCAGACAAATTAAAGCAGCCCATTTCTGGGATCTGTTCACATCCCATATGTTCTTTTAACCATAGATAGTCTATAGTCATGAGATTTTGGGGTGCTACAACTTGCACCCCTCCCAACTCCTGGTTGAGTTCCAACAGTACAGATCCAGTCAAATTCGTTGTCTCACTGTATGCACATGCCAGCCTAGACATCTCCCTCCTCCTTCTTATGGCAAGTCCAGGAGACGGTGGGCTGGATGCAGCCACAACTGCAGCATCGTCCGGATCCCTGTGGAGGCTTTTTGATGATCATCCCCCGGCACGAGTCCTCCAGAGAGTGCTGATGCCGGAAGCTCCTCCTCATATCGTATCTTAGTTCATTTTCTGGGTATCCAAGCTAGGCCTTGATCTTCTGCGTAGAAACAAACAGACCCTTTGCCCACACTTTGACATGCCCTCTATACCACTGTGCAGAACTCATTGGAGGTCAGCACACAGTAACTGCTTTTTTTTTTTTTTTTTTTTAATTAAGAGAAAGGAATATTATCAGAAAAGAGTACCTCCATAGCTGATCATCTGACACCCTTTAAGTGATCAACATTAAGGATATTTAAAGCATGCGTTGATCTTTGATTTACCAATAGTTTTATCCTGTTAAGGAGTAATCCCCCTTTTCTTTCTTTCTTTCTTTTTTTTTTAAATTTTTAATCTACACTTACCTGAAGAATACTATGTTTACTATGCTCTCCCCTATATCAGGTCCCCCCTAACAACCACATTACGGTTACTGTCCATCAGCTTAGCAAAATGTGGTAGAGTCACTACTTGTCCTCTCTGTGTTGTGCAGCCCACCCTCCCCTTTCTCCCTCCCCCCCATGCATGCTAATCTTAATACCCCCCTTCTTCTTCCCCCCCCTTATCCCTCCCTGCCCACCCATCCTCCCCAGTTCCTTTCCCTTTGGTACCTGTTAGTCCATTTTTGGGTTCTGTAATTCTGCTGCTGTTTTGTTCCTTCAGTTTTTCCTTTGTTCCTATACTCCTCAGATGAGTGAAATCATTTGGTATTTCTCTTTCTCCGCTTGGCTTATTTCACTGAGCATAATACTCTCCAGCTCCATCCATGTTGCTGCAAATGGTTGGATTTTTCCACTTCTTATGGCTGAGTAGTATTCCATTGTGTATATGTACCACATCTTCTTTATCCATTCATCTACAGATGGACATTTAGGTTGCTTCCAATTCTTGGCTATTGTAAATAGTGCTGCGATAAACATAGGAGTGCATCTGTCTTTCTCAAACTTGATTGCTGCGTTCTTAGGGTAAATTCCTAGGAGTGGAATTCCTGGGTCAAATGGTAGGTCTGTTTTGAGCATTTTGATGCACCTCCATACTGCTTTCCACAATGGTTGAACTAATTTACATTCCCACCAGCAGTGTAGGAGGGTTCCCCTTTCTCCACAGCCTCGCCAACATTTGTTGTTGTTTGTCTTTTGGATGGCAGCTATCCTTACTGGTGTGAGGTGATACCTCATTGTAGTTTTAATTTGCATTTCTCTGATAATTAGCGATGTGGAGCATCTTTTCATGTGTCTCTTGGCCATCTGTATTTCTTTTTTGGAGAACTGTCTGTTCAGTCCTCTGCCCATTTTTTAATTGGGTTATTTGTTTTTTGTTTGTTGAGGCGTGTGAGCTCTTTATATATTCTGGACGTCAAGCCTTTATCAGATCTGTCATTTTCAAATATATTCTCCCATACTGTAGGGTTCCTTTTTGTTCTATTGATGGTGTCTTTCGCTGTACAGAAGCTTTTCAGCTTAATGTAGTCCCACTTGCTCATTTTTGCTGTTGTTTTCCTTGCCCGGGGAGATATGTTCAAGAAGAGATCACTCATGTTTATGTCTAAGAGGTTTTTGCCTATGTTTTTTCCAAGAGTTTAATGGTTTCATGACTTACATTCAGGTCTTTGATCCATTTTGAGTTTACCTTTGTATATGGGGTTAGACAATGGTCCAGTTTCATTCTCCTACATGTAGCTGTCCAGTTTTGCCAGCGCCATCTGTTGAAGAGACTGTCATTTTGCCATTGTATGTCCATGGCTCCTTTATCAAATATTAATTGACCATATATGTTTGGGTTAATTTCTGGGGTCTCTAATCTGTTCCACTGGTCTGTGGCTCTGTTCTTGTGCCAGTACCAAATTGTCTTGATTACTATGGCTTTGTAGTAGAGCTTGAAGTTGGGGAGTGAGATCCCCCCTACTTTATTCTTCTTTAACAAAAACATTTTAAAAGGCCCTGAAAGATCTTCCTTTCTGCTGTCTCTTAATGTCACTTTATCCCACTTTCCTTTTTAAACCTCTGGTCACAGCTGGCTCTTCTCTGCTCATGAAAACATTGGGCTCGTGTCTGCCTTTGGGCCTTTGCTCCTGTGCCTGCAACGTCCTCACCCCCAGCCACTGTCCCTGCTCCCAACTCTGGAACTATGGCCATGGCCTCCATTTTCTATTGTCTCAGAAAGGCTGCCGCTGACTACCTAAATAGCTCCTCCGGTCATGAGTTATACCACTACCTGACACTGTTTACAGATAACATCTGTGGTAACATCTCTCTCTTCACCACAGCGTACAGCTCCTAGAGCGGAGACCGTGTCGGCACTTAAAACAGCACCTGGCACTGCAGACCGAGCTGGCGCAGGCCATGCTGCTCATGCTGTTTGACAAGGTCCAGGCACGAGGAGGAATCCTGAAAACAGGAAACCTCATAGCTGGCCCCTGCTAATTCCCGCACTTATTTTTGCAGTTATGATGTTGGTCATTGGGCTCATATATGGGAAATCTTATGTAATTAAGATTTATTCATCTTTAGTAAATAACATAACCCAAAATATTGAGCAAAGCAGGAATTCCGGAAATGAAAGCAGTGTTATGGGACCAACTGTTCCAGGCAGACTGCCACGAATAAGTGAGGCAGAACAGCCCGGGCCTCTCTTAGAACTAGATGCAGTTTGTCCTCCCCTTTGTAACAATTCAAACATGACTAACCGGGATTTCTTTAGAATATTGGCAGAGAAGGAGTTATGGGAACCTAGGCCATGGAAAAACCCATTCCCCCAAGAAACTTATATGGAACAGCAAAGTAATAAAGATTAATAGTCCCCACTGCCCAGGGCCCCCCTTATGTTGCTTATAATATTAGAAGACACCTCTGGTAACCCCCTCATAGAAAGAATTTATGAGCAAAATAAAATTTATATTGACAAATATCTCATATATAAAAGTTTATGATAAATTTATAAAATATTACTTTATTAATAGTAAGGTAGTAAGAGTAGATTTAGTGTTATTATATAAAGGATAAAGAGGACTGCAAGGCCCTGGTGCCTGTAGATGCAGGAGGAAAGGTGTAAACATCTGAAATTGTGGAATGAATATTATAAAAGAATAAGGTGTTTTTATTATGTTCATAGGAATGTTAAGGAATGGGTGATAGGAGTACCGTCCCTAGATTTTAGATGTAAGCCTCAACCCACATGTGTAGGATAGGATTTAATTAATAATATAGTTACACTTAATAACCAAAAGACATATAGCTTGCATTTTATATAACCTGCTTAAACTTTATATAGCCCTAGACACATACCTTAGACACATATCTAAAAGTCTATATGATCTTACACACTTAAAGTAAAAATCATAGCCCACACGCTTAACCCATATGCTGTCTTACGCCATTTTCTGTTTAGCACCTAGCACGTAGCTTACATGAATTACTAATCACAATAGACTAGGGGAAAGTTAAAAATTAAATGTTAAATGGCTACTATTAGAAGAAATAATGATATTTACTTAAGGGTAATAAGCTGAAATTATGTAAACTGAGCGAAAAAGGGATGTATTATTCATAATTTTAAAAAATGTTCAACATTATGAAAACCATAAGAACATACAAAAATAAAGACCCTGCCGCTTGATGTCAGGAGATGTTACAACTTTAATTGGGTGTTTCGTCTCCTCATTCATCGCACTCGCTGATGCTGTCCTTTCCTTCGTGACCCACACCTCAGCTGGAGCTGACTCCGGCACCGAGCCCATTCCAAATCTGACGTGCAAACACAGACGTGTTCTGAGGCATGCTGGCCACATGGAAGGCAAAGAGTGTGCTCTGGCCAGCTGCACCCAGGGAGTTCTTACTCAAGCCATCCCAGAAAGGGGCCATGCCACCAGTGCTCCCACTCTGACCTCCCCAAAGCTGAACGCCCCAGTGGTGGAGCTGCTGTGGGGGGCAGCCACGCTCATCCGAAAGCCCCAACTGTGAGCAGGGCTTGCTGACACACCAGACATGAAGGGTGATGAGGTGCTGCTGCCAAACACTGAGCTACTGGTCACACTGCTGGTGGTCTTGGTCATAGTTCCAAAGCCCGAGGTGGTGGCTGCAAAAAAGGAGGAAACAATATCATCTTACTCCAGTAAGAATCGCTACCATCCAAAAGACAAACAACAAATGTTGGCGAGTTTGCAGACAAAGGGGAACCCTCCTACACTGCTGGTGGGAATGTAAATTAGATCAACCATTTTGGAAAGCAGTATGGAGGTTCCTCAATAAACTCAAAATAGAAATACAATTTGATCCAGGAATTCCACTTCTAGAAATTTACCCTAAGAATATAGCAGCCCAGTTTCCAAAAAATAGATGCACCCCTATGTTTATCGCAGCACTATTTACAATAGCCAAGAAATGGAAGCAACCTAAGGGTCCATCAGTAGACGAATGGATAAAGAAGATGTGGTACATATACACAATGGAATATTATTCACCCAAAAGAAGAAAACAAATCCTACCATTTGCAACAACATGGATGGAGCTAGAGGGTACTGTGCTCAGTGAAATAAGCCAGGTGGAGAAAGACAAGTACCAAATGATTTCACTCATATGTGCAGTATAAGAACAAAGAAAAACTGAAGAAAGAAAAGAGCAGCACAATTACAGAACCCAAAAATGAACTAACAGTTACCAAAGGGAAAGGGACTGAGGAGGATGGGTGGGAAGGGAGTGATAAGGGTTGCGAAAAAGAAAGGGGGCCTTATGATTAGCATGTATAATGGGGGGGGGGTGCACGGGAAGGTCTGAGCAACACAGAGAGGACAAGTAGTGATTCTACAGTACTTTACTGCACTGATGGACAGTGACTGTAATGGGGTATCGGGGGGCATTTGGTGAAGGAGGAAGCCTAGTAAACATAATGTTCTGCATGTAATTGTAGACTGATACCAAAAAAAATAAAACATTTTAAAAGGCCATGAATGATTTTCCTTTCTGCTTGTCTCATAATGTCACTTCATCCCACTTTCCTTTTTAAACCTCTAGCCACACCTGGCTCTTCTCTGCTCATGAAAACATGAGCTCATCTCTGCCTTCGGGCCTTTACACCTGTGCCTGCAACACACACAGCCGCTGTCCCTGCAACACACACAGCCGCTGTCCCTGCTCCCACCTCTGGAACTGTGGCCATGGCCTCTGTTTGCTATTGTGTCAGAAAGGCTGCCGCTGACTACCTAAGTAGCTCCTCCAGTCATGAGTTACACTGCTACCTGATGCTGTGTATTCAAGAGATTTTTTTCATTCTGTCCATATGCTTTTCTTCTTCCCAGTATTTACATAATTAATGATCATATCTGAAGTACTATTATGTCACCTTTCTCCCCGAATTCCACTACAATCTAAGTTCTACTACTGCTTATTATAAATTCTATAAATGCATTTAGTTGTCAGGTAATGACCCAATTAAATAAATGCTTTATAATTTACTGAACAAGTCTATTACTCAACAGGATGTTTGGATGTTTCCAAATTTTCTCTGTGTAAGTTATAAAGTCACGATGAACTGATCTGCTGTGTGCTATGAGAAGGGAAGCTTTTCCTTTGTTACGACACAATTTTAGACTTCATGAACTTACATCTTAGCAGACTGCAAAAGCATTAAGCAGGCAGCATTTCCCTAAAAGTTATTTATCATTATCATAAAAGTTTACTATACGAAGTCTCTCTGTTTTTCTCTTTAGCTTCTCTTCCATATTTCTCGTGTCCTTTTGTCAACCATTCCAGTCAAATACCTGAAAACATTTGAAGACAAAAGAAGCACTTAATTACTCACAAATTATTCAATGAAGTTAAGGAAATTTAAAGCCCTTGCAGGGAATTTCAACTTCAGAAAACAACTATTTTGAAGTAAAGGTACCACTGGATAGATGGTGCAATCATGGAAAATTTCTGTGGAAAAGACATTTACATAGTCTCAAATTATCTTCCCCAGGATAACAGGGAAAAAATAACTTTACATTGGAGAATCCTGGCAGACATCACCTTAACCAAGTAATCATGACTAATATAACCAGTAATCAACAAAACATGCCGAATACTGACATTATGTACCCCTGACCGAATGCTCTGATAAGAGTACAACGCATCTTCGGTGATATTTTGCCCAAAATCTATAAACTCAATTTTTTTTGTAAAAAGCATCACTCAAACCCAATACAAGAACATATTAAGCCACTAAATAGCACTCTTCAAATGATGATGGTCATGAAAGACAAGACTGAGTAATTGTCACAAGTGAGAGGAGAATAAGGAGACTTAACAACTAAATGCAGTGCACACTTCTAGGACAGAAAAACTACATTAGTGGAGAAACTGGTAAAATTCAAGTCAGACCTACATAGTTTAGTTAATATTGCACCAATGTTAACTTCCTAGTTTTGATGACTGTACTGTAGTTATTTAATGTTAACATTAAGGTATGCTGAATGAAAGACAAATAGGAAGCCTATACTGTTTTTGCAATATTTCTCCAAGTCAAATTATTTCAGAATAAAAATTTTTTTAAAAGCAAATGTAAATACTAAACAAAATTAATTCCAACAGTGTTGTCCAAGAAATTAGGTCTAATACATTTCAATATTTAATATTTTATAAATATTTGTCAAAAAGAGATTATAATTTTTAAATAATTCCTTAGTAATAACTAACCATTCCCTTGCCTCAATCTATCCAATCAAAGCCTTCCTGTTCTGGCCTTCATCTCTATGTGTGCTCTGCAGTCATCTACAGAGCATGCTTCCAACCAACCACAGAAGCCCAGGAAAATGCCAACCAAAATTACAGCCAATAAGCAAAAAATATATTCTTCTAAAATACATAAAGTGGGCCCAACATGTCCATCCATAGAGCCTTAGCTAAGGATTCCTTTTTAATAGCTTCTTTTAGGGTCTGTTGTGAAAATTTTCACAAGTAACTGGCAAGATTACCAACTAAGATTGTTTAAAGCAAAACCATGAAGATATGCCCTCTGGATCCTCTGATGATGTAGTTTAAAGAAATGGGTCTGATTTAGGAGGGATTAAAAATGAAAGGCCTTATCCTACAGTAGGGGAGAATATATTTGTAAACAACCCATCTGATAAAGTGTTAACATCCAAAATATATGAAGAACTCATGTGCCTGAATACCCAAAAAACAATAACCTAATTAAAAACTGGGGGAAGGACATGAACAGACACTTCTCCAAAGAAGAAATACAAAGGACCAGCAGGCGCATGCAAAGATCCACATCACTAATCATAAGGGAAATGCAAATTAAAACCACACTGAGGTATCACCTCACACCAGTCAGGATGGCCACTATCTGAAGACAAGAAATAACAAATGCTGCTGAAGATGTGGAGAAAAGAGAACTCTCCTACACTTTGGTGGGAATGTAAGTTGGTGCAATTGCTGTGGTAAACAGTATGGAGGTTCCTCAAAAAACTAAAAATAGAAATACCATTTGACCCAGTAATTTACCCCCCAAAAAAACAAAATCCCTGATTTTGAAAGACATATGCACCCCTATGTTTATTGCTGCACTATTTGCAATAACCAAGGTATGGAAGCAACCTAAGTGTCCATCAATAAAATAAAAGATAGATAAATTTCAATAGAATAAAGGATAGATAAATTTATCTAAAGGATAAAGAAGATGTGGTACATATACATAATGGAATATTATTCAGCCATAGAAAGAAAAGAAATACTGCCATTTCCAACAACATGGATGGATCTAGAAGGTATTATGCTCAGGAAAACAAGCCAGACAAAGACAAATACCATATGATTTCACTTATTTGTGGAATATAAAAACAAAGCAAAACAGAAGGAACAAAACAGCAGTAGACTCAGACACTGAGAAGTGACTAATGGTTACCAAGCAGGTGGGGAAAGAGGCTGAGGGGGATAAAAGGACACAATAATTCACAATCACAGTATAATTTGGTCAGAATAGTACAGCACGGAGAACATAGTCAATGATTCTGTAACATTTATCTACGTTGATCAACAGTAATCACAGTAGAGAGGATGAGGATTTAATAATATGCGTAACTGTTGAACCATTGTGTTGTACGTTTGAAACTAAAAGACTGTAAATCAATGATACTTCAATTTAAAAAAAGAAAAGCCTTTTAATTAAAAATATTTTCAATATTAGAATACATTACTAAAGTTCAACCATGGTGTTTTCATATCTTCTAATCTTAGCATGTTAGCCAACCACCTATCTTTGATTATAAATTTAAGGAGTTGATGGATTAGAAAAAACTTTCCCCCATGCACCTAATTCAAGAACTGCTTTTCATTACTCCCCAAGAAAATTATATTCAAAGCAGACTGACATTTCCTATAATCTAGGATTCTGTATTAGTTTTTATTAAAAAATCTAAAACACAGCTTTCATAAATCCATTTATGTTCCTAGTGGTGATGACAGAAGATTTAAGAGAAGACCTAAATTCCATCAGAAAATTCTAACAACGATCATACTGCAAAAACTACTTAACATCAGCTTTCCCTACAAGTAATGTCATTTTATTTTTAATTTTTCTCAAGTTGGGGTAACCTGTTTTATCCCCTTTGTGTGAATGTTTGCAATGCCCAAAACATTCCATTAAATTAACTATTATTTAACAGAAAATATTTACATTATTTGTCCTCCAATGGTTGACTTGCCAGCATCTAAAAGTAATCATCAACAATGTGTAAACCAGGTGTAAAAGACAAAAACCCCAAATACCAACAATTAAAAACACCAACAACTGAAGGCATCATTTAGCTGATATAATTACATCTTGCAACAGCAACTGAAATGATAGGAATTTGGGGCACATGCTCTGGCTAGTTACCTTCCTCTTTGTATAATGAAGCTGCTAAGATCCCCTGCAGCTCAACAATGACTGAGAACTGCTTTACTGATAAAGAAATGAATTTTTGGATGGATTCCTCCCTGACCGTTAGCTTAGAGCACAGCAACAACAGAATATAAATGACCCCAGCGGAGCCTCAGTGGACAGCAAGAGCAGACCAGGACTGAGAGCTCCATTTAGGTGGTCTAGCCTGCCTTTCACTCTTAGCAGATACAGGAGTGCCTTTACAAATTTCAAAAGGGTTCTCGCTACTAAAAAAGAATAGGGGAAGCCAGAGATAAAGAGAAGAAAAAAGGACACATAATCCTGTATTTTCCTTTCACAATTTTGGGAGTAAGTCAGACAGAGAACACCTGAATAAATAAAATAGGGTTTTGTTTTGTGTTAAACCAGCAACCTGACTAGCATGCAGAACTCACTCCAATTAATTTCTTACATTATGCAAAATCAAACTACGTAGTAAAGTCAATCCTATAAAGTTAACAGAATAACTGAAGTTCACACAAAAAAGTAGGCATATTTTCTAGACTGTTAATTCATAAATGTCATAATATGCTGAGCCATCGTCAGTGGTCTAGAGACTGATTATGCATCATACAAAATTACTGTAGCTTATTTTCTTGCAGCTTCTATTCCATTATACAACTGTTAATTGGCCCAACCTTCAAGAATAAAGTGCTGGAAATTTTTTGCCAGCCAAAAAATCAAGTTAAAAGTCAAGACATTTTAAATCAATTCCATTCAGTTTCACTAACCATCTCCAAGTAGTCAAGATGTTCTGTTTGTTGTACGCAGTAACTTTGGTCATTTCTTATTGTTGTGAATGCAACTTACCCACATGCCCCATGAATACTACATGTACATGTTCCTTCTTAGGAGCACCTGGCGGAGCAACCACAGATTTGGGTTTTGATATCTCCTCTTCCTCCTCCATCATCTCCTGGGCACTTTCCTCTGGGGCCTTCCACCTCCCAAGGAGCCCCCCTGGCTCTGCTTCACTGGTTTCTTCTTTGTGCTCCCATGATTCTTCTGGGGACATTTCTGTCTCCCCATTTTCTACTGAAATAAGGTATTTTAACTCAGTATTCTGGTAAAATATTTAGAGTCTATACTTTAAAACACAGATGCTTTCAAACAACAAATAGAACTTTGCAGATTTAGTTCCACTTTCCAATGTCTAGTCACACATAAGAAAGTATCTTTCACAACAGAAATGGATAGTGGCTTTCAAGCTGGCCTCACTGCTGACTCAGAGACTACGAGAGATTGCTATTTGTATAAAGCTTCATTTCATAAGGACAAACAAAATGAGAACAGGAGATGTATCATCCGTAACAGCCCAGTAACTCCAGTGTCAAAATGCCCTGACAGTGGAAACAAGGGAAAGTTTAAAACCAGAACACAGGATTTAGGGGCTCTTTTCTTTTTCCTCTATAAGTAATATCTTTGGTATCAACTTTTTGGAAATATAAAACCCTTAAAAATAAAAAAGTTACAAAAAGGAAGGAAATTTTTCACAAAGTAAATGGAACAAGTATGACTATTTAAACTGACTTTACCATTCTTCCACCCAATTCTTCTATATTGACAACTACTATATTTATCATGGCATGGTTAATCCAAACACAAAGATTCAATGTCAGTGTTAAATGTAGGCATTACAATAATCATAACACTTACATGTGCACCTCAAATCTTGAGAGTGAAAGAGTTTCATAATACTGTATTAATATGGTCAGAAATTTTCTTACCAACAGGTTCTGAAAGTTCCATGCTAACAGCTGAATTTGAACCTAGACAAGAAATTGAGATATAATATATATTTACAAAACAATATTTAGCTTTATACACTACAGACAACTTAAATGTTTTTTCAATTAGATATTCAAAGAGTCATATTGTAGATGCTTACCTTCACATGATTGTTCCTCTTGAGAAAGTTCCACAGGTGCTATTTAATAGAAATAAGTTCCATTAAAAATTGAAATTACACATCCATTTTATTTATGTTCTAAAATACAGTAAAAACATAAATTCAATAACCCAACAAAAATCTCAATAATCCAGACCTAACTAATGGCAACTAACTCAGGTTTTCAAACTATAAGTCTGTTTAACCTACTTCTAAAAATCTGCCAATCACAGCCAATTTTGAAACCTTTTCAGTAACGGAAATGTACTCATAAAAGTATGTTTGTTCTCATATTTTGCTTCAAAAACTTTTCTGTCACAGATATTTAAAGAGTAATCAGCAGCATACACAGATCAGATTAGTAAGATTTTGCTCAACAAAGACACATTACTTCTCTAGTTTCTCTTGGTAGCTGTAGTCAAAGAAGGCTATGATTAACCCTTTTAAAAATTCTATAATCATACAAATTTTATCATCAAGATCCTTTAATAAGTTATATTTGATACCAAGAAAGTAAAAAGGACATTCATATAAAGTCACTGAAATGTGTATGGGCCCTTATGACATGTCAGAAATGATGATTAAAATGACACTGGTTTTGTCCCTCTTTTAGAATTCTAAGATCAAGCAACAATCCAGTTTCCACAATTGTCACACTGAAAATCTACTTATGATATCACTGAAAGAGATGTATGAGAAATATATACTGATACTTAAATGTTTAAGTTTCTTTTTATATCTGAAAGCCTAATGATATTCCGGAATGAAAGTGCCCTTGCTTTAAAGAATCTCCAAGATGCAAAAAAGACATTGAAGAATTTGAAGTCACATGAATCCTGCACACCAATAAACAGTGAATTCATAATCTGTCAAAGTTATATTTAAAATCACTCCCCTGAAAGTATTAACACCTGTAAGTCAAGAAAAGTTTTGGGCCCAATCTTCCATAATATGAAGTAGTGAAGAAAGGAGTTTCTTGCCCCTGAAAAGTAAAGGGCAACCAAGATCTCTTGAGAAGTGACATGCTTAGTGTCACTGCTGCAGATGATCCTACACAGTGGTATTTGGATGATCTTAGAATGGAAAGACACCTCAGCCAGCAACACCAGCATGGCTCCCACCGCGGAGCAGTGCAGCTGGAGAGGAGAGGATAAGCACAGAGGTAACAGGGGCGACACCGGACAGGTACAGGAAGGTAGAGTGAATGGTTTAAGACACCCCAACCTATGCGATTAGCAGGATGTTAACAGAAATGGAAAAAGCATTTGAACTAGGTTTGGAAGGAACAGGAATTGTACTTCACAAAAGATTTTTTTTCACTTCCTATTTCAAAGAAAAGTTTACAGGTATAGTAAGGAAAAATCACTCAACTTCCAGAGAAAGTCAGGCAGTGTTAGGTGATCAGGCTGACGTGCCAACCTCAGGATGGAGGAGGCAGCAGACGCTGGTGCTGACAGGCCAGCACTGAGCTGACTCCTGACTTTAAAGCCTAGAGTGTCACGTACAAGTTGCGAAAGGCAATTATTTCACTGAATCATGGAAATGACATGTCATCTGCCTGACAGGATTGCTCAGAGCACTGAATGAGAGTACGCATTTGTTTAGTTTCAATTAAAGAACTCCTCGCACCTAGGAGATATTCAACAACTGACTCGCCACTCCCTAATATGTAATGAGCCATCAGTTCAATTCTATCAACTAACATATACTGCATATCTATTATGGGCCAGACAGGGATAGAAAGTGCTGGAGGTAGGGTTGGAGGTTGTGGCAAGTTACCCTAAATCCATTTAAATTTTTATTGAGCCCTCATGTGCTGACTGCTATCTTATTTAAGCTCCCCCCCAACCCTATGAAGTAAGCGGTAACTTACCAAACATTCTGACATATTAGAATGGGCTTCTCCAAGTTACACAAATGCCACCTTGCCCTTCCTCAGACAGCCCCTGCTGAAAATCCCTCAGTAAAAGTAAACCGAGTAAGTGGTGACACAGTTAGGATGGTCAAGCATTGTAAGGCAAGGAAGATGGAGACAATCAGTATGGGGGGCTCTCTCATCACTTATAAGACATCCCAAACTGCAAATGGGCTTTATAAGATCCAACAGTACACACACCTCAACACCTGGTTCTACAACCAACTCTTAGATTTACAAATATACAATACAAGCATAAGGCTGTAAGGCACCTCTCAGGACAGTGACATCAGTCATAAGACTACCTCCATGGCTGCATAACGCAGCATAATGAAAATCTGTTCATGGTTTTATTTTTCAAAACACCCTACATTTATAATGCATTTGTCTTGAGTTTGTACAGCTTACAGAGGCAGAGACAGGGTCAAGTACAAACAGCAATTAAGTTATTAATATACACGTAATGACGACATTAAAGGGCCTCAAAATAAGCTGACAATAGTTTCCCCAGGATGGAAGAAAAAAGCTTATCCTTGCATTCAGACCACGGAGCACATTACAATTCAAATGGCAATGGTGGCAACATCTGCGAACTGATGTTTTTGGAACAATGAATCAGAAAAATCACAGATACAGCAACATGTTCTTTACATTTAAACTTGTCAGTGTATTTGTAACCACTCTCTTCTCTCACACACATACACATTCACACACATCTCCAACCCTTTCTCATTCTACTCCTATTACTCATAATATACATCACATCCAGATTTACTGGCTACTAATGAGCGGAGGCTTAGAATTCTACCAGGTCCAAAGTCACTTGTTCATGGCTGGCAAACATAACCACTGGGGCTTGATTTCCAAGTGCTGCATGCTTCGTATCTGCTAGTCAATAAACCTCCCAAGGAATGAAATCAGTTTCATATTTTCTAATGGTATCTCCATGTTCAGAAGATACATCCTCATCAAGAGCACACCCTCATCAAGTATTCAAAAAAGAACAATTCTAATTAGGTGGGAAAGTTTATCAGAAGTGTACTAGTTAATAAAACTGCCATACCTCAAATTAAAAGAAACTAATGCTATCATTTATGATAAAGGAAGATTAATGAACTGGCTGTGATAAAAGGTATATATTACCAAAAATTTTAAAACAAAAAGTGAAAGATTTTACCAAAAGACAGTCAGGCAACAGTACTGCCTATGGTTTAACACAGATGATACTGTGAATCTTAAAACTGTTAGTTAAAATTTGATAATGATGCAATAAGCCAGACACAACAGATCACATGTACAGTTCCATTCACATGAAATATTCAGAATAGGTGCATTCATGCACCCAGAAAGTAGTTTGGTGGTTGCCAAAAGCTGGGAAAGGGGGAGTGTTAAATGATTGCTTAAAGAGTATGATTTCCTTTGGAGGCGATGAGAGAGTTTGGAACCTCGAGGTAGTAAGTTGCACAACACTGTGAATGTACCAAATGCCACCGAACTGTTCACTTTCAAATGGTTAATTTCACGTCACATGTATTTCACCTAAATTTTTAAAAATACAATTTTTTTTAAAGATTTGATTATGGATCAAAGGACTTTAACACAGAGACTCTTACTTGGCCAGTTCATGGGTACAGTGAAGGCCACACTCTTGGTGGGCTGTGAAAGCCAGGTTTCAATTCAAGTTATATTTTAAACATAAAAGTCTGGCCAATTCTTAAAGTGCTTAATCCACATAGTCCATAAATCAGCAATTTAAATGTGTACTTCTTTAGATATATAAAACTAATCTTTCATCTCTTTACACACAAAACAACAATATGTAAAAGTCATCCTACTTAAATTTCTTAGTCCTGTTAGCTGAATGGTGTTCACTATTAATGAATAAAAACTTCAGTGCTGTCGCAAACGTCACAAGTGTCTCACACTACCTTGAATTGAGAAACATTGTGACAAAATTCTGTCCAATACAAGCTTCTGCAATCATGGAAATGTTCTGTTTCTGTGCTGTGATAGGACTGTCACTTAGCCACATTGTGACTGTAAAGCACTTGAAAGGTGGCTATGACCAAGGAACTGAATTTTTAATTGAAACATTTAGTTTTAATTAATTTAAAGAGCCATAAGTGCACAGTTCTAGATCCTCTTAACGATTCTCTTCAATTGTAGTACAAAACTTTCCACTTTTATCTCACCCACCCCCCACCACCCCATTACCCAGCTTATGATGGCTCTTCTGAGCTCCTCTAGGGTAGGATCCTTCTTACAGCTGTAAGCACACCCACACACAGATCTCAGTTCCGGTTCCCTAAGACAGTAGAAACCATCGCGGGGGGGTGCGGTGGGGTGGTGTCTCATGGGACCCGGGGGTAGAGCTCCCTTGGAATTCAGGAAGGGACTAGAGCATGTTGTGAACCAGAGGTTCCCTTCCTCCACCTCCATTTCTTATCTGTGTTTTTCTTCTCATTTCTCCATTATTCTGCTCTCACATGGAAGAGTGGCTTTCTCTGGGTTTTCAGCACTTGTGACTAACAGCTGCTAGGTTTCTGTTTTAAGACAGCAGTTTGAGGCTGGAATCTGAATCTCAGTGCCTAAGTCTCAGGGAAGGAGCCCATTGGCCCACGTGGTTCAGATGGCTCACATGTGGTCCAGTCAGATGTGGGTGACTGGAGAGGGGTGGAATTTATGTGGTATGAACTTGACCACATAGATGGTTCAGAGAAGAGACATTTTCCAGAAAACATGGCATTTTAAGAAGTAAAAAAAAAGCATATGTTTTATTATGCTACTAATTAAAATTCAAATAGTAGTGAAATTTTGTTACCCTCAAACCCTTTTAAATAGAGCTGAGATGGTCTACCTGACAGTGTGGTCCACTTAGGGGGCTAGATTACTAGGGTTGAATCCCAGCCCCAGTATTTGCTGGCTGTGTGACCTGAGGTGAATTACTTAACCTGTCTCTATACTTTAGTTTTCTTGTTTACCAAATGGGTATGATAATAGTACCTACTTGGTAGAGTTATTGGGACCATTAAATGTGTTAATATAAGTAAAATGCTCAGAACTCTGCCTGGCAAAGAGTAAAAGGTTAACAAATAATAGCTATTATTATTCTTACTGGATAGTTCATTTCAATTAAGGCTTAGATTATTTCTCAGATTATGCAAAAAAATAGAAGATGTTAGAAAGAGAATTTTGATGATCATGGAAAAATAGGGCTAAACAACCATGACTAAAATTGAATATATCATTAAGATTGTGATTTAAATTCTAGGTGGTACTTTCAGTTTATAGCCTTTAAAGCGTAAAGGTTTCCCTTAAACAAGCTTACATAAATAATTAGTAGTTCTGCTCATTTTACCTGGAAAGAAAAACCAATTGTTCTACCAAGTTTATCAGCATCTTAAGTTTGGAACTTAAGGCCCTCAATGTCCTACTTTATGAAAGGCAAGTTACAGAATCTCTTTTCCTAGATATCTAAAGGACACTTTAGGATAAGGGTCTGCAAACCTTTTCTGAAAGAGCTAATAGTAAATATTTTTGTCTTTAAGGCCATATGGCCTCTATTCCGAACATTCAACTTTGTTGTGTGAAAGCAGCACATATTAAACATATGTAAATAAATGGGCATGGCTATGTTTCAATAAAGCTTTATTTGTGGACACTGAAATACAAATTTTGTACAATTCTCATATGTCATCATCTGTTATCTTTCTTTTGATTTTTTTCCCAACAATATAAAAATGTAAAAACCATGCTTGGCTCAGTCTCTGTACAAAAACCGTAGTGGGCTGGATCTGGCCCTCGGGCTGCAGACCGGGGTGCCTGCTTTAGGAGATGGCTGTGTTGGCATTCTGACTGTAGGCGGGGCGGGAGCCAGAGGACTCCCCACAGCCCTAATGGGCCAAGGGCATTTTCACTCCCAGCTCCTCCTTACGCATTCCTCTTAAAAGATGTTGAGTGTTTGTGTGACTCTTGGTTGTATGCAACAGAAAACTCAAGCTGTTTGAGCAACTAGGGAATGCACTGTGTGACTTTACGGTGGGGGTTCAAAGTACCTCATCTATTTCTCTCCGTCTCTTGGCTCCTCCCCCTCCATGAAGGCTTTGCCATCAGTATCCCTATAATGACAGGTTCATGTCCAGCTAGCAGTCGGACAGCATCTCTCTTCCTCCAAGAGTTCACAGAAAACTTTTGTGTTGGATTACTTCCGTTTCGTTATTGGGCCCCACGCCCTTCTGAACCAGCCGCAGTGGGCTGGGGCAAAGGAACAACCCACAGCCCCCAAGACCGGGCAGTGCTGCCCACGTTGGTTCTCCAACAGGAATAGGGGTTCCTGTGACCAAGGAAAGATGAATGGCTGCTGGGAGGCAGAGTCAACACATGTCCTCTCCACATCCAAGACATCACACTGTGACATTTAGAATCTAAATGTCCTGAACAGAATGATGGAGGGAGCTACCAGAAGCAGGAAATTGCCCTTCACACCCATTCTTCTCAGAGGAATCGCTTTCCTTCTCATGGGCAAAATTCTCTGTGCAGGTTCTGGCTTCTCTGGAAGCAGGCTTTCTGAGCTTGGCAAACCTGGAGCTACAGAGAGCCTTATTTTTCATTTTCCTTGAAATCGTGGGGGTGGGGGCCTAGACTCAGACCACTCAGTTGGTAGAAATTCTCTGTAGGGGAAGCAGTCACTTGAATAGCTAACCGCCTGGCTCAGCCATTCACCACTCTCAGTAAAGGCAGACAGAGCCCAGTTTGCTAGCTGGGCTCAAAATAGCTGTGTTCTGATGTGGGCTCTCAATGATTCATGTTGGAGATTTCCAGGCTCGGGGGTATTGTTGACAGTTTGCTCTGCTCCCCACTCCTGCCCCACCGCAGAGCCTAGCTGGTCCTACCTTTCACCAAATATAATTTATTACAAACCCTGCTCTTTTTTTTTTTTTTTAACTCTCAATGACCCATTTCAGACTCAGCAGCTTTTCCTGCATCCTCTGCCAGACCAAGACTGTGGCGCTTGCTTATCTACACCCACCTTAAGAGATGCCAAGCAGGTGTGTGTTGGGGGGAATGTCTTTTTCCTCTGCCCTTCTTAGACTCCCTGGCTGAGGCCTTGTAAATTAGACTGAAAAAGGGCAGATTAACATGAGAAAAACAAACAGAAGTTTATTAACGTGTGCATCATGCCTACACATGGGAGTACCCAGTGATGAGTAACTTATGATAGTGGTTAGAAATTGGACTTATATAGCATCTTAACAAAAGAACAATACATTTTTAGAAAAGGGGTAAGACCAAGGAAAAGAACTTGGTTTCTTATAGGAAGGTAAATGTATGTGGAACACTAATGGAAGATAAGGGCGAGTTAGTGTTACCTTATGTAGATTGCTCTGGTGCCATCTCCAAGCTGATGAGGATCTAAAGTTGTTGTGTCTTTCACCTTTACAAATTTCTGTCCTGCTTTAGGCAAATAGGGGGAGGGCAGAGAGCTTTTCTTTCATGTTTTTTCTCAAATACCTTCAGCTCAAAATAATTTTCATGTCAAAGTGGCAAATTTGGGGATGACATATTCTGTTACCTTTTCAGGGAACCCGCAGGACACAGTCCAGGGCTGACTGAGTCTTGGGCTGGTGTTTCAGACCCCGCCTTGTGTGCCTGGGTGCATGTGCCTGCAGACACTCTGCCTCCCTGAGACGTCTGCCATACCCCAGCTAGTCGGCCCTGAGTGTGGCAGCAGGATAGCCAGCGACCTCAGGGCTGCCCCACCCTCTGCAGAGATCCATGGACAGTGGGAGCAGCAGAGAGCTGTGGCTAAGAGGGAAGAAGTAGCAAGCATCTCTGCTTAGCTGCAGTAGTGCATTCATTGCTAGCACGTATTTTATTTTATTCTATTGCCTTTATTGATCACTTGCTGTGACCAGACCTTGGACTAAGCACTTTGCACATGTTATGATGTATTTAATCGTACACCAACCTTCAGAGGCTCCCTCAACAGGGCACTCTTTCACGGAAGACAGTGACTTTTAAAAATGCCATTGGATCTCATCGTTCCCCTATTTAAAATCCTCCTATAGGCGGGGGGACCACTGGGACAGAGAACCATTGGGAATAAAATCCAAATCTTCCACCATGGCCCATGCTTTGCATCATCTGGCCCCTGCCTGTCTCTACCCTGTAACATGCCTCCCCTTTCTCTTGTTGCTCCACCCACACTGGCCTTCTCTCTGTCCTTGAATATGCAGCATGTTTCCATCTCAGGGAGTCTGTACTTGCAGTTGCATCTGCCTGCAGTATTCTTTCCTTCTCCCTGTCCTCTTTGAAGGAAGTCACTAAGTACAGCCCACCCTTATGGGTGGGGAGTTATACGCACTTCCTTGAAGACAGACTATGATATTATTATTTTTTAAATAAATCATTATTTATTATTTATATTGAAGTATATAGTTCACATACAGTATTATATAGGTTTCAAGTATACAACATAGTGATTCAACAGTTGCACAAACTATTAAATCCTCACCCCAACTGGTGCAGTTATGATCTGTCAGCACAGGAAGATGTTATAGAACTATTGACTATATTATCTATGCTGTACTTTCACCCCTGTGACTAATTTATATTATGTTTGAGATTTTTGTGACCCCTTATCCCCTTCATCTATTTCATGCATCCACCCCAAGCCCTCCTCCATGCTAACCACCAGTCACTTCTCAGTGTCTGTGAGTCTACTGTTGTTTTGTTTTATTTTTAGGTTCTGTAAATAAGTGAAATCATAGGGCATTTGTCTTTCTCCACTTGGCTTATTTCATTTAGCATAATACCCTCTAGGCCCATCTATGTTGTTGCAAATGGCAGGATTTCTTTTTTGTGGCTGAATAATATTCCATTGTGTATATGTACCACATCTTTTTCCATTCATCTATTGATGGACACTTCGGTTGCTTCCATACCTTGGCTATTGTAAATAATGCAGCAGTAAACATAGGGGTGCACATATCTTTTCAAATCAGAGATTTTGTTTTCTTTGGGTAAATTCCTAGAAGTGGAGTTACTGGGTTGTATGGTATTTCTATTTTCACTTTTTTAAGGAACCTCCATACTACTTTCCACAGTGGTTGCATGATGCCCGAGGAGATTAAACTGGAGATGGTAAAAATTCAGCGTCTCCGGGAAGTCTTGGTCTGACGGGAGTCTGAGCTCAGGTTTATGTGAGTGCCTCGGGGAAGTGGCCGAGCAAAGGACGGGGTGTGGAGGGGGAGGACCCCACAGAGCCTAACATTTATGATTTATTGCTGTGGGTCAGGCACTGGGATAAAGGCATTGTGTGCATTTATTCTAAAAGCTCATCTAATTCTCGTGCCACCTAGAGAAGGTGGGCTTTGGAATCTCCTGCTCTAACTGAGACCCTGGTGCCGGGAGTTCAGGTGGGGCTGTCTCTTTCTATGTTACCCCTTAGAGGAGAGGAAAGGGGCAAGAGGAGAAGCTGGACCCGGAGGTGGCACCCGCCCATGGTGGTGTCGGGAAAAGCGCACGCTCCGGGTTCAGAGAGGCCTGAGATCCACAGTGCCGGGTGAGCTGGGCGGGCTCTCTCTGAGCTGCAGGGCCCTCGTGTGTAGCATGGGCAGAAATGCCGGTACCTCTCCTCTGGTCGTTAGCGGCCTCTGACTCACACAATTCGAAAATGTTTTGTCGACAGAACACAGAGCATTCCCGAGGAATGACAGGTCGTCTTCCCAGAGATATTGGGCTCCAGCAATTAAACAGTGAGAGTTTAAAAGCAAAACAAAGCAAAAGCAGAGGGTTAGGAGACAGCCTTTCTGGGAGACTCGCTACCTGGCCTCCCAACCCACAGTGCTACCCAAAAGAGCCATAGCAGCGCCTTTTCCACGCACGTGCCAGGCACCCCTCACCCACTTTCACCGATTTCTCTCAACTCCATGAGGCCTGTCATGGGATTATCCCATTCTGCAGACAAGGAAGACTGAGGCTCGGAGAAACAGAACAACCTGCTCTGACCCAGCTCTTCTGCTTTCAAAACCCATGTTCTCAGTGCTACTTTCTTGGACCTTCCCCATGCAAGGGACTGTGATATTCAGAGCTGCCATTTATTCAGCTCTCTTCACACACATGATCGCTTTGCACAGTTCTGAGAAGAAGGTTCTAGAACATACACTTTCTGCATATCAGAAACCTCCTCCCTTTCATCTGGGAATAAACTATACCAGTGCACGAGTGCTCAGAAACAATCCCTCCCCACCCCATGTTTTTGGGGGTTTATTTTTCAAAACAACTCCATGAAGGATTGATCGTGTGGGAGAAGTTATCAACAAAGACCATGTGTTCTGTTAGGTCAGGTGATTCCAATAACAGAGAACCGAGACTGGAAATGATGAGTTTGAGGCACCCATAGGTTTGCCAAGTAGACATGAGCAACTGGCAGTTCTGTGTTTTTGTGTGAATTATAGGGAGAACCACTGAACTAGATGTAGAGACTCAGGGCTCACCCACTTGCAGGCAGTTACTGAATTAAAGGAATGGATGTGGTCAACCTGAATAAAAAGAACAGACAAAGACATCAACAATCCATGTATTGGATCCAGGAAATGCTGAAATCTCCATGCAGCTCCTCCCTAAGGATGGAGTTGGGGGAGAGGGGAAAGCCAGCTCTCAAGCTTTTGGTGAAAAAACATGGATAATTGTGAGTTCAGTGGCTACAACAGAGTTTGGGGTGTTCATAGTCTATAAATAATACATACATATCACAGTCATGAAAATTAAAAGTCTGTCTTCCTCTGGTTTATCTTTAATCCCAACTCAGAAAGGTGACTTCTGTTAGTGGTATTGGTTTTCATTACTTCTAGTGTATAGTTTTAAGAGGACTCTTGTATTTCTTAATATGTAACTGTTAGGACGTACCAACTACCTCCCCATCCCCTGCCTCGTAAAAGATGATTCAATGAGTGCCTAGGTCTTACTTTCCAATCTATTTCTATTTTTATACTTCCAAGTTTTATTTTTTACGTTCTCAAAGAGTGAAGTACTTCAGTTCTAAAACTATAATTAAGCCTCTGTTCTTATGTATAGAATGTTTCTAGCATTACAAACATGTGACTGGCATTTACAATATCCTCCCCATGTTTTAAAAGGAAGGAAGACACAGAACATGAGCTCCTTCAGCTTAAAGGTGCTCAAGAGGGGCCAGAGGTTACTTTTGCTAGTGTGGGGACAATACCTGTCACTTTGCATTTACTGTCCTTTGCATCAAGCCTGTGTGTGTGTGTGTGTGTGGCTTCTGGTACACAGCAAATGCTCAATGACAAGAATAGCTAACATGTAATTGCTACCTCTGGGCTACGCCCTACACTAAGCTCTTGACTTGTGACCTCACTGAATTTCCCCCTCATGCCCATGAGTCTGACCACTTAGGGACAAATGTCAAGAGTAGACACTTGAATAAATCAAATTATCTCAAGGATACAGGGTTACTTGCTTTCTGGGTGTTGACATGTGTGAGTTCTTTATATATTTTGGATGTTAACCCCTTGTTGGATATGTTGTTTACAAATATATTCTCCCATACTGTAAGATGTCTTTTTGTTCTACTGATGGTGTCCTATGCTTTACAGAAGCCTTTTAGTTTGATATAGTCCCACTTGTTCATTTTTGCTTTTGTTTCCCTTATCCGAGGAAATGTGTTCTGAAAAAAGCTGCTCATGTTTATATTCAAGAGATTTTTGCCTAATGTTTTCTTCTAAGAGTTTTATGGTTTCATATCTTACATTCAGGTCTTTGATCCATTTCAAGTTTACTTCTGTGTATGGAGTTAGACAAGAATCCAGTTTCATTATCTTACATGTAGCTGTCCAGTTTTGCCAACACCAGTTCTTGAAGAGGCTTTCATTTCCCCATTGTATATCCATGGCCCTTTTATCATATATTAATTGGCCATATATGTGTGGTTTTATATTTGGGCTCTTTATACTGTTCCATTGATCTATGGGTCTGTTCTTGTGCCAGTACCAAATTGTTTTGATTACTGTGACTTTGTAGTATAGCTTGAAGTTGGGGAGCATAATTCCCCCAGCTTTATTCTTCCTTCTCAGAATTGCTTTGGTTATTCGGGGTCTTTTGTGGTTCCATATGAATTTTAGAAGTATTTGTTCTAGTTCATTGAAGAATGCTGTTGGTATTTTGATAGGGATTGCATTGAATCTGTATATTGCTTTAGGCAGAATGGCCATTTTGACAATATTAATTCTTCCTATTAATTATTAAGACATCCATAGCATGGGATGTATTTCCACTTATTGGTGTCTTCTTTAATTTCTCTCATGAGTGTCTTGTAGTTTTCAGGGTATAGGTTTTTCACCTCCTTTGTTAGGTTTATTCCTAGGTATTTTATTCTTTTTGATGTACTTGTAAATGGAATTGTTTTCCTGATTTCTCTTTCTGCTAGTTCATCATTAGTAAATAGGAATGCAACAGATTTCTGTGTATTAATTCTGTATCCTGCAACTTTGCTGAATTCAGTTATTAGTTCTAACAGTTTTAGGGTGGATTCTTTAGGGTTTTTTAATTACAATATCATGTCATCTGCAAACAGTGACATTACCAATCTGGATGCCTTTTATTGCTTTATGTTGTCTGATTGCCATGGCTAGGACCTCCAATACTATGTTGAATAAAAGTGGGGAGAGTGGGCATCCTTGTCTTGCTCCCAAACTTAGAGGAAAAGCTTTTAGCTTTTCACTGTTAAGTATGATGTTGGCTGTGGGTTTGTTATATATGGCTTTTAATATGTTGAGGTACTTGCTCTCTATACCCATTTTCTTGAGAGTTTTTATCATGAATGGATGTTGAATTTTGTTGAATGCTTTTTTGGCATCTATGGAGATGATCATGTAATAATTTTTGTCCTTCTTTTTGTTGATGCGGAGTATGATGTTGATGGATTTTTGAATATTGTACCAGCCTTGCAGCCCTGGAATAAATCCCACTTGATCATGATGGATGATCTTTTTGATGTAGTTTTGTATTTGGTTTGCTAAGATTTTGTGGGGTATTTTTGCATCTGTGTTCATCAGGGATATTGGTCTGTAATTTCCGTTTTTTTTTTTGTGGTGTCTTTGCCTGGTTTTGATATCACAGTGATGCTGGCCTCATAGAATGAATTTGGAAGTATTCCCTCCTACACACTCATTTTTTTTCTAAATTTTTATTGTGGCAGATTATGCATCACATAAAATTCACCATCTTGACCATTTTTAAGTGTACTGTTTAGTGGTATTAAGCACATTCACATTGTTGTGCACCCTCATCACCATCTGACAACCTCCATCTTGCAAAACTGAAACTCTGTCCCCATTAAACAGTAACTCCCCATTTCCCTCTCCCCCAGCCCTTGGCAACCACCATTCTATTTTCTTTCTCTATGATTTTTGACTCTCTTAGTACCCCAAATAAGTAGAACCACACCATGTCTTCTGGACACACACATATTTAAAGGAAAATTGCTGAGAAAGTGGAGAAAGTATAGGATATCTGATCTCTTCATTTGCATGTCTGAAAGGTACATCAAACTCATTATGTTCAAGTCCAAATTCATGATCTTCCTGCCCTCCACTCCATCCCTGCCAAGCCTACTTCAAACCAGCACCTGCATCTGCCTGTGGAAACCTTAAATTCCCAAGTTAGATGCCATCCTTGCCCCTCCCAACTTGCCACCTCGCACATTCAATCCATCACCACACTGTGTCAGTTTTACCTCCTAAAATAGTTTTCACTGCCCACTTTCCTCCCCTCCATGGCCGCCACCCAAGCCCTGATTCTCCTGTCCGTCTTGGCTCTCGACAGCCTCCCAGCCTTTCACCCTGCTGCCCTCGGGGCCTCAGGATGTTCTCAAAATGCAAGTCAGATCGTAGCTCCCAGCTTTAAATGCTTTCCAGACTTTGTCAGTATGACAAGGCCTACAAGGTCCTGGCTGTTGCCCCTTCTCTCCTCCAACCATTCTCCACCCACAGCCCCCACCCCTGCCCTCCACCCCAGTGGCCTCCTTCAGTTCCCTTCCCTGGGCTGTTCCCTTCCCACCCCAGGGGCCTTTCTGTTTCTGCTGCTCCCTCTGCCTGGACCCCCTCTTCCTGCCTCCACCCTTTGCCTTCTTAACTCTCCCTCTGCCTCCAGGACTCAAATCAGGCAGGCTTCTGAAGGAAGCCTTCCCAGCACTTGCGCATCTGTGTCTGGTCTTATCCCCGTAACTGGGAGCCTTTCCTGGGAAGCCTTGCCCATGTTCATCGGTGTGAGTACATGTTCAGTGTCTCTCTTCTGCTACATGCTGGCCTTGAGGAAGGCAGAGGCTGAGCTGTTTCTGTTCCCAATGAGCTTCCTGCTTTTCCCAGTGCCTGACCCATTGCAAGGGCTCCCCTGAAGCTGGCACGTCTGGGTGGAAAGAGCTGCCTGGACCTCTGGTGGTTGGGGCCGACTGTGGGTCCAGTCCACAGTGTTCCTACAGCACAACAGTGTTATGCAGCAGCTTGCAGTGTAGACACTTCACTAAATGTATGAGTTCCCTGTGGCCGCTATAACAAACTGCCTCAATTTTGGTGTCTTAAAACAATGCATACTTATTCTCATAGTTCTGGAGGCTGGAAGTCTGAAATGGGCTTCACTGGGCCACAGGGGAAAATCCTTTTCCTAGCCTTTTCCAACTTCTAGGGCTACATTTCTTACATTCCCTGGCTCATGGTCCCTTCCTCATCTTCAGAGATAGCCGAGTGGAATCTTGTGAGGATCTTTGTGATTGCTTTTAGGGCCCACCTGGATAATCCAGAACCATCTCCTCATCTGAAAATCCTTAATTTAACCACAGCTGCAAAGTCCCTTTTGCCACATAAGATAACATGTTCGCAGGTTCCAGGAATCAGGTTGTGGGCATCTTTGAGGGACATGATTCAGCTAACCACGTTAAATGATTGCAGCCGTTTGTTTCAGGGCTAAGTGCAGAGCTGGGCTCCAGTGTGGCAGGGACCCTGACAGAGATGGCCATGGTCGGGCGGAGTGGAGGGCAAGGCAGCACACCCCGTGTGGAGCAGCCGCATGGCCTCATCTTATGCTGAGTTCTCATAATGCTTTGAAATATCCCCAAGAGAAAGCATCTCATGAGAGAGAGGGAGAGAGAGAGCTCAGTAATGCACTGAGTACTAAACGCTGACAATGAAGGGGTTTCCCACTCTCCTGGCTTGGGATTGGAACCTTGCTGATTTGAGCGGCAGCAGAGGTTGAGAAACGCTTAATGGTCTCAAAGGAGGGCTCGGCTCTTTGTTCTGTGCCTACTCCAGAATCAGATAAGGCTTGACTTGGCCTCATCTCCACATTCCTTTTCAAGTAAACCCCAGCCCTCTTTTGTTATTTCCAGGACGGGATACTCAGAGAGAAATGGGAGGAGGAAAAGTACAAATGGCTTAGCAGATCCGCCTTGGTGTTTTGTGTCTACACTAGCATAACGGGCCCCAGTCACTCATTAGACAATATCCTGGTTGACATTGTTCCCTTTATTTCATTGGCTGCTATTCATTCAGTGATCAGGTTATGTAGATCTTTTCACCTGGAATTCTGGCCCATTCTTGGTCCTTCTGTCCTCAGTCCCCTGAACTCCTCAGGGGTTTCAAATTAGATTAAGTCAAGCTACAATACTCCTGGTTAGGTTCTGCCAAAGACAGGGCAGCCTGTTTTTTCCTTATGGGATGTCCTGGTCTTTGCCAGGATTGTATTCTGACAAAAAGATCACTCCTCCATTTGGATTCTAGCTCTGCCACCTACACGCTGCGCAATCTTGGGCCAACACCTTAACCTCTGTGAGCTTTAGTTGCTTCATCTGTCAAATGGGGGTACATCTCATGGCGTGGTTACAGGGAGTAACAGAGATCATGTATATGACGTGCCCAGCCCAGTGCCTGCCACATGTAAGTGTTCATTAAATGTTACTTTCCTTCAGGAAGAAATTGAGCTTGGAAATTAGCAGATGCATTCATAAGAGCAGACGTTGGGCCTGACGCCTTGGTTTTTAGGAGTAGGTTATTATTGATTTTGAATAGGACGCACAAGAGAAGGTAGGAGTTTGGAGGGTGGAGTGAAGTCTTTTCCATGACAAGGATATACAGACTAGAGAGGCTCAGGAGCATCTGAGATCTGTCCTGAAACATCTGAAAGACTGTCATGTGGAAGACAGAGGTTATTTCTTCTATGTGGAACCAGCAGATGCTCCAGTGAATCACGATACTGTCTCAGCATGAGAGGGGCCTCCCTAAGTACTTGGAGCTATAAAAAGTTGGAACCAAGTAATGGATTTCCACACCTGGGGAGATTCAAGCATTTCTTTATTCCTTCGTTCATGCTACAAGCATCTGTTGTGTAACCATGATGTCCAGGTCCAGGGAATGTAGCGATGAACAGTACAGATGAGGGCTCCGCCCTTACAGAGTCCAGGAGAGGAGACAAAAGCTGGATGGATGGTACCTGCATGATAGTTGAAAGTTTCCAATGGGTGACTGATGGGATAGTGGGTGCTGAAATGACGTGGGCAATTTGTAAGGTTACCTTATTATTAATTTAACTAACATCTCTTGAGTACTTACATGTACCATGCACAATGCTAACAACTTTGCAGATGGATCATCTGATGTCATCTTTATAGCAACCTGATGAGGCAGATGCTTTCATGAGCCACATCTTACAGATGAGGAAATAAAGTTTCACAGAAGTTGAGAGATTTTCCCAAGATCACCAATTAGTAGTGTTGGGATTCTAGCTCCAGCATCCTGACCACAGAGCCCCTCACTGCCTTCCAGCCCACTGCCACTCCTTGGAGAACCAGCTCCAGGTGGGAGTGCGGGTCTCTGGCCTCTCCTCACTTACCTCATCCAGGCCAGAGCTGATTGGTCCAGATGGACTTAGTCTCAGCTAGTCAGAGCCTTTCTCCTGGGATACAGAGAGACAGAGCCAATTAGGTGATGGGAGATTTGCAAACCAAACACTGTGGGTGAGCAGAGAAAACCCATCTTTGGAGGAAATGAAGATAGTATAGCTGCCTCAGGAGTAGCAAATGAGAGACTGTGGTCCCTGAAAGCAGGGAATGAACCTGGCCGTGAAATTCCCATTCCCGTCCCCAGGCAGCACAGCTGAACTGGGCCCGTCCATAGGATGCTGCATCTTCTTGCACCCTGGGCATCCACTCTCCAGACCCTTGGAGAAATGCCTGCCCCTTGTGTCACCACAGCCCAGGGAAATCCAAAATCCATTGCTCTGATGTCTCTGAATTTCCAGGGTTTCCATTCTCGGCTCTTCTCCTCTCCTAGGCTTGGTTTCCTGGATCCTCTCCCCAATCCATGAGGGTATGAAATTCAGATGCTTCACCAGTTTCCATAACAACAAAAACAAAGCCCTCTGCTACTCCCACAGGTCTTTTGAGGAGAACTAAGGATCGTGGAAAGGGGTAGCCCTGAGCTCTCTATGGCAATTAAAAAACCTGCATTTGACATTCCTGGCTGACAAGGCCCTTGTCACCGCCCTGAACCAAGGCAGCTCCTTTGTCTTGGCCCTTTCCACACACAGGACCCACTCTCTGCACCTTCCTTGCTCTCTCCACCCAAGTGAGAAACGTTCCTCCTCCCATCTTTCACAGAGTGTAAGAAGCCATGACACCAGAACACGTTGGGCTCTTGGGAACAAGACCCCAGGCGTCTGTCACAGTATGATTCTGTGCAAACTCTGTTTCCTCCCCGAGATAAATCTGGGTACCAGCTCTTGAGGTAATAACATCTCCCCCCATTTTCTTACATGTTTACTAAATTATCTTCTTGAGTCCATTTCTATTCCTTGTAATTCATGCTGGAATGTTTTATTAGAAACTCAGCAATGCTGAGAACTCTGCTTCCCAGAACCCCTTTCCTTGTCTGGTTCCACGTTAAAGGTGGGAGATCAGGGAGGCAGAAGTGTTTGCTCATTGAGGGCCACCATGGTTAGGAAAGGAGGTGAATCAGAGAGAGCCACAGAGGTTTCAGCCCATTCTCACCCTCTGCTGTTTCCCATCCAGCTTGTCTGCCAGACTGCCAGCTCTGTTGACCAACGGCAACCCCGTGTCTTCTAGACACTTGGCAGACATGGCAGTAGCCACCCATAGACCTTCCTGCCTGCAACCCCACCTTGCCAACTGGATGTGCCTGACTTAGATGGGCTGGCTGGTGAGTCCTCTGTCTTTTCCCCCTTACAGACCTCTGCCTCGTCAGCTCTTCCCCTGATTGTGGAAGGTCTAATTTCTATAGTGCACCCCTCATCCCATAACTCATGGTGGTTCTGCTTCCCTGAAGAACTGATGGACTTCCTGAAGACCTGACCAATACACAAGCAAGGGCCTTCGCAGAAGCATCCAGAGGCTGGAGGGAGTGAATCACAATGGAATCACCTGGAAAACTTTAGCGAAAATGCTGGTGTCTGGGTCTACTCCCAGAGTCTGATTTAAACTGGTCCAGACATCAGGAGTTTGAAAAGTAGCTGTGACTCCCTGCCATCCCCGTCTCGCCTCCTGCCGTTCAGATGTCCCTTCACCTCTTCTCTAGATGAACTAGAATTCTGGGGTCCATCAGCTGCCTGCAGATGACTCATCTGGCTTTCTTTCCAGTTATTTTTTGGATGAAAATTGGCCTCAGACTGAAGGTATAAAATCTGCCCTACGAACCTGGTGCTATATTTATCAAGAAAATTACAATGGAAGCTTTCTAAAAGCTTATAACCAACAGTGGAATTAATAATCATTCAGCAATGATCACTCTCAATTCACTCCATTGCCCACCTATTTCTGGTCTCTAAAAACCAACCCGTGGTCACCCTTTTTGTTTTTGTTTTTTAAAGAAAGGAAGTAGCCAGCCTAGAGCTAGAAGACAGGGAATGTCTGAGCTTCTTCCCAGAACTGCAGAGGGAGTTGGGGATCGGAGTGCAATAATGATAAAGGTAGATTCTGGACCTGGACAGCGCAGAAATTCACTCCCAGCTTTACCACTAACTGCTCAAACTTTAAGCCTCAGGTTCCTCATCTGTAACACTGGCACAATAGCAGTTCACACTTCATAGAGTTGAAGTGAGGAGTAAATGAAATAATGCATGAAAAGAACGTAGTACAAAGCCCAGCCCTATGAAAGCACCCTATACAGGAACCACAATAATGCTTGGGTAAGACATTCTGCAACTTATAAATGAGTTTGGGGGCCGGAGTTTGGTGCAAGACAAAAACTGTCTATTTATACAATGAGATCTAAATGTCACTCTGAAAGCAACCCTTTAGAACACTCTCGAATAAACTGACATGTTGGCTTCACGTGAGCTTTTCCCCAATGAGGGAATCTGGGGAGCTGTACCAAACCGTTAACAGAACTCCGCACCCTCCTTCCCCTTGGAGATGATCCACTGTTTCACACCTGCAAGTGCTCCCGCTGCCTCTCAGGCCCAGGAGAGCCGGCTGTAAGCTAGAACAATGTAGAGTAGGTCTCTGATGTGCTCTCTGATGAGTAGGCCGTGATGTGCTCTGGTGATGATATTCAGGGAGCTTTGCCCAGGGCAACATTAACTGCCTGGAGGAGTTGGGCCTCTGGCTATCTGCTGTCTGTATCACTGAATTTGGTCTGAGAAGCCTGGCGTGGTTGGTCAAGTGATCTGAGTCATGGCTGAAAGAACACTGGAATTGGAGACAAGACTTGTGAGATTTTGGCTGTGTGACGTTGTGGGACTCAGCTGGTCTCGTGTTTCACCAAGTAGGGTGCACTTTGAGGTAGTATTTGGAAAATGTTCATCAAAAACATATGTTCGTGTCTTTAAAGGAAAAATACTGGTTTCCTTTGGTTTCAACCTTTAGACTGAAATTTCTTTCATATAAAAAGTGAATCAATGTAAAGGAAAATACTGAATAACAACTAGTGGAGAGAGCTGGTGACCTGGCAGATGCTGCCATGGTGATACTCAAACGACTGATGTTTGGGAAACACTGACTTAACTACATGGAGCCCGGGACGCATGAATATTGCCTCTGTGGTTGAGGAAGTCAGCACAAGAGCGGCAGCACAGGTAGGAAGGTCAAGAGTTTTACTGGGTGCAGGTGGGTATCCCCCTGCACCAAGATCACAGATCCCAGCTGTGTGATCTTGGGCAAGTTGCTTAACTTCTCAGTGACTCTCATTTGGTGTTTTCTGACACCAAATATGCATCATTTTTTCACACCAGTTCTCTGACTCTCCATCACCAGCTGGGTATCCCACAATTCAATTCCATTCTGACTCTGGATTCTCGGCCCACAAGTGAAGAGGCTCAGACCGTTGGTGATGTTGGTCCTACCTCCTGGGCCACCCGTAATTCTGCCCAGCCACAGATTTGGGGTTCCCACAACCCTTCCTGCAAAGGTTGGAAGATTTTCTGTCCTGACTCACAGAACTCAGGGAAGCATTTTACCTGAGTTCACTGGTTTATTATAAAGCATACAGCCCAGGAAGAGCCAACAGGAAGAGATTCATAAGGCACAGCCTAGAGGCTGGGGTGATGCAGAGCTTCCGAAACCTCCCCCGGCACGTACCTCCTCAGGCCATCAAAGTGTTCATCAACACAGAAACTCCTCAGACCTCAGTATTTAAGAGTTTTTGACTCAGTCACATCCCTACTACTCTCTCCAGAGACGGGAAGTGGGGCTGAAAGTTCCCACCTTCTAATCATGACTTTGTGGGAGCAGCCCCCACCTGAAGCTATCTAGGGGCTCCACCACATCACCTCATTGGCATGAACCCAGGTGTTTGTGCCTGAGGGGATCATTATGAATAATAAAAGACACTCCTATCCCTCAGGAAATTCCACCAGGGGTTTTAGGAACTTTGTGCTCAGAAGCAAGGAGGGGAACCAAATGGATATACAGTATCCCCCACTTATCCACATGACATATGGTCCAAGACCCCAGGGGATGCCTAGACTGCAGAGAGTAATATAAACTTAGTATAAAACATATAGATATATATATATCCACACTATGTTTTTCCTATACATACTTAGCTATGATAATGCTTAAATTATAAATTAGGCACAGTAAGAGATTAACAACAATAATGAAATAGAACAATTATAACAATATACTGTATAAATTTATGTGAATGTGGTCCCTCTGTCTCTCTCAAAATAACTCACTGTACTATCCTCACTGTAAGATAAATTCTAGCCTAAATAAGCAGGCGAAGAGAGGCAACAAAGGCCAGGTAGTTTATTTGAATGCAATTCCCGGGTGAGGTTTCCCAGTCTACAGAAATGGAAGCTGGGGAAGTCGCGCCCAGCAGGGCAGGCAGCAAGTTTTTAAAGAAGGTAGGGGGAGGGAGAGCAAAGGTGTACTGTGGCGTGAGGATTGGCTCACTTAGGGTACATGGGGGGTCTCTCATTGGCCTTTAGCCAAGTATTGGAAAGTTAACACTACTCTTCTAGCTTGGGGGAGGGCTCTAGTTAGGAATGTTTATCTGATCAGTCTGTGGAATGTTGTCAGACCAGAACCTGTTGGTCTCTTTGCCTTGTTTGGTGGGACCTGAGCTTGTCCAGCATGCTCACCCCTTCTCCTGGAGCCTCCAGCCTTACACTCACCCTTCTTGTGATGATGTGAGATGATAAAATGCCTACGTGATGAGACGGAGTGAGGTGAATGATGCAGCTATCATGACCAAGTGTTAGGCCGCTACTGACCTGATCCGAAGCCAGAAAGAGGACCATCTGTTTCTGGACCGATGGTGACTGCGGGTAACTGAAGCCACAGAAAGCGGAACCGCGGGTAATGGGGGGACTGCTTATTTTATTATACCACTCTTGTTTTCCTCAGAACCAGTTATGGCATGGGTTTTTTTTGGTGAAGAGCAGATGAGACAAGCTCTGTAGAAAAGTTATCAGAGTAGCCAACCTACAGTTACTGCTCGATAAATCGAACTGTGATGCTGCTGTTTCATGAGAAATCGCCACAAACGAAGGAGTAAAACAATGTCCCCTGAAGGTGTTCCTAGGGAGCCACAGAGTCTTTTGTTATGCTTTTGAAATAAAAATTAACTAAAAATTGGAAATAAGGGAGGGAGTAGAGGAAAGCACGTCCCTGCCATGCATAGTGGGGCGTTGTTGAAAGGCCTGTCTGAGAATTATTTAATTATCTGGGAGGGTGTACACATATTTGACTTTGTTATTTACTATTTGATTGGAGCACCAACACTGAAATCACACATCAGCTTGTAGATTTTATCTAGTAGGAAAATAACCATAAAGTTTATGGTTTTGTTGTCCTAGAGGCTGTTAACCAGCTTTATTCTAAGATTGTTGCTGAAACTTACCTATGAATCCAGGTCTTTAAATGCTCCGAGAATGAGCTTTACCATCTTACTGGTTCCCTGATTAATGAGTTAGATAAATTTTTAACAAGTGTTCACTCTGTATTTGTGTGAGTCATGTTTATAAATTCTGAAACTATGCTCTAGTGTGATCATCACTGCACCAGGCCCCAGCGAGTCCCCTGTGCCCATAATATAGTTCAGCAAGCATTCACAGAGAACATTCTGTGTGCAAGGCTGGTCACTGCAGGGAAGAGGAAAATGGGTAAGAGTGGTCCCCAGAATCAAGGATTTCATAATTACTTATGTAGAGATCTGAAGTATATAAATTAATTCTTCCACCGTGAGGAAGAGAGAAGCAGCCCAGGCAGCCAGGAGCTGGCTGGGCACTGACAGCTAGGCTGAAGTGTTCTCCTGTTGAACGTAAACTTTGTTGCAAATGGCCAACATCAAATCGAGAGGGCCACCCTAAGACCAGGAAAGCAAGACAAAAATAAGACAAACTTCACAAGTGTTATCTGAAAGCAAATAAAGATGTGAACATTGTCCAAACCACAAAAATAACCAAACGCCTCCATATGCTGGCTCATGTGAGTGTCTGCTGCTTCCTCACCAATCCTTTGCTCTGGTTTTACATTTAAATCCAGCTTTACCTTTGCTCTGCTCTTCTCACCGACAGGTAAGAATTATTAAGAAAACCTATCAGAGAATTAATCATGCCCACTCACTGACAATCTGGCTTCCTTTAAACCTTCCCCTGGAAACACTGAATGCAAGCCCAAGTCTCAGAGTAAGTCCTTTCTAGTGCCATCTTACTGATGGCTTTCTGTCCAGAAATGAATGAAAGGGCAAGCTAGCCAGGTACCAATCCACAGATTGGTACAATTTAGCTACAGACACATTAAATGATGTAAGATGGAGAAAACTGTTAGGTAGAAATGTAGACATGAGCAGCCAGGGAAGGAGAAGATAAGATCCAAGGGAAAACCCTGTCCAAAGAGCCCAGGTAGGGGGTCCCACATGAAGACAACAGAGGCTTGGCAGGGAGGTAACTTCTCTGCTTATGGGGACCGGGCCAAGCTGATCCCAGCTTAGGCACAACCGAACAAAACTAAGACCCTCCCAAACCACACCTCATCGTGGAAAAGGGCCTGCGCACTGAGGGATGGCTGCACAGGTGGACCTGTCAATCACATAGGCCCCCGCTGTCAATCAAAGTGGCGCCTCCTAGCCAGAATGCAGTATATACGCCACCTAATGGATGGAGGCCTTTGTCTGCCTTGAATCTGGCTCCTCCCTTGGAGTGTATTCAAATAAAACTTCAGCTCTGCTTTGTTATTGTGTCTGCCTTTTGGGTTTTTGTTTTGGAGGGGATGCGAACCAAGGAGGGAAAACCCGACCCACAACAATCCTTCCATATCTGTGTCACCTGCTCAGTGGTCATGAGCAGGATCTTCTGGTTGGCTGAACCTGGGGAGCAGGGGGTGCTCTGATTTTTAACTTCTCTAATGAGGTCTGACACATTGAACAGTTCTCCCAAAGCTAGAGTTTGGATACTGAGCAACCAAAAATTGCAACTTTTGTCCATTACAGGAGCAATAAAAACAATAGATGGTCTCTAAACAGCTTTCTAAGTATGGTGAGTCCTGCTATCTGTAGGATTTTTTTGGTGGGGGGTTCATGCTGAATTGGGGTCACAGCTAAATTTCTTGGAAAAATAAGGAGGAGGCTTCTCCTTGCCTTATAGTGGTGGGCACCCAAATCAGACTACTTTAGATTTAGCACCCTGGTTCCACCATTTAACTAGCTGTGTGACTCTGTTTGAGCCTCACTGAGCTGCAAGGTCTTCATCTGTAAGAGATGGTCACATCGTATTCACCTTGATGGTTCGCTATAACCTTTAAAAGGATTAACTCAGATAATCTGTACAGAGGGCATAGTGCCAAGTAATGCTAAATTCTGAATAAATGGTAGCTGAAATCATCAGTAGCATCATCACCACCACTGATAATCTTTCCCCCCTACAGCACTCAGCTTCTCTTCTAAAGAAACGTTGGATGCATGTTTAAGGACTGTAGAAGAGGCACTCCCCAAATTTGCCTACCTGCTGATTCCAACCAGTGATGCTGAATTTTCAGGAATCTTGCCAACCTGCCATTAAACTGTTGGTAGCTTGAAATCTGCCAAGGTGGGAGTATTTACACCATGGAAATTGGCAAATGATACAAACCAGTAGTACAACCCACCTTCCTGATTCCCAACCAGTTGTTGAGCATTTTCCAGCAGCACTACTAATTATAACCCTACCCTGCCAGCTTTGGAGCCTCCAGCAGAGGATACTTTCTGTTTCTTTGTGGGTCAACCAAACCCTAGGATCCTGCTTTCCTATAAAGGAGGCCACTAAATGCCGGTGCTGAATAAACATGAGGTTGGTTTAAATGTTAGTGTCCTTATCATCAAAAGCAGATCTGCTTCTGATGGTGCAGTGAGTTGAAAGAGAATTGTGTGTGGCGGTTGTAGAGAATGCAGCGCTCTGAGCAGGACGGTTGGTGTTTGGGTAGGAGCAAGGCTGCAGGGCAGGAGCGTGGACAGAAACTGGCAGAGAGCGGGGGACAGGGCCTTTCCTGGGTTTGGGGCTTGGAGATGGTTTCTAAGGGTTTTTTTCCCTTCAGTCTTTAGATCTTCAGCTGAAAGGAATGACAGCTATGGAATTCTTGTACAGGAGGGGCCCAGGGCCAGCCATCTGGTCAGAAGGAGGATCAGGGGATTTATCTGAAAGCTGCATTGGCAGTGACAGGCCCACGGTTTTTACTGAGGTTGAGTGGCACAGATCAATAAAAATAGCATGGTTTCCTACCAAAGTTTTTACTTATACTCACACAAAATTGGGGGAAATGTTCTATTGCTCATCTCAAACACATGTTTAAAGCATCAAGGTGATTTTGTGGGCTAATGGGAAGGGGCCCCCAAGAAAACCCACATCTTGGAACTGTCACTGGTTGAAAGTATTTTGGAAGGCTCCTGAGTGCAAGGATGGGGCAGAGCATGGAGGTACTGGGGCAGAAGGGGACAGCTGGGTGTCTGTGGGTGGCATTTCTAGCCAGTTTGTTACAGTGGCAGTTTTTAGGGCTCTGGAGTCAGACTGTCTTCTTTCAAATCTAGCCTTCATCCCTTGCCAGCTGTGTGATCTTGGGTGATTTACTTAACCTCTCTGAGCCTTCTATCAAGTTAAGAATGATAATACCTAGACTATAACTTTTGAGGATTAAATGAGTTGATGCTGGGTCCAGTTCCTGACTAAGGTCAAGTCCTCAAATGAGTGTTAACTTCAGTTAGTACTGTATTAGCCTGAGAGAGGGATGGACGTGGGGGGCAGGAGGGAAGGGTTGGGAGAGGAGTGCCAGAGCTCAGCAGGTATCAGAGAATGGAAGGCGCTGAAGGATCCAAATGCTGAGAGGGCTCAGAATAGAAACGTATTGATAACAGAATGCAAAGCAGGATCACTTGAAATGAGGATGTTTAATTGGATTTTTCTGGGGGTGACTCACTGCCTTTGATAGATGCTGTTGCCCTCACGGGGTCTCTATCATGGGATTTGAAAATTTTCCACTGGCACTTGCAGACTTGAGGCCTTGTTTCAATAAAAATCCAGGCTGGTGTGTATTCCTCTGTGTCTGCCTGCCAGCTTGCCTTCCCTTCCTCATCACGCATTTACTGTGATGTGTCAGGCGCGGGTGATGCGCTTAGAACCACAGAGGGAAGAGGCAAAGCCCCCTAACAGGCACCGAGTCTATTTAGGGGGAAACACAAGTGCCTACATGGGGTCGGGGGGATGAGCTGTGTTATGACAAGGGGGCTGTGGCAGGCAGGAAGGAAGAGGACCTGATTCAGCCTGGCAGCATCAGGAAGGTTCCAGAAGGAGAAGCTGGGCTGTCTTGAAGGCTGCATGGGAATTAGTCTGAGACAAAGGTCTTCTGAGCAGGGAAAGACTTGAAGGGGGCGAAGGCTTGAAGGATGCAGGTCAGGATTCACACAGGTGTGGAGATGGCCTGCTAGCGTGGAATGGGAGCTCTATGGCTAGAGATGCGACTGATGAGTAAGGGGCTACAGGGGCTTCTGCTGTCGCTCTAGTGACCCAAGATTGGCCGTGTTCACCTCCAAAGAATGAGGTGGCCCCCAGTAATTTAAAACAAAAAGCAAAAAACTTTAAATAGCATTCAGCTATCATACCAAGGGTCTCCTCTGACCACATCCGTATCAGACAAATACATGCATATGGTAAAAATTAATTAATTAATTAAAGAAGCAAATAAAGGAAATAGAAATTCCTTCAAAAAAATCATTCTGACATTCTGAATGGAGTCTTCCTTTCTTTTTTCTATGCATCTGTACTTCACAAAATTGGATCCTGACATTCCTTAATAACCGTTTTTTAAGTATGGTTTATTCTTTTACAAATAACATCTCTTATGAGCATCGTTTTTAATGCCTGTGTAGAATGCCATTCTGTATATGTCCCATAATTTATTTATGCCTGTCCTGTTACTATTGGACATTTCAGCTGCTTTCAGTTTTATTTGCTGTTGCAAACAAGGCTGTATTGCACATAATCACAGCTAAGTCTTTGTGTTACCCTTCACTATCTCCTGAGGATGACATCCTAGAAATGGAAGCACTAAATTAAAGGGTTTAAATGTTTGCAGGGCGCTTCACATATGTTTCCAAATTGTCTCCAATTTTCTATTCCCATCAGTCCATTGGCCAAGTATTTTTCCTTGGGGCTTTTCGATTCTGGCTTCTCAATGCCCCGTATCACTGGCGTGAAAATGAGTTGGAGTTAACTTCATTTAAAACGGACTGGGGAAGCCCTGCAGGGGGCGCTCTCACACACGTTCCGTCGCTGCGGACCTTTAATTCCGCAGGAAGAAGGCAGATGGTTCTTGTCTTGACAAGGGAGGACACTTCACGTAGGAATTTTATCTAATGCTTTTAAGAAAAATGAGGAAGGTCCGTCCCTGCCCCAGCAATAAGGCACCAACCCCTGCTTGCAGCCAATGAGAAACCTCTGCAACCTTGAACTCCTGTTCTTTTCCAATGAAGCTTTGTACAAAACTACCCTCTTCACACCTCCTCCTAAAAACCTAATAAAAGTCTATGGTTAGACGTAGTTTGCTTGCCCCAAATTGTAATTCCTCGGCCTACCCCCAAATAAATTCAGTTTGCCAATAAATAAACTTTTACTTTTATGGGTTACCCAGAGAAACTTGTCGGCAGAGGGCTCTCCAGTGGGAGTGGAGAGGGCTCAGGCTGGGAGACATGACCATTATTCTAAGTACTGCAGGCTGCAGAGGACTTCCCTCCTCCCCCAGCCCAAACTCAGCCCCCTGGGCTAAGGGCTGATTAGTATAGGCCTCCCTCTTCTTATAGGACTGCCAGAGAAAACACAGGGCACATGGCTAGATCTGAAGTTCAGATAAACAGTGGATTCAAATATTGCATGGGGGATCCTTAGACTAAAAATTACTTGGTATTTATCTGAAATTCAAATATAACTGGGTACCCTGTGTTTTTGTTTGCTAAATGTGGCAACCCCATCACCTTACCATTCCATGTTGGCTGTGTTTTCTCAAGGGGTCTTCTTGAGAAAAAAAAATTCTAAATGGCTGCTGAGTTTTCCTTGTGGAGTGTGAAAATTATATATGTAACCAATGTCCTGTTATTGGGCATTCGTGGTGTTTCTTTTTATCCCCTCTCTTCTTTTTCCTTCCCCCTCCTCCTCCATCTTCCCCCCACCCATCCCTAGGGTTTGGAGCTTAATCTTTGTCCAAATCTTTAATTCTTTGTGGGCCACTGGACCAAGGGCGTCAGGGCGAGAATTAGGGAAACCCGGGGCCAGAACCTCTTTCCTTCATAGCTTGCTGCGCCACTCACGGGGACAATTTATGTGTCTCAGTCTAGGCAGTAACGTGACAAGAGTTTGGGGGATAAAAGTAGAAAATAAGAAATGAAATCAGAAAACTGAGTACCTCCTTCAGCAAAGCAAAGGATGTAAGAAAGGACAAACGCTCTCGCAGACACTGCCAGGTCGCCTTAGCAGTCGCCTGCACAAATCTGTTGGCCCACCTTACAGGCGCTGGGAGCAGCCCAGTTCCCGGTGGTTCATCTCTGATACCTTCCCATGGTTCTTTCTGAAGATCAGAACCCAACAACGTTTTTCTACAAAGGGCCAACTGGTAAACGTTTTAGACTTTGCGGGCCTTAACACCGTCTCTGTTACCGTTAACTCTGCCGTTAGAGAATAAAAGCAGCCACAGACAATACAAAAATGAGTGGGCATGGCTGTGTTCTAATAAAGCTATCGACAGACACTAAACTTTGGATTTCATTCAATTTTCATGTGTCCAGAAATAGTCTTCCTCCTTTGATTCTTTTCCCCAACCATTTAAAAATGTAAAGACCATTCTTACCCATGAGTTGTCCCAAAGCAGGCAGTGGGCCAGATTGGGCCCATGGGCTGTCGTCTGTCGACTGTGCTGAATATTCATGAGTAAACACATCTTCCAGGAAGTCTCTTGAGCACATTACACAGAAAGGGCACAGTGAGGGTGCTCTTCCCTCTTGCTGTGCACATACTCATCACCACGTCTGCCACACTGTCCTTCAGTGAGGAGCCATGCTCTCACTCTAGAGCCTAAGATGGCTCCCATGTCAAGTCCTTCACAACCCACAGCTTGTATGTCACCAATATGTCCCATTCAGGCCCACGCTTCCCTGTCACATACCCAGGGACACCACACCCCTTTCTAGCATTAACATTTGACTGAGCTGCCCCCTTTGCCTGAGTGCCTGGCACCCCTCTCCTGGACCGTCCGAGTTGTGTCTGTCTTGTGACATCTCAAGCTGGGAAGCTTTCCGCAAAACTGCTCTGAGCTCTGTCTGCTCTGAACTCGATCCACCACGTGGGGTGGGATTTTCATATTCCCAGTTGAGAAATCAGACTGCCTATCACTTACTCTATGACCTTGAGCAAGTTCCTGACACCTTCTGAGGGATGATAATAATAATACTCAGCTCACAGAGTTGCTGCAAGAGTTAATTGAGGTGATTTGTGGAAAATTCTTAGCCTAGAGCCAGGCACCAATACTTACAAACACATTAATAATGCCAGCTACAATTATACTTCTGTATTGTTTGACATTTTTTACCAGGAGACTGTACTCATGCAATGTGTATATATATATATATATTTCTTTTTTTTTTTTTTAAAGAAGACCAAAGGTACTCCTTAAGGTCTGAAACAAAACTAAACAATATTGTTAGTAATTTTTCAGGTGGACTTTTAATTGACATGTCACATACACACAGAAAGGACACAGACCCCGAGCGTTCAGCTTGATGAGCTTTTCAGTATTACTGATCTTTAAATTGAAACAGAGACATTCTAGAAAACCCCTGGGGGAGAGAAGAGTAATCTGTGCTTGAGGGAGGTGACATTTTTTAGGGCGCAGAGCATCACATCCAGGAATGAGAGTGTGGTTTTAACCAAGGGAGAAGCCAGGTAACATGCAGGCCATTAATGGTGCCACAGGGAGAGAACAGGCAGTGGGATCCTCAGTGATGTGTCACAAAGGCATCCCTTGTCCCACATAGATGTGTCACCTGAACTGGTGGTAGGAACCTCTCTGGTCCCTTGGTCCCCAGCATGATGCTGAGAGATGGCTGAGCTCAGGGGCTCACTGGAAATGGCTCAGTATTTATTCTGTCCCAGGGATAGCACTTGAGCTCAGTAAGCCAAGAACGCTAAACAAATGCACACACTCTCGGCGCCATTAGACTTGAGGAACTTGAAGCAGCACGTGAAAAGTGAGGCTCATTCTTTGATGCAGGAATGTTGGCTAAGATTTTTCAGGAGTTTCTGCCAGCTGCCAGCTCGCTGTTCACCTCCTACCCAAGGTGGAAAGGGGGATGGAAGTAGCCTTTCCCACGCATCTGCTGTGTATGTGCCAAGCACTGGGATCCCTACCCCACCTCAAGACCAAGGAATTATTCCTTCTTCTCAAAAGTGAAGGCACTGAGACCTAAAACAGTCTCAGAGGGGACACTTGTCCACATCGTACAGCCAGTACTGAGATCTGCACCCACATCTGGCTGTACCAGCGTGTGGTTTCCTCTATGTGCTAGCAGAAAGGGCTCCAGGGATCATGGAAATCCCTTTTTATACTTGAGGAAATAGGTTTGGGTTGAGGAATGATTTGCCCAAAGTCACTGTGGCGTAATAAATATATTTGGTCTTTGTCCCCAATTTATGCCACAGAGCTGCTAAACTTGTAATTTCCTGATAGGTGTGCTGGGAACTTCTTTGTCCTACTCTTTGGTCCTGGACCCTGGTTCTGGACACAAGAGCTTCTAATAACCTGGCTTTCCAGCGTGATAAGAGTTAGAAGCTTGCAACTTTCAGTGTTAGCCACCCCCGCCCCAATTCCATGCGGAGGGGAGAGAAGCTGGAGGTTGACTTAGTAATCCATTGTGCTTACTTGATGAAGCCTCATAAAAAGCCCTAAAGTATGTTTGGGAAATGTCCAGGTTGGTGGACGCATGGAGGCGCTGCAAGGTGACAGGTCTAGACAGGGCACAGAAGCTCCAGACCCCTTCCCCATACCTTGCCCCATGTAACTTTTCATCCAGCTGCTCATCTGTGTCCTTTATGATAAGCCAGCAAATGTTTTCCTGAGTTTTATGAGTAGTTCTAGCGAACTATTGAACCGAAGAGGGGATCATGGGAATCTCTGATTTATAGACAGTTGGCTAGAAGTACAGGTGGTCTGAACTTGCAATTGGTGTCTGAAGCATGGGACCGAGACTTTAACCCGTGATGTCTGTGCTAACTCCAGGCAGTAAGTATCAAACTGAGTTAAACAGTAGTGATGCTGGGGTTCTTGTTCACAGAGTGGAAGACTGAACTTCATGAACACTCAAAGTAGGAGAGCAAGTGAGAGGCTTTTATTTAGAGATAAAGTAAGAGGAAAGAGCTCCTGGCTTAAGCCAGGACGGGACAAGAGAGTCCGTGGTTGTGTACTGTCTAGGGGTTTTATAATGTGATAAAAGGGCTGGGGGTGTGGACCTGTTAAGTGGTCTTAAAATGTTCATCCTTGAGGAGACATTAAGTCATTCTTCTTATCAGTCTTCCCAATAATTTTGCAAAATTAACATAAGAAATTTATTGCAGATTTCTTTCCCAAAATAATAGCTTTTTGGTCTGGGAGCATATCAATCATCAATCAAGACTGCCTGCCCTGCTCTCAAGGTGGGCTGAGTTACTGTCTATTTGCTAAAGAATTTAAGGGCAATCTAAGATGGACTCTTTCTTGCTTTTACTATGTTGTTTATGGCTGGGCTTGTTTGCCATTATTAATTGCCCAGGCTGCAAATCACCTGATCAGGTCTAAAGGAGGAAAACAGCACATAGGCCTGGGCCTTTTAGCATGCTAAAGTGTATCTTACACATGATTATAAATGATTAGCGTAATAAAAACATGGGCTATGCTGAGATACTTTCCTTTATCTGGGAAATATTAACTGATATCACTGAAGAATGACTCTAGAGCTTAATGCTTAACCCGGAGTTTCGGTAGGGAGTTTCCTTGCATATTGTTACACTGCTCTGACTGTAATTATCTTGCCTTGCCTTTTCCGGAGGCCCTCACCCTACTCTGTCTAAACCCATGGTCCCTGTCTCAGTAGGACACCCAGTAGGTGTCCACCAAGAATTGGAGAATTGCTTGAAAAACCCACACATTTGGTGACGGCAGCGTAGAGCGCATAGAAAAAGTTTTTCTTGGTCACAGAGGATTCAGATCCAGGCTCCACACCCCAGATCAGCGCTGCTCCTCCATGACTTATAGAAGGAAGCAAGTAAATATTATTTTAACGAGTCAACCCTTTCCCCTGTCAATCTGCTTCTGCCTCCACACTGGGGTCTCTGCTGGGTTTCCATTAGGCTCCAGGACCATGTCATTTTCAAAGAAATTTTGTAAAGCAGCAGCACCATTGTTCTGACACAGCCTGATCACCTCTCCCCGCCCAAGCAGTAAAATGACCGATTTTATCCATCGTCCCAGTGTGAAAGGCTGAGATGCAGAATGACGCGGGCTGCCTTTCCTCCCCTTCCTGCATTTAATCCAGTTCTTGGAGATGCCACCTCTCTCCAGAACCAGCTGGCAGCGGTTGTTTGCTTTCCAGGGTTCAGCACTACACATGCAGAGAACTGGATGAATGTGGCTTATTCGAAGTTCCAGCTGAGCTTCAAAACTGCACCTCGTGAACTATTTAAATGTTTTCCGAGCAATATTATTTGTGGCACTGGAGATTCATCACAACATAATGCTCGCCATGAGCAGGGTGTATATATGTTTGCTCCTGCTTTTATTAAAAATGCACATACCCATGCACATGTATCTACAGTCTTCAGTGGCAAGTAACAGAACATCTGATTCATAGTGCCTTGAATCTAGCTGGACCAATGGCTTCTATTTGCCTGGGACTGAGGGGTTTTCTAGGACATGAGACTTTCAGGGTTAAAACCGGACAGTCCCAGGATTCAATATCATGCTGAGCACAATTTTGAGATGGACAGAGGGTGACGGCCAAGGCCCCCCAGGGCAAGCCCACCACATCTGAATTACATGAAGAGGACTGGCGTGAACTGTACCACAGCCCTTTGGGCAAGGTCATGCGTACTTTTCAGTTCCTTCTCCATACTTGTTTGTATTTTCCAAAATGTCTGCAATTATCCGGGATGTGTTCTACAATCCGATAAGCATGTTATTTTAACACTTTTATCGAGAGGCATATAATCAATAATGGTGTGTGTGTTTTTGGTTTTTTTAAGGTTGAACACATTAGGTCCACTTGTCAGATCAACTGCTTGCCCAGTGGCATTTTCTCTTTCTTTATCTCCCTGCTTCTTTCTGAACAGCTAGTGATCATAGGAGATACCATTTGCTGACCATTTTACTGTGTATGTCCCAGGCATGTGCTCAGCACTGGATCCGCAATAATCCTAGGAAGTAGTACCACCATCATTCCCATTTTAAAGATGAGGAAAATGGGACTCGAAGTTAAACCCCCGGCATGTGGCCCCTTTGAATTAGAGCAGTTCCATGCCAATATTCTTGTTTCTAACCACTCCCTGCCTCTTTTATTCCTTTAGCCATCTTTCCTTCTTTCACCTTTCAAAAACTATTGACATTAATCAATCAGGTACTTGGATCAGTTCGGTGGCTATAACCCAAGATTGACATTGTGGACCAGATAATTCGCTAAGGAGAGGGGCTGCCCTATGCATTTCAAAATGTTCAGCAGCATCCCTGGCCTCTACCTGGTCGATGCCAGTAGCACTCCCCCCAACACCCAGGGGTGACAACCAACTATGGGGTTGCCAGAGGTACCTAGGGAACAAAACTGCCCCTGTTAAGAACCACTGGTGTGGCCTCATTTCTGTGCTAGATGTAGAAAAGGATTCCAGAGCCTCTCCAGTTGAATGATTGCAGATAGGAACCCATGGGAACAGTTTGTGCCCCAAGCTCACTGGAGGCAGCTGACACCTGCTAGGACATTCCAGAGCAGGGCTTGACAAATGCTTTGAGTTCCACCACTTGTCCTGGAGCTGGGATGCTGGCATTGGAGTGGGTAACATGGGCTCTTGGCTAGCAAATGGCAGGTGGCCCCAAGCTGGTCTGTGGGTGGCACTTCTGAATGGAGGCAGCAGACCAGGTTCTTGATGAGGACGCTGCGGAAGGAGGCAGAAAGATCAGTGGACTCAGATCTAAGTCAGTTTCTAGTCCTGGTCCCGCTCCCATTTGCTGTGTGGATTCAGTAGGGTCCTTTGAGAATATGAATGCTTCCCTGTGTCACTTCCTGGGAAGTGACTGGCTGCTCCATCCCCAGCCTGCATTCAGAGCTTCTTGACATTCTATTGTATTCGTGTTCACCTGTGTCCCCACCCCTAACCTAAATTTCAGCTCATGAGAGCAGAAAGTGGTGGACATAAATGCTCAATAAACACGTGCAAAATGAAGGCACGCACATGCCCTTGCACACACACTGCCTCAGTGGGGAAGCAATTTGAAACTATGTTTCAATGTCTATAGACACGTCAAGCCCTGTGTACTCAGTGGTTCCACTTCTGAGAATTTATGGCCCCTCAATTCCAAATAATCCCACATGAAGAAAAAGCCTTATTATGAATCCATATTCATCCTGCAGAGGCTAAAACAGTCTGAAAAACCCTGTTTTTACTTAGGTAATCAAGGGCATAATTAAAACAGCCTGGATAAATGGACTTGGTGAAATTTCAGGCAGCATGTGCAAATATTGTTTAAAGTAAGATGAGTTAGTATTGAAGCACATACACATAAAACTATAGTACAATGCAAAATTGTACATGCAGCCCAATTACTGAGATTATAGCGATGAACAGCCCTTCCCATGGTTAGTGGGAATATCATACACAACCCCTCCAGAGGGCAATTTGGAAGTTCCTATTAAAATGCAAGTGTTCATCTCACTTGACCCTGTGGTGGCTTAGCATAAGTGATCCCAATGGAAGCATTTCAGTGGTCCCAGGCTCTGAGAGGCGCTGGTGCAAGCGTGGCCCGGGGGCTGGCCAGCTGGGATCTTAACTGCCCCACGTGCAGGCCTCAACATCCAGTGGCCCAGAAGCCTGCTTAGCAATAGGACAATGATTTTTGGTTTTGAACTTACAGAAAAATTGCCCCTAACATAGTACAAAGAATCCCTGTATGTCCTTTTACACCGATTCACTCGTGGCACCTTATCATTCTTTCTCCTACGCACGTTTTTTTTTCCCAGAATGATTTTAGCTGAAGACATTATGTCGCTTTACCCTTCAATCCTTCAGCCTGTATTAAAGAACGGGTTTCCTTTTATATTACAATTCTCAAAGTCCAGCGACACAATACATTCACATTTCATGAGTCGGCCCAATGTTTTCCACTGTGGCAATTCTCTTCCCCCAGAAGGGGTCTGGTCCAGGAACACGTGTTGCTTTTGTGGCCTTGTGTCTTTAATCTCCTTCAGTCTTTTCTGTCTTTCATGACCCTGATAGTTTTGAGAACCCCTGCCAGTGGTTTTTGCAGACCGCCTGCATTTTAACCATGTTTTCCCTGGTGACTGTGATGCTCTGAGTTGAGAACCACCACCTCGGAGGGTTCTTCCTGTCTGAGCCCCTGAGTCGTGCTACCACTGGGGAGCAGGAAGGTCTTGCTGGGCCCATGTCTCACTCATCAGGACGCTCACATATGGCTCAGTGCCTGGCACCCCGTGGGAGCTCCATAAAGACTGGACTTGGCTGACGCATAGACCAGGACTTCCAGCCCAGCCATGCCGTGAAGCATCATGGGTGATGGCCTACACTCGCCAGCCTCACGTTCCCCTCTGTAAACCTCAGTTTGGGGATAGAGGTGGTCAGACTTGTTGGCTTTTAAGCGCTCTTGCAGCTTTGAAACTTGGTTGTTGACCCTCAGTTTAGCCTGGGACCCCTTTCCTCCCTCACTGGCAGCTGGATCAGATGTCCTAGTCCATCTACATCGCTCATTCATTCATTCACCAAAACCGTGGGTTATCTAGGAGGTGGAAACTGTGACTTGTTCCTAATGGAAGTTGGCAAAGGTGCTGGGAGGTGACCCCCTTGACTAGATTTTACTATATAAGGCTCTCTTAGCCACTGAGATTCTCCTTGCTGGCTTGATGAACTAAGCTGCCACTTTGAGGAAGCCTGAGTGGCAGGGAACTGTGAGTGGTCTCCAGAGTTTGCAGGTGGCTTCCAGCTGACAGCCAACAAAACCTGGGGCCCTCAGTCAGCAGAAGGGGGGGTGTTGGGAGAGGGTCAGCAGGGCTCAGAGTCCAGAGCCCATGTGCAGAACATTCATTGGCCTCCCCACGTATGGAAGTTCTATTTTAGATCTATTTCTATTCTATCTTGAAACTTCTTTCCCAATTCCATGTCTGGCATCAACACAGCAGATTCAGTAGCTGCGAACACTGAGGACAGGGACCCTGCAGCTCTTGGATGGATCTGTCTGTACTCATCATGACTTCAAAAAGTCTGTGAGGGAGAAAGGATAGGAGGTGGGAGTGGGGGGAACAGGGTTCCCCCAGGCCAGGCCCTGCATTTGGGAAGGCTTTGGGGCAGAGGTGGAAGAAGAGGCCTTCACATGAGTGTCAGGGTCCAGGGGTTGCCGTTGAGGTCTTGGGCAACGCGAAGAGCAAAGGAGGAGGTGGGAGTGGTCATGAGGGTGCTCAAAAGAAGCCACTCGATTCTGCATAAGGCTGTTCTATTTATACTGCTATAGTGCTAGTTCATGGTTACATAAGTATTGAAGATGCACATGCATGTGGCCTTGATGGCCAGGTGTCCGGTCTTCAAGGCCCTTATCTAGCTCCTTACTTATGGGTACTACATGCTGTGTTTTCAAGGTTTCTCAAGGCCAGACATAATCCAGGGTGAAATAGCAGACAGCTGTCCTTATAGAACAATAGGGAAAGTGTGGGGCAGGGGGGCTTCCCTACAATGAGCTGCCTACAGTGGTCAGGAGAAATGGCACCAAGATTGGTCCTGCCAGCCCTGGGCAACCCTGCCACAGCGCTGGCAGCACTCCAGCTGGTTGTCCACTGAGGCCGCCAGTTGCTGAGCTTCCCCCTGCAGTTTTTCTTCCCCTTCTCCTCCTCTGTACCAGTGTTCCCCATATCCAAATCCTTTCTTCCCAGAAAATGTGAATGCTTCTGTCTTGAGGCAAGTTCTGACCCTCAGTGTCTGACTTGAGATCTTCTGAGCTCCTGTTCCACAGACCTAAAGGTGAGGGATTTTCTTTCTCCTGCCAGTTCCACAATTTGTTGACTTTGTCCCAAAGGCAGCCAGGTTTCCTCATAGTCCAACCCTGGTTATTCCCCAAGTCTGCCTACCTACCTCCCAGCAGGGAGACCAGAGCTCTCCTGGGAAAGAGATTCGACACTGGGCCCTCAAAGTGTTAATTCAAACAAGCAAATTGACTCAGTCATCTCTGTATCTCTCCCCAAAGAGAGGCGTTAGATGAGGCTGATGCTGTAATCACATTAGCAGCCGGGATTGGCCAGCTGTCCTACAGGCCTGGAGTAAAGCAGTGCAGGAGGACACAAGGTCAGTAGGGCAGTGAGAGGCATGATGCAGACCGCTGGCCTATGAGGCAGGGAGTCAGGGTGGCTGCTCCTCCCCCCACCCCAGAGCCTATATGCACCTTGTCCCAGTCTGCAGGGCAAACGGGGGCTACTTCAGGTCAGCGGTGTGCAAGGGAGCCAGGATGCTTCTGTGCCATGACTCAGTCTCTGCCATCACGAAGCAGCTAGAAATCACACACATAAATCCCAAAGCACAATGCTCCTCACAGTACGGGGAACATTCAGGGCCAACTGCACAGCTGGCGTCAGGCCCGTGTCCACCCCCAGCACAGACAGGTCTGCTTTCCTCGGACAGCCACTGTCTAAGGTACCCTCTCCAGACCGGATGGGAAACACAGACATAAATGCCATGCCCCGTTTCAAAGCCCTATCTAGACCTCCCAAACCTCCCTGCTGCGTTCTAAGGGTACTGGTAGCAGGTCAAGGTTTTCTGTGTAAATCGGCTACAATGGAAGATGTTTGGAAAGGATTGCCAGAGGTTAGGAGCTTTTTTTCATGTTGAACTTTTTTTAAACTGCACATCATCAAGAAGCAGTTTACCCAACCATTCAAGTCTCTCCTAGGTCCTTATAGATTCCTGCAAGGAGGTCGGGGGGGTCAGTGGTGATGTCAGAGGGCCTCACGATGGAATCTGCGAAGGAAGTCTTCCAAAAGGGCCTGTTCAAAAAGCATGCCGGGCAGTGAGCAGAACCGAGGCAGCCTGTGAAATGAGTTCCATTCATACACACAGACCTAGGAATTACCTCAGTTTTATGACCAGAGGGCTTTTGTGTTCCTTGTATTTTCCCCACATGTGATTGATTATATGCTGGAACTTGGCGGCAAACCTCCGAGGTCCTGACCGCGAAGGGCCAACAGTGGCTGTCACCTACCAGGGCTGAATGTCAAATTAAAAGGGCTTCCAAAATGTCAAGACCAGCCCTCCATCCCCCAGTTAAGATTTTCAGAAGGGGTGAGAGGTGGGGGGAACCCGAAATGAAAAGACGACAGAACCAGACTGGTTTCTAATCCCTCCCCTCACACAAACAAAACACTCACTTGGAAAACTCCAATTAGATGCTTGCTTGTAAAGTTTATTGACAACTGTTTGGTCCCAACACACAGAACAGCACTTAAACCACAAATAAAGTGTTCAAACAAAGTAGACAGTTAAGAAAAAACATCTCTTCCCCCAAGCCCAATCAAACAAACAGTGCCATGGGAAAGGGGGTCTTGGTGATAACTTTGCATCTTTTTTAAACAGATAAATGTAATCCAATACATCTTTCCACCCGGCAATAAAGAAATCTCATTATCTTAATTCTCATACATCATTTTGTCACATTTAAGTAAGACTCTGGATAAAAAAATAGATAGCCATTGGACTGGCCATTGTGGGACATATACAAACACAATGCGCCTTCCGCTATATTCTCTTCTCTTCAAACAGCAACTGTTAAGAGTCACACACGTATCCCAGGCTGATGGGCAACTCAGAGAATTCCATCACACTCACATGACAGCACACTTCAGTCTCTTTGTTACCCAAAGAAGCTGCTCTGATACTGCTCCTAGTGACTTGTAATGGTACCTGTTATGTTTTTAAAGTCCACAATTCTTTACATTTGAGCAAAACTTTAGTCTAAGTGTGCAAATTCAGCCTTATGAAATCTCAGGATAAGGCAGCTGATGGTCTCAACACAAAACTTCATTACACTGTTTAAAAGCTTCTTTTAAAAAAATTGCACATTTGCATTTTCCTTCCTGTCATACTATGTCTGTAGAGGAAATGCCTTCAGAAGGATTTGCAGAATGCCATAAGGCTCAGAAGGCTTTCCCAATGTTGTTCCATCTTGACTGGGGCCATGTGTTGAGAACTGGGTATCACTGGTTTCATTTAAAAGATTTGGGGAACAAAAATCTAACTTGTAAAAATCTCTCATTAGCCCTTATTTTGTGGCATTTTAGCAAAAGGGTGGCTATGAAATCAGAGCCCATTTTCTGGCTTTCTAGAAATTACAAAATATAAACATTTCCCCAAAAGAAACCATCCAACTAGTGGAAGACCTTATACCAACAGGTTCTTTCTGCTCTATGAATGAATCCGCCTTTTTTGCCCAACAAATACAACCCATTGTAAATGTCAGGTTTCTCCAGGAGGGGCAAGAGGCCACCTGTCACCAGATGCCTCAGCCACCTCGAGGCGAAGGTCATTCCACAGGGCAGTTGCTCCCTCCAAGGCTGGCTTTTCCCAAATGCCAACATCAGACACCACAAAAAACCTAAGCGGGCTTCCAACAGCAAGAAGTGACAGAGTAAAAGCAGACGCTATTAAAAGACACCAAGCTAACACCGACATATACTCACATGTAAAGCTTCCCAAAACCAGGTTTAAAATTACAAATACAAGGTTAAGTTGATCAACCTTGGCCCTCATCCGTAATAGATAGAATTTCTGTCTCTTCCGAGTGGAAAGAGTTTCAATACCACTCCTGTTCAAGCACCTCACCCCTCAGCTCTGATTTGTAATTTATGCATCTGATGCATATTTTAGAAAATCAGGCTCTCTTCCCAACACTGCCTCTCGACACACAACATGTGTCGGAATTCAAATGCTGACTTTAAATTCATGACACCAAGACCATCTCCTTTTCCTTAACCTAATCCATGTTCAAAATGGAACTGAATGTAAAAGGGAAGCTTAAAACATCCTCAACTTTCTAGAAAGCTCCTAAATGGAACCCCAAAGTGGAAACATCTAAAAAAACTTTGTGATGAAGCTGCATTTGTCAACTACAGACATAGTTAAATAAAAAACAAGGCACGCTTACAAGTCACATGGAAGCCAGGAACCTTCATTTCCAACCTGAAGATACCTTCTCACCTCCTCATCCATCCTTCCCCAGAGTGATCACACGGGGCACCGAACAGCCTGTGCTTCAAAGACACATCATGCATTTGATTAATACTGTCTGAAAACATCAGTAAGCAAAGGCTTAGAGACTATATAATATGCTACATGTAAGATTTTATCACTGATGTGGTTTAATAGAAGTAAAACCACTTCCTCCTAGCTGAGTTCTTACTTTCTTCTTATGGAACACAATTATATTTCATATTAAGAAAAATCTGGTAAAATGCATTAAGGATTCTTGAACCTATGCCAGAAATTTTTTTGTTTTTGTTTTTTTCTCTTCCAATAATTGGGGGGGGGGGAGAAAGAAAAGCTTCAGCTCAAAGCTGTGTTCAATGTAAAACAAACAAAACATTATGGATACATGTAAAGATGAAGTCAGTAGCTTCTGGGGGATTTTGATTAAACAGAAAAGGCTGTTTTTTGAACCCGCTTTTGTGTGCAGAATCAGACAGTGTTTTCCCATCCTAATTCTATGTTCAAAACAAAAGTCAAAGCTTGGTTACAGGTGCAAAGGAAAAGTTGGCTGCCAATTTTACTCTATTTTTGGGTTGCTTTTTGGCTGGGCTTTCGCTGGGGTCCTTGCTGAGCAGTGACTCTGGTGTTTCCAAGGGGCAGGGAGGTGCCGGGACAGCTGCTGAGGAGCATGACGAGCCAGAGCCCAAAGCCGGGTCTTCCTTCTTCACTGGCACTGGAAGTTCAATTTGCCCTTCTTGGTTTAAAATCATCATTTCTGTAAACATACAAGAATAGACAGATTTCGTTGTGGGACCTATAAGATATGCTGGTTTTGTTTCTCTCTCACATTATCTCAAAAAATATTTTTAAATTAATCCACTAAATGTCACACCTATGCTACAATTTACATGTTAGCTGTGTGGCCAATATTGTGTGTCATTTAGTCAAATGTTTATAAAAACTGCATCTCAGCTCTTTGAATTACAGAGTTTTAGAGATCTTCATTTTGCCTACAAATGAATGGGCAATTATTTAAAACCTTTTTTTTTCCACTTTGGATTGTCTGGCCCTTCATTCTGTCTGTCAGGAAGTCAAGGATCCACAAGCCGCACATGACCTACAGACTTGCAGGCTAGCAGGGGCCTCAGTAGCATGGAGGCCCTGGCCACTCCACTGACAGAGGATAGCACTCACTAGACCTAGGCAGGTGGAGAGAAGGGGCGAATCCCACAGAGTCAGAATTACCCTCAAACACCCAGGAAGTGAGACAGAGCCATTTTCCTACAGTGTGCGGAGACTGCTCTTTCTCTGTGAGCCGCAGGGAACTAGCCTGCTGCACATACAGGGCCATGTTGCTTGAGAGCGATGTGCTGTTCCACACTGCACTCGCGCTGCCCATGCAGAGGCACTGAAGGCAGGAGTGACGGGATGCAGAGCCCCTGCCTTCCTCAGACCAGATCATCCAGTATCAGAAGCAGCCTGTTTCCCCACGTCCTACTCTGCAGGTAAAAAGCCTCAGTTCTTTCACTGGGCAACGTCTCCGGAGGCTGCCTAAGATGACTAAGATCTGTGAAACTGAGGCCAGTAGTCAGCAGGCTGTCCCTGGTGACCTCCTGGAAAGCAGAGCGGGGAAGAAGCAACTACGGTGATGAAGAGGGAGAAGGAAGGCCCCTGGCAGAGCAGGGGTGGGGGGCTGTCCTCGCAGGAGGCCAGGTGACATGGCAGAAAGACAGGAGGCCTGGGTTCAAATCCTCACTCTGCCACCTCCTAGCCAGCAGCCTGGGGTCACAGTCACCTCTAGCTGGCACGTACCGTGCCTCAGTCACCTACCTGCAGAGCTGTGGTGAGAATTAAATGTGACTGTCTGCCAGCCAGAAGCTGGGTGTTGGCCACAACTGAGAGATGGCATGAAGTCAGTGCTCAATGCGGTCGGCCTCCTCTCCCCTCAGATCTCATCTCAAAGTCCGGAGCTCCAGACACAGATGCCCGCCATCCCCTACTCACAGCCTGGGAAAGCCCCAGCGCCCTCTGGCGTCATCCACCTCTGGGCTAGACCAGGAGAGATGCGGCGCCTTTACAAAGGTGGAGAATGCAAGCCTGGGAAGCCCCCTGCTCCCCTGTGGGCTCCTCCACAGCCCAGCGCCTCACCCTTCAAGACCCACCATCATTCACAGTGCTCCCGAGCCACCTCAGACCATGAGGCCATTTTCAGGTACCCTGTCAGGGAAAGGGTTCTGAATAATCAGCCCAGGTATTTTTGTGCCTGACAAGGTATAGTTTTCTCCCCACCTCCATCAACCATTTAATATGTTGGCATTATGGCTTTATTTTTTAAAGCCTCAGAACAAACCCCGCAAAGACACCGCACTGCACCCTACCTGGAGGCTCTTGTGGGTGTTCCTCAAACTGAATGAGATCGGCAGACTGGAGGATGACGGGATCTGGTCTCAGCTGAGGGGACGGCAGGCAGGAAGGGACAGGCGCACACAGGAGGTCCACAGGGGAGTCGTTGGTCAGGCAGAGAAGCTCTTGCTCTGGTTGACGGGGCCCTGGACAGAGAAGGCAGGCCGTGACTCTGCTCAGGACAGCAGTCTACCACAAGTCTGTGCTTGAGGCTTTCTTTGTAAGCCTTAAAGATGAAAAAGGTCAGGAAGAGCTCAACGCAAGGTTAAAAGAAAAAAGGTAAGGAAAAGACAGGTCTGGGACACTCTTTGGTAAGTGAGATGTGGCAAGCCAGGGTCTCCTGAACTGTGTTCTGAGGAACAGTTCCCCGAGGGTCCCCAGCCGAGGGAAAAAAGGGTTCCACACTCAGCTCCCAAACCTCCCAAAACCCTTAGGAGGGTACAAAGCAGTTAAAGGAGCAACAGCTGAGAACTGGATAACACAGGTCCCAGTCTGGTCCCTTCCTGGCTGAGTGACCTCGAGGAAGCTGTTTACCTCCTGGAGTTTCAGTTCCTCGTCTGCAGAATGGAAATAACTGCTGATGCCGCGCTGACAGCTGAGGGAGATGGGTCACATTAAGGTGCTTTATAAAATGTAAAACACTGCCTAACTTGAGTTACCCTATGTGCAGAATACAATACCACTTCCAATTAATGCCTTGCAGTCATATGAAGACAAAATTCTCATCTACAGCCATGGACTCAAGTATTACAACAGTCAAAACTGCTATAGAATTCAAGGGAGTTGACTTCCATCTAGAGAAGGCTCCACATAAAACCTAAGAGGCTCAATGCTGTTTTGAGTGATGTAAATGTATCACTAGCAAGTCTTTCCCAGGGATGCCCTGTGACAAGGACTCTCTCCTTGACCCAGTTCCACTGAGGCTCCTCGGAGACCACTTCACTGGGCCTTGACGTGGTCTTCCACATCTGTCCTGTCCTTGCTGAGGCCAGTCTCAGGGAAGGCGGTTTAGTGGGAATCTCCCACCCCAGCTATCCAATCAGGTTCCTCATCGTCCACCTCTGGAGTCTAAGTCCTTGGCCTGTCTTTCACCAGAATTAGCTCAGCAAGAATCCCCCTACCCATGACATCTTGGTTATTTCCCAGCTACTGGCCCTCACTCTGCTCCCTAACTATAAATCCCCACTTGCCCTTGTTGTATTCAGAGTTGGGCTCCATTTCTCTTTCTCCCGGTGCAGTAGAGTTGACTCTATTGCAGTAGTCTTAAAATGCCATTTTAACAAGTGTCAGAATAGTTTCTCCTTAACATCTGAATGGGGTTGACATATTACCATTACCGGTGTGTCAACATCCTTTAAAAGACTTAACCATTCAACCATAGACTGTATCAAATGCAGGCCAGTTTCTTATTAACCAACACCAGACTGCTTTGAAAAATAAATGAATACTCAACTTTAATGAAAATGACCCACTGTCATCCTTGTCCCCACCCACTCCCATCCCAGTCCAAGCCATTTTCTTCCAGGATTTCACAAGCTTTGTTTTTCTTCTCTCACCATCGCTATCCGCTCCAAGTTCAAGATCCGGGGCTATGCGAGATTCAGGCACCGCCAGGATATGCTCAGAAGCTGAGGGCCGGTGTTCATGATTGGCAGGGGAAAGACCGAGTAAGCTCAGGCGACCTGGATGGCAAAGAGCACCTGTTAGAGGGACAGGTCAGTGAGAGAAGCAGGGCTGCTGAAGGGGGAGGGGAATGCCGCTTACTTACTTTTCATGTCATTTTTTAACACTACAATTCTCTTATGGCCATGTCCTTTTATCCAGACCACCTATACACAAGACAAACTACTGGTTAGGCAGGGGACAAGCAGAGGAAATAGGCCCTAAAATTCAGGAAGAATGTAACCTATCGTGTCAACCTTGAGTATATTAGAATTCAGAAACTGAATTAATGTCAAGATAAATTTTTCTGTACTTTCTGTAGCTTTTAAAGCAATAGAAACTGGCAGAAATGTGCCCCCTATACAAAGCTGTATAGTCTAAAAACAGAGACTCAGCTTTAAAAACATTCCTTATGGTTCTTGGAAAGACCGTCTGCCAAACACCACTTCTGGTCTATAAATGAAAACAGTTCTCACATGAGAGCCGACTGTTTTTCCCAGAAACTAAACACATCCTAAGAGAATTAATGGCAATCTCCCAGACCCTTCAAACTAAGCTCATTATCCTAATCCTACAACAAAGTCCCCCCACCTAGTAACGCTGCTCTCCATGTCCTCAGCCAAGTAAAGGGGAGAGGCGGCCCCTGGCTCCCCGCACTCCCCCACCTGCACCTGTCACCAGCTCCCGTGGTCCTTAGCTACTTCCTCCGCCACTCAGGCTCAAGCCCTTCACACCAGTCACCAGGACCTTGACCATGGCCGGGCCCTTGCAGGCAGCTGCTCCCATTCCTCTCAGCTCTGCTGGACAGCAGCAGTGCAGTGCGCTTCACAGGCAAACCTGAGACCCTCCCCCGTCCTCTGGGTCCTCCTAACCCTGAGGAGCAGAGCCCTCGTGAGCTCTTCCTTCACTGTTAGGCTCCAGCACGGTCATGAATGCCACTGCACTCCATGCTACTTCTCGCTGCTCTGCATCTGCTTCCGCAGTCCCTCTGCCCAGGCTGCCTCTCCTCTCCTTCTCACATTAACTTGTACACACCCCTGATCACTGGGTTCTGGAATACCACCTGCTGGAGAGCGGACCCTGCCCTCGCCCTCCTGGCCCCCAGCGGCTGCCCTGCTCACCAACTCACCACCGGCTCAGGTGCCGACTCTCTGGGACTCTCTCTGAGGGCAGGGTCTGCAACTTACTCACCTGGCATATAAGAATTTAACAAGGGTTTGTTTGCAGAATGAAGGAGAAACGTTAAAATAATTCATTTTATGACAACAGTATGTTTTGAAAAGATCTGTTGAAAATGCTGCCATTTCGTTATTCTGTAGCATTCTGTCGTTCTATTCAGGAGCGTGAGCCTGTGGCTCTCCAGGAAGCTCCAAGAACACCCACCTGTGGGATTGCTCCCAAGAGCTCCTCCACACTGCTGTAGCCATAAGCCTTGGGCTGCAGTGTTTCTCCAACGTACTTGGTGTAGGCCACGGAAAACTCATGAAGGAAGAGCTGCTGGTAGTGGTAAGTGTGAAGTAAAGACCGCACATTCTTGGCAAACAGATACAAACTTGTGAGCTTCACACATTCTTCTGTCTTATCATTAGTAAAAACCTGGTCCAAGACAAAAAGGAGCACTAGGAACTTTGAGAGTGACCCCTGTCTGCCCCAGGCCCCCAAACGAGGGCCCCCAGCTGAGAGTGAAATGGGGCCAAGTCAACTTGAAATGGGCAATAAACCAGGGAGGAGGAGGGATCCATTCAAGGATCTCCTGCAAGAGAAAGCTGCCACCTTGAGCAAACTTGAGCTCTATTTGCAAATCTAGGGTGGCAGGGGTCTGAAGAAGGTGTGTCAGAAGAGGAGAAGCCTGGCAAAGCCCTAGGTGAAGAGGGCTGCTCAACAGCAGGCACAGAGGCCACTGACCCTAATCTCCAAAAGGGGTTTCCAAGGACACTGTGATGCAGGATGATGGCATTAGTGTTCTTTAAAACAAACAAAACCACCACGACAGCAGCAGCAAGGGCAAAAAAACCTCAAAGCTCTTTTGTCCTCAAGTAAATTAAACAATTTCTTTACCATAAACTTTTTCAGTCTTTAATGGGTACTGACTATCCAAGAGAAGGAATGTTTCTCCACCTTAGCTGGCTGTGGAAAGCCTTTTGTCTTGAAACATCCATTTACAATATCTACAACCAATGTTCATGTAATAGATAATTAACAAGAGTTTAGAAAATGTTGGATTTGATATCGTGAATGAAAACCAGAGCTGGACAGTAGTGAAAGCAGAATAAAATTTTTTATTCAGGAAGTATTGCAATGGGGGGAAAAAAAGAACCTCAGTATACAACTGGGCTCCGTTTGCAATGTAATGCAGAAAAGTGGGGATTTATAGGGATGTGGTGGGGAGAGGCTGGTGGATGGAAATTTACTAAGACATCCATTATTGACATCCAAAGTCCAGGTCTAGTCTATAAGGCAGCTCAGAGGAGCCAGACTAAGGTCTGGGCAAGGAGAGAGTTTTTGTCAGTTACCTCTTAATTGTCTAATTACCAATCACATGGTTATATGATGATCACAGTGTATCACTCTTTTTGTACAACGCTGGATTTCATTGGTTAACATCTTATTTAGAATCACTTTCTTTTGGGGGACTATATTAGGCTTTTGGTATTAAAGGTATTTTGGCTTCATAAACAAAGTGCTGAGCTTTGCATTTTTTTTTAAGTGACCTTAAAATGGTTTTAAGAAGTTGGAGTTATTTGTTCTTTAAGGATTAGTTAAAACCCAACTGTTAACCCATCTGGTGCCTTTTTCAGTGGTAAATTTTCATTGAGCTTTATAGGTTTTTTTGTGTCAACTAGTCCAATTTTTAACTTCTTGAGTCAATTATGGTAATTTTTTCTACAACCTTATCTATTTCCAGAGCATTCTCTCATGATTCTTCTAATCTTTACGTGCAATTCTTGAAAGACTATCTGGTGACCAGCAAGTCAATCTTTCTGACCCATATCTGACAGTTATGTCACATGAAGCCACTACATAATCCATCTAATTCAGAAAGAGGAAAATCCAGCCTGATGTAGGACAAAAGCACCCTAGTTCAAGAATTTGTAGGCCAGGGCTTGTTGGTCCTTTGGTCAGAGTGCCCGTACTTCCCTCTGCTTCAGTCAAACTATAAAATAACCAATGCACCCTTTCAGCTCTGCACCCTCTGATCTAGAGCATTTGGTAATCCAGAAATACCCAATTCAGCACTGTTGTCATGATGGTTCTAAAGAACTATTAGCACTCGTACCTCAACTAAGTAAGGCAGACTCTTCAGAAGTTCAGTTACGGTCATGAATCCATATTCACAGGGGTTGAGTGGAGTACTGTGCATGGTTTCATAATGTCTCTTGAGCTCATCAACAGAAAGACAAGCAGTTCCTTCCCAAGACATCAACAAGACAAGCAACTGTGCAGTGAGAGAGCGCAGAGACTTGCGGTTGATCAGCTGAATCTGTTTGCCAGATTCTGTATCAGCAACCTGGGAAAACAAGAATTCAAACCTTTCTGAATTCAACAGAGACAATGTGGGTTATGCCCAGCCAGCTAGTTCATTTTGGCTGATGAGACCAATACAGGAAGAATCTCTCTTCTAAACTGAAGTAAAGTGAGTGGGTTTGTTTTTAGCTCCTCTGGGACACCAGACCAACACTTCATGTGACACTGGAGCAGAAACTGATCTCTGCCTCCGTGCTGGTCCATAACCAGATATTTCCATCAGTATCACCCCCCATCCCCACCCCCTCCACTCAAGGCATTCTTCCCACTCCCTGCTACGGGTAGGAGGTGAGACTGGCCAGCTGATAGCCACTGGCCCCAGCGTATGAATTAGGGGCTTCTGTGCTCAGGAGGTTGGGGGGTGGTTAGCCTCCAGGTGACATCCCACAGATCCGACTCTCCCACCTGTGTCCCAGGAGACAGACAGGGGAAGTGACAGCAGGCAAACTGCAGTCTTGTCCACCGTACTAGTCAAAAAGCTGGTATTTTCATTTCTGACTATGTGTCTACTCTGATTCTTTCAGGTTCTCTGGGAGATAAAGGGTTTGAGTGATTAAGTGCACTGGGAGAAGATGCTTTTGAGAAAGACACAGGTTATCATCTGGGGACCAGGCGGCAGGTGAAGAAACCACCATTCCAGTGACCAGAGCCACAGGCCCTGGGCATGGGGACAAGTCTGTGGATTGAGCCTTTACTCCCATTAAAAGAGGCAAAGTTCAGCGTGCCTGCTGCTCAGCTATTGGTAGGCAGACCAATGTTTACATTACAGCTGTTTTTTCCTCTCTATCTGGCTTTCCAGACAGCCCACAGGACTCAGTGCCCACAGTAAGGGCTGGGTAACCACAGCTTGTACCCTTTGGGGCTTTGGATCTTCAGAGGCAGGGGTACTCATGCAGCCACCCCAACATCAGTCTCTCCCTGGTTTTGATGCTCACCTAGAGCCAAGGCAGGAGTTTGATGGGTAGACCTGCTGCCCTTAGGATGGTGATGAACTTGTGGAGATTCAGACTAGATTTCCTCAGCAGAAATTGGGATTAATCAGTCAAGAGATGCAAGTCTAGGGGAGTGTGAGTCACTTCGTAGATGCCCAGACCATCACTATACTCCAGCCTTTAAGGATAACAAGTAAAAACCTGCTCCTTTGATACATCTCTTGATTCTCAACTCTTACAACACAACAGAATCATCTAGGGAGCTTATAAAAAATGCCAGTGCTCAGACCACACTCAAGACTGATTATGTCTCCCAGACAGGGGTGAAGCCCAGACAGTGGCATTTCCCAGGAGCTCTTGGGGCGATGCCAATAGCAGCAAGGGGAGCACCCTGGAGCCTCTCCCATCTTCTCCACCTCTACTGCTCACACGCCAACCCCCCACTCACTGGCCTGTGGTCACCAAAGTCTTCGGTCATGGCTTAGAGTCTTCTATCCACTGAAGCCCACCCCACTGTGGTCCCAGATGCCTGAGCATCCAGGGGCCTGTCCCACACTGTGGCCTTCCAGTTCCTCACTTCCCCACCTCCAGTGGCACCTGCTTCTATTCAATTCCATGCCAGACACCCATTCCCAGGCCTCACTTGGGATCTGGTCACTGCCCACTTCCAAAATAACTCAAACCTCAGTTCATGCCAAAGGAAGCCAGGAGCAGATGCTGGGGAGGGTGACCAGGAAGAGACGGGCATGCTCCACTCCTCCTACTGTTCTTCGGCGTTGCAGCATGACTCGTATTTCCACCCACCTCACAGCCCTCTCCATTCTTTGCTTTCCTCTTTTATCCATCTTGGCACTTATGGGCCATTCATTCATTAACTTGTCAACCCTCTAAAAACATCTCTGTCCCTGTGCTTCTTCTTTGCACCCGGCTGGGAAAGTCCCACCCTGAACCCACCATCTGCTCTCCGGATCCTGCACCAAGCAGCCATGTCCTGACGGACCAGCTCTAGCCTCTCTGGGCACCGTGCACGGCATGCTCCCCCTCCCAGCACCCCGACCTCATCTCCTGACCAGGTCACTCTCCCACTCACAATGACAACTGCAGACCACGTCCATGCACTGCCATCTTGAATCCTCTCTCTCCTAAGAAGCCCCCCATCTTGGCAGAAAACCAGCTCTTGGAGGGCAACTCCCTTCTCCTGGGGACAAACATCGAACATCCCTAGACGTGCATCTACCCTATCCCCCTTTCTTTTTATCGGAAGATTAGTATCAGAGCCATCCGTCTTCCACTGAATGCCAATTCCCACATCTCCTGCCTGCTTGGGACCCTCGCCCACCATCCTTTCCCCCTTTGTATATTTCTCTTCTCTCTCAAGTAGTAGATTCTTTTCAGTGACTCTCAAACATGCTCAAGTCTCTCCAACTGGGGGAAAAAACCCCCACAAAAACCCTCCACGCTCACTCAGTCCTGTGGTCTCCAGATGCCAGCCCCTCGTGCTCCTCCTTCACAGGTAAACCAAAATGTCGTCTGGGTTACCTGGTGTCATTTTCTTGCCACCATATCCTCAAGCCTCAACCCTCTCCGTGTGGTTTGGTCCCTGTATCACTCTGAAGTCAGCCCCACTCTGGCCAGTGACACCAAGTACCTCCACTTAGCCAGGTCGAAGGTCACGCTCACCCCCATCTCGCTTGCCCCTCAGAAGCTCTGAAGCTGCTGACCCCTTCTCCTCCTTGGCTCTCATGTCCCACACTCCAGTGTTGCTCCTCCTCTCCAGCAGCAGCTCCTGTCTCCCGTGAAGGATCTTCCTCCTCTAACCAAACAGCGCACACACACATTCCTTCCTGACCTGTAGTGGCGGCTGTCCCCACGTTGTACATTCTTTCCATCTCTTCTTGTAGTGAGCGTTCCTGGCCCAGTGGTAGAGGCAGCCTGCAATCTGCCCATGTGCTCTACTGAGCACTGGGAGGGCCAGTTCAGTCCATGGTAGGGAAGAAGAGGAAGTTACCCTCTCCCACCCAGGGTCACCAGCAACAAAGGCAATGCTCCTAAATCTGCTCCATAAGTGGGTCACAGTCTGGGAGGAGATCAGTGACAAAGATCTGTTTAAAAGGATCCAACTTCAGAAAATGGATTAAAGATGGCAGTGTGAGAGGAGAGACAGAGGCTTCCTCCTAAAACTGGATACAATTAGAAAATAGAGTTGGTGCAACTAATCCTGAGAGAGCAACAGGAAAGAGGACGGTGTCAGACTGCATACACCTGGAAAAAAGAGCAGACCTCAGCGAATGGGGTAACGTATCAGAGCTGTGGCTCTGCAGGACCTGAGCCCTTCCCCCACCCCAGCTCACCAGCGGGAGGAAGAGAAACGGAGCAGGAAGGGAGTGGAAGGCTTGGGACTGCTAAATACCTAGCTCTGGAGATCTGTTCTGGGAGCACAAACCTACATTTCATGGTGGTTTCATGAGACTCGCATGATTACCGGGTTGGAAAGTTAATACAGGCAGAGTTCCTGGAGAGACTGGGATTCCGACCACTTGTGGAAAGCAGGGTTCCATATCCAGCTGCTCTGGGACAAAAAATTATACCTGTGTGCCCGGCCCACTGGCTCAGGCAGTGGAGACAGGCACAGCAGCCGGGAGGCGGGGAACAGCTCCTTCCTCCCCCGAGGCACCAGTACCGCTCCCCTGCGACCGGCAACATTGCTTCAGGGGCTGAGCAGCTCCAGAATAGAGCTTCTGGACACTGGAGGGCGCCATATACAAACATGAAATGCCAAAGGAACCTTGTCCAGAGTAAAATTATTAATACAACTCCAGAGAAAGATTTAAATGATATGGACCTCGTGACTCTTCCTGAAAGGGAGTTTAAAATAAAAATCATCAACATTCTAATGGAGGTACGGAAAGACATCCAAGAACTCAGGAATTAATTCAGGTCGGAGATCCAATCATTGAAGAGCACGATGGAGGTTATTAAAAGCAGGTTGGATACGGTGGAGGAGACAATGAATGAAATAGAAACTAGAGAAGAGGAATACAAAGAAACTGAGGCACAGAGAGAAAAAAGGATCTCTAAGAATGAAATAATATTGAGAGAACTGTGTGACCAATCCAAGCAGAACAATATTCACATTATAGGGATACCAGAAGAAGAAGAAGAGAGAGAGAAAGGGATAGAAAGTGTCTTTGAGGAGGTAGTTGCTGAAAACTTCCCCAATCTAGGGAAGGACATAGTCTCTCAGGCCATGGAGATCCACAGATCTCCCAACACAAGGGACCCAAGGAAGACAACACCAAGACACATAGTAATTAAAATGGGAAAGATCAAGGATAAGGACAGACTGTTAAAAGCAACCAGAGACAGAAATAAGATCACATACAAAGGAAAGCCCATCAGGCTAACATCAGACTTCTCAGCAGAAACCTTGCAGGCCAGAAGGGAGTGGCATGACGTATTTAATGCCATGAAGCAGAAGGGCCTGGAACCAAAATTACTTTATCCTGCAAGATTATCATTTAAATTTGAAGGAGGGATTAAACAATTTTCAGATAAGCAAAAGCTGAGAGAATTTACCTCCCACAAACCATCTCTACAGTCTATTCTGGAGGGACTGCTATAGACGTAAGTGTTCCTAAGGTTGAATAGCTGTTACCAAAGGTAATAAAACCACAGTAAAGAGAGTAGAACAGCTAATTACAAAGAAATACAAAATTAAATGAACTATCCCCAAAGTCAATCAAGGGATAGAGAAAAAGTACAGAATTTGATACCTAATATATAAAGAATGAAGGAGGAAGAAAAAAGAGGAGAAATAGAAAAGAACCTTTAGATTGTGTTTGTAACAGCACACTAAGTGAGTTAAGTTAGACTCTTAGATAGTAAGGAAAGTAACCTGCAATGTTTGGTAACCACGAATTTAAAGCCTGAAATGGCAATAAGTACATACCTATCGATAATCACCCTAAATGTAAATGGACTGAATGCACCAATCAAAAGACACAGAGTCACTGAATGGATAAAAAAACAAGACCTATCTATATGCTACTTACAAGAGACTCACCTCAAATCCAAAGACATGCACAGACAAAAAGTCAAGGGATGGAAAAAGATATTTCATGCAAACAATAGGGAGAAAAAAGCAGGAGTTGCAGTACTAGTATCAGACAAATTAGACTTCAAAACAAAGAAAGTAACAAGAGATAAAGAAGGACATTACATAATGATAAAGGGCTCAGTCCAACAAGAGAATATAACCATTCTACATATATATGCACCCAACACAGGAGCACCAGCATATGTGAAACAAACACTAACAGAACTAAAGGAGGAAATAGACTGCAATGCATTCATTTTAGGAGACTTCAACATACCATTCACTCCAAAGGACAGATCCACCAGACAGAAAATAAGTAAGGACACGGAGGCACTGAACAACACACTAGAACAGATGGACCTAACAGACATCTATAGAACTCTACACCCAAAAGCAACAGGATATACATTCTTCTCAAGTGCACATGGAACATTCTCCAGAATAGACCACATACTAGGCCACAAAAAGAGCCTCAGTAAATTCAAAAAGATTGAAATCCTACCAACTAACTTTTCAGACCACAAAGGTATAAAACTATAAATAAACTGTACCAAGAAAGCAAAAAGGCTCACAAACACATGGAGGCTTAACAACACGCTTCTAAATACTCAATGGATCAATGACCAAATTAAATGGAGATCCAGCAATATATGGAAATAAATGACAACAACAACACAAAGCCCCAACTTCTGTGGGATGCAGCGAAAGCAGTCTTAAGAGGAAAGTATATAGGAATCCAGGCATATTTAAAGAAGGAAGAACAAACCCAAATGAATAGTCTAACGTCACAGTTATCAAAATTGGAAAAAGAAGAACAAATGAGGCCTAAAGTCAGCAGGAGGGACATAATAAAGATCAGAGAAGAAATAAACAAAATTGAGAAGAATAAAACAATAGAAAAAATCAATGAAACCAAGAGCTGGTTCTTTGAGAAAATAAACAAAATAGATAAGCCTCTAGCCAGACTTATTAAGAGAAAAAGAGAATCAACACACATCAACAGAATCAGAAACAAGAAAGGAAACATCACGACGGACCCAACAGAAATACAAAGAATTATTAGAGACTACTATGAAAATCTATATGCTAAGAAGCTGGAAAACCTGGAAGAAATGGACAACTTCCTAGAAAAATACAACCTTCCAAGACTGACCAAGGAAGAAACACAAAATCTAAACACACCAATTACCAGCAAAGAAATCGAAGCGGTAATCAAAAAACTACCCAAGAAAAAAAACCCTGGGCCAGATGGATTTACCTCGGAATTTTATCAGACATACAGAGAATATGTAATACCCATACTCCTTAAAGTTTTCCAAAAAATAGAAGAGGAGGGAATACTCCCAAACTCATTCTATGAAGCCAAAATCACCCTAATACCAAAACCAGGCAAAGACCCCACCAAAAAAGAAAATTACAGACCAATTTCCCTGATGAACATAGATGCAAAAATACTCAACAAAATATTAACAAACCAAATTAAAAAATATATCAAAAGGATCATACACCATGACCAAGTGGGATTCATCCCAGGGATGCAAGGATGGTACAACATCCAAAAATCCATCAACATCATCCACCACATAAACAAAAAGAAGTACAAAAAATACATGATCTTCTCCATAGATGCTGAAAAAGCATTTGACAAAATTCAACATCCATTCATGATAAAAACTCTCAACAAAATGGTATAGAGGAAGGTACCTCAACATGATAAAGGCCAAATATGATAAAGCCACAGCCAACATCATACTGAACAATGAAAAGCTGAAAAGCTTTTCCTCTGAGATCAGGAACAAGACAGGGATGCCCATTCTCCCCAGTGTTACTCAACATAGTACTGGAGGTCCTAGCCATGGCAATTAGACAAAACAAAGAAATACAAGGAATCCAGATTGGTAAAGAAGAAGTTAAACTGTCACTATTTGCAGACAACATGATATTGTACATAAAAAACCCTAAAGACTCCACTTCAAAACTACTAGAACTGATATCGGAATTCAGCAAAGTTGCAGGATACAAAATCAACAAACAGAAATCTGTGGCTTTCCTATACACTAACAATGAACTAATAGAGAAATCAGAAAAACAATTCCATTCACAATTGCATCAAAAAGAATAAAATACTTAGGAATAAATCTTACCAAGGAAGTCAAAGACCTATACCCTGGAAACTGTAAGACACTCTTAAGAGAAATTAAAGAGGACACAACCAAATGGAAACTCATCCCACGCTCTTGGCTAGGAAGAATTAGTATCATCAAAATGGCCATTTTGCCCAAAGCAATATACAGATTTGATGCAATCCCTATCAAATTACCAACAACTTTCTTCAACGAACTCAAACAAATAGTTCAAAAATTCATATGGAAACACCAAAGACCCCAAATAGCCAAAGCAATCCTGAGAAGGAAGAATAAAGTGGGGGGATCTCGCTCCCCAACTGAAGCTCTACTACAAAGCCACAGTAATCAAGACAGTTTGGTACTGGCACAAGAACAGAGCCACAGACCAGTGGAACAGAACAGAGACCCCAGATATTAACCCAAACATATATGGTCAATTAATATATGATAAAGGAGCCATGGACATATTGGGGAAATTACAGTCTCTTCAACAGATGGTGCTGGCAAAACTGGACAGCTACATGTAAGAGAATGAAACTGGACCACTGTCTAACCCCATACACAAAAGTAAATTTGAAATGGATTAAAGACCTGAATTTAAGTCATGAAACCATAAAACTCTTAGAAAAAAACATAGGCAAAAATCTCCTGGACATCAACATAAGCGACAACTTTATGAACATATCTCCCCGGGCAAGGGAAACAAAAGTAAAAATGAACAAATGGGACTATATCAAGCTGAAAAGGTTCTGTACAGCAAAGGACACCATCAATAGAACAAAAAGGTACCCTACAGTATAGGAGAATATATTCATAAATGACAGATCTGATAAAGGGTTGACATCCAAAATATATAAAGAGCTCACACACCTCAACAAACAAAAAAGCAAATAATCCAATTAAAAAATGGGCAGAGGAGCTGAACAGACAGTTCTCCAAAGAAGAAATTCAGATGGCCAACAGACACATGAAAAGATGCTCCACATGGCTTGTCATCAGAGAAATGCAAGTTAAAACCACAATGAGATATCACCTCACATCAGTAAGGATCGCCACCATCCAAAAGACAAACAACAATAAATTTTGGCGAGTTTGCAGAGAAAGGGGAACCCTCCTACACTGCTGGTGGGAATGTAAATTAGTTCAACCATTGTGGAAAGCAGTATGGAGGTTCCTCAAAAAGCTCAAAATAGAAATACCATTTGATCCAGAAATTCCACTTCTAGGAATTTACCCTAAGAATGCAGCAGCCCAATTTGAAAAAGATAGATGTACCCCTATGTTTATCACAGCACTATTTACAATAGCCAAGAAATGGAAGCAACCTAAGTGTCCATCAATAGATGAATGGATAAAGAAGATGTGGTACATATACACAATGGAATATAATTCAGCCGTAAGAAGAAAACAAATCCTACCATTTGCAACAACATGGATGGAGCTAGAGGGTATTATGCTCAGTGAAATAAGCCAGGCGGAGAAAGGGAAGTACCAAATGATTTCACTCATATGTGGAATATAACAACAAAGAAAAACTGAAGGAATAAAACAGCAGAAGAATCACAGAACCCAAGAATGGACTAACGGTTACCAAAGGGAAAGGGACTGGGCAGGAGGGGTGGGAAGGGAGGGATAAGGGCAGGGAAAAAGAAAGGGGGCCTTACGATTAGCATGTATAACGTGGGGGGGCATAGGTAGGGATGTGCAACACAGAGAAGTAGTAAGTCTACAGCATCTTAGTACGCTGATGGACAGTGACTGTAATGGGGTTTGTGGCAGGGGGACTTGGTGAAGTGGGGAGTCTAGTAACCATAATGTTCTTCATGTAATTGTAGATTAATGATAATAAAATGAAAAAAAAAAAAGGATCGAACTTCAGGTCAGGAGCACTGAGTTCGATACACATGAGAAGAAACACCCTGGGATACAACAGTGACCTCATCAGTTGGAAAGACACTACTCAGGAAAGGCCACCAATAAACACAGAAGAGCAAGACCAAAAACCTAAACTGCCACCATTACCTAGTCAGGCACTGAAGATGCACGCAGCAAGCTGTGAAGCAGTGAGCAGTGCATGGAACAAGCACAGAAACGCTAAGGCCAAGTGCACATCCCCATAAAGACGATGCCACTGCAAGTTTCAGCCCACGGAGGAAAAACCTGTTTACCTTTACAACATGGCAGAGTTTCTGTGTTAAAGCTGAAATTGAGCTGACGTCGTAGTCTTGGAGACGAAATGTGTAACCAAAAGTTTTAGCATACTCTTTAAGCAGATCTGTCATCATAAGGCAGTTATCTTTTTGGGACCGAAGGAGTTTAACAAACTGAGCGGCTAGAGCTTTGAATCGTTCCACCTCTGTCAAAGTAAGGATTTTTTCTTCTCCACATTCCAACACCTGGGAAAACAGAGGAGCAGGAAGGGAGACTGAACAAGTTAGGATTGTGCATGGATTTCAGTGGCATGGAAATCTATACAATTAGTAACTAAAAAGCCCTTTAGTGTTCTTTAATGCACACAGACTTTCAGTTTTGCAAGATAAAGTTCTAGAAATAGGCTGCACAACAGTGTGAATATATTTAACACTACTGGACTGTACACTTAAAATGATGAATCAGGTAATGTGTACTTTACCACAAGCATTTTAAAACATCTTTAAAAAGCACTTCAGGAGTCAAAAATAGTAATATTAATAAAATCAACAGAAATCTGGTTTAACATTAAGAACAAAGCCTTCATTCCACCTGTTAGTTATCCCCACCTCTCATGTAAGAGATTTGAAAAGTATGGAGCTAATGAATGAGTATTCAGTTAAAAAAAATCAAACTAGTTACCATTTTTCAGTAATTACCCTGAAACAAGTTTGCAGATTTCTTTATTGAAGGAAAGAGCACATTTACCTAAAAATACTAGTGAGCCAACAACATAGCTTCTCTGATTGAAATACTTCAAATTGTCACCCTATATCATAAATCCCTATTTCCCAGCAAAATAGGACTGAGAGAAAAAAAAATCCCCCTCTTACACATAGTTCAGAAAAAATAGATAATTAGAATCTCTTCACTCACTTGTAAAATATCAGGTATGGCTTCAAAAAGTTCAAGTAGTTTGGTAAACCCATAGTAGGCGAGTTTGCACTGCCGGCCAAAGTGGTGATGGTAGGAGGGGATGAACTTATTAAAGGGCATCCGGAAATGGGGTTGGTGCCGCAGCAAATCAACAACATCCTTGGAGAACTGTTTTGTCCTTTCTATTTCATCCTGGGTACGTTCTTTTAAAAAAAAAACCAAGTTACTATTTTCTTGCACCCATTTGTTTGACATTATTACTGTTAGTCCTATGCACAGATTACAAAACACCATCCTTGACTTCCAAACACACACACACAACCTAAAGCAAACATATTTCTCTCTTTGCAGATGGTTTTCAAACTTGCTTATTAAAGGCAGAACACCAGGAAGTTGTGACACGGTTATTATACTGTGAATACACACATACCTATGTAATTTCATCTTACAAGTGAGAAGTATTTTCTCGTCTCTGCCTCCTTACTCCCATTTCATATATGTGAAATGATATACATACAGGTCTCTGTATTTGAGAAAGGAATGTGGAATCTATTTTTGTGAAATCACAGCTCTGAATATTCACATGCTTTTTGGTTATTCTTCTGATCTTCAGTTAAAATTGCCAGCAAAAAAGAGTATCAGGCACCAAAAGTTTAACAATAATACAGAGGACAAAATGCTTCAACTTAAGATTTTGTTTCCACTAATTTTTGAATTAGAATTGGGGAAGACTAACATTACTCACATTAGCTTTGTAATTCTATGGCTGCATGGACATCAGTGTTCTGCAGGAACACAGTTTATGTATCACTGATGAGTAACAGTGAAGAGAACATGACAGCAGGCAGATTTAATTTTTTCTATTCTATCTCCCAGGCATCAACCAGAACTATAAAAGTGGGAAATGCAAAACATTCACTTTCCTTTTCTCTCCTTCTCAAGTGTGCATAGTAAAGTAACTCAGTTGAAAGAAAAAAGCAACAGGTGGCAGGCGTGGTGACTGGTTTTCAGCTGGTAACCACGTGGTGAACAGTCAGAAAGGCTTAGCAGGCACTGAAGAAAAGTGCTGGTCATGCCTTTTTCCCCCAGAGGGTATCCTGAAAAACTACCTTGCTTGCTTTCTTGACAAGTAGCTTCACTTACTCTGAAGAATGGAGGATCCACTACACAGCAGAGCAGGTGTTTTCACACTGTACTTTCCACGGAACCCTCAAGAACCACAGAGGAGGGAAAGGCGCATCCCCTATACGGCTCCAAGTTAAAATAACCACTGCGGTAGACAACTTCCCTCCAGCACATTTAAGTCAACATACCTCTTTTGGGGATACAAATCACCATTTCGTTATCTTGTTGGGACAAGCAGATGGTTGTGTCCGGAATCTCCGATATGATATCGATCAACTCACAAACACCATATTCAGTGACATTCCAATCCTTTGAGAAACACCTGGAATTTAACCATGGAAATGGGTAAGGAATGAGGAATATCACCTGCTAAAATAAACTGTAAGTTTTCCCCAAAAAATGCTAAATAGACAAGTTAGGTAATTACTTTACATATGGGGGAAGTATTTTAAATTATTTGCTTTCATTTTCTTCCCCCTATCTCAACAACTCACCAATGATAAGCCTGTGAGAATTCTCTCACAATGACCTGTTTGCTGGCTTGAGATTTGAGAAGTTTTAATAAATCCTGAGTAAAGCGCTTCACCTGGGCCCTGTGGGTAAGGGTCAGCAAACGTTTGGAGCCCATTCCAAGGATCTGCAAATCAAACATTTTGATTATTTATAATCATAAGATGCTGGCAGATAACAACTTTCTAGTTGATGGCTCTCTTCTGCTACCACCCCCAAAAAAACAACTCCCTTTATGTATGACACCTGCATTGTGAAACACATGTAGATCAACAAAATGGAAAAAAATAAACAACTGCTCAAGTGTCTGGGACCCTCTTTTTTTTTTTTGCCCTACACACCTTTTCTCAAATAATCAGGAGTAGAGAAATGAAAAGCATATTATCAGTGTAGGCAACTAATTTTGTCTATAAAAGATAGCTAAAGTTTTCCAGACCATTTTACAAGTGGGAAGCTGCTTTACAAGTGGAACGCTACTATAACACTGTAAATTAATAGGCAAAGACTTCTTAGGAACCAACACTAGGGTCCAACTCAGTATGGTCTTTAACTCATTTATAAGCAAGGTAAGCCTATGTTCACGGTGGCTTCCGTGTAATAGTGAACAATTCTGGAGAGGCTGTTAGGAGGAAGCCAGTCTTCAGAGAGAAGGAAAACACTCTCTGGTGCTCTACAGAGTTCCTTTGCACTGGAAACACAGCTTTCAGAAAAACTGCGAAGCCACCTTGTGTGTGTTTTCTGTACTCTGAAGAAAGCCTAACAGGGTATTCTGCTCTGAACTGACCTCTTAGGAAATGGGTTACCAGGTGTCCTGTTTCTTTGGCTGAAATAGCCAAAGCCATGCAGAAACATTCCTATCTTGAAACAAATAACCCCCGAGCATTTCTTACCTGCAACACATGAGGCACTGCTTCTAACAATTCAATCAGCTTGGAATATCCATAGTCTGATACGCGGCACTGCTTTGCAAAATGGTGGTGATAGGATGGGATGAAATTACTAATTGGAATGACACAGGATGGTTGGCTCTTCAGTAAGTCGATCACTTCTCGACTGAACTGGATCAGCTGGGGGTTACCAACAGGACTTTTAGAGCGCAGAAGCCAAGGGTCTAGGTACATGGGGAGAAAAAAAGAACAGGCACGATTTCACCAGCTAAAAGAAAGGTAACTAACTTTGCATTCTGGCTTCAGCTCCATCATGACCAAGAAGATGAAACCAAGTAACTGCTTTATGTCTCAGCTTCTGAACTCGGATCTCACATAATCAGCAGGCTAACCCACCTTCTTTATGGGCTGGCAAATGCTTCCCTACTACCTCTCAAGGTCCAGTAGCCAATGTAAAGCATAGGTCATCACAGCATTAAAGCAGAGGTGAAAACATGCAGAAGTTTCCAGCTTGTAACTGGTTGTATTTCAAAGATCCACTTGTAACTTGGTCACATGGAACTACTTTCCCTCAGAATCAAAGTCATAAATGGTCATCAAGCAGGTAGCCCCCAACAGCCTAATTAGCCCACACTGGAGCTAAAAACGTTGCCTAGGAAACCATGGAGAGTGATAATGTAAAACTGGCATGACACAAACCTGAGTAATAACATGTTTTTGAATTTATCTTGTATGTCCATATAATTAAGAAAAAGTTTTAATTATAAAAGTATCAATCAGCAGATGGAGACCTTTGTGGGACTAGCAGGCTAATGACACAGGAGAGAGAAAGGAGGGGCCAGCATAAGGCATGGGATGAGTGGGGTAGGACTGAGGGTAAAGGCAACAGCAGGTGGGTGAGAAGCTTTGGTACCAATATTTCTCCTCTGGGAGCCAGCTGTTAAGCCTACCTTTCTTCCTGTAGGGGGAGGTGGGAGAAGAATAGGAAGAAGTGGTGGGGGCCAAAGAGCAGGAAATGTGGATATGAAGGCAACAATTTACAGTGCTATCCACAGGTAGCAGAATCAGACACCTGCAACTCAGGGGATGCCCAGAACTCAGAAGTTCACCCAAATCTAGGTTTAAATTTCCTGGTCATTGGCATTTAGAGTTAAATCAAAGTCAGAAATGCTGACCAAAATGAATTTCAAAGGTAAATCTGCATTAAGAGATATTTCCTTCACATACTTGAAACTTTTTAAAAGGCCAGGCAACTGATAAGCCAAACAGCTTCACAAAATTAGGTAAAGAGATTTATAACTGTGAAATCTGGGTTTTAAGTATTTTACATAATTTATGCTGATACTTTCAAAAAGTCTAGTTCTGCCAAACCTTCTGCACTTTATAGAGAGCTGTTTTAAAAAAGATCAAAGACACCCATGGTGCTTTAAGCTTGGCCCATAGTGCTGCTGTTTAAGATAAAAGCCAATAGCCTCCTCTCATAGTAGATGGGGGCTCAGACGGACTGAACCTGACACCTACCTGTGTTTGGAGGCGGGGGCTTGTTGTGAATCCACTTAATTACTTTGACGCCATTCTGTGCAGTGGCAATGTTTACACCTGGAACACAGGTGATGAGGTGCTCTAAGGGCACACCCCCTGTGTTTTCTTGCACTACTTCTAATTCACCAAACTCCGCAGCATAGCAATCTGGAAAGCTGAAGTGGAAAAATGAAGAGTTCATTAAAATAATGGAAAAGCAAAGTACCCACCAAACAGCTTTTATTTTACTGTATCCATTCATAAATAGTTTGTTTAAATGCCCAGGATCTGGGTTTGAATGTTAATATTAAGGTCCCAGGAAGGCCATCAACTGGGGCATTACCTCTTTGATGCATTCTGATGGTACTAGAAATTCCTGGACAATCTTCTAGCAAGCAGGGGATTAAAAAAAAGGCAGTTGGATTCAGTGCTTTCATGTATATTTTTCAAATCTCTCTTCCCTGTTGCTTTATGTCTAGGGTATATCTTGTAACTTTACTTTCATTGTTGATTAGAAGAGTAAATTCAACTTCTCTAATTATGATTCCCTTTCAGGTATCAAAAGGTCTAATTTAGTCTATGGCAAAGCTACATCTCTGCCCATTGCCTTTCCCCTAATAGATACGTTGTACTGGGACAATTGGGTAGCCATGTGGAAAAAAGACAAAGGTAGGTCCATACTACATACTTCACACCAGCATAAACTCCCAATAGAAGAATGCTGTAACAATAAAACCATGAAATCTAATATGTAAAAAAAAAAAAAATAAGGCAGTTGCATTCCAAGTTATTTATTTATCTGCTCTAATGTATCAGTGGCTGTAAGGCAACCTTGTCTTTAGTCTAGGCCCCTATATTGAGTCTACCATGTAGCTCACAGTGTGGTTAAGTGGCCTTTTGAACACTTTTCTCCCTCAAATTCTGCTACCTACAGCCACTGAGGTTGTGCACTTGTGGCTTGTGTGCATACTTCTACCTCAGCACTTATAATCACCTCTCTGTGGAGAAGAGACTGTACTATTCATGTTTGTGTCGAAATTCAACACGCAAATTTTCTTGTTGAAATAGTAAATGAATGGATCCCATTTCAGATATACTTTGTACGTCTAAAAATGTGAGAATGAGGCATTCTATAACACTTGGTGGGGAAGAGGTGTGGGCACAGGGCATACTTTCTACAAAGAAGAGAACTGATAAGGCATCGGATCTCAATGGCTTTAACGTGTTCACCTTAATAAAGGCACAGTGCCCTCGTGTGTCTGCAGAAGACTATGAACTTGGGGTGCAAACATCTTCAGAGACAGAATCACAAAAGGAATCTTGTAGGAGTCTGGATCAAATTCATGTTCACTGCAGAAAAGAGAACAAAACAGTCGCTATTTCTTGGTTGTCTAAAACGTTCACAAGGTAATTCTAACATATTCCACAACCTTATACAAAGAGATGGTTTCTAAAGGGAAATAGGCATTATACCTGAAATCCTTATTGGAACAGTGCTGTCTGCAGATGGGCTCGTGATATTCTAACTCTTCAAATATAATTGGGCTGCAGGTGGCTGAGGAGCCGTCATGGGACTGGGAAGAGCCCAAGGGGCTCTGTCGGGCTTGGCTGCTAGGCAGGAGGCACACCAGTCTCCCATTTCCTTGCTCACGGATTGCAACCGTGTCTGTTAACTTATATAAATCTGACACATTCAACTTGTGTCCAAACCTAAAACCAAGGAAAAACAGAGATGCTGACCTAGAAGTTTTTTTTGATGATACAAAAACACCTGTCCTATTTAAATAGAGGGCTATACCTAAGAATGGTCCTGTCTCTTCAAAAGTAAAACTGGAATAACACTGCTATAAATCCATTCACAGTAGAACTGGTGATACATGGCACTCCTTTGAGTCATCTGTGGCCCACGGCCCACTATAGGATTCTAACATTTGGTACCCACTCCCCAACCCCTCCCCCGTTTACATAAATGACCTCACCTCATTTTCTGAGCTGGAAAGCTATTTGATATGACGTCTTTCAACTTGGCTCCCCAAGTTGAAAATCCCTACTACCTCTTGCCATCTTTGCTCTACTCCCTCAGAGGATGGATGCTCCTTTCCAGCCACCTCTGTTTTCACCTATGTCTCTGCCTCATGACCCACACTTCCTCTGAGACTGGGCTCCTCAATCATTCCCCTGACTTATCTGTTATACTCAGAGCTTAAAGGCACAGGCTCTGAAGGCAGACAGAGTTGATTTCATATCCTGACTCAACCCAGATGACCTTAGTCAAGTTACATAAACAATCTGGGCCTCAGTTTTCCCAAATCTAAAATGGAGTGATAATACCTACCTGGGTTCATGTGAGAATTAAACATGGTTATGTATGGAGTTTGGCACACAGCAAGTGCTCATTAAATGTTAGCTGCTCCAGTGGTTTCTTCTCAGTGCCCTATATACATGCTTAGATGTCCTTCTACTAAAACTAGTCTCACATTCTCTTCCCACCTCACTCATGCTGTGTGTAGATGCAAATTCTCCTCCATGCTGTCTTCTACTCTCATCTTCCCTAGAGTGAAAACAGCTGGTCTCTGAGGAGTTTGTTGTTTCACTGTCCAGTCTGTCAGCCTGTTCCCTCCAAGGTTTTATCCACAGGACTCTGTAGGGATTGCTGTCTAGTCACCAGCAGCCTCCTCCTCCCCACAGCTTACACCATTTCCTCAGGCCACTTGATGTTACAGGCCATCCCCACACATCCTGGTAACACCCTCATCCCTGGCTTCTCGCCTACTTCCTGTCCCTGGGCGCATTTCATCCAGTTCTGCCTTTCTCTGTTTCTCCTCCCTCTCCTCTGATCTCATCTAATCCTGTGTATTTCATGATCAAAATTCAGGCAAATAACTGCCATGTCTTCAGAGCCAACTTTCTTCCTGAGGAAGCCTCCAAATGTGCAGAGGACCACCTGACCTCTACCCAGATATTCCAACAGCCCCCTAAAACCAGTATGTCCAAAACCAAGATCAGAAACTCACTGTATCCCCAGGACATGCTTTCTGTATTTCTCTATTTCTGGCTTAACCACCCAACCATCATTCAGTCATCCAGAGCAAAAAAACTCAAAACCAAACTGACCTCTACAGATTTTTACCTTGTCCCCTATATAAACTAGTTCCTGAGGCTCATTTCACCAGTGATGGGAACTTCTGCAGTTTCCAGTGCCACCTGTGCCGGCAGCATCTGCTCAGAACTGGCCCTGGGGAGGCACTCTCCCTCCTCAGCCTCCTTCCCTCCCCTGCTTGTTCCACCGCAGACATCACTGCCTCCAGTGTGGGTCCCACCCCACTCCTCCATGCCTCCAATACCCCAGGGCCCCCTTTATTCACACAACAATGGGCAAGCCCCTTATTCTTTCCATCCCCTGCACCCTTAAAAAGTTTCTTCCTCCCTACTCCTCCTCTTTCACGACAGTTTTCTTTGTTCTATGGAATAATTTGTATTTTCCCTTCCCTTCCAGACATAAACTCCTCAAGGACAAAGTTGTTTTGTCTCCCCAGCTCTGCACTTCCAGATTTTCATTACACTAATACTTGCTGAGCACCTACTATTCACTAAGACATGGTGTTGGGTCAGACCCAGTCCTTGTCATTCTTGAGCTTACAGTCTAGAAGGTGCTCAGAAATGTCTTGCTTGATGAATAAGAAAACGAATCAATTGGAAAAATATGAAAGTGCAGTTTGGGGACTAAGGTCTAAATGTGCTAAAAATGCAAGAAGTTTTTAAACTGCATGTTAAAACCAAAATTGAAATCTCAACACCACTGTCTTTGTCTCATGTCCTCCACCAGGCTGGAAGTTCCTTAAGAGCTGCTACCACAGTTTTTGGCCAATCCCTAATCACTACTGCAATTTCGGAAGCCACTGATCAGTTTTGACTGGATCAATGAAAAAAAATTAACCTAACTTACTTTTTCTCATAGATATCTGTAAATTTAAAAAGAGGCAGACAGCAGGCAGGAGCATCCTGAAGAACAGATATTGTTTCTGCACTGTAAGACAAAATTTTCATCAATTAGAGAACAGATGCTACTGGAAATCAACAGATGATTTCCAAGTTGTATTTAAAAAACAGTTCATAAAACTGACTAACACAATTGTCTATGCAAAATAACTTTACCAGTTCTGCTATGTCAGAATTTATTTTTCAGAAAAATTTAAAGAAAGGACTTTAGGGACACGGCAATTAAAGAATATTAAGTCACACACTGAGGTTTTTATCAGACTCAAGCATAGGGCTTTTGACACCTATGTATCAGAAAAACACTAACTGAGACAAACATGTTGTTAATGCAGAGCAAAAGGTAGAAGAGCCTGAATGCTCCATGTGGCTCATATGTTAGAGATATGGGAGTGGAAACTCCACAGCTGAGGACATACAACTGAATATGATATGTCCACCATGGTTTGAAAAATAAAAAGGTGCTGAAAAGCCAAACTTAAAATTGAGTGACTGGCTTTGAGCCACTTGATTATTCTTCCCCCCCGCTTATTCTATGTTTCTGAACTTTTCCAAACTTTCTTCAATGAAACTTAATTTTTATTCTAGGAAAAAAAATTTTTAAATAATGATGAAGTACACATCAGAGAAAAGATCTCTGAAAGTCCACACAGATTATCTTGGAGTGAGTTCTGTTCTAGTAGTTCCCCCTCAAAACAGAGGCAGCCAAAGAATCAAAGCATATTATGAATAAAATCATCACCAGATTCCTAAGACTGACAGTTCTAATGTAGACTTCTGGTGTTTGGCATCTATTTGACATTCAGGGTATAACTGCAAGTTGAGAGTTTGGAGCTTTGTAGATCTATCCTTTATAGACGAATCTACCTTCTACTAAAACTTGAAGGCATATTCAGACTTTCTTGGCTTATAAACTTTTACTGCAGACAGCTACTGTCTTTAGAACCAGTTCTGGATACATGGCATATTATTTTACTCCTAAGTGTCTGCCAAGTTTAAGGTACAACTCACCTTTGATTGATGACTTGAGCGAGTCAAATTATTCTAACCAGCTATTCCCAACTTACTTCTAACTTCTAGCTTATTTCTATTGATTGAAAATCAGTGTTATTGCATATGTAATCATCAAAGAGTGCTGGGAATGTGATAAAAACTATTTTTAATATTTCTAAAATGTTTCTAGGCCAAAATGTTATTTCTTGAAATAAATGGCTTGTTGTTTTTTTTTTTTTTACCTCAGTAAAGAGAGTGATTTATTAGCAGGTCCTGTGGCAAGTGAGACCAGGATCTTCTTGCTGCCAATTTTGTATCTATGGAGGCTATTCACCGCCCTGATTGCTTCTTGTAAGTTTTCCATCTGAACAACAGCCTTAAGTTGATAATCTGTATGGGGACTGAGCTCCACACTCTTCACCTACGGCAGTAAAAAGGAAAACAGAATGCAGTGTCTACCCAAACCTTGCCATCTTAAAACTAAAGGTGATTCATTAAGGAGCACATTTGTAGACTTTAATGCTTCTGTGAGAAATTTGTCCTGAACTGCATTTCTGCAGAGCAAAACTTAAGTGAGCTAGGATAGGTGACCTTGGAACATTAAAGTGGCCCAGCCTGAATGCTCTGGCATACACACTGATGCAGATTCAGGGGCCAACATTTGTGAAGAGTCTTTGGGGTCTTCCCCAGACCCTGCAAACACAGGGGCATATAACCATTTAAAAAATCTGGAAAAGGTGCATTTTTAGTATGCTGCACCAAAAAACTGAATCAAATATGTATAAGATAGTAACAAAAACAGGCAATATTATTTTAGAATCCTAATTCTGTATTTTGACAGCCAGAGCTAACTGAAATCCACCAGAATTTTATTTCCCGAAGTGCCATTTAAATCCCTGCCCATGACCACAGTGCTTCTCTGCTAGGTTTCTTGTTCTGGGGCTGTGACCTAAAAACTGGATGTACAGCACCACCACAAGCAGACCAGAGGATAAAGGAAGATCAAACTTGGCCAGTAACACTTACATCCTGCCTGTGGTTATGTGTGTTGAATTAAGTTCTCTCAACTTGAAACAAACAAATAGCAAAGGGTAAAACAAATGCAAGAACAAGAGTGCAGAGGTTACCTTGCCATGCCTAGAAAATGCTTCTTGCATGAGCTGCTGCAGCTCCTTTCGCGATAATCTGTAGTCTATGTTGCTGATCTGGATGTCGGCACCATTTGCAAAGGGGTCTGGGCAGTCGGCACCAATACTCGAATTTGCAATGTTGAAAGCAAGTGGGGATGTTCTGTTCAAAAGGTTTGGAGACACACTCCTGCTTAAAACATACATACTGAGATTTTTTAAAAACTATTAATCTATTTATTTATTATCATTAAACCTTGTTTGAAGCTTTATATAGAAGTAGCTTTCCACAATATAACCAACTAGACATTTGGTTTTCAAATGTGCTTTTCTCTTAAACACATACTTATTTTTAGAGTTATCGAAACTACTATCTGTTGATGACTCCTTATTAATAACTGGTAAATCATTAAATATCAAATATTCTTTCACTAAATTATTTATTGCTAAGGGCAGAAATTATAGGCAGGCCTGGTGAATTTTCCACTTTGGGCATTTACTCTTAGAAATTGGATTGTGATACTAATGTAAATCATTTAACCTCCCCTGGGTCTTAAAAAGCAAGGTTATCTTTGCTCATATGTTACAGACCTCCATGTGAATTTTAAAATGTTATTTTACAGGTCCAAAGTCATACTCTATAGGCAGCCTTCACTGACTCAGCAGAACAAATGCTAGAATGAGCTAATGGGAGGCAACGTGGCCGTACTCAGCTTGAGTGTAGAAAGTTTAGACAAGGTCTCACACAGGTAATTACAGTGGTTTGCAGAGACCCTTACTTCTCAGAGCTTCCTCTCATCACCCTATGAATAAGATTAATCCTTGCATGTCTAGTTTGGGCTTCTTCCTCAACATGACAAAGTGATGAGGAAACAGGAAGACATCCTTATGTGTTTCCATCATGTGCCAGGGACTCCAGGACAGCTTCTCCCCTGACCTCTGCTTACCACACTTCCCATGGTGAGAAGCACTGCTCCCGAATGTTAGCTATGGCTACCTGAGGACGAGGGGACTGGTGGAGGAAGAAGAGGAGACCGGCCTTTAACTTTATGTGGCTCTGTGTTGCTTGGATTCTTTTAAACAAACATATGATTTCAAATCCCTTCTATTTCTTGTAGGCACCCTACAGATCAAGAGCCTGAACTTACCGCAAAGACCAAGACTGAGATGTGAGCAGGGGACCGACTTGCCTTGATGCAATTAACTTGCTGAAAGCAGACGGGTAACTCACTTGGAACAGTGTCTCCTCTTTATCTTTTTTCTCTACAGGAGAACTGGTAACACTTCGGGCACTGAGGTTCTCTTTTCTGACGGGGAAAATTCAAGGGAAGAGATCATTTGTTTGCCTTCACATTGGACAAGCAACTATGAGAAAGCGTAATGGAACCTACTTCAGATTGGTTTTGTAAACGGACTCTGCCATCCCCAGGTTTTTAAGCGTGGGCGCTGCAGCACTGGAGTTCCTGTGAGGAGGTGCGACCAGCCTCAGGTTACCATGCTGGGAGTCACTGTTTCTCGTACCAGTCTTTGACTCCAGGCGGCACAGCTCCTTTAAAGAGACAAGTGCAGTGGAGTTCACAACATCAAGTACCCAAGATGTGTTAGGCCCTGTATAGAAACACTTGACTTTCACTAATAGTAGAAATGGGAATAAAAAAAGATGCACCAAAACCAAGTGGGCATATAAAACAGAGGAATAAACCAAACCTACCATAAATTTCAGAAAGCAAGAGGTATCAAAATTACCTGTAAACTTTTAACATTTGAGTTTTTTGAAGCAGATCCAGAATTTGCCTGTGACCCTTTCCCAGGAGTGGCTTTGGCACTGGAAGATTGTTCACTTGTATCTTTGATGAGGCACAGTTTTGGATTCTTAAGTTTTTTGGGAGACTTCACTTTATCAGTAATTGCATTTGAACCCTTTGCTTCACAGAGTTCTCTAGTTTTTGGAGTAAATGACACAATGATCCTATTACCAAAGACATCTTCATTTTCCATTCGCTTCTGAGCCCGTTCTGCACTATCTTGGTTTATGAAGCGGAGAATCGCACTGCAGCCTGTGATACTCAGCACTTTCCCACCACAATTATCGGACAGGCGTCTGAGCCTGTTGCTGATGCTCTTGCCATCTTTATTTGCTGGTAGGTTATAAACATAGAGCAGAGTGTGGCACTGCTGATACAGAGGAAAAGTGTCACAACAGGTTAACTCAAGGGCATACATTCAATTACACAATCAGGAGAACAGTGCGTATCTCCAAACTTAAGCTAACGACCTTCCGGGGGAGGTAATGGTGATTTAGACAGGACAGAGTAACTATTTAGTGCAGACAAGGTAACTGAATGCCATTTTTAAAGAATATGCTGGGCAGAAATGTCCATATATTCTATGATTCTGTTTCTGTACAATGTCCAGAAAGGGCAAAACTGTAGACACAGAAAGACAGTGGTTGCCTGTGGGTAGGGATGGGTATACACTGGCCTGATGATCTAAAACTGCTTGCACAACTCAGTGAATTTACTAAAAAACATGCAACCATACACTTAGAAGAGGTGAATCTTGTGTTATATCAACCATACTTCAATGAAGTTGTTTTTAAAGAGTATATTTTACTGAGCAGGGCTGTTGAATAATATATTATAAAGTTAGCACCTGTCCAGGTAGAATAGCAGGTTGTCCCTAGTGAGCCTGGCAGTTCTATTTGGCAGTGGGTGGTGCTAACCTTTCTACATGAACTGAAATTAATGTATTAGGAAGTAAAGCCATTAAAGTACCTGAAGAAAACAAGATAATTATGGAGAGGGTTAAATCCAGAAGCCATAAAAGAAGTCACTAAAAAAAGGTAAAGTACATGAACAATTTACAGAAACATCAAGAGCCAACAACAGTAAAAAGGATATTTTGCAACTCTGCAAATGATTAATAAAAAGACCAACCATAAACAAATTACCATTTTCAACTATCAGACTGGCAAATATTTACAACACTCTCATTTATTGTTGGTAAGAATGTAAATTAGTATAGCTTCCTAGAAGACCACTTGGATCTAGCTTGCAAATTGTGACTCAGAACTTTCATACCTTGGAATTTATCCTACAAACGATTAGCTTAGGAGTCCAGAAAAGACATGGGTTACCTTGATGGAGATGGGGGGAAAACTGGGTATAAAAAAAAGTCCAGTAATAGGCAGCCTGGTTGAATAAACTTAAGACCAGCCACACAATATGTTTCAAACCAACATTCTTCCAGTTTTTAAAATGAGGTAGTTTTATATTAACATGTATTGCCAAGGAAATGCATCTAAGCTATGACACTGTTATTTTTAAAAAGCCATAAAATACAATATATGTAACACTATTTTTTTTAATACCTTTTCAAAACTTGGAGGGCAATACCAAACTGTTAACAGAAGTTACTTCTAGAGGGTAGGATTGCGAGGTTTTCATAATCCACATCTGTGAATATGTATTTTTTTAAAATAATGAACATATTACTTTCCAATTAGAGGCTTTTCTTTTTATCTGAGGGACATCAGCTAATCATCAACAAAATCTACACTCTTCCTATTATACCCACAAATCAAAACCCAGGCAGTATTAATGTTTAATTTATTAAAATTTAAGAGACAGACTGAACAACACAGGAAAATAGAAATGTATTTTAATTACCACTCCAGTGAATTACAAAAATATTAGGCAAGACTTGTGAAATACGTCCTTTTTCTTTTTTTAATTACCACAAGGAATAAAGATCTCCAAAGCAGGCAATCGCTTAACTAAAATACTACATTTCACCTAAAAGCCATAGAATTAGAAAAGTGAGTACCAAGAAGAAGAAGGGAGGAAATTGAGCCAGACTCTGCTATCCCCAACTGTAGATTATCTTTAGCATGTGTTCAACCTTGGGCCACACTCTGGGCTTGTTGGGTATCAGGGCATACAGTGGGATTGGCGCTCAAGTGCTTGACTTGGGAGAACAGGCCAGTAATTGCTCTGCTGTCATCAAGCTATGTGACCTCCAAGGACTTGCCTACTTTTCCTAAGTGCTGATTTCCTGCTCCCTAAAATGAGGATGTTGGATGAGATCACTTCTAAGGTTCTTCTGTAACTCTAAAATTACCAAATTATGTTAAAACTTCAGTTAACGTATGGGACTACCCACTTTTCTGGATCATCCACACTACAGCTCCTCCCCATAATGATTACTATTTCTTTAAGAATTTTAGATTTATTCTCCAAACAGCTTAAACACAGCTCAGCCCGAATCAAGACTCAGAAATGCTCAACCTGCTGAAAATATGCTCACGTTCTCCTGGCATGTGGCTTAACAGACTACAGGTGTAGCAATAACCACTAATTGTGCATGTGCACAACGGGGAAGGCAATGAGAGAAAACACAGGGAGCTAAAGTAATGCCTAGAGTATACAATTACTGTTAATTTAATCACAACCACATGAGTGTGGTGCAAACTATCACCAGTTCTTTATCCATAATACCAGGAAGCAAGAAGAGTAATAATTCTTATTCTATTGCTTCTACCGACCTGACACAGAACACTGCTAGCTTTGGAGACACTGACAAGTGGCTGTTAGTAAGATAAATCTAAAATTCAATTTCCTATTATATTTTGAAAAAATAAAAGCAAAATTCACACCTATCGGTTCTTCATTTAAGAGAAGAAGTGAATGTTTCTAAGTCTTATTTCACATCTGGCCAGGCTCCTCCAAAGAACATCCTCACCTGGGCTTAGTGACACCCCTGAGAAGTCTGTCTTTCAGCCTCCATAATCTAACTCTGGTATACAGTAAAAAGAATGCAAATCCACTTACTGGCATTTTTAGTGGTAACCTGGGGGGCAAGTCTGATATGAACTCTTCAAATCTGATCAGCTCGTTAGCATGATGTAGCAGTGCTTCTGAGGCCTGGTTTTTATGGACCAAAATTATATGGAAACCATGCCTGTGTCTCAGGTCACTGAGTTCCAATGCAAAATTGACATCAGCTGAAAGAAAAGGTGGAGCCCACCCCCAAATATTAGAAACACTTGACAGAGATGGACAACTCCACTGACCACCCCACATCCCCCACCCCAAGAAGAACTGGATTGTATTCAAAGTCGCTTCCCATCCTCCTAGAATAGAAACACATTTCATAGCAGAATTTACACAGTAAGACGATTTTACCACATCATCTACACTGAATCCCAAGACACATTATTCCAGTAGTAAAAGGGAGCAAATACTAACATTCTGGAGAGCTTCCAACTTTGGAAATTATTCATCTTGGATTTTTTAAATTAACAATACTGGGCCCCCTGGGGGGAATTTAACATTTTTTAAAATAAACCTGGCCTTACAAGAATCCTTACTTGGGTTCAAATGAGAAAATACAGAAATCTGCGTAGACTCATCCATTTTTTTTCTGAACAGTTCTCTGAGATAAGTATAAATATGTCCTACATATTTCATCCTCTGTGGAGGCACATTTTACTTCAACATGTTTTGGCTTCTCTGATAATTCCCACAAAGTGAGTTTAGCTGAAATTAGCAGGTGTTTCTACACTTACTTGACACAAGAACCACAGTGGCTGGAGCAGTGTGGGTATTTGCAAACCTTCGGAGACTCTGGCGGAGTTTATCATCAGCGGCATTTTTTGCAGTAGCATTGATGTGGGCAACAGTTACCTGCATTAATTTATAATAAGGACAAATGAGCAAGAGATGAGGTTAGAAAATCATTATGCATGCTGCCTACATCTTTTAAATAGGTAGTTCTCAAGGAGAAAAACTGTCATAACCAGAAAGCAATCACTTCAAATAAACTGAAGGATAATCCACACGAATTAACTGGATCCATTATTACCCCTGCTCTCAACTGACTTTCTGCTTTTCTATTTCATCCATTTCCCTTTCAGAAAATAGGTAAAAAAAAAAAAAAAGGAAGTGAAATTTGTAGTAAAATAAGCTCTAATAGCTTTGGCCAACAATTTGGGAGTGGCAGAGATCTGACAGATGATTAAGGTAAGATTTGGGCTGTATTTGATGTCATTTGTCTATGCTATACATCACCTATGGCTTTCAGGGTCTGGGGTTAGGTGGCGCAGAAAGAAAGGCATCTGCCCCTACGGGAGCTGAATTGTGATAATTCCTCTTAAAACTATCAGGCTCACATGTAACCATCTCCAAAGCAAGGAATGGTTTGTTTTGAGAGGTGCCTCAACTACATGCAATATATAATAGGATTTATTAGTTTTTGTAAGTAACATAAATATGTAATTTTAGGCAGCAACATGGCGTATCAATGGAATTATTTGTCTAAGAGTCAAAAGAACTTGATTCTAGTTCCAGCGTAACAGACTTTGGGGTCATTTAAATCTAGCTCATCTATTTACCGGCCATGTGACCTCAAAAAAGTTGTTTAATCTCCTGGTGCCTCAGTTTCATTTGTAAATTTCAAGTAATAAATCCTATGAGCCTTGTTCACAAAGCAATTATAAAAATCAAAGGAAATGACACATGGAATGATAATACTAGTCTAGCACAATCACATAAATAGCATTACTGAAAGATCAGATGCAATTAAATGATTATTAATACTTTAGAAATCATCTTAATTTCCTTTATTTGCAAACTTAGCACAAATGCACATTATTAAACATGAATCAAAATTCTTTTTAAAAAAATCACGTGTGCTTATTCTTCTACCATAATAGAGTAAAAAATGTTTTTTTAACCTGGCAATTATTCAGCTCTTGAATAACTTCCTTGTTTTCTTTACTGATGTCACACACACAGATGAATTCTGCTTCTCTATGGCCTTTAAAAAACTTCTCACGGAGTCTCTGTACAACAGCAGTGGCTGAGCGGCCAGAGGGAACTGAGCAGTTTTCAATATCCCAAAAAACTCCAATGGGGGGTAAGTTCTCTAGCACCTGTCCGGCTAGTGCAATTTCGGGTGACCCTTAAAAAAACCGTAAATTTTCAATTACATAAAGTGAAAAAGAAATGGCAGATTAAAATAAAACAGGTAGCTACCTATCATCCTTTGTGGCAGAAAAATGAAATTATTGATTGATGTTAAGTTTAAGGATACCAACCTCACTGGTTGACCTAATATGACAAAAAAATCCCAAGTTGTCATAATGTCTCCTCAGAACAAATCTGAAGGCAAAGGTACTTAAAGCCCACAATAAATCCATTGCAAAGTACGAGCCATTCTCATGCTAACCAGTTTTGCTTCTCTGAACATTAACGAGTAGGTGAATGGACACTGCAGCTCTGGGACCTTACTTTCATGCTCTCAGGATGGGAGAGCAAGGAAAAGGCAACAAAGGGTGAAGTTATTACTGTCCTTGATTTTCAATGATTTTCAGTGCTCCAGTAAGAGCTCATTTAATATTTTAAAAACTGTTTTCAGAAGACAAAATACCACATTCACTACTTTTTGGGGAACTGATCTTAGGTTTTCAAAGTGTTTTTCATCAGCCATTACTAAATCTTTCTAAATATTAAGTGCTTCCAGGGAGTATACAATTAACAAGTGTGATTATGAACCTAAGTTGACGCCAAGTCCTCTCCAACATTTCTAATATACTCCCCCCGGTTTTCTATACACAGCTCCTGATCTCAAATAGCCTCAAAGGGTAAATGATTTATTGGTCTATAAGAATAAACAAATTTTTACCAAGGTATGGAAATGGAGACTCACATACACAATAGCTTTAGAACCACAAGGAATCTTTTAAAGGTGATTAAATGCAGTGTTAGTATTAGATATTGAAAATTATTTAAATATGCACATTTTATACCATGCTGTCATTTACCAAATTTTGAAGCAGCTTTGCCTAGACTGGTTGCCAGTAACAACGTGGTCTCCTTCCCTGTTCCTTTGGTTCCACAGCCATTACACAGAGGAATAGTAACAGGTGCAGTTTGTGTATTTGGAGGTGGTATATTTGGCCAGACTTTAGCAGCATCAATTATACTATTTCTTGCCGGCTGTTTTAAAAATGTTTTTGAAAAAAGGAGGTTTCAGATACAACATTATAGAACCTAGAGTTATAAACAACTGAAGACACATTCTAAGTGTTTCTCCTTTCCACCTGTAATCTCTGTTAAAATGTATTTTTAAAACCTCTTTCCCAGAACTATTACCTGTCAGTTCCTAAACTCACTTCAAGAAGTTATTTGAAATCATGAGGGAAGCTGTTCACATGATCAGCCTTTTATATTCTGGGGCATGTGTCTGCCGCAATGGAGACAGAGACACACTTTACATAAAAATTAAAGTCTCTATTTGAGCACCAGTGTGACTGAGGACAAGTTTCAAGCTCCCCAAATTATTACAGGACAACATGCAGTTACCCATATTACAGGAATGGGTCCATGTATAAGGTGTTTTAAGAAGTCACAATTGTGCTCTAGCCTTTAAGACAAAACACAACACAAGGCTTTGCAGATCTAGGTTTAGACGAAGTAGATTATAAGAGGCTGTAAGAGCATAAACTACGTAAATAATTACACTGTACTTCTTTTAATGGTCCCTCTCATTTTACCCTTCACCTTTTCCAGGACCAGCAGATGTTATGCAGCTGGGGAGCAAGCTACATTATGGAAGTATCTTCAACTCCATGCACCATAAAGATTTTTCAAGATAAAACCACTTAAAAAAAAATCAGTCCTCAAACCTCAGCTGCACCCACCATAACAAATAAAAAAATACAAACCTTGTTTAGACAGTCTTCGCAGTAAAGTGAGCCCTTTAAACAAACCGGAGGAACCACATTTAGGTGCAAAGAGTTGGTGCACAGGTGAGGCGTTAGCTCCGACTGTGAAATGTGCTCTTCCAAATGCCCTGGAGCCCCACTTGTGAAATCAGAACAGGGGAAATAGCCAGCGGAGGTGCAGCCCTGGAGAGCTGGAAACTGATGCAGCTTGTGCACATTACTATGACATGACTGGAAATGGAGCTTTCCACAACAGGGCAGGTGTTTGCAGGAGGAGAGATTACTTTCTAGACACATGCTGGGAAAGTCACTTGCAATGCCGGCCAAGTTGTTCCTAGCTGAGGCATTCTGGAGTGAAGATGCAGACTGGAAGGGAAACCCTGACCCTACCTGACACGTGATTGTCCTGGTGCTCTGCGAATCTAACAGTGCGCCCGTGTGAATCAAGCTACCAGCACCTCGGCCACCGCCACCGCCACCACCACAATGCATTGGCGAAGTGGAGGGTTCATTAGTGCAATGAGCGCAGCAGCTTACTTTGGGGACAGCTGAAAGCTGTAATTTGGGTTGCTGAAGAGAATGAATATCTGGAAGAGGGACTGCTGGAAAAAGTTTAGAGCCAGCATGAAGGGGAGATGGTACATCCTTGAGTTCCAAAGCAACTTTCTTGTTCTCCATGTAATCTTTCTGAGAAAAGAAAATCAGAACACAAGTTAATTTTTTGAGGCCAGTGATTTTTGGTTACTCACCTCCTATTGCATTCAGAAATGAAAAGTGTTCAATCCTGTTTACATCACTCAGGCATAACCAAACAAAATGAAATGGCAGCTAAGACTAAGAACTTCTTCAGACATATGCAGGAGGTGAACATCAAAACTAAAATTAAGACTGTGCCCTTCCTGAATTTTAAGAGATGGGTGGAGGGGGAGGGTCTGTTTATGTCTTCTATGGGCCAGGTTAACCATCTGTCTCGCTGACTTCCCTCTGATAACTTCCCTTTGCCTCAGAGTGTCTGAAGACAACATAGGTAGTATGAAAACAACACAGTCACCAACGGCAATCAATAAAGACAGCTTACAAGCAAAGTGCTTTGAGGAAAATACTTAATCGTTCTTGCAGTCAGACTATCAGGTCATCCACAAAAGAAGATTCCAAACATTATGGATGAGGTCAGCAATCTGCCCAAGTGGCCCATCTGTGGAAAGGTCTTAAATGTGCTGCTGATGACATTTAGCAAAACTAGGATATCATGTCTGAAAGCCATAATGGCAATAGTTATTTTGTAGCCGGTGAAAACAATGACAGTAATTAGAAAACTATCTTGGAAAAAAGAGGAATAGTTTGTCATATGCCTCCAACATAGATACATGAGGCCAGTATATTTATAAGGTGATAGCAGGGCACTGGCCAGAGACCTAGGTTTGCTCGTGATTCTCAGTCGTTTCATGATCTTAGGTAAGTCACTCAACCTCTCTACACTTCAGCTTCCTCCTCCTTCCCCTGGGAACAAGACAATGTACCTCTTATAGTTGTTAGAGGGATAAAATGAGATAGTGCATATAAAACACTCAGCAGAGCCACCTGGCCACTGAAAGGGGAACTAGTCCACGGCCTTTCCTGGCTGATTACAGGAACTATGCAGATGACGAGGATGCCCTGATATGGTGATTTAAGCATGCTCATCCCTCAGAGCATGGCAGGTCCGTATGACTGCCACAATGTCACTCCTTCTGCTGTGTTTCTACAAGCACCCAGGAGGGTACCCTCATTTGGGAGGGATTGGGATTTTTAGTTCAATTTTTCCTAAAAGGGAGGTAATAGCAATGGACTGACCAACCAACAAGCAATGTATTCTGCTCTCTCTCTCATAATTATAATTCAGGCTGGAAATTGACTCATAGGCATTCTCATCTATATAGATCTGGCTTTTATGGGTTATTATAAGTTGGTCCCCCTGAATGTAACCAATTCTTGGTACCACTGACAATTTAAAGTTTCGGATCTGTCAAGCTGAGAATGCAATTCTGTGCTGTGTGATTCCACGAGGGCCAGATATGCTATCCCATAAGGTTCTGCTTGAGCTGCCAACCCTCACTGCCAACTGTCCTTAAACACCTCTGAAATGACCCCAATTACTGATGCCATACAACAAAGGTAACTAATGAAAACCTGGAGAAGACAGGGAATTTAACTGAATTTTTAAAAAGTTATCATTATAAATTCATAAAGTCTCATTTAAATCCCAAGTGCAGGAGCTAAAAACAAAAGAGGTAGTAACATGATGAATGAAATAAAATCAGAAGTCAGAATCACTAAGAATAAACAAAAGGAGTTACAGACATACTGAAATATTCAAGAGAAACCTTCAACAGCAAAGGCTATCAATAAGGTTCTATCAATCTATCCCTATTATTAAGACTCAAAACTCAGAAGGGTACAGTAAAATAAAATCTATTTTGTACTTTCCTCTGATAATACTGCCCAATGTGGATTTTATCCTTGGCATCTGTGACTTCAATGAAAAACAAATCTTCCCCAAATGTTAACACTAAATATTTACATCACCTATTCTTACTTAGGGTAGAAACACAGGAGTTAAAAAATTATGATCTTATTGAGTCAGGAATTATAATAATGGGCTACAAGGAGTCGGACAAGCAGGACACCAGAGAAAAACTGAGCACAGACTCTAGGGGGAGAGACAGTTCCAGAATGAATGGAACTCTCATCTATTTGCATAAATTTGCTATGTCCTTAGTCTTGCACGTAGTTACCGTTTGGGGACTAAGTGGCAATGTCTGCTCAGGACGAGAAAAGCAATTAGAAAATTTCCAGAGCCATGGCTTAGCATCATTATTTTGTTGAAGCCATCCAAGTGTTCTACTAAAGGAGTTCTCCGTTCCGTTCCCTTCCATCATACGGCCATACAAAATGGTTCAACATTCTTTCATCTTTCTTTTCTTTCATTCTTCCACCCTGTTAAGAAAGAGATTTCAATGTTGTTTATTTGCATAAGCACAAATTAGTATTAAAATGTGAGACTGCAATTGTATTTACAGTACAATGGTTCTCAAAAAGTCAGATCTTAAGAAACAAAAGCGGAATGGCTATGAATTCATGTTACAGGTTACAAAAATTTGGTAAACTTGGTTGACTGCTTTTTGCTTGTACTCTAGCTGTATCAATCTGATTTTTTTTAAATCTATCATCTTCCATTCTTCATGCTCCATAGCCTTTCAAAGAAAAACAAACTCTGGATGAGACCACTTTCTTTCCCATTAACAGTCATGCTTGACAGAAGTAGCCAAATCCTGGACACCTGCATATTCCTGAGTGAAACCTCTTTACTTGGCTGAAGCCAACCTCCTCTGGCCCTGAGTAGACTCTTTCTATAGTTTTTCTTAATTCTTCTCAACTCTCTCTCCCTAAAGGCTCTACCTGTGACGGTCAAAAATTTAACAGAAGAGAATATGCAATTTTAGTAAAAGAATAACCACATATCATCATGACCAATTATGTAAGATTTTGAAATTGATTTAAATGTAACCTATCTCCACTGTGACTTTGGAAAGTCCAAATTAAGTGATCTCTGCGGACTTTGAATTTGAGTCTGCTACAAATCGAACCAATGTCTGAGTTTACTTATTATGGAAGTGCAATCTGATCCACCACCAAAAATCTTACAGAGAAATATCAAGTCACAGATGGGCTGTATCTACTCCAGTGCAACAACATTCCTACAAGACTTAAACAATGCAATAAAAACAGATCAAACCAGTAACAACCATTGGGCATGGAGGCAGTGGGAAGGACAACTGGACCTCATTTCCAAGCTCTCATCATCATATCCAACAACCATTACCTACAGCAGTCATTTTAAGGTCATTAATTTATCTTTCAGAAATTTCATCTGGGTATATAGAAAACAATTTCTTTAGCTATCTCTGATAACCTGCTCTTTCAAGAGGCTTTAAGTATTCATCTAAGGTACAGGAGAATTGATCACGTAAAGCAGGGATAGGCACACTATGGCTTGCCAGCCCAAATCTGCCTCACTGCTTGTATTTAAATGGCCTTCAAACTGAGAATGAATTTTTTATTTTTAAATTCTTGGGGTAAAAAACAAAATAATAATAATATGTTGTGACACAAAATTCTATGAAATTTAAATTCCCATGTCCAAAGTTACACTGAGTCAGAGCCACACTCATTTGTATAAGTACTGTCTATGGCTGTTTTTGCACTGCAATTGAAGAGTATTTGCAACCAAGATCGAATGGCCAACAGAGCCTAAAATATTTACTATTTGGCTCTTAAGTCGAAGCTACAAAACTTCATTAAGTTTTGGTTTCTTCCTCTGTAAAGTGTGACTAATTTCTCCCCTGTTCACCTCACAGCATTACTGAGGGAGAAAAGCATTAAAGGATCCCACCAGCTTGTTTTCACCATTGTACTGCTTGCGCCAACCTGGGGCCTACTACATAGTATACACTAAGTAAGCATTTGTTGAATGAAGGAATGAATAAAGCAGCTGTTTACCCAGTACATGCAATCAGGAGTTAATATGGGGACACAGATGGAGTTCACTGCCACAATAACAGAAAATTATGGTACTTGTTTTTCCTATTAAATACATCCCCATTGACATCTCTAGATCATAGAATTTGTGATGTTCATGACACATGACTTCAAGGGTGCTCTCTCAAACCTCTTCAAGGCCAATCCTGAAGTGAGCTAACATATAGAATTTAATATAGTTTACAAAACATTCTTATTTAACATTATTGATTCCCTCATTCAGCAAATATTTACTTAGTATCTACTATGTAGCAAGCCTGTGCTTGGCACAAAGGATACAATGATAAAAACAACCAATGAAATCCATTCATGTAACTTTTTCCCCCACAGTAAATCTGTGAGATAAGACAACTGAGAAATTAGCCACATTTTACAGAGGAGGAAACAGAAGTTTAATGAAGTTATGTAATGTGCCCAAGATCACACAATTAGAAAGGGGGCAGAACCAGGCTTATCTACCTTCTTCCACCACACCAACAGTGTCTTCAGTATTGCTCAACACAAGCAACAGAAAGTACAAACATATTAGCTTGTTAGTAGCCTGCACGCAGTAGTTTTCCCAATCCTGGGAATGCCACTAACTAACTTAGGCAGCCAAAGCAAGTTCTGTTTGCTTTGAGTGGGAGGGAGTCTCAATTCTGCCATTCTCTCTGTCTTTGAGCAATACAGATAGTGGTTGAGAGCAGTAACTATTGACATCAGTCTGTGTATTAATCCCCACCTCTGCAACTTCCTATCTGTGCCACTTTGCACAACTCACAACCTCTGTGAACCTCAGATCCCATCTGTAAAATAGGCCTGATAATAATAATAGCACCCTCATAGAGCTGTTGTTTGGATTCAGTGAGACCAAATCAAAGTAAAAAACTTAGCAATGGCCTTCTCTTAACACCCAATCTAGTCCTCAACTCCCACACCACGGCATCCCATTACTGTTTTTTAAATAGCTCTTCTATTTAAAATTATACTGTGTATTGCTTGCTTTTTTAAATTATCTGTGTCCCCCACTTAAATATAAACTCCGTCGTGACAGTAGGGAATCATGTTTTCTTATTATTATATCTCCCCCACCTAGCAGTGTTAGGCACAAATTAGTAACTGTGGAACAAATGAAGAGTTCAATAAAATGTCTAGGAGGACCGTTCAGGTTTCAATCTTCCTTTATGCAACTCAGAATACCGCTCAGAGATGATGCAAGTCCAAAAGACAAATTTAATTGTAAAACTGTTGGTAATCAGAAAGGTGCTTAGGAAACTCCGAAAGGTGTAGCACGGTGTCGCGTTACGGTTAGTAGGAGTGGCTCAAGCCCTAAGGCAACTCAAAGCTTTCGGTCAAACCGAAGGCTACACCCAAGGGAGTGTTGGAAGACAGAGGAGGATGCAAAAGACTTGGCCGAGGGCGGGGTGGGGGGTGGGTGTAAAAACACCTGTCCCTTTCTGCCCATCTTAATCTTCCAAGTGTGCACAGCTCTGGAAAAGTTGCTCTCCACACCTGCAAGCCCCCACAGGGAGCAGGGAGATAAGACGTGGGCGGGGGGCCAAACACCCACAAACGGCAGCAGCGGCGCAGCAATGACAGTTATGAACGAACCTGAACGGGAGACGACCCGAACCTTTAGTGAGGGCCTGACTAGTGGGTCCCAGCCCTTCCCCTCAGACTAGCCAACCTCCCCCACCCCGGCCAGCAATAGACAGGGGAAGAGGAGACACTGTCCTTCCTCCAGCCTGGTGGCCCCAAAGCAGCGGGCCCGTCAGGGACTAGTTCCCAGCGCTACAGCAAACTCACCTCCAACCGCCTGCTCCACCTGCGCTCACATTTCGGCCCCGCCGCCTTCCCCCCGCCCCCCCAGGCCCTTTGTTTTGATTCCCGACTCCGCAGCTCCCGCCGCCGCCGCCAAGCGCACCCTCCACTTCCGCTTCCGCACCGCGTCGCCCCTGTCGCAAAACCGACGCCCTTCTCTCTCCCCTCGCTCCGCCCCTTCCTTCGTCCCTCCCCCGGCGCCGCATCCTCTCCGCGCGAGGCGTGCTGGGAATCTGGGGGGGGCGGGGCCTCGCGGCCCTGCAGCCTCGTCAGGCTCAGTCCCCTCCCGATAAACCCCTAAATAGGGAGCTTCCCAGGGGGTGACCCCGGCTTTTTTTACGAAAATCCCTAGTTTAAGGAGGCCTTCTCCCTGGCTTATCGTTGTGGAGTGGAAAGGAATCTAAAAGCGGAGAATTAGGGAGCCTGTGAGGTGGAACCGGGGAATAAAAACTTGATAACTGGGATTTGATAACAATTCTGCACTTTTGATCTTTCGAGGGAAGGCGTTTTAACCGGATTTCGACGAAAAACCTGATGATTCTGGTTTTCTCTCCCCCGCGCTCCCTCAGGTCACGTGACGGTCCTACTTATTTAAAAGAAAATTAAATGACGCATGTTTTCCACTGCATCCTTAATCTAGTGCAACCTAGTGGCGAGTGGGAAAAAAATAACGCCGACTGGGCTTCCGCCAGCTCGCGCGGGCCGGCGGGTTTCTCGAAAAGTTGCGACCCAGCTGGGGAAAATACAGTGTGTGCCAAAACTAGGCTGGATGTTGCCATCAACAATTAAGTCCTCGTGACTTTAGCAAGAAAACGTGATTTTTTCAAGCCCGGGTGCAGAACTCGTTGCAAATGAATACAATTTTAACAGTGACAGCAGGTTGGGCGAGCCAAAAGCCTTTTGTGAAGCCAGTAACAGCTTGTGTCGTAGATGTACAGATACGCCATGTTTGGTTGGGGGGACGGAGGGGGAAAGAGGTTGGCTTTTTTTTTTAACCTCATAATCTACTTTTACCTGAGGTTAAATTTTTTTTAACTCAGACCAATGATCATATCTGAAACTGCCAGCTGCTATTTCCTGTTGCAAATTAGGAGAAAAAACATTGAAATCTAGACATAGTTTAGGATGTGCTAGCTAAATACTACCTAAGAGTTTACTTATGAAGTTTCCCCAGAAAGCAGATTAACTTTGCAGAAAAATCACTAAGGAGAAATTGCCCAAAGAGAACTTTTTTCCCCTTGATGTCTGCCGTGTGAGGCAATTTCATTAGACAATTTGCATTAAGTGGGGGGAAATGTCAGGGGAAGCTAATACATCCCTGTAGACATCCTTGTAGACATATATTGTAGAGGGCAAGATCAAACATGCAGCTGAAGAATCCTTGGGCTTGTATTTCATTTTCCAGAAGGCAGATGACAAGTACACACATCATCGCCTGCTTAGGTATTTATTACTACTGAGTAGCTCTTTCTTTGCGTGTCTGCATATAGGTATTATTTTTCCAAGTGTGAATTAGATGAAAAAAAATGTTTCTAAACGTTTTTTTTTTCCTTTTCAAAGTACCAAGCAAATATGCTTCTTTTTAGAAATGTTTTTCTTTCTCTTTTTTATTCTAGCTGAGTATCTCAACAGAGACTATATTAACTAAAAATGTAAAAAAGGAAAGTAATTCTGGATTTTTAATTGCTGTAAAAAGAAAGTTTCTAGCCATGAAACATAATAAAGAACAGACACATTTTATTTGACTTTGCTTGTCATTCTTTCAAGTCTAGAGCTGTACCTACTCTCAACAGGTTAAATGCAGTAAATAAAAACGAACCAGTCGTACTAAATGGAAAGCAAATGAAAAGTCTGATCGACAAATAATTTTTAAAAAGAAGTGCAATTTTATTGTTTTCTGTAGAAAATTAGCCTAAGCAGAGTACACCAGCTCTTGGAAGCAATTATGAATAGAAATATAATTTGATATTTGTGAAAGTGTACTTTAACATTTAAGATAGATTAAGGTAAAGAATATCTCTGGGTAAAAAAAAAAAAAGATATTAGGTATAGCCTCTGTTAATCATATTCCTATTTGCTGGGAAAACTCCTTTATCAGACAGTAAGAATCACTGTCATTTCTTTCCTTGTCTGAAATCAGGATGGAGATTTAATTTTGTGCTAAGTAGCTACTTTCCATTGGACTCAGCTCCTAAGTTAACCTAGCTGCCAATAAAGAAATTTCTCCCCTAGCAACTTCTAGGTTAGGTTCAGTGTTTTGAAATGATAAATTATGGTCAAAGGACATAGCAAGAGAAACTGAGCTCTCTGCTCATTCATATCTGAAAGCTACAAGGAAAACACAGAGAAGAAAAGGTTTTAAAGTACACCAAAATTTTCTTTTTATTTTTAATGTTTTGCCCAATGACCAACCCATTTTCCTAAATTGTTCTTGAGGTAGGTGGATTTTCATGATAATCACTTCAACATTCTCCCCCTTTGTGGAAAATGAAAGCAGTTGGAAACTCCTTTAAATGACTTGATCAGTGCCATTTAGTCAGGACTGAAACCTCATCGATTTGTGCTTCAGTTTATCTGTAAACTGGGGTGATTACTCCCTGCTCAGAAACCTCACAGAATGATGAGTCAAATAAGATTTTGAGAGTGAAAGAAAACATCAGAGCAGAAGTATCAGGAGGGTACGAATGATTTATTAGTGTTTGGAACCACGACAGAAGTTTCCTGAAAGACATTTTGGTACTTTTTTTAACCCTGTTGATGTAAGTAGTGGGGTTTGCTTTTGTGTCTCTGTGAACATCTTCAGGAACTAGCAAGGAGTTGAAATAAAGTAGAATTAGAGAAAGATTATTCTTAACTATGCCAGGCAGGCAGGATAGATTCTGTGGGTGTGGCTGGAGGCCTCAAAGTAGCTGAGATCTCGGCCTCCAGCGTGGTGCTGAAGAACTGGGGTGTAACAGTCAAACAGACCCAGCTTTGAAGCTTGATTTCTTACTAATTGCAAGATCTTGGGCAATGCTTTTAATTTTCTGCAACTTTGTTTTCTCATCTTTAAAATGAGGGCAATAAAAATGCTTCTCTGTGGTTCTCATCACCTAGGGTGCAGTTCCATTGTCACCTCTACCTTCTGAAGTGACCTCTTCCCAGCCCCTGACATATGACTTTGTTTTATTCATAGTGCTTATTAGCATCTGGAATTATTTTACTTCTCCTGTTTGCTGGTTTAGTATCTTATTAGAAGCCCCTTGAAGACAGGCATTTTGTCTGACATTTGTCCTCTAAGCACGAGTGTTCAAGTATTTGTTGAACAATTACGATTGCTCTGAGAGTTAAATAAGAAACCCATGTCAAGAAAGCATTGTGCCTGATACACATAACCCATAAATCATGATCACTTAATACATAGATGTACTTAACTATGTGCTAGGCACTGTCCTAGTTTTATAAATGCCAAGTTAACTCATTTAGTCTCTGCATAACGTATGAGGTAGAATCCTGTCATGAGCCCCATTTTATGGACGAGGAAACAAGTGATAAAAGTTTAAGTAACTTGCCCAAGATCACAGAGCTAGTAAGAAGCAGAGCTAGGATTCAAAGCCAAGGCTCAGAACCAAACTCTCATACACTAAGTTTCGCTGCCTTTGAAGAAGATGATGACATTTCTATTTTGGGTGTAAAGTAGTGGGAAGAACCTGGGGCATTGATTAGCCTAAGCCAAGCTGGATTTATTCCTTCCCTCCCATGTAGAGAAAATGTAATCGGTGTCAAGGGGAGGTAGTCACATTTTCTTTAAGTACATGGCCCACAAGTCCGAGCCCGTCTCCAGCGTGTCCAGGGAACAGCCTGCAGACTCCAAGGCCGGCCCGGTCCCTGCCCAGCCGCCTGAGCCTCCCAGACCCCCTCCCGCCCCAGGCCGCCGCGTGGCCGCGCCGCGCCCGGGCCTGGGAAGAAAGTTTCCAAACGGCGCTGCTCGGCGATGATTGGCCGAGGTAGACGCAGACCCGTGGCGCAGCAGCCAATGGGTGGCGCCGGTCGCGAGCGGGGACGAGGGTGGGGGCCAGAGGACCCGGTCCGCGTCCCTCAGCTGCCGCCGCTGCCGCCGTTCGTTCTCGAGAACCGAGCCCGGGTAAGAGCAGAGCTGCAGCCGTCGCCGGGGGTGGGGGTGCTCGGGTGCGGCCACCGCCGCCGGGAAACTCTACTGCTCTGCCCCGGCGCCCGCCGTGTTCTTGGGACCCCAGGACGCCGGCGTGCAGAGACCCTGCCTGCCGCGCCCCTCGCCTGCGCGTCCCTTCCCCGCCGCGCGGACTCGGCCAGTCCCGGGCTCTGGGCTCGAACACCCCTCTTCCTGCCTAACTCTGTGCCTCTCCACCCTTGGGTCCTCGCGCCCGGCTCCTCGCCCTTGCCAACTTTCTTTCTCTTTCAGCGCTGGTCTCTCCGAGCTGCTGCCCTCCCCTGCCTCCTTGACTCCCTTGGTCCTTTAGCCCAGCTCGTCTCCAGTTCCCTAGCCCGGTTCTTCTGCCCTCATATTCTCTCCCAGCTGACTGCCCTAGGCTCTCTTCTTGCTCCTCCTCAATCCCCACAGTCCCCTTTCCTCCTGCTGCCCCTATCTCCCCCTCATTCCTAGTAGCGCCCGTTCTCGCCACTTCCTCACCCGCAGTGCAGGCTTCTTTCCAAAAACTTCTTTCTCTTTGGTATCTCCCTCCCTTCGGGAGCGTGTTTGAAACAGTCTCTCCTCCCCCCACCGCTTTTCTCAGATCTCTGCTGCTGGACGGTTCAGATTTCCCCTGACAGCACTTTGGGGAAGGATTGGATGAAGGATGAAAACGCTTATTCTACGGCTTGAATGCAGTGGCTTACCTGCCTCTGACTGAGGTCGCGGGAAACCCTGCCATCACCTTGACACCGCTTCTGGTGGAGCTGCATTAGCTTCTTCAGTCATCTCGGGTTCTCTGCCGCCTGAGGGTCTGGTCTGAGCTTCCCTGATTTCTTTGTCCAGGTTTTGTACCAAGTTGTGTATCTTTCTACTTTGAACCTACTTTTAACTTGTTTTCTTAAAAAATGGCCTTTGCTGGGCAGGGATTTGTCACTTTCTATGCTAGTTTTCTGTATTCTAGGATAGGGTGGCATTTTAGGACATGGTTAGGGGTGCTTTGAAGAGTAATCGGATCCCAGTGACTCCAGAGCCACTCTTTATCTGCACCCCTTCCCCTCACACACACACACACACCGATGTTTAACCAGTTTTGAAATTTAATTTCTTTAGTGTTACTTCTGTGTAGGATTCCATCCAGATGATCTATGCCTTTGAAGTCTCAGGGACTTCCTATTTGTATATTTTATCCCATTTTGGATAATAGGTTCTTAACTTGGCTTATCAGGGTGTTATTTCTGTTTCATAAGTATATTCTTTAGCCTTAGCGTGTGTGAGCCCAGAGAGATTACACTCCCTTTCTTTACAAGATAATTTCCTAACGTGAGCATGCCTGTGTACAGAAAGTTTGTGTCAGCAGCTAGAACTGTGTTTGCACCTAGTACTGGTGTAGGGTACTTTGTGTTTGCTTTGCTGAGCAGTGCCTGGCACTTAGTAGGTGATTGAAATGTTTGAAAAGGGATGGAGGGGGAAACCACAGTTGAAAGAAATTCTTTCCCTTGCTTCTTGGTTCAGTAGAATAAAATAATCCTGGTATAATGACCTGTCTATTTTTTGGTCCTAGCTTAAGCTTTTAAAAATTTCAAAAGCAATATGCTTACTGTAACAATCAATGTATAATAGTATATCAATGATACTTTAATTAAAAAAAAGAAAATCAATGTATATAGTAGAGAAGCATGTCAGGGACAAGTTCTCATCTCTTTGCCTGCTTTACCCCATTCTGGTACATTCTTCCAGATCCATTTCTGTTTGTGTATGCAGAGAGAGGGAGATAGATTTCTAAACAAAATGCCTTTCTTCACATATCAGGGGTTTTCTTCCATATTAGTACATATAATTCTTCCTAACAACTGCATAGTGTTCCAGTCATTTCTCTATTGATGGTAAGTTTCTCCAATTTTCTGTGTCAGTGAGTAATGTTTATAACCTTGGGCATATGTCCTTGCATGTCTAAGTATTTTTGTAGGTAGTTCGTAGACTTTGAAAGCACAAAGACAGAAACAAGACTTGCTGACTCTTGACTGATTTTGCCTCACTGATGTCACTTCTGCAAAATGCAAAGCCTGCGTCACAATACAGAAGATGTCAGAGCACGTGCTGACATTTGGCAACTTCTTTCTCTCCCTTTCCCTTTAGCGCTTCCAACTGTTTTGATGGGGAAGGATTGCGTTTGGGGTGGAGCAGGGCGTTAACTCCTGATGGTTTATGCATGCGTATTGCTCCTGACCAGCAGTACTGGCATCTTTCACTCAGAGGAAAGCCAAGAGGTGGCTTTGTTTTTTTCTAGAGTTTGGAAATCAAAAGTGTGTCTCAAGTGTGCCTTCAGTTTTTCCTGTTAAGTTTAATCATGAAAAAAATGCAAAAAAAAAAGAATGCTAAAACACATATTTTAAGGAGTTGATTGAAGTTATGCAAAATAGAAAATAGGTACTTATCGAACTACTTGATCCCAGTTTGTTCTGCCTTGTATGCTGTATAGCGTGTACATTTGAGGTTTGTCCACAGAGCTGCTGGGGCACAATGGCACGATGGTGTATTGAGAATGTAAGTTAGGAGGTTGGAATGCCTGTAGCACAGAAGAAATAAATGCATGCAGTATTCATTTTTAAGATAGTGGGTACAAAGTTGTGTATATTGAGACCAAACGTGAACACCTGCCTATGTGGGCCAAATGAGTGAATCTGACCTCTCTCCAATCAGTCTGTCTGCAACCCCAGGGAGAACTTAAACATGAATCCAAAGACCCACCCGACCCTTGCACTTGGATCTGGTTTGCCCCTGTGGCTCCCTGCACCTATGGAGAATGGCCAAGGAATACAGTGTGTCTGCTAGCTTTTTGCTTCTCAGAAACCAAGTGATTGCCTTGCTTTTACAATTGAATGCCTTAAAGAGAATAAAGTTGTTTGAAATTGACTTATTACAGGGCCAGCACAAACCAAATAGAAGATAATAATAAAATTCAGTAAGTAATGCTGGAAGATGGGCACCTTTGCAAGTCTTCTCACCTGCTTTCTGTGGCAGAGAATAATGCACATTAGAACTTTGAGACATTTTCAAATGGTAAAAGGAAACCCTTAATGTTTTTAATATTGGTGTTTCATTACAAAGTATAGTTCAGCTATGACTCCTTCCCTCTTAGCCTCTAGTATATATTTTCTCTTCCCTAAGGATTATTTTTAAAATGCAGGGGGTTTTGTTTGAAATGCCAGGCCTGTGGTTTTTGTCCTTTAGTAGGCTGAGGGGAAAAAAATTTGTAATTTTGTGCAGTCTGTGACATAAGCTTGGGTTTCTGCTTCGTTTCTCCCCCATCCCTGAAGTCCAAAATCAGATCCTTCCTATCAGTGTGGTTGTCATTAGAGCCTCTTCTGCGATGGAAGTGCCTCCTAAAACATCTCAAATTAATTTCTTTCCTGAGGATTAAGTTTTAATCCTCACTGGCCATGATAACAGTGTTTTAAGAAGCCTTCATCCCAAACTCATCTGACGTAAGAGTACAGAATGAAGGTCATTAAACTCCAATAACTATATCTTATACAATACTCTTTATTATGTAAACCTGTGGAGAGGATAGTTTCCAATGTACCAGCCTCTCCTCCAACCCCTTCCCATTAATGAGATGCCACTCAGGTGCTGAGGTGGGGAGAGGTTTGTCCCACCCTGGGAAATGTCTTAGGGATTTACAGATGTAAACTCTGAACTAGTTTTCAGAGGGTTTCTTGCTTCCTGCCTTTCCTTAACTTCACATTCCCTTCCAGCTAGTGGTCTCTGTCTTCCTTTATGTTCATTCATTCCACAAGCGTTATTGAGTGCCTGTCAGATGCCAGGCACTGTTCTAGGCATTGGAGATGAATAGGCAAGACCAAGAAGGTCCCTATGCTCAACAACTGGCATTCCCGTAGGGGTAGATAAACAAAACACTCTTAAAGTGATGAAGTAAAACAGCAGGGGTTCATATGATAGTAAAGAGCTAGAGAAGGTATTGGTGGGATATTCAACTAAGGTCTGTCTGGGGAAGACATTTCAGCTAGATCTGAATGACAAGAAGGAAGCCTGCCAGGCAGAGACCTCAGGGAAGAGCATTCGGGCAGGGAGAACAGCAAGTGCAAAAGCCCTGAGGTGGGAGCGTGGCCGGTGTCTTCAAGGAACAGAAAGAAGGCAGTGTGGCTGGAGCACAAGTGAGTGAGGGGTGGGGCAGGGTATGTTTGGAGAAGTAGTCACGGAGTAACAGCATTGAGCCTGGGACGTGATCTTTTTCCAAACAGCAGTTCCTCACTTGCTCACCCTACTATATGCAGACTTATTCCTATGGTATGTAGTTGCGACTGTTGTCAATAAGATCATTAATGACCACATAGTACTTAGCTCCAGTTGCATGGGCTCTGGGCTCTTGACACTAGCAATACTGGTTTGGTGGCTACATATTAGGTGAGATCCAGGCTCATTAGAGTTTACAGCTTCAGCGGAGCCTACCAGACCTAAGTTTACCCTTACCCATTGCCACCATGTTAATTACTATTT